>NC_082385.1:13070127-13670127 GCF_031168955.1 Gadus macrocephalus
CACACACACACACACACACACACACACACACACACACACACACACACACACACACACACACACACACACACACACACACACACACACACACACACACACACAAAACACAAACACACCACACACACCACGCGGCGCGCAGACGCTGGGGAACTGAAAGGGAACAGCCACAGTTGGGTCTGTTCCACGTGATGCGATTATTCACACTTCCATGGCGAATGTACGCTGAGGATAATCTCATAAGCACGGATCTCCTGCTCCCAAACCTTGAGGAATTCTGTTTACTCATGTCGCCGCTTTCTGTTTCCGGGCCTTCTGACGTGTTATAAAAACAGGTTTTACGTAGAATACTCCGCTATACTCATATAATGTGACTGTGTTTGCCTGAGTGTATGTGAGTGTGAGTGTGGTTGGGAGTATGAATATGTGTGTGTGTGTGTGTGTGTGTGTGTGTGTGTGTGTGTGTGTGTGTGTGTGTGTGTGTGTGTGTGTGTGTGTGTGTGTGTGTAAAATCAAAGGGTGTGCGTACGTGTGTTTTTGTGTGAACGCACATGCCTGAATGTGTGTGTGTGTGTGTGTGTGTGTGTGTGTGTTTAAGAACATATGTGCGGGCGTGTATGTGTGTGAGAGCGAGATAAAGTGCACTTGTAAGTGTGCATGCTTGTGTGAGTTTGTCTGTTTGTATGTGAGTGTGTGAGTGTGTGAGTGTGTGCGTATGAAAAGGATTTACCACCTCAATCAGTCTTTGTAGAGCGTCACACTCACACACAAGCAGAACCTTGTTTTAAGATCTGGATGTTGTCCTGTTGTATTGTTGTTGTGTGTGTCTCCCCTTGACATACACAAAGGCAACCACAACAACAACAAGACAACTACTAAAACAAGCAACAACACCAACGACAACAAAAACAAGACAACAACAACATCAAGGGGGGAAGGGGGAGTGGAACCAGAACGACACTACTCAAAGGAATTAAGAGGAGAGCACAAGAAACACGGACAGCAAGAGCGACAGCTGAAATAAATAAAGGAGTAGGAAAAGTGAAGAGTTTAAGGGCAAACAAGAATCCAACGTTTGTAGGACAGTTCTCATGAGCTTCACATGACTCGCATTTAGCCTCCCTCCCTCCCTCCCTCCCTCGCTATTCTCCCTCCCTCCCTCTCTGTTCTCTCACCCTCCCTCCCTCCCTCCCTCCCTCCCTCCCTCCCTTTCCCTTTCTCCCTTCCTCCCTCCCTCTTCCCCCCCCCCCCCCCCCCAACCCTCCCCTTTGTCTTCACACAGCACACACACACAGACATCCTGTGTGTCCTGGCCTGAATGGCATGCGCATGGAGTGGGTGTCTGGGAGGAAGGCCTGGCCTTTCATCCACCACCATGGACATGAGAAAGAGAGAGAGAGAGAGAGAGAGAGAGAGAGAGAGAGAGAGAGAGAGAGAGAGAGAGAGAGAGAGAGAGAGAGAGAAAGGGAGAGGGAGAGAGGGAGAGGGAGAGAGAGAGAGAGAGAGAGAGAGAGAGAGAGAGAGAGAGAGAGAGAGAGAGACACACAGAGAGAGAGACGGAGAGACAGAGAGAGAGAGAGAGGGAGAGGGAGAGAGAGAGAAACAGAGAGCGCAAAAGAGAGAGAGAGAGAGAGAGAGAGAGGAGAGGACGAGAGAGACGTCTTTAAGCCGTTTGAGGCAGAGCAGTTGTCCGAGGGGCCGGCGGGTGGGGCATGTGGGGGGGGTACGGGGGTGGGTGTGTGATTGCGCTGGTGTCTGGGGGATCGTAACGAAGCACATGCGGTCGTAGACCCCTGTCCACGACAGCTTACATTCGACAGCGACGCTGGCTTTATGGAGTTACGGACCCCTGCACTACGTTTTTTTTCCCTTTTAAATAAACACCACACTACACCCTGCGTAAACAGACCAGATACAAATTGATGAGTGCAATGCCCCTTGTCAAGAGCCAGCTACTTTGTGGAAACATGAAGTAGGCCTTGGAAATGCCGGCCAAATGTTTGCTTGTTAAATCAGTGCATTCTTGAGTCAGTTTGAACTAACAGCTCAGAATTATACACTTACCCTTTTTCCTTGTGTACAAGTGCCAAGCTACATTTGAAATATTGAATGCAAATTTCATTACCAAAGCAACAATGATGAATGGAGCAAACCTAATCTTGAAAGGAATACAGATTATATTAAATCATACTTCTGTAATCGACATCACTTTAAAGTTCCACACTAAACTACCTGACCTGTAGACAACAGCAAAGGGACTAGAAAGAGAACAGCGCCATCTGCTGGTTAATGTATTGCATTAAAGAACAGGAGTGATTTCTGTCACAGACGGCATTTGTTAAAACTTTTGTTGTAATCGTATTAAAAGCCAGACATGGGATTGCTGTTAATCTCAATAAATACAAAATCAATAGGTTTGTGCACAAATGTCTATGTTTGACTGACCCAACCAAATAATAGCCTATAATTCCCCGATGTAATCCTTAGCAGTGTTACATTGTGTTTAATGGAGTGGTTCATGTATTAAACAAATATTTGTTATTATTCCATTCAATTTTAATGGCAAGCAGGGGTCAAACGCTACTACATTTGCTCAATAAAAGTCATGAAAGATATTTACTTAAGCTATACAAGTCGCAGCTGGCGGTGTCAAGGAGGATCATGTGATTTGACACGAGGCAGCTATTTCCTTTCTTTATCTTGTTTTCTCTCCCTTTCTCCCCCAGATAAACAATGAAGTCTTCTAGGGACAGAGCCGTCACTCGATCACCCTATCAGCACAGGGTGTAGGGCAGATTTACAACAGCAGTTAACATTGATGCTGCTTTTTTCTTTAAATACAATTTAAATTGTTTTGATAATATTTTTAACGTTTTTTGGTAGTAATACACACACGCACGCACACACACACACACACACACACACACACACACACACACACACACACACACACACACACACACACACACACACACACACACACACACACACACACACACACACACACACACACACACAAATAAACACACCGCACAAATAAACGCAGAAACAAACAAAAACAGCTAACACAGAGATAAACACACAGGGACATACACACACGCAAACACACATACACACACCTACTCACTCTCTCACAATTGCACACACACACACACACACACACACACACACACACACACACACACACAGCTTGTTTTCTGTGCCCGCGTCTTGCTTTATTACACCTCAGTGCAGTTGGGAGTCACTGCATTCAGAAGCTGTTGGTAAGATTCAAGAGTTGCACAGAGAGAGTTACCTCAGACAGCTCTTAAATCGTACCGACAACAGCTCTAATAGGCCCGGTTCAAAAGGCCGGTGTGATCACTAAACGTTCACTTTCATTTTGGATAGCGCCAAGAGATGAACACTTAATCCTTATGTTTAACTTTCATATTTATTTCACCATATTTGATACGAATTACATTTGCTAGGTTGCACACTCTTTAATAAAAAGAAGTGAGGGATAGATCAGGATAATGAAATCCATTACCAGCAGTTCATCTGTAAAAGCCCTCAAAGTACACTTCAGTCCTCAAAATGTTAGGTTTGTCAGTAAAACCTTGGGAATGTGGGTTGAATGGTACTCTCTGGGCTCTTGTCCTCCCAGGAAAGAAAAAGTAGTGGATGGGTGGAAAATAAGTCGGCCTGGCTCCCACATTCAGGGGAAATGGTGAAGCCATTACCTGGCATGGAGCATTCTTCCATTGGCAAGGACATCTTAGCCCAGAGTCCCCCGACCTCATAGTGACTCTCTACATAACTAGAGGTTTAACAAAATGGTGCTCTGTTAGAGCCGTTGAGGGTCCAATAGAGAGAACATTTTGAACATTTTAAACCCCAATTGTGGATTCCCCCTTTGGCTGAATTTGTTCACACAGAACAGGTCTTTACGAAATAGGTGGATTTATAAAAGGAGTATGTAACAATAGCCCATCGGTGGCCGTGACTGCCCATGGCGCTGCGGCCTTGGGGGTAGAATAGCACATCCTGCCCACTTTGTCAGTACTGACAAGGGCAAACAGCCACTTTCGATCATCTTGGCCCAACAGCGACGACATTGGTTAACAACGCTTTTTTTTACTTGCATCTGAGATAACGCTGAACACAGTTTTTGTATTGCTTGGGGTGTTGCACTGAACATCTAGCCTGCTGACCTTGCGTAAATAGATTTTATTCTTCTTTTTGGGGCGATTATTTCTGGCTCGACTCAACAAGGAAAAAATACTGGACTCCACTGGGGGAGTTTTTGAAGGTTGGACTGTCACTTGTCAATTATTCATTTGTAGTCGTACCCACCAAGGCCATGGCTAACTCTTAACTTTGTTTGAGACACTCTCATTGTGTCAAATGGGACGGGATCCTAACGGAATAAGGCAATGCTTTATAATGGCGCGCTGCGTTTCTCCATTTCCCACATGTGGTCATTCATCAAATAGTTTCCTGAAGGACTCCTTCAAACCCTGGCTGATTGTTGAGCGGAACCCTTTCGTCCTGCCTGTCAAAGAGGCGGACCTTGCCGAAAGCTGAAGGCAGGTAACAAAGAATGGATGACCATGAATCTCAAACTTTAAATCTGTAATTGCCTGTGTTGCCATGGCTATTAAGCTAACGTTTTCATAAAAAGCAGGCTCTCAAGCTATGCAACCAGTGTAGAAGTTCTTTTTTCTTTCTTCTTCATCATCATCATCATCACCACCATCACATTCATTACTAACATTCTCCCCCTGCCAGTGTGCTCCTGATGATCTAATAAGTACCCCCTTGGTCAACACACACATGGTGATGGAGGATCGGGGAGGTCATATCCATGAATCAAAGTGGCTCATTATATAGGCAACTGTGGACAGTGCTTCTTAAAATCCACCAGGTGTGAAACTACGTCAATACAGCCGATGTTATTGAACCAATTCAGGCAGCTATTTTGGTAATTGCAGATATCAACAAACACTATGTGCTAAATTAATTAAGGAGAATGAACAGACCCTTTTGCCAGAGGCCTCCTCATAGGACCAATATAGATGTAGCTCATCACACAAATGAATGGTATCCTCCCTTGATTCACCCGGGCACTGGTAGTAGAGTAAACTAGTGAAGATAAGCCTGCTACCCGTGCCCTGGTCCATCAGAGGAGAAGACCCATCAATCAGTGTTACAAGCGACAGCTGTGTTTGCCCTAGGATGACACCTCTGTGAAAGGGTGTGTGAGGTGAGCGTCTTAGGTAAGCCACAAATATCAATATGTGTGCATGTCAGTGAATAAATATGTGAATCATCACGGCCGTGTCTAGAGTTCACCGTGGCCAGGTCTCCGGGGTGCGTCATGGTAAAAATGTTGGCAGCACAACGGACACGCGACAAGGGATGTTAAAACCATTGTTTTTAATATTGAAACGGTTACTCATCAAGGTTGTTGGACCACATTGGACACAGACACAACAGGAATAACTTTTTAGAAGAGTTTTTTTTGTGTTTTCTTTTTAAAATAAAACATTAATTCCAGTTCAGCCAGCCTATCTCTTCAAAGTCACCACATGGCAAAAATACCGAAACGACAACGGTGGGGGTGTGAGGGGGGGAGGGGGCCGGGGGAGGCAGAAGGCTGTGCATGCATCGGTTTACAGGGTTGGTATAGCTTTAAAGAACAACCAACTTTTTATCCGACATGGTCAATCGTTTATCGTCGATGACACCGTGTTTGGCTGTGATGCGTTTAGGGCCTGGTGTATCCACACCTCAGACACTGCTTTGGTTTGGTACGTCAGGTGTGTTAGCTAATTGGGGGATTGGTCTTAATACGTTAGGGTTCTGCAGGGGTACCGGGCCCTGCCTCGGGGTGGGAGAACGTGTTTTGGGGGGGGGGGGGAATCGGAGGAGAGATATCTCCAAGGAGAAACCACATCTTGGAAGGGGATCTGAGCGAGGCTCCTCTAAAGTAGAATCCCGATGAGGGCTAACACAAGGTGTTCCTCTGCGAAACAATGGCATGGTAACACTCACGAAATTCGGAAAAGTACTGATCAAAAAGATCTCAAAGCAAAGCGACGGCCAACGGTATAATCTGCAGTAGAATACGACTTTATGACAACAACAGGATATGTATGTAAGACTACATTCAGAGTTAGTTAGTTGTTTGGGTGGGTGTGTGCGATTCTGTGTATATGAGAGCTGTCAGTGTGTATGTGTGTTTGCGTTTCTGTGTATGTGAGAGCTGTCATTGTGTGGGTGTGTGTGTGTTCCTGTGAGAGAGATAAACTGTTGTTTTGTTCCTGTGTGTGTGTCGCTTTCCTGTGTGAGTTGTTTTTCTGTACGTGTGTCTGTTTCCATGTATGTGTGAGAGAGAGAGAGAGAGCCTTTCATTTGGTGTACGTGTATGTTCCCATGGGTCAGAGAAACGGTGTTTATTTTTACAGCAAGATGATATTATAGTGCTTCCCAAAATCCCTGCTCACACACATCCCTCCTCTCTGGCGGTCTTTCACCGTTTCACTGTGTGATCTGTTTAGTGTTTGATGATCGGTTGAACCGTTCGATTAACTTGCTATCAAAGCTGAGTCGATAAGTGAGTCTCGCAGAGTTTCACCCTGTATTTGTAACATTAGAAACACAGGGAAAAACGCAATAAAACATGAAGAAAAGAATACGACCAGAGACATAAAACACTAACATTTTGGCAGACCCCCCCGAAGAAATAAGTAGTATGGTCGGTCCTCAGGGGCTCAGTGAGAGGCGGTCCGAGCTGCACGCGTTTCTTATTATTCTCGAACCGTCCCAGCCCCCCGAGGGAAGCCCTCTCGTCCCTCTCTTCCTTGCCTGCGTTGGCATTGCTGCTCCAGGGTTCTCCGTGTCGGAGCGTGGCGTTCCGCTGGGACCAAAGCAAAGGTTATTCTTTTTTTGTTTGGACACGAATACAAGGACACGAAGCTCAGCGTTCCTTCTCTTGCTCCGAGCTGTTCCCTGTGGCTGCACCGCGCAGCTCGGAGTGACCGACACCACAGGGGAAACGAAGCCTCCAGGATCTCCCTGTCTGTCTGTCCCTTGCCTTCCTCACGGCGGCGTTCCTCCTCCTGGACCCCCTCCTCTGGGCGGAACCGCTAGTCGGGCTCCAACACCACCGCTGCTACTGCGCCTCCTCTTCCTCCTCCTGTAGCTCCACCACGGGATCCTCACCAGAGCTCATGCAACTTAAAAATCCCCTACAGAGGCCTGCCCCCGCCCCCCCGTGGGGCGTTTTGTGTTTTAAGAGAATCCAGAGTCTGGCCGGTCGCTGCCCTGCCCCAGTGGGGTGAGTGTCCCGGGTGACGGGGCCCTGTCGATCTCCTCCAGAGCACAGGCCAGGGAGTCCACGTCCCCCGAGGTCTGGTGCTGGGTCTCCCACAGGCTGAGGATGACCGCTGACGGGCTCCTCTGGCAGGCGAAGTAGCTCAGGTTCCTGGGGAGGTGGAGGGGGCAGGATTGGGGAAGGTAGGGAGGAAAGTAGGAGGAAGAAAGGGAGAGAGAGTGGAAAGGAGAGGAAGGGAGAGAGGGATGGGTGGGAGGGAGGGAGGGCGGGAGGGAGGGCGGGAGGGAGAGGCCAGTGGAAAGAGGAGAGGATGGAAAGGTAAAGATGGAAATTAACTGCTGTTCAAATCCACTTTTTGCTCAGAGCAAAAATAAACAACGTTGCATTACTGCTTTATACTAAATGTCGAAACTTTTCCAACAGTGTTCCCAATGAAAGTTTCATTAATTCCTTTCCAAGATTTTACTTAATTTATTCCATAATTGAAAGTGGCTAAAATTGTGTTTAATATCGATAAAACTGTACAATGTTGGCATCAATTTATTATTTTTTGGAGTTTACTTTGCAGTGTTTATGTGGATCCTTTGCAAAAATGCATTATAGAATCAAATCCCCTATATTTAAGATCTAATGGTAGCCTGCATCCAGCAGAGGGCACTGTTTCCACACGTCCGGCCTGCCGGCGCCCCACCCTCTGATCATAAAAGTGAGGACGCTTTAATAAAGAAAGAGCACTCTTGAAGAAATAACTGCAGAGAAAATCTGCTTAATAAGGTACATACTAATTTATTACACCTGCTGGTGGGCTTCTACTGGGTTCCACATGCAGTTAAACTCTTGCTATTCTTGCCACGCCAGGTATTGCCGTGTAAGAATCCGGCTGTGTCATTCACAGCGTTGTTAGCTAGCGCTGGCACGACGGTGTGCTAGCGTTTTGCTGATTTAATGAGAATGGAGGAAAAAAAAACGTGCAGTTTAATGCGATGCAGACCTCCGGGTCACACTGTTCACAAGTCTACCCGACAACAACACCTTACACTTTGGCCTCAGGGCTGGTAATAAACAAGCGCTACGCCCTGGCAGACCGGTCAAATCCAGAATAAGGGAGTAAGCCATATACCTAAGCCAGTACGTTAGTTTGTATTTCAATTGGGGTACCATTTGCGAAATAGGGACTTTTTGTGATAGAGATAAAGCGGTATAGGGTTTTAGGATTTGCGTCTTTGTTACATGAACAAATAAATACTTTTTTTGCTTCTTCGTCATGACTAGGGTCCTAATATCGCCCAAGGGTTGAGTAAACAGATTAGCATACAACTTGTCTGTTGAACTAGACCTACGCTTCATGCTGTGCAATAATCAGCAGCAATGGTAAATTAGATACAGCTGTTGCCTGCGACTTAACCATCAACCCTGCGTGCCGAGCAGTCCTTAGTGGTTAGCTGTCTACGTGGTTTTCCCCTGTCTGCCAGGTGTTCACCTGTCTACGTGGTGTTCACCTGTCTAAGTTTTATACCTGTCTAAGGTGTTTACCTGTCTACGTGGTGTTCACCTGTCTAAGTTGTTCACCTGTCTAAGGTGTTTACCTGTCTACGTGGTGTTCAGCTGTCTACCTGGTGTTCACCTGTCTACGTGGTGTTCACCTGTCTAAGGTGTTTACCTGTCTAAGTGGTGTTCACCTGTCTACGTGGTGTTTACCTGTCTACGTGGTGTTCACCTGTCTACCTGGTGTTCACCTGTCTAAGTTGTTCACCTGTCTAAGGTGTTTACCTGTCTACGTGGTGTTCAGCTGTCTACCTGGTGTTCACCTGTCTACGTGGTGTTCACCTGTCTAAGGTGTTTACCTGTCTAAGTGGTGTTCACCTGTCTACGTGGTGTTTACCTGTCTAAGGTGTTTACCTGTCTAAGTGGTGTTCACCTGTCTACGTGGTGTTTACCTGTCTACCTGGTTTTCACCTGTATGTGGTGTTCACCTGTCCACGTGGTGTTTACCTGTCTACCTGGAGTTCACCTGTCTACATGGTGTTCACCTGTCTAGGTTGTGTATTTCTATGTGGTGTTTAGCTGTCTACGTGGTGTATTTCTACGTGCTGTTTACCTGTCTAAGTGGTGTAGTTCTACGTGGTGTTCACCTGTCTACATGATGCTTACCTGTCTACATGGAGCTTCTGGGCCAGCAGTTGCCAGTCCTTGCCCTTGGAGTTGGCCGAGTCGAAGGTGGCACAGATGCGCTGATGGATGGACGGGGGGATCTTGAAAGCGGTGGACCCCGACTCGGAGGTGAGGGGACAGTGGGACGGGAGGAAGAGAGGAATCAGCCCCTTTTCACTCTGTTGGACGAAGAAGAGGAAGAAGAAGAAAGAAGAAGAAAAATGAGGAAGATGAAGGAGGACTATATTCAGAGTAATGGAACAACAATCTTTAACGACGAGGACATGCCTTTCTTGCTCCGTTTTCCCTCTCCCTCCCTCTTCTCCCCCTATCTCCCTCTCCCTCCCTCTCTCATTCTCCCCCTTTCTCATAATCCCAATCTCTCTAGGCTCACCTCCGCCGCCTGCGTGTACACCTGGAGGATCTGCTCGCGACCTTTGACCTGCCGTACGCTGATCTTGCACGAGAGCTGCGGGGGCGTGGGCGGGGGACCGAGGCGCTCCAGGGAGAAGGCACACTGCAGCGGGTGATGGTCCCGGCCCCACACCTGGGCGAACGAGAACTCCTGCCGCCAGAGGAAACCATTACACAGAGAGAGAGAGAGAGAGAGAGAGAGAGAGAGAGAGACAGAGACAGAGACAGAGACAGAGAGAGAGAGAGAGAGAGAGAGAGAGAGAGAGAGAGAGAGAGAGAGAGAGAGACATGGGGGCAGACTCGATTAGCACCGAGCGTCTGATAATTTTTTTTTCTTCGTTTAAATTACCCGTTGAATTGTATTCCCTTTATTCATTAACGTCTGTTTCAGTCGATTCCAAGGGAATCAATTCAAACAGGTTTTGATTGGACGCTCGGGATCGAAGGTTTCGTACCCCCGGAGAACGCAGGCAGGGTCAGGCAGGACCCCTCTGAGCGGTCGAATCGGTTCCAAAGGATGACAGGTTCTAACTCTCGCTTTTAAGTCTGCTACACACTGGTCTAACCGTCGGCCATCTGAAATGTTTGGGGAGACTCAAACGAGTTTAGGAACAAATCTGTTCAGTGTGTTCAGCTGTGTTGGGAGCTTTGGACGCACGCGGACTGTGTCAGATTCAACATGCAAAGTCTGGGAGCGTTAGCGAAGATTGGAGCCATCGGATACCCTGATTGTTTGTGTGCTGCTAGGTTGTGTGCTAATAGCACACTTCCCTCTCTTTGTGTGCTACTAGCACACAACCAGCAATCAGCGTGGTGTGTTGGAGGGGCAGACTAGCACCACCGACAAGTGCAGAGCGTACACGCTACTGTGTAATAATAATAATAATAATAATAATAATAATAATAATAATACATTTTATAGATAATATATCAACTTAATGACCTCAAAGTGCTACAATGCACATTAAAAGAAATACAACATAAAAGTCTAACTAGATTAAAAAGAAAAATAACAGAAAAAAGAATCATTTAAAATAGCAGTTTAGCCAAAGGCTTTTCTAAAAAGATGGGTTCTTAGGCCTTTTTTAAAATAATCCACAGTCTGTGGGGCCCTAAGATGGTCAGGGAGAGCATTTCACTTGGTGACTTGGTGCAGCTGAGCAGAAGGCGCGATCGCCCATAATTCGGAGCCTTGTCCTCGGAAGCTGGAGGAGGTTGGCCTGTCCAGAGCGGAGATGGCGTGAGGAGGAATGGGGAGTGATGAGTTATTTGAGGTATAGGGGGGCAGTGCCATGGAGGCACTGGTGGGACAGAAGGGAGATCTTGAATTCGATCCTGTGCTGGACAGAAATGCTGATGTTGGTGATAGTGGATGACCGGGGCTGGTGTGGAGTGCCAACAAGAATGGCTTCCGTTTTTGAGCCATTGAGCTGCAGGAAGTTAGCCGCCATCCACACCTTTATATCCTCCAGGCAGGTGGAAAGTGTGGATAGGGCTCAGAGGGGTTTGGGTTTGCTTTTATGTAGAGTTGGGTGTCATCAGCTTAGCAGTGGAAAGATATTCCATGCCGGCTGATTACACGACCAAGGGGGAGCATGTGTAGCGTGAAGAGGGTGGGGCCAAGGACTGATCCTTGAGGGACACCACAAGTGACAGAGTGCGTGTACGATTTAGCATCACCCAGTGATACATACTCTGTTCTGTCCGAGAGATATGATGTGAACCAAGCCAGGGTAGTGTCAGAGAGACCGATGGAGTAGTGAAGGCGGTGTAGAAGGATGTGGTGGTCGACGGTGTCAAATGCTGCGGTGAGGTCGAGAAGATGAGAAGTGATCAGTCATCAGCAGGTCATTGGTGACCCTGACCAGGGCAGTTTCCGTACTTTGGCGGTTCGCGGTTTGTTAAAATGCAACTTTTCTGCCGAACGGGTCAGACAACGGTTTGAGTCTGGGTGGTGTGTAGGCCCCTTTAAATGACGGCAAACTCTGGCCCAACTCCCTGCGCGCCAGAGATGTGCCCTCTAGGAGCCCGCGCTCCCCAGGAAGGGAGCCCCGTCCGGGGGTTGGGGAGCGGTGGAAGAGGATTAATCCACTAATAAGATGTCACTGGCGGGATCAACATCACGGATCAGGGGGAGGAACACACACTCACACACACACCCACACACACACACACACACACACACACACACACACACACACACCCACACACACCCACACCCCTTGAAACATCACTAGGCTGAGTGGGGGGGGGGGGGGGGGGTGTTCGTGTCTCAGTCAATGTTTGTTGAATGTGCCTCGAAATTATTAAAGTTCTGTGTTATGGGTGTTTATATATTATGCATGTGTGTATGTGTTATCTGTCTGTGTGTGTGTGTGTGACAGATATGTGTGTCTGTGTGTGTATTCATGTGTACGCGTGTGTGTGTTTGTGTATGGGTGCGTGTGTGTGTGGAGGAGATGGCTCTTGCTGGGGTGTTCCGCTCTGCCTGTGCTTTGATGTGACCTCGCGGGGACGTGGAGCGTAACCGTGTGGAGCGCGCACGGGGGGGGGGGGGGGGGGGGGGGGGGGGGGGGTCAGAGGGATGGATGGAGAGGAGCGGTCACATGGGTTGGAACAGGGGCCACACGCCTCACCACACTGGGACTCAGAGGACTTCAGAAACGTCTCGGTTGGAGGCCATGCATGTAGAAATGAGACTGTTTCAGTCCTAGTACAGTGACAGTGTACACTGTTCTGCTGGCTGGTACACTGGAGCCAGTGGTCACTATGAACCTGCTTTAAAATGTCTGTATCGCACATAAGGTTGTGCAAACGTGCACACACGGATGCACCAACACCTGTACCGTCCCGCACACTAACTCACTCACACATGCACGCAGGCAAACCCACACCTATACACGCACACTAACTTACTAACCCAACCACTGAAACACACACACACACACACCTGTACAGGCGCACATGTACACACACACACACACACACACACACACACACACACACACACACACACACACACACACACACACACACACACACACACACACACACACACACACACACACACACACACACGTATCTCCGGGGCGTACCTGGCAGGTGGTGAAGGGCTTGATGCTCCAGAGGAGCTGTGGGAGGTCCTGGATGGAGACCTGCAGGCTGAAGCCGTCCCCACTGAACTGCAGCGTCCTGGGCTCCTCCAGCAGACGGCCTCCCCTCACACACTCCAGCACCGCCACGGCCTGGGGGACCGGGGTCCAGGGGAGAGGGCCAGATGAGTTATCTCTGTACAATGCACACAGGGGCTGCGGTCCACAACTCTTTTCGGTGGTCCTCCTTCCTATCGCTCGTTTACTATTCCCTGGAAGAGACGAGCCCTCAGTGGTCGAGCAGGAGAAAGGTTAGCCTCGTGTTTAGTTTGCTCTGGACATATGCCCCCGCCCCCCCTCCTGTTTAGCCAGAGCAGTCCCAACCTTTTATCTAATGCAGGGCAGTTTGGTTCAACGACTGTTCAGAGGGTAGCCCTATGTTCCGTTCCTCGTTGCGCTGATTGGTTGTAGGTCTAACCAATTGAATCCTACTTTCCACGGCTGTTTTTTTTACTGCCCACAAGCGTTTTGCTCGCTGCTATTGCGTTACTGAGCGCCTTGTTGTTGGTTCGAGTTTAAAATAACACTCAACTCTGGACTGAAAGCGCCCGCCGTCATGGCGGGGTTAAGTGCAGACGTTCTGCGGTGGCAGCAGTAAAAACGTCTGCTTTCATCTGGGCTTCGACAGAAAGGCAGGGTAACACGGCCCCCGCTCTACAGCCTCCAGAGCCTTCTGTGTGATCACCCCCTGAAGGCCGCTGCTCTCACTGCGTATTCAGGGACAGATTAGACCAATGGAGATCTGAGGACGCCAGAGCTGAGTGGGATCTGCGACAGAGGGACTATTGGAATGCTGCCCTCGTAGTCGCTGTGTTAAGATATCCTCTTCACAGACAAAAGCAACTCACAGCAGTCTTCTTCAGATCATTTAAGCCTCCTTAGTCAATGATTAACACAATTAATGCATTTGTGTATCAACTCAGAAGACCTCACTGTAAAACGAAAGCTGCTTTACTACGAACAGGAGGGTAGTTCACTTCCACAAGATGCATTATGGGAAGTATGGGCGAAACATTAGTCTGAATGTAATTCTCATCTATCAACATATCACCATGGAATAATAACATGCTGAGCGGATACCATAACATTGATTGGAAATAAATAAAACAAGCACCAAAAAAAAGAATTGCACAGCAGATTGAAAATAACGAGTCAAAACTGTTCAAAATGAGAGTCAGATAGGGAGAAAACCGACCGAAACCAGCAAGGCAAATCGGAAGGGGGGAATAGTCCATCTGCTCAACACTGATTAATATCAATAATGCATGTGTGTAATAAACTCCACCAACCACAGGCGTGATTCTACATTGTGCCAACGAGGGCGAGCTCAGACTGGAAAGTGCTCACGAGTATCAATGTTTTACTCATTTTGTTACATGAATTCCGTAGTTCTCTCTCTCTCTCTCTCTCTCGCAAAGTAGCAGAGAGAAAATGCAAAGTGTACGAGCAGGTACATTAGGGGTTGATTCTTGAGCCAGAGGCTCACAAGGGAAATCAATTATCGCAGAACGGGGACAAACTAAACGCTAGCTGAGCCTAACCCGACCTAAAACCAACAGAAAGGTACAACTAACCGTTCTTGACTGAGAGACGGAATAGTGGAAGGAATACAAATACAAGTTGTTGCTCGATTCACGTTCAATCTTATCTTCTAAGTGAAACCTGCCGTTTGTGAGGAGCTTTAGGGCTGCGCCGTCGTCAGCATTCACACCAACTCATGGGAGGAGGGGTTGTGTTTTCTGCTGTTTTTCAGCCTCTGGATGAAAAGATTTTGTGACTGTATGTCCATGTTTTAATAACCTTTTATTCCGCTAGTATTTAGTGATGAAGATTTAGATCTAAAAATCGATGGATGCATAGATAAATACAGTTCAAAACACGTGGATATTGAATTTACATTCCTTGATTACACAATGTTAGTTCACAATGGTAAATAAGAGTAGACGACATACCTTTTCAAATATATGATATATGATGTGATATATGATACCATATATGCTATGAACTGTGATGGAATATTATATTATTCATTTATTATTATATCATATTCAACCTTTTTTTTAATCCCTTTGTTTGTAGCGCCCACAAAGTGCACTCAATGAATAGAAATGGACTTGATAGAAACAGAGGGAGCTATTAATGAGTTTTCTTTGGTAAGTGTTAGTGACTTTGCTAATTAGGTTACACAGATAGCCTAGCCGTGTGGCTTCATTATTCATCCATTAGCCATCAACGGCTAATCGTGCCACTGCTGCTTATCATACGGAAGAAAAAAAAATATATCATGACC
Source organism: Gadus macrocephalus (assembly GCF_031168955.1). Classification (NCBI taxonomy): domain Eukaryota; kingdom Metazoa; phylum Chordata; class Actinopteri; order Gadiformes; family Gadidae; genus Gadus; species Gadus macrocephalus. The sequence continues at coordinate 13,085,450 of NC_082385.1, forward strand.
CTTTAAGTGAACCGCGGCCATTAAAATAAATGTATCGATCTACCCTCATCAAACTTAGCCTAATGGATCCAGGAAATAAAACCGCTTGAATAATACATACCTTGGATGGATCCTCCCGCTGGATCAGCATCTTGTCTTCTATAATCAAGTTCAAAGACTGGCTGAGTTCTTTTGAGCCCATTAATGTTGTCATTTCCACAACGGGGTGGTGTGTGTGTGATTTACAAGTGTATGGGAGGGGATATCCGCCCTCCAGGACTCTTTAACAACTAGATAATATCCGGTGTGAATGACTGCCGTATGCTGGCTTCAGCTGCCTCAAGCAGGTGTTGATGGTTCTAACCTATTTCCTACTGCTATGGTTCAGACCCAAACAAAGGCCTTTCCGATGACTATTACAGAAGCACAATTATGTTTTAGTCTTAGTAATCGAGACATCCTTTCACATGTCGTTATGAGGGATTACTAAAGCGATCATGACCTCTATTTGTGTGATTCAGACCATGGTGGAAATCCCTTCTTCCTCTGATTTTCTTTTGAAGTACTCAAGTCTTACAAGCATGTAAGACTTGACAGATTATCAAGATTGACCTTCCCAAGATTGCTGCTTCTTGTAAATCATCACTGGCTATCTTTCCTTCGACCTTATACACTTATAAGTACACCTCATATCTAAACTTAACCACTAATCCCCTGAAACATAGACTAAACAACCTCTAATATATGAATCCTTTTTGGAAAAACGATCTCACAAATTTTTCAAGTGACATAAAGATGTATATAAACAAAAAAAATTTAACGTATCAATATCATAATACCATTGCTCGCTATGCAGATATAATTACCCGCTGTCTGAATGCACTTCTTTGCGATATACATATGGTAATGTAGTTTAACACAATCTCCATTCGTCAATACGGACGATCGGGTTTCAACAACAGGAGATATCAGGCCTGCACAATGAAACATGATGGCGCGTCTGCGCGCTAAAGAGGGGAGGATGCGAGTGCCTTTGATCGTTTCATCCAGGAAGAGGGACAGATTGGTCACGGAAAATGTATTTATAACACGTTTTATTTGGTGTTTAAGTGATATCAACACGATGAGAACCAGACTAGAACCGTTCATTTAAATGTTGTTATATATTGGGGGGGGGGGGGGGATTTAAACACAGATTTAACAAATTGAGCCAAATGGGAGGGAAAGTGTTTTTTTTTATAGTTTGTGTAACTTTCCAAAATAATGTGTTGAATGAGATGTGGTTAAGAATAGGTCTCACTTATCCCACGTATTGCATCACTTTTGCCTCGTGGGCGCTTGTCTGAAAGAAGAGTACTTACTAGCTGTTTATCAATACACACCAGGAATTTCTTGCGAATTAAGAGTGAACTAACGAGAGCGCCATCATGCAGTGCCTTGGTTGTTCATCCTCAGGCTGCGGCCGTCATCCACCACAGCTAGTGGGCGGAGCCTCCGCAAATGACGCTGTTGTTCTTTTTGCTTGGTTTACTGTGAATAAAACCAGCTCTGATTCAAAACACTCCTTCTTTCCCCGGTGACAGCATAGCAGTAGGATGCAAGTAGATCACCGATGGCAACCATTATAAAATACATATAATTAATTAGCCTAATTATCTTGGAAAGTGGCAAAAAATGGGGTAAAACCCGTTACCGCCACCCTGACGACCACCCCTGTGTGTTCGACCGCGGGGCAGACTGCCGTTGAGCAGCACTTCGGCACGCCGCACCAGCAACCCCACTGAGAGTGGCTCCTGATTGTCGTAATGTGTTGTTACACAGACACGCGCCGCACAGAGTGGAATAATAACCCGCCTCACGTTTAATTACCTGCTCCTTCAATTAGGCTGAGCAGGGGGGGCCGGGGGGGGGCAACCTCGCCAAGCTTCTCTAGTGTTTGAAATTAAAAAGCCCCGCTTTGGCTCTTCTAAGCACCTCCCCCCCGTGGCTTCAGCGGGCTGGACGGGCGCATTTTAAACAGAGGTGGAGGAGAAACAACCAGAAAAAGTTCATGTGCTGTTAACTTCCAGGCAGGAAGCACTTGGTTGGGACTCATGTCTAATCACCCAACAAAACAAAGGCAATTAAAAGGAGTTTATACACACACACACACACACACACACACACACACACACACACACACACACACACACACACACACACACACACACACACACACACACACACACACACACACACACACACACACACACACACACACACACACACTAGCTTCAGTCTCTCCTGAGCATTCATTGCATTGAATGCCTTTAATTATCTATTACGCTATTATGCGAGCCAGGAGGATCGTATTGCTACAGTGAGATCTTGTACGTGACTATATCTATCTCATAATGTAGTTAAATGCTCTTCTGTAAATGCATCGCACATATGGTTATTGTAAATTAATATGAATATAATTGTTTTGCTTGTGATGACAGTGTTCATTAGGTGTTCATTGCCAAGTCATAGTATAAAACATGGATCTATGCATCATCCCTATGTCTAATCATATGTAATGTATGGATTTGATGCATGCTTTACCACTAGCAGATAAGTCAATGAGAACTACGGACTAATCAACCAACCATTGTTGAGTCCAGAACGTCAACAGAACATACAATGTCATATTTAATGTTGCTTAAAATATTTACAGTTCAGAGTGCATACTGAACTTTACATACTGAATTAGTAATTATAATTATAATAATAATAAAAAAAAAAAAAGTATAAATATGCATGGTCATGTGTATTAAATATGTAAGTGCAATACATTATGAGTATTTTGTGTGCATGCACAATACACCGAAGATGAACCTGCAGAGTCCCCCTCTATCTTACAGAACCCGTCTGAAGACTGGAGGAGACCCGAGACTGCTGCCTGGCTGAGTTGTGCACTGTGATGTTTGAGCTGTTACGATCTACACTGTGTTGCTGTGTCTGTGGATGGAGGACTTGACAGCATTTGGACTTTGTTGGCGTTCTACATTATTGAATTGCATTGTGTTGAGCGTTGTGGTCAGAGTACTGACCCACTTTGAATAAAAGCATTGTCTGAACCACTTAAAGACGTTCATGTTAATGCAAACATGCCAACCAGTGAACCTCACACTCCATCCGTAACACAACAACCTAACGTTTCTAAACCCCAATCAAATGTTCAGACTACCATACAAACCTTAAACTGCTGAATTGATCATGATCATCACCGTCCTCTTCATTGACATCACCCTCCTTGACATTATAATCCTCATTATCATAATGTCCTTCTTCTCCTACTCCTCTTCATCATTATAATCCTCCTCCTCATCAGGGGCACCAAAAGCTTGCGGCACCAAAAAAGAAACCGGAACAATTCTGACTGGCAAACATTAACGGCCCACCGGGAATTATCCCGATTCTTCCGATTACCACTTCGCCACTGCTCCTCATCATTATAATCCTTCTCCTCATCATCATTATTATCCACTTCCTCATCCTGCTCATCATCATTCTCCTCCTACTCATCCTCATCATTATAATTCTCCTCCTCCTCTTCCTCATCTTCAGTATCCGGCCCTTCCTCACAAGGGAAGCAGCTCAGCTTCTAGTCCAATCACTTGTCATCTCCCGCCTCGACCACTGTAACTCACTCCTGGCTGGACTTCCTGCCTCTGCGATTAAACCTTTGCAGCGCATCCAGAATGCGGCAGCGCGCCTCGTGTTCAACCTACCCAAGTTCTCCCATGTGACCCCCCTCTTCCGGGTCCTCCACTGGCTCGCTGTAGTAGCTTGCATGAAATTTTAAACGATGGTACTGGCATACAAGGCAGTCGATGGAACTGCCCCTGCCTACCTCCAAGCATTGGTAAAGCCACACCCCCCAGCTCGATCCCTCCGCTCAACCACCTCAGCTGGACGTCTGGTACCGCCATCGCTAAGAGCTAGCAAAGGTCGATCAGCAAAGTCACAACTTTTCTCGGTTCTGGGACCTCAGTGGTGGAACGAGCTCCCTGCCGCTCTCAGGACCGCAGAGTCGCTCACTATCTTCCGAAAAAGACTCAAGACTCACCTGTTCAGAGTCCACCTCGACACTGCATAGCCACCCTCCCCCTTCTGGCCACCATTGTACACTGTATTGTATTGTGTTGTATTGTATTATAGTATAGTACTTAATTGTGTAGCAACTGCGGTAGCTGCTATCACTGCTGTAACACGGGGAATTGGTTAGCCTAGCGATTGTTGTACTTGCACTTGGTTCTATGACCATCCTTTCTGTACCGACAGCGATATATTGATGCACTTCTTATGACAAATGTACCTATTGTAAGTCGCTTTGGATAAAAGCGTCTGCTAAATGCCCTAAATGTAAATGTAAATGTAAATCTTCAGTATAATTCTCCTTCCTCCTCCTCCTCCACCCCCCCCCCCCCCCCCCCTCACCTGCAGGGCGTGGGGGGTGTCGTCCACGCAGTACACCCTCAGGTTGTAGCCCAGCGGGTTGCTGAGGTCGGGGCCCCCGAACACGGCCAGCCTCAGCCTCTTGGCGGCTGCCTGGCTCAGGGGCCGGCCCACCAGGGCGTAGCGGCCCGGGCGGCCCACCAGCAGGTGGCACCGCTCCGCCTCCAGGAGGCCGTAGCAGGAGGTGCTCTCCTCGTCCATGGACATCACTTCCTGTTGAGGCAAGATACTGGTCAGCAGGGTTGGAACAAGCAGAACCTCACTCCCAGTCCTCGTCCTCAGCACGCATCAAGACCTACCTACAGCTACGCGGGGGTTCGCAAACCTGTTCCTGCCGTGACCCCCCCCTCTGAGCGTACCTCGGGGTACCAAACCCCACCCAAAGAGGTTTGTGTTCTCACGAGACAGAGGACATTTATCCTCTGTCTTCGATCCATCCTTCGAGTTATTCGTTCCTTTTTACAGTTTGTTAATAAAGTCTATTGCCTCAGACAAAACAACATGCTAATGACCCACGGAACAGCCCAGACATGTAGTCCTGCACAAATACATCAGAGCAGTAGGAGCAGTAGTCCCAGCGGGACCCACGGTCACGCCGACCAGCGGTCGGCGTGACGTATGGCGTGCTAAGAGCGAGCGACTCATCTGGAGTCGCCGCTCCGACCATAAAGATGCGGCGGCGGTATGAAGGGCACTGGACTGACGGATCGTACTGACAGACCCGCAGACACTCCTCAGAGGCGTCTTTGATAAGAACCGACAACAACACGAGGGAAGGGAGGAGAAACGACGCGCGACGTCGAATCGTGGCCTCACGTCTGGAATCTGGGAGCCCGGGGTCGCCCACTCTGCACCGCAGACCTTCCCGTCTCAAGGGTGCGTGACGGATAGCCGTATGCACCGTGCGCTAAGGCCCTGATTATGGCGTTTTGGGTCGAAGCACGGTGACTTTAAAGTAGGCTTTGTGGTTGCCAACTCGAGTTTGAAAACCACTGCTCTGAAGGGCCAAGGAAAACTTCCCCAAATCCTAAAGGAGAGGGAGCCTTGAGAAGGAGCACACAAGAGGCAACCCTCATTCCAGGGATATAGGGAGTGCAAGAGGTGCCAAACGGGCAGCCAGACATTGGGACTTTTGGACACAGTGGAGGCTCTCTGTGCCATTCCCTCCCCACAGAGCAGCCAAGAAGAGGGTTAGGAGCCTCACATACTAGTAGTAGAAAAGTACACGTTTAAGAGACACGATGATAAATCAAGATAGAGGGAGACGAGGGGACGAGAGGGAGCGGGAGAGAGAGAGAGAGAGAGAGAGAGAGAGAGAGAGAGAGAGAGAAAGAGAGACAGAGGGAAAGCGAGCTGTAATGTCAGTAAAGCCCGGGGAACAAGGATTGTGGAGGCATTTTGCATTAGATAAAGTGCTCATTATTTCACACTGACAAAGAGGGGTCACGCTGTTGCTTCTTCTTGAGGGACAACTCATTCCCTCTCCCTCCCTCTACCCCTCCCTCCCTCCCTCACTCATATCTCCCTCCTTCAGTCTCCTGCCTTAATTCTCCCTCCCTCCCTTTATCCCTCTTTCATTCCTTCCCTCCTTCAGTCTCCACCCTCCCTCTCCCTCCCTCCATCCATCCCTCCCTCCCTCTCTCCCTCCCTCCCTCCCTCTTTCTTCTGTTCTTCCTCACTGACTTCTCCTGCCAGACTCTTTCCTTTTTCCTTCTCTTCTCATCTCAGTTTTATCCCGATGGCATATAACACACAGAAATGATGGCCCTTTTCATGGCTCCCTTTTGTGCGACACGTTTCTGCCGGAGAATTACATCCTGTGTAAATGTCACCCACCCACACACACACACACACACACACACACACACACACACACACACACACACACACACACACACACACACACACACACACACACACACACACACACACACACACACACACACGCGCAGACACACACACACACACACACACACAGTGACAAGGGTCGGGGGGTAGGTCGCAGGCAACACAGAAGAGTGTGTTGCTCTGGCGGGGGGTGTGTGGGGGGGGGGGGGGGGGGGGGGGAGCTAAACATTAAAAGAGTATCCAAAACGTGTGGGGCTATTCTGCTGGGGAATGCACTAATGTGGATGGATGGATGAATAGGAGATGGACTGATGGATTGAAGTTTGGATGGATGGATGAATAAATAGGATTTATATGGATGGATGGAAACTTGGGTGGAAGGATGAATGAATGGATGGATGGATGTTTGGATGGGTGGATTAATGCATGGATGGATAGGAGATGGATGGATGAATAGGAGATGGACTGGTGGATGGAAGTTTGGATGGGTGGATGAATGAATGGATGGATGGATGAATAGGAGACGGAGGGATAAATGTTAAGATGGCTGAGTGAATGAATGGAGGATTGGGAGATTAATAGATGAATCGGGTTAAAGATGGAATGTTGGATGGATGGATGGATGGATAGGGGTTTAGATGGATGGCTGGTTGGGGGAGATGGATGGATTAATAGGAGATGATGAATGGAAGACAGAAAGGCTAGATTGCGTTCAGATTGATCCCAAAGTTGTAAATATATCGTGTCCCAGTTTGCTCCTCAGTCTTGGGAGTTGTTTGCGGTGATGATAACACAGCTCTGTATAGGTGTGGTGTGATGAGACGAGGTGTTTGAAGGAGCTACATGTGAGGAGCCTCACGCTCACACTTTACTTTACCACCCTGCCTCTAAAACAATTGCAACTCATATTTCCGTCGGAAATAATCTTCCTCCGATGCAAATGCAATGCTAGCGATTCAAAACTATTGAGTCTTTAAAAATTGTTAGAACGTGACTCTATATTAAAACAGACATGACACGCATTGTATATCTCTGGTTAGATTTTAGTACGATCTCCAGACTTGCAGGGATACTAAATCTTCACTTCATCACAAAGACAAAAAATAGACTATAGTACGCCTGCATATTTCGATGCATCTTTCAATCCGTGTTATTAGCCCAAAGAAGAGGGTCGGAGCAGCGGCCATGTCACTGAACGGGTTAAGCCGTTGAATTATTAAACAGCAACCGGCTCCATGTCCTTGACAGCCCAAAAAGACTGGAACACCATTTCCATGATAGATGCAAAAATATTGTACTTGTTCTGAAACTAACAGCTTTGAGGACTTACTTCAGAGGATCCACTGCCCCATCGCTACCGCATCGCAACGCATTCTGCGGGATTCATGTCGACAGTGTTGTCATGTCAACCGAATAACGTAACGCTATTTTCGGGGCCGAAACTACGGCTCTGCACTCAATACCCCCCTCCCCCGCCAATAAAAATACACGGTTCGACAAAAACAAGAGGACGATTCATAGCCACCAAACTGAAGCACTTCACTTATTGAAAATGTTGCTTATCTTATTGTAAATATTACTTATCTTATTGTACTTAATATTACATAACTTATTTTACCAAATGTTATCCTTTTGTTCTTAATGCACGGTTGGTCGGATATAAATGCAATTTCGTGTGTCAGGCACATATTTAGAAATTGACAATAAAGTTTGACTTTCTAATGGACTATCATTTTCCCTCTTCTCATAGCGAAGGAGGAGACACGACCGGAGCGCTCCCCAAACTCTCCCGAAGTTCGGGAGGAACGCTGGAGAAGAAGAAGTCTCCTCTCTCCTCCTTCCTTCGCCTAGCGTTAGTTTGTGTTGACGGTGAGGTTACCTCCCACTTGTTCTCCGGGGTCCTCCTCTTCAGACGGACGGCCCAGGTGGCGTCGGCGGGGCCGCTGAGGTCGGCGCAGTGCGCCACCGACAGAGCAACAGGGCAGGACAGGTCCAGCCCCGGGGGGCCGTAGGTCACCTCCGGGCTCAGCAGGACCTCGTCCTCCTCCTCTGGCGCCGTGCTATGGGGGGGGGGGGGGGGGGGGGGACAACAAAGACAAAGAGACAGGTGTGAGACGCCGGGTCTGATCCCTGCAACAGAAACAGATTAGACTCGACACGACACAGAAGAGATGGAGATATACAAGCACAATGCTGGAAGAGCGCTACACACGGACATGAACAAGGAATACAGATGGGACACACGGAAATACATAGGAACGACACACACACACACACACACACACACACACACACACACACACACACACACACACACACACACACACACACACACACACACACACACACACACACACACACACACACACACACAAAATACAACTCCTCCTGCTAGCGGAGGAATCTGTGTTTAAAAACCGCAGCTGGACAACAAAAATGATGTGTGTGTGCGTTATCTGTTTGTATGAATCAGAACTTGTCACGGGCGCTGGGGCCAATACTTGAGCAGGTTGTGGTGTGGAGGGTCTGGGTGGAGGGGGAGCATGATGAAACGCTCTCAGCACCCTCCCGTCCGTGGGTATAAAGGACAGGACCCCCGGGCTACATTTTGAAACATTTGGCTTTTCCTCTTGACGCATTGGTGAGCATGAAGGACATGGAATGATTCTGCTCCCTCGGAAATGGCACCATAAAAATGAATAATGTAACAATGGGCTATTGGCAGTTCTGGGGGCTGTTCTTAAGACGTTAAGTGCCCTGGCAGGTCAATATTTCAGCATGCTTCAGAAACAACACCAGCATATACATTTGTGTGACATGGTTGATGAAGACTTGTTCTTCACCCAGAACACACAGAACGTCCAAGGTCAGAACCGTCATGTGATCATGCTTGTGTACATATATCTCTAAATCAGAGCCACAATTACATTACAGAGAGTCCAGGTCATTGGTTCATACACATACACCCCATGAAGTATCTAACACCCCCAATTGGTGGTGCTTGAGGAGTGGGGGTCTCGAAATTTGGCGGTAGCGTCACAAATGCACAAACAAAGCCAGCAGTATCTCCACCAAGCACAAAGCCAACCTTTTATACTCTGAGCTAGACAGAGGAAGATTAAAGCCCTCAGACTGATGGACAGCGTGGCGGCGGAGGACAGGCGGTCGCAGCACAGCGCGCCACGCAGGCCTGCTGGGTCGGTGGGCGGCCCCTGAAAGCCCGGCTGGCCCCCGGTTCTGTTGACAGATTAGCTGGGGCCAAGGCAGCTCCTGGCCAGGGGCCCGGTCGTGGCTGGGAGCCCCAAAGAGCGGGCAGCAATTGATGGGACCACCATCAGTCACACAGCTGGGCTGGACACACACACACACACACACACACACACACACACACACACACACACACACACACACACACACACACACACACACACACACACACACACACACACACACACACACACACACACACACACACACAGACTGACACTCTTGTGTGTGCCCTGCTGTCACCAGGCCCTCGCAAGATGGCCGGGTGCTATGTATGCAACGTGTGCGACCACAGCGCCTGATTTAGAATCTGATTTTTATGTGCACTCACACTCACACTCACACGCACAACCACACACCCATACACACAATTTGGGAAATCGTATTATTGTGTTATCGCTTACTTAATATTATACCATGGTCTGGGGGAATACTAAATTCTGATTGGCTGCAGGGTGTGCATTAACCCCTGATATAGGGACACCTGCTAAGTAGTTCCAGTCAAATCGTCTGTTCAGCCTTCGAAGTGCGAGCTGGTAAATTGTGAAAAATGAATTAAACTATACTCAGACAACGTGGTTATATGCTTTAGACCCTAGAGAATCTGTGGTATAAAGGCTGGGACGAATTTCAAATTATAAATATGTACAATGCATAAGGTTAGCTCTCTGGCTCATAGCTGAGCGGACTAGAATACCTCCCGCTGCCAAGTCGTAGCTAAGGTCCGTCCTATTTACTTGAGGAGTGAACAAAGTTTCCGTTGCATAAGAACCTTACGGGAGGGTAATGATTGTTCAAGGTATTAGTCAAAGCCTCAGGCATTACCAGGGAAACAAATTCATGGCTTGAGAAAAACGTTATATTTGGATTGTAAAACGCATGAAGATATAAATGAATAGTCTTCATTAATTTTCGTTGGTAAGTGACCATGGTATAAGCGGGATAATGCTCGACGAGGTGTCCATTATCAGGAATTAATGGACTTCGCGGAGGCAACCGTCCTCCGCGTTGGCCATTAATTCCTGATAATGGACACCTCTTCGGGCATTATCCCTTATTTAAATCACTCACTAAAAGGAATAAACTGTTGGCATAACTGCTTTCGTTTTTTATCAAACTTCTTTCCTGAGGACGGTTCCTCCAGAGGTGAGTGGAATCGTCGTTCCTTGTTGGGCTCGCCGGTGGAATCCCCCATCTTTATCCCAACGGGGCCCTGAGTGTCTGTGTGTATAACACACACACCGGGGACAGGGGTTACCTTCAGCTGCCTCGGTCCGCCCCCAGGCGGACCAGGGAGTGATGGAGAGAGGCAGTGAGAGAGAGGGAGGGATAGAGATGGAGAGAGGGAGGGAGGGAGAGGGAGTGAGAGAGAAATGTATCTGATGCAGATGGTCTCATGCAGAGGGTAAGAAGCGTCTGGTTTCTCCTTGGGTTTCTGGAGATAGGGAGGAGATTGTCTGACAGCTTCTGGTCGGAGCCCGATGGAACGATGCTCCTCCAGCAACACCCACTCCTTCTTCTCCTCCACCAAACACTCTCCCCATAACACCCACTCCTCCTCCTCCACTACTCTTCCTCCACCACCACCACCCACTTCTCCTACTCCACCACCACCCATTGCCTCTCCTCCACCCACTCCTCTTCCTCCATCTCCACCTCCACCAGATGGGTCTTTCCGGTGGGTCTCTCAGAGAAGAGATGTTCACCACTACACCACCATGAGTTCCCCTGTGTAATAACAAAACCTCTTCAACTAATCTTCAAATGCGGTTAAAGAGAAAAGAGGGAAAAAGGTGTGATGCAGAAGTTTGATTCCTAAAAGACGCAGGCGATGGGTGTTCTAATCACTCCAGTGGAAGCTACGGGTAAGCGCGGCGATGGCTAACCGGTGACAGGTTAATAACTGACCCAACTTAACGACATCCGCTCTGAGGCATGAACGCACCGCGGCCCAGGAACATATTTTTTCAATCTCTGTCGTTCCTTCGTCTTATCTAACCCCTTTGCGATGCGCGTGTCTCTAACGCAGCAGCAGGCCCCCCCCCGCTAAAAGCCAGGCGTCATGTATGTTTATTTGTTGCTCGTCTGGTTCACCCGACTGAACCCCCAAAAGGGGATTGTCATCACAGAGAGAGAGCGGAGGAGAGGAAACAACGGCGCGTTTGCAACATTTGCCACTTTAAGCAGTCATGACAAAAGGAGAGGGTGTCATCACTGCGCTGTCTCAGGGCGCAAAGCAGACTCTAAGTATAGCCCTCCATTCTGCAGTGCACAAACACACACATACACACACAGCCACACCCACACACACACATACACACAGCCACACCCACACACACCTCTATTGGTGACACATCACGTCCTACCCTGCAGTGTGTGCAAGATGAGCAAAGACCTCATACCGTGTCAAGTTAGTGTGTGTGTCTGGCACTAGTGTGTGTGTCTGGCAGTCGCGGTGTGTGTGTTTATGTGTGCGCGTGTGTATGCATGTCTGGGTGTGTGTGTGTGTGGGCGTGTGTTTGAGTGTGCGTGCGTTTGTATTAATGTGTTTCATAGAGAAATAAAAAAGGAAAAGATCCAAAGGGAAAGGAAAGTAGAAAGAAAAGACAAAAACTGAATTATGTATCAACAAGGAGAGGAATAAATGAAAGACTGTAGAGGGAGAGCACAGAAATAATAGGAAGAAGGTAAGTAAAATAAATGAAAGAAGAACGTAAAGTCAACCGAGAGCTCCACTCCGACCAAGGAGCAGGTGTGTTGGTGTATGCGTGTGTATGTTTGTGTGTGATGTGTGTGTCTGTCAGTATATGCGTGTTAGTGTGTATGTTTGTATGTGTGTATGTGTGAGTGTGTGTCTGTCTGTCTGTATATGCGTCTGTGTGTGTGTGTGAGATTATGTATGTGTGTGTGTGTTGATATGGAAGGGGGGTGAAGAGAAGTGAGAATAAAGACCTGGCGGGAGGCGGCCTCAGACCTTCAGTGTGGGCCTCACCTGCTGTCCTCCTGGTTGATGATCATGTACATCTCCCAGCTCGTATCTTCAGCTATCCCTCCGCGGGGCACCAGCAGGCTAATGCCTACAGAGAGACACAAGCATGGCTGATCGTCCAGACATAGGAGGTAAACACACGCACAGACACAGACACAGACACAGACACACACACACACACACACACACACACACACACACACACACACACACACACACACACACACACACACACACACGTATGCACACACACGCACACACACACACACTCAAGAATACACTTTGCTCCTTCCTGTCACAAACAATAAGTGTCACGCGTCAATCTGAAACGTGTCCCCGCTAGGGTACTTTCAAGAAAGAAATCATATTTGAAGCTTGTGCTCTTGTGCTTCGTTTTCTCAGACATCACAATTCAGAATAATAACGCTCAACGACACTTTGCCGCACATATAACATTGACCAGAACACTTGTACTTGTAAATAAAAAATTTAACACGGTCTCATGAAATCAGGACCATAGGACTGGAGGAAGGTGTGTCAGGAGGAGAACCGCTGGTTGAGAAGCCCTTGTTTCATTCTGTCTGTCATCATCTCTCATCAACATTTTCTCTTTCCCGAGAAAGAGAATCTCTCTCTCTCTCTCTCTCTCTCTCTCTCTCTCTCTCTCTCTCTCTCTCTCTCTCTCTCTCTCTCTCTCTCTCTCTCTCTCTCTCTCTCTCTCTCTCTCTCTCTCTCTCTCTCTCTCTCTCTCTCTCTCTCTCTCTCACCAGTGTTGGGTACGACCAGCCTTCCTCCGGCGTGGCCCAGCATCCTGGTGGTTTTCAGCGGGGGAGGAAGAGGAGGGGGAGGAGGCCGGGGCAGTCCGTGCGGGATGAAGAGGGTCTTCCCCCTGCGGCCCAGCGTGGCGTCTACACCCACGCCCTGGTAGTCTGGCGCCACGCCCCGCGGGAAGGTCCTGGGATGGGACATCACGGGGTACTCGGCTCTCTCTCCTCTCCCTGGAGAGACGGACGGACGGAAGGGACACACCCTGGTCTTATCTGTCACCATCACCTCCCCCCCTGATTCATGAGGTACTGACGTCAAATAAAGCTGGAACGGGGGTCCGCTAAACATAGTGCGCTGACCATGTAGGCCAGGGGTCGGCAACTAAGTTTGGCCTCGGGACAATTTTTTTCCAGCCAGTAGGTGGCGGGCCAGAACATTATCAAAGGCTAGTTCAAGGAATTGATTAATGAAAGGGCATCTGGAACTGCAACGCAGGCAAGTCAGCTGGCTTAGTCATATGCCTACCAAGCACTAGATGACTCTTAAAAGACGTAGCCTACGTTTAAACAAGTGTATGCCCTAATCACGTAAATGTCATGTCTGATCACGTTGGGTAGTGGTGTTGCTGCACTGTCTCCAAAGAGACAGAGAAAGTGAAATCCGCGAGCTGCTGATCATGTGAGAGAAGGTGAAGCAGTCATATTTAACAAAGACGTTGAAAGATGGTGCGATCTACGAGAGAGACGCAGAGGAACTTTCCTTACGAGGCATTTGTCGGGATAAAAAACCCTAACCAAAAAAAAAAAAGTGGTCAGAAAAATGAAGAATATGTTGGTGTTTTTGCTCTTTGTAAATGGTTAATCGCGTTTGTAGCCTACACTCAGTCGTGAACTAATTCTTGCATGTGGGTGTCCTCATTCATAAAAAAATGAAAACATTTGGGAATAGGCAAATTATTCTAAAGAGGTCTAGACTCCTTGCGCAGCCCCGCCTTCTCCAGTGAACCAAGAAAGCCTGCGCCATGACGAATGGGGGATTTTACCCCCTCGGCTTTACACAGGAAACTCGAAATAAGACGGTGAAATCGCTGGTCGTGCCAAGCCTCGACCGAACCGGCTTGGCAGTGTAGTAAGGCCTTATGCTGGAGAGAGGGCAGTAGTGCGCACCTAAAAAAGCAGCCAACCACTCTTAAAACACTTCACACAACACAACCCAACACAACACAACACACTCACCCTCACGCACACCACGGCGAGTGTTGATTGACTGCACGCGCACATATACACACACCATGGCGGGTGCGGACTGACTGCGCACACACATAAACCTCCGTTCCTAGCCTACTCACCGTTCGAAGAGCTGTAGGCAAAGTAGCCTCATCAGAAACTCTACTTGCGTTAAACAGCAAAGCCTCTGTAGTTATAAATCATATAACTTCAGATTAATCTGGCGTGCCAGATATTATGTGATAGGTTCGATTCCCACCTGTGCTCCTATGCTACACGTCATTTCTTAGCTTCTCCGATCTGCATTCCTGTCTCTTTTCAGTGTACTGTTCATAAAGAGACAAAGAAAAGCATGAAATATATTATATAAAATAAAACTGAAATCAGCCCTGATCAAAGAATGCTTTGGGGACGGCGCCGGAGCGAATATTCAACCAAGGAGACTGAGCGATAAAATGAAAAACTGACAGGAATTAATTGCTTTTTTGCGGCCTTCTATCTAAACATATATTTTTTTACAGGCTTTGTGCACCTTTATGGACAGGACTGGAAATACCGACAAACATTTCGACTCGAAAGAGAAAGTAAACGACTTTAGTCGGAATCAAACCGGAGACTCAGCAAGCCACGTCGTCTACTTGGTGAGCGGCTCGCACCACCAACCCAGCGAGCTGCATTCAGCCCTGCTACCGTCTTTAAAGGCGTTGTGTGCCGTACCTTTGACCATGATGTCGGGCAGCGGGTCCAGCAGGGAGTGGTCGGCCATCAGCTCCTTGTCCATGGAGTCCTGAAAGCACATGGGGCTGGTGTAGGTCCGCGACCCGCTCAGGTCAGGCTGCATGGACGAGTTGATCAGCAGGGGGTTTCCTGAACACACCCAACACACAGACACAGGTCAACCCCACCCAGGCACCGTGACCAGGCAGCGCTGCTGTTGTGTCAAGGTGAGTGGGAAATGGACTGCATTTATATCATGTTTTTCTGGCCACGCAAAGTGTTTTAGCCTTATAGCCTCACATTCACCCATTCATACACAAATTCACACATCTACGGCGTTGTCAACCACGCAAGGCAACAAGCATGGTTGACACCGTTCTTAATACATGACATAATAGGCATCCCTCCTTGCCGCTCAGGGTCTATCTCAGGGAATCATTCCAAACCACCCACTGCCACTCACCCACCTCCACTTTAAGGCACCACTGGCTCGGATCAATCCAGATTTATTACTAGATACAGTCCAAGCATCCGTTTGACAGTTTACAGATAAGGACGAAGAGAGAGTGAGAGAGCAAGAGCGAGAATGAGAGAGAGAGAGGGACAGAGAGAGAAAGGGAGTGAGAGAGAACGAGAGAGAGAGAGCGAGAGAGAAAGAGCGAGAGAGAGAGAGAGAGAGAGAGAGAGAGAGAGAGAGAGAGAGAGAGAGAGAGTGAGGGAGAGAGCGAGAGACCGAGAGAGAGAGAGAGAAAGGAGCAATTTTCATTATGCTGTGTGTGGTATTTTTATTTTGGGGCATGGACCAATTATAATTATTTATGAAATGACGGCTTTATTGGCTCATATATGGAAAGAGGCCCAGAGCAGGGTGATAGCCTTCGATGTGTCCTGCTGGTTCATCAAAATGCACTTGTTGTCGCTCTGAAAAAAGATCACGTGGTGACCCTTCAGTTCAGGCGTGGGAAAATAAATCCCCTGTTCTGAGAATCTATTTCCTATTTAAGGAGTGAAATACATCAACACATTATTTTTGTGACTTCATCTTAACTGTAACTTCATTCGAGTACAATTGATGATTCAGAATAGAGTGCAATCAAAAATAAACTGTCAAGAGTGAAGAGATTGGAGATGGAAGTTTCTTCCTCATTTTGAAGGAATAACAAATAAATGAGCTTATCGGGAGGTAATCAGTTTTTCTCCAGAAGATTGATCCACCGGAGACGGAAGCCGAAGGCACAGATTGGTCTTGACATTTACGATATCTTAAGTTCGATTTGTCCAATAATTTCAGTACGAAAGGTATGTACTACTGCAATTATAAATTATAGGCTACATAGAAATGTTAATTGGGTACAAATGTCAAACGAATGCATTGTAATTTATAACTATATAACTATAAGAGCTACCATGACCATAGACTGATTAAAGTCATCGGAAATATAATCTTTATTCGCCTCAATATCGTGATACTCTATTGGTTGAAGGGCCAGGGTAAATTAAGATACTTTGACATGATGAAAAGTTGAAGCTAGCCAAAGCTAGCTAGCTGCCATAACACCGGATATACCAACACACTTCTTATCTGTTTTTGTGTCCGGCTTTGCAGACATTGAATCAGGCTCTTGGTCAGCAGTGCCTTTAGTGGTGGATTAATCTTAGAACCTGGCCTGTGTTAGAAGCCCTGGCCCAACCCTGACAGACACGCAGAACGACAGTTGTACAAGCAGCAGCAGCGCAACAGCTTAGGTCAGGGATTTGACCTTGCCAACATATGGAGCTTCCTGTAGCTTTAGGCTCTGTTTACACGAGGACGCTTGCCGGTAGAAACGACAAAATATTTTATCAGAAGTGCATTTCGTTTAGACGGTGACGCCGTTTTTGGGGCTTAAAAACGTAAAAATCTGAA
Organism: Gadus macrocephalus; assembly: GCF_031168955.1. NCBI lineage: Eukaryota > Metazoa > Chordata > Actinopteri > Gadiformes > Gadidae > Gadus > Gadus macrocephalus. The sequence continues at coordinate 13,102,629 of NC_082385.1, forward strand.
ACCACCCTCCAGTGTGGAAAACTTGAATACGCTCCGCTGTAGCGTTACACTGCCAAGACGCAAAACTCTGCTCATATCTGCTCACGTCGTGTACGCGTTTACGTCAAATACATGCGCCAGTACAGGGAAATAAACAAACGTGTTGGATTATTTCCATACGTCGGACCTTCAAGCTGCTCTGGCAGCTCTAATAAACTTACAGGAGTCTTTCCATGAAATGTACAGGATATGTACAGATAGTATTACTGAACAGAGAAGAATCTGTAATTATGTTTTGGTTTTCGCGGCACAGATAAGAGAAGAAGGAAGATTCTACGCATGCGCTCAGACATGGCGGTGTTGTGTGATAGTGTATCACAGCACCACCTAGCCGCCTGTCATGCATACCCAATCGATTTCCACACACTTTTGCATCACCGTATGCACGCAGATTTCCTCCCGGAAAACGCAGAATAAAAAGTGAAGACGTGACGCCACTTTTGAGTCTTCTGTTCAGACCGTCACATGTAAACGTAGCCTTAGATTGTCCATCGCTAGCATGTTCCATCAGAGCAGACAAGGAGAAGCCGCTAAAGACCAACCTACATCCCTCACCCGACCTGAAGGTTGGGATCCATGCTGACAGTCTCCTAACGAGGACTGAGGAAGCAAGTGGGGGGGCCAGAGTTTTATACTTTTATAAGGTTGAAAGGCTGGCTGGAGGCAGCCCGTTGGTCGTTTCCCTGGTACTTCCTGATTTGATGATATAAAGGGTCAGGGTTTGCATAACAAATTGACCATTCAACTCCGTGAGTACGTGCCTTGTTCAAAAGATACGTGGTAAGTTACTGAATAAAATGTGTGATTGCAGTAATCAGTATTAAGTATTAGTGAGTGAGTGAGTGAGTGAGTGAGTGAGTGAGTGAGTGAGTGAGTGAGTGAGTGAGTGAGTGAGTGTGTGTGTGTGTGTGTGTGTGCTCACCTTGGCGGGACGTCTTGTAGGTGAAGGACTGGAAGCCACCGGTGAGGGCGGAGGAGTCGATGACGTCCACGCCGTACTCGCTGTGGCCCCTCCGGTACAGAGTGACCACCACGATCAGGACCACCACCGTCAGGACCCCCGCACTCAGCCCAGAGTACAGCACCACGTCACTGCTGCTCTCCACCTCTACCGGGGGGAGGGAGAGGGAGGAGGAGAGAGAGAGGGTGGGAGGGAGAGGGAGGGGGAGAGAGAGAGGGAGGGAGGGAGGGAGGGGGAGAGAGAAGAGCGGACGGAACAAGGAGAATAAAGAATTAAAGATAAAAGATCAGGAGTTAAAGCTAAGTATATTTGGGGGATTTTATAGATACAGACGCCTCTGGTTGCTAGCACCCATTCCCTTAGATAGATAGAGATAGATATATACTTTATTAATCCCGGGGGAAATTCAAGTATCCAGTAGCAGCCGAAAACACACATAAAAACAGTGCAGATGGATGTGCAAAAATACAGATATAAATAAATATAAATAAATAAAATGTCCATTGTCCTTAATCATGCTATAAAGAACTATTATTCTCTTTGAAAATAAACCAACAACTGAAAATGATTCCAGTTGTCTCTACAAAACGTTTTGTCTGCTAGAGGACTGTGAACTGTGTGTTAGCTTCAGCGGACTATATACAACTTTATTTTAGGTTTTATTCCTGCTGGTTTGAAAGTGCATCGTGAAGGATTGTGTGTGGGTGTGTGTGGTAGTGTGGAGAGAGAGAGAGAGAGAGAGAGAGAGAGAGAGAGAGAGAGAGAGAGAGAGAGAGAGAGAGAGAGAGAGAGAGAGAGAGAGAGAGAGAGAGAGAGAGAGAGAGAGAGAGAGATTCTCTTTCTCGGGAAAGAGAAAATGTTGATGAGAGATGATGACAGACAGAATGAAACAAGGGCTTCTCAACCAGAGTGTGAGAAGCTAGTGCTAATGAGGATCCACACAGGGAAAGCACTTCTAATCAACCCAACACCTGAAGGTCATTTCACAAACGGCGTTTGGGTCTGATGTGTGGTGCCACGGAGCCGTCCACGGGGACCGTCTGACAGAAGCAATTCATTGAATTAGCTCGTCACGGCGATTACCCTGTAGCCGGTCCAAACGGCACGGCAGCATGAGACACGTCCCCCCACCAAAAAAAAGAGCCGAGAAATGAGTTCCAGCTTCAGTTCTTCAAGAAAATAATGAGCTCTGTTGAAGTAAAGAAAAAAGGAAAAGGTGGACTTTTCTGGGGAAGCCTGATAAGTAGCCAGAGGCATTATGGGAGGAGAATTCAGCCCCAGTATGCAGCGTTGGTGTAAACAGCTACAGTAACAGGTTAATCGAGGGCTGGGGACATTTCGACAGATGCGGCCGCATCTGTCGAAGCGGTCTACACTGTTGCCCGGCGTCGATAAACAAACACAGACACGCGATGACAAGATAGGCAAACACAATGAGTTTAGGCCATTATGCATAATCCGTGATTGAAGTTAACACCCGCAGATCTGGCAGACATGTTGGAAACCTAGTTCATAATGTATGGAATGGATGAGCTGATCGCAAAGCTTTTTTTGGAGGAAATAGGATAGTTCTGAACGACGCATTGTTCATCAGAGAGATTTATGTGTGATGGATGTCGTTGAAGGAGTAGCGTTATGTCTTAATAATGTACTGAATCAGGGCTGTGACATTAAATGGCGTTGACAAATGATCTATGTTATGTTCCGGAATAAAGTACTTGCCTGATATCGGCTATCCTTTATTCCAGAATGTTCCCGTCATGCAGTTTCTCAACATAAAGAGAGGGTGTATAGTCTAGTGCAGGGAGTATACATGTAATGCAGATGTATAGTCCACTGCATTAACTTTTGTGAAACTGCTTCAACACAAATAGTTTTTTCCCAATCAACATCTGCCGGTGATATCAACGTCCCAGTGAAGGTACTCACACCGCTCTACCACACGCACACAGCAATTAGGAGTCATTAGCTTTGGGCTACGAATCATTGGGCAATAAGTCTCTATATGCAGGACGCTCATTTTTCTGAAATGGATCCTCAGATATATAGCTCATGTCGGCGATATCCTGCGACCCTATGTGTAATTCAGGGGACAGCAAGTGCGGCCCGACCCCTAGGTTGCAAACCCCTGGTCTAGTGGCGGGGGGTGTTACAGAGCCCAAAGGTTCAGGTTTGAACCCAAACAAAGTCCTTCCTACAGGCCTATGGTACGGTATATATATTGTTGACACAGTCTTTGTGAGCGACTGAAGAGTACAACGTACTTGATGACATGCGTTTCCTTATGCTCCCTTTGCCTTGTTCTGATTGGTTCAATGTCACCTATTCCTCTCTAGCTGACTAGAAGACGAAGCCGCACTGCCATGTGATCCTCGAGGCTATCGGGCAGGTCAGGGCAGGGGGTAGGGTGTCAGAGGAGAGTCCTCTCATTTCTTTTCAATACGGGCGTGAGCAGAGCACTTTGTGACTTTAATTGTGATTATATAAAAAAAACTGACCCCAATGCTAGGGACATATGACCACATGGTATTTTTATGTAGGTTTATATATTAGTGATGACGTTGACCAATTTGGTCATGTTTGGCTGAATTGTTTCCATTGCTGTACAACTTTACACTCTGAGTGGATATGAGGATGGTGGTGTGTACCGTAATCCTATCATGGACAACCCTCACCCAGGAGAACCCTTATGCCCCGTTTACACCATCCCGCTAATGGCCGCTAATGGCCGATGGACCACCGATGTGGAAGTCGGGGTGATTCGGGTGACATCGGGCTAAAAATGTATGATCGGGTCAATTTATCGGGGTAGCATTTACACATACCCGATGTTATAACGATAACATAACGATGTATGCCAGGGAAGACACCCGAAGTGCGTTTGGCGTCATTTGACGTCATTTCGAATGACGCCAAACACGTCAAATGACGCGTTTGGCGTCATTTGGCGTCATTTCGGGAGAAGGCAAAGGGGAGACTGGTTTAGACTGATATTTATTTATATATTTATTTATATTACAATAGCGATTTTATAATAATAGAACGCCGGTTCTAAATGGGCGAAGTACCCTGTAATTATAAAAGTAGGACATCCATCCATCACCCCCTATTTATACCCAAGTGGCAGATTGAGGGTCTTCCTTAACACAATCTGGTCACTCACAATCGTTATTTGTCTAGGGTTCTCGAGGGTCTTTCGTGTGTTGAGGTTGCCGATATAAAGACGATAAAACACGATAAAGCGCGGAAGATTAACGAATATAGCCGATGTGCCCAGGAAAATTCCCGAACGATTTGCGATGTCATACGTTATACTCCCGTTCTATTCCAGATTATAGCCGATTAGCCCATAGCAACACCTGGTAACCGATTCTACCCCGATAGACCCAAAATTAACAAACATGTTCGTTCTTTGCCGATGTTGCCCGTTGTTGCCCGATCATTGAGCATTTCTTCCCGTTTCTTCCCGTTGTCTAACGATGTTCCCGGGAAGAGTAACGGTGTTTCCCGATGCAACCACGCTATTTGCCGATGTTATAACGATAGCTGCTGATTTAGCCATCGGGCACCATCGGGGCCCACTATCGGGTAGGTGTAAACAGGGCATTACCATGGATAACCCTTACCCTTGAGAAGTCTCACCCTGGAGAACTCTTAACATGGATAACCCTAACTCTGGAGAATCCTAACCCTAACCCTGGAGAACCCTCACCCTGGAGAACCCTCCCCCTGGAGAACCTACCTTGTGGCTTGATGTCATGAAGCAGCTTTCCATCTGCAATGACAAGGACACAATAAACGTCTGGTTTAGTCTCACCTCAAAGCTTTTGGGTGTGTGTGTGTGTGTGTGTGTGTGTGTGTGTGTGTGTGTGTGTGTGTGGTTATTTATTTTAATTTGTGTGTATTTACCTGTCTGTATGTCTGGTTATTTATACGAGTTTTTTGGGTGTGTGTGTGTGTGAATGTGTATTTATATGTGCCTGTGTGAGTGTGTGTGTATTTATTTGAGCGTTTGCTTGTGCGGGTTTATATGAGTGTCTGTGCACGTGTTTATACGAGGGTATGCGTGCGCGTGTGTGTACATGAGTGTCTTTGTGTGTTTATATGAGTGTGTGGGTGCACACCCCTGCCCTTGCCTACAAAGTGTAATCTACGGCCACAAAGCCAGAGGCTCCCCCTGCTCCCTCCTGGAGGACCACTGAGTCCATAAAGGAGGGTAAGATAGCGTCTCCGTCCTGAAGACGTTTAGCCCCAACGGCCCCTAGAGGCCCAGCGCTGTGGCCCCGGGGCCTCAGAGACGTCCGGCCCCACTCACTCTGTATGCAGAGGCCCCCGGTGCAGTTGTCGGCCCCCAGCCCGGGGCCGTCGCAGGGCCGGCCCCCGTGCCGCGGCTCGGGCTCGGCGCAGTCCCGGCTCCGCTGGCGCCCGCAGTCCACGCCGCACGCCGTCCACAGGCGCCACGGGCCCCAGCCGCCGTCCACTGCAACACACAGGGAGACATGAGAGGGGGAGAGGTCCATACACACACTAAGGAGGTACATACATACATACTGTGGCAACCCGACCCGGGCCAATTAAGGACATGCAGAGCACCTGTGGAACAGGTGGAGAAGCAGGGCTTAAATAGCCTGCTTCTCCACTCATTCGGGGCTCTCCCAGCCACGTGGCTCCTGTACGAAGAGACCGGTCCCCTTGGGTGACGTGATTCCTCCCAGGTTTTTTCGTTGTTGTATTGTTTTCTAGATGAGACATTGTTTAATTTTGGATTAAACATGCCTTTTTGGCTTCTGCCCATCAAAGTTGTGTCCTGTTTCGGGAGGTGGTGGTTCACTGGAGAAGGAGGGTTGCCACAATAGATACAAATGTACATACATACATAAATAAACATCCATACAAACATAGATACACATGCATACGTAAGTACGCACGTACACACAAACATACAAGTTCATACATGCATACATAAATACATACATACGTACCAGTGGCGGCTGTTGGTTTTTAAAGTGAGGGAGGAAGGGCTGTGCGCTTGGTTGCTAATGGCCTGCTTGCACTGTTAGTGGCGTATGGTGGCATAAGTATGTGAGACTCAAGTTGTTTCAGGGTGTTTTTGTGAACTACAAAATAGCAGGGAGGGATAATTATGTGAATACATTTTTTACAAATCCACCGTTGGTAGCATTGCACTTTGAAAGCTGGTGGGTAGCATGTCTTGGACTACAAGGGCAGAAGGAAAGGATGCATAGGCAATTAGTAAAATCAGGCCTACTTTTGATTTATAAAACTAAATAAAATCAGGACCAAAGAGACAAAGTGATGCCATTTAAAATGCATCATGCTCTGTATCATTCAGTAACATCCTTTCCACAATATTGTCGTGTTTTTTGAAGAAAGTCCAATCCTTGGTCGCTTTTAACTCACTTTATTTGTTAAACTAGGCCTATTTCGGTATGGTAACTATGAAGCAAAAGGGAGGGAATTGTATCCAACACGTGTGAGAGAAATGCCGTGAGCTTGGGCCTAAGCTACGGGTTTAGGCCCGAGTCTCTCCGCGGGTCTGCCTATCACCTCTCTCCTCAATCTGAACTCCGCGCTGGTTTCTATCAAGTGGGCGTGGCCTATGTGAAGTGGGCGTGGCCGGTGTGACGTAATTGCTCCGCCCTCCTCACCTGTCTAAAGGTGCTGCCATCTGTGGCTGGAGTAGTTATTGCAGCTTATGTGTTCGATCCTGCTACCTAGTGGCTATGTGGGGGTAAGGCAGCTTGTGTGTTCGATCCTGCTTCCTAGTGGCTATGTTGGGGCAGCTTATGTGCTTTAAATACATAACAATATCAAACAGAACAGTCAGAGTAACAAACAATCAAAAGAACAACAAGAACATAATTTCCCAACTATTTACATCGGCTATAAGCCTAACATTGTTTGAGTCAAATGTGGATGTTAATGGATGTTTCAGAATGTTGGTCATGGTGTTAAGCCAATTAAGATTGAGGGACTTCATTTATAGTCAATCCTACTCGCTGTTTGAGTTGCAAAGATATCAGTGACCTGGTCATACCAAACGGGATATTTCTAAAGTGATTTCAGAATAACTCTGTGTGTCGCTCCACGTTTTCGCCACCCTTTCAGACCGCTTGGTAACCCAACAAAGGAGTTTCTAAAAAGATGTAGTCTCAGCGCGTTCATTCGGGACGTTGCCCAACTTTTGGCGATGGAAACGCCAACAATGTGACTCATCAGAGGTCTGCTTCACATTAAGAAAAGCAGAGGGCCTTGCTCCACCGATGGGGTAAAAATGTTCGGTGTGCCGGCTGCATATCAGTGTTACTGCCACTTTTGTCTCCTTCATCGCTTCATTACATACAAAAATACATACATGCATACACACACAAACAATTGAACATACATACAAACGTTCATACATATTTACACGTACATACATTCAGGACGTATTGAGTTAACCCTAGCAGAGGCTTCAAGGAGTACTTGCTGTTTATCTATTGCACATAAAAAGTTCATATTCTATCATTTTCTGACAGTGCATGGTTGGTTCATGTAATATTTCCCTTCATTTCAAGCCAACAAGACAAAAGTTTGTGCATGAATCATGTTAACCAATTAACTCTACCTAGTAAATCAAGTCATGGTAAAGCCTTCCTGGGGTAAACCATCTGTGTGTTAAACAGGGGGGTGCACAAAGTAATCTTTAATTACATGCTCTCCGATCCAATCCACAATTCTTTTATTTGTATTTAAGGACTATTACGCTCTTCAAAGAACCACCAGGAAACCAGTAGCTATAATAAAAAATATAAATGAATAATTTATTTGACAGCCGACAAGCGACTTAATGTAATTGACGGCATTTGGCTTATATGAACCTTCCCAGGAGTTATTTAACATCTGAAATGATTCAGAAACTAACGAACGGCTTGTACATGCATGCAGTCAATCAAAATTCTTTATGACTTTTTTAAACTGGCAATTACTGGCCATTTCGTCATGTGACAGCAGCTCATTTGAATCTTGACAACCACATCTCCGAATTTATCCAGGCAGATAATTGATCATGAGATGGATGGTGATCCAGAGAGAGAGACAGAGACAGAGACAGAGACAGAGACAGAGACAGAGACAGACAGACAGAGACAGAGGCAGACAGACAGACAGAGAGAGAGACAGAGAGAGAGAGAGAGAGAGAGACAGCGAGAGACAGAGAAAGAGAGAGACAAAGACAGAGACAGAGAGAGACAGAAACAGAGACAGAGAGGGATAGAGACGGAGAGAAAGAGAGAGACTGAGAGAGAGAATAGAGGGAATTTTCAGAGAGTGAATTTTAGAGTTACTAGAGGAAGGTTCTTCTTTATGTTGTTTTGGGAGTGGTGAGAGGGAACTGGTTGGAGATGATTACTATTGAAAGGAGTCAGTGGGGGAGCGAGGCTCCAGTGGTTAGGCCGGTCTGTTTTCTGTCTCTAGCGGAAATTAGGGTCGGGCCACAGCGAACCCTGACACCTGACCAGTGGTAGCAAACTGCAGGTAGGCAAGCAGTTTGTCCTGTGTGTGTGGTGAGGTATAAAGTTGTTCAAGGAAGAATTGCTCAGATACTGCAGTATTGCCCCTCAAAATTCCTCCAATACTGCCTAGTGTTGGAAGTAAAAATTCCTCAGATAATGCATAGTATTGGAAATCGGTGAGTCAGCTGGTCTATGTGCCGATCCGATGCATTTGACTAGCTCATTTACTACACAGGCAAAGATAATCACAAACACGCGCGGTGGGTTATGCTGCGTTCGTTAACGGTTTGGGGTGGGAAGTCGGGAGTGGCAAACGTGTGATCTCCGAACTTTGTGCCTTCGAGCTACTAAATCGGAAAAACATAGATGCTCACGCTTGTGAAGCATCTATTTGTACTTGTTCACAAGTACAAATGCATTATTATAATTTGAAATTAGAATGTTAAACGATCTAGGTTGACTGAAAAATAACTTCTTTTTCAGGCACACTAGATTATTCAAGAAAGTTATGTAGAATTAATTATCTGTACATATATTTACATTACATTTTTGTTATTTAGCAGAGTTGAAAATTTGTAGTTTTCGTTGACAGCCAGTTACCCGAATAAACATTCCTGTCACATAGTAGAACCCTTCAATAAAAACAAGTGCTATTAGTAGTTTCAATGCTAGATGCTGTATTTGTTCGTGTTTTCACAAAGGGTTTAACCTGAGCCAGGACATACAACAATGATAGCAATAATTTCACATCCAAACAGGGTTAGTAGTATACAGCTGACATATATTCCCCCCTAAAAAAAACATACTCAAGTTCAGGTATCGGAATTGGTATGGGGAAGGAAAAATTTTATCGGAACATCTCTAGCGAGGTACTAGCTTTATACGAGGGTATAAGAAGAAGAAGAAGAAGAAGAAGAAGAAGAAGAAGAAGAAGAAGAAGAAGAAGAAGAAGAAGGGATATGACTTTGGAGTATTTTGGTTGGTTGAAAACCATTTGTGGAGAGGAATCTTTTGGTTTTTGCCAATTGCTCAGATTGTTGGGTTTAGCTATCGCTATTTGGAGCGAAACAAGAGTTGAAAGAATTGTGAGTCACAGAATATAAGCCAATCGATATCCATGTAAACAGGCATTTGTCCATAAACACCACTATTAAGTATATATTCATGTTCTCATATTCATTGCTGACTAGAGTAATGAAACTGTATTTTCTTTATTGAATTAAAAACTATATTTAGGTTAGAATATGACATAGTATAAATACTGTATATGAATATACATAATTCATTGCATCACAAACCTTGGTGAAAGACTAATTTGTGAGACAGGATTAGTTCCTTATAAACATACTCAATAATGTATGCATACACATACATGCGAACATCTTTATGATATATTGATGTTATTTATACTGTAGAAATTTACATTAATTGACTAGAAAATTGTTTCTTCCATCCAAACAAATGGAGGGGCCATAAAATGGAGTTGTGTCCATCTGCTTAACCATAACGGATTAGCTGTTCCCAAAGCGAAGGAATTTTCCATGGCTGTGTGACTTTCAACAAAACTGGGAACGTTTCACACAAGTGATGAAAAGGGAAGAGAAGGGGAAGAGATGGAAAGGGCGAACGACGAAGGACCAACTTCAGAGAGAGTGAGTGAACGAGTGAGCCAATGTGAGAGAGAGAGAGCGAGCAAGAGAGAGAGGTAGAGAGAGAGAGAGAAGGGTTGGAAATGAGATCGAATAGATCCTTTCCAAACCTCTGACAGAGCACAAACGTGCACAGCTTGCTTACAAAAGCAGCCGGACCAAGCCTAAATTAGAAGCTACAACCTCTCTTTGTACAGCTTCCTGTGGTACTGTAGTGCGCCCGGCCACCTTTCCTTCAACCCCCCGGCAAAATATGCTGTTTCTTCCCCTCTCCCTCTCACAGGAGAGGGTCTGTATACAATGTTACACCATCCGGCTGAACTTTAACACAAAGTCACTTTGATTGTGTCATGTTTCATCAAGCCTCCTCTCCACCTTGACGATTCCATAAAGATCCACCCCTCTTTCTACTTGTTAATCTAAATGCAAATTTTTCTGTTGTGCGAAAAGAAGGAACGGACGAACAAACAAACAAACTAAAGAAAGAAAGAAAGAAAAAGGAAAAAAAGAAATACATTCAGGGGTGGGAACAGAATCCCTCTGAAAGAGAGAGAGAGCGGTTTTGGTTTGAGGGAAAGTAGGAGGATTGTTTATAAAAGTAGCCCTTTTCTCTCTATCTCCCACTGTAGTTTTCTTATGCACAAGCTGGCTGATAACACAAAGTCAGGGCTATCGGTCTGGAAACACACACATGGAAAGTGCAGATTACGTTGAGGATTAGATATCTGGCTCTCCTCCTCAGCACTTTCACAACTTTAAGCCTCTCTCTCTCTCTCTCTCTCTCTCACTCTCACTCTCACTCTCACTGTCTCTGTCTCTGTCTCTCTCTCTTGCTCTCTCTCTTGCTCTCTCTCTCTCTCTCTCTCTGCTTGTTTTCTTTCTATTTCATCTGTACGCTTTCCCCCCTCGCCCCTCCATCTTATAACTCTTCGTTCTCCTCCCATTCGTCCTACAGTAACCTACAGAGTGAGACTTTGTCCACGGTCAAATGACCACAAGTTCAATATAGGGGGGAGAGGAAGAAGGGGCACCCAGCGATGGGGTGCAGGAGAGATGGGTCATGTGGAAACATACCTCACTCCGACTAATGAACAACCGCTCTGCTGACGCAGCATTTCTTCCCAGGTGGGGAGAATAAACTAAAAGCCTTTTGTGCAGTTTCACTGTGAACAGTTCTGTGATTCAATATTCACTGGCTTGTTCGATTCCCCATATTTTCTTATTTTCTTTGGCGGTGGGTGCCACTAAAGTTGTGGCGATGTTAAATCTACATGACATATGCGTTTATAGTGTTTTTTTTACCTTACCAAGCTGCTCTTGGTAAGAATTGAGAGATGTAAAGTAGAGAACAAGATTTTGAACCAAACAACCAACATCCCTTAATTTCTCCACCAGTGGTAAGTGAAGCATTTCATGAATCTGTGATGACAGGCAAGATGGCTACCTCAAACCAATCACGGAAGATATGGAACAGTCAGCTCCCAACGGATATTCTCACATCGCATTTCACTCACTGATAGCTGACGGATGGTGATGCCATTTCTAAAACATTTCATTAAAACATTAGCTTGTACATTTGACCTACAGCATCTTGTAATGTTACGGTCATTTTACTGCACAACACTTCTTTATCGTGCTTAATAAGACATGGTGTGTGGTTGACCTCTCCTTACTGTGTGGTGAAGCTCACCTGGATAGAGTGTGTGGAGCTCATCTGGACAGAGTGTGTGTGGTGGAGCTCACCTGGACAGAGTGTGCTGCAGGTGCTCTTCTGCACCGACATGCCCTCGCAGAAGGCCCCCCCGTTAAGTGGCGCTGGGTTGGTGCAGGTGCGCGACCGCTTCTGCAAGCCCCGCCCACAGCGCACGTTACACAGCGACCAGTCGGTCCACAGAGACCAGCCGCCGTTCACTGGGAACAAAAACACACAAACAAATGGGTTAAGGTTATGATATGTGGAAAATGTATGTATTTTCATCATATTTGTGTTTTGTTGTATTTACTGACTTTTGTATTTGTGTCGTTCCTTTTGCATTTGGGTTGTGTGTTTTCAATGTTTTCCCGTAATGCGCTTTTGTTTATCAGATTTTGTAAGCGTTTTTGGATTTGCATTTCAAACGACAAAATTAAGCTAATATCTTGCCTCCAGCTAACCTAGCTCACCGTAAACGACCACGGCGGCGTTGGCGCTGCGCCGCTTGGCAACGATGTTGCTCGCCAGGCAGGTGTAGTTGCCCGAGTCAGACAGGCGGGCATCAGAGATGATGAGGTTGTGGTCGGCTCTCGAGCCGACCTTAGCGTCCGTGTTCAGCGGTTCGTCGTTCTTCAGCCAGGCTACCTGCAGACAGCAGAGATGGGGTGGACGGAGAACACTGTTAAAGCTGCAGTCGGTGAGATATGAGGGTAGTTAAAGCAAGAGAGAGCGGGAAAGAGCAGAAGAGAGCAAGATTTTGCAAACAAACAACCTAAATAAACGCCCCGTCCACTTCCGCCGTTGAGAAGTCTTGCGTTCATTCACCTTCATTCACCTGTGGTCATATTTGATTGACAGGAAAGATGGATTCCCTTTAACAAATAGGGAAGAGATGCCCTGATTGGTTAGAAATGAACCGGGCGTGGACTGTAGTCAAGGTAGGCCTTGTCTCCTGTTTTGTTTGTACAGAGGAAAACTCAATCCCGCAAGTGGTTGAAGCTTTTCAAATCTGTATTTCTACAGTGGCCCGTCCACACTGTGTTTACAACAGTTTAATACTGCTGGCCGGGTTTGTGTTCACCAATTACACGCTCACAGATCCCCGCCTCCAGCTAGCCTACATGAAACCAAAAAAGAAATTATGAAGTGATGGAAGTGAAACTCCGAGTTCAGCCGGCTTTCAGCTTGTCTTCCTCAGACTAGGCGGGAACCTAAATTCTATTTCGGGAGACTAAATCCAAAGTAAAACACATTTCTGAACACGTAAAACATTGTGGGGATAAATTCCTTCAAAATGTAAATGTTAAATTTACATTTGTCTTTTAGAGGCAAGACAGAAGCCGGCGGTAATCTGTCTGACGTAACTGAACCGTGGGCATTAGGAGGGCTGGGCGTGGGTCAGATCTCCTTCCATTACTAATTCAGCAGCGGCTCTAGTGAGTGAATGTAATTAGGAATTACAAACGGAGGAACGCTCCGCTGGCCGCTGCTCCGCTTGCCTGACTGGCTCTGTGAATTGCTATTAGTGCGTTGTTGGCCTGAGCCTTTCATTGAGGAGGCTGACTTTGGGCTCCAGGGGGGGGGGGGGGGGGGGGGGGTTAGGGGAGGGGGGGGGGGACTGTTGATTTATGGCTGTGTGTTTGAGGATTAAAAAGTCAACATTATTCTCGAGGCGCGCGCGTGTGTGTAGTTTAGGGTAGAATTGTCTGTGACAGATTGTTTGTGACAGATTGTTTGCGTGTGTGTGTGTGTGTAAGAGGGAGAGAATCGGCGTGGATGTGTGCATGTGTGTGGCAGTGTGGGCTTACATGTGTGTGCGTATGCCTGTTGGTTATGTGCGTGAAACGCGCGTGTGTGTTTGTTTCCTGATCTTTGTGTAGGTGTGTGTGCTCCCTGTGTACGTGTGTGTGTGTGTGTGTGTGTGTGTGTGTGTGTGTGTGTGTGTGTGTGTGTGTGTGTGTGTGTGTGTGTGTGTGTGTGTGTGTGTGTGTGTGTGTTCATGTTTGTTTACATGTGTGTGTGTGCATGTATGTTCTGTGTGAGTTCCTTGTGTTTGTGTGTGTGCTCCCTGTCTGTTGTGTGTGTGTGTCTGTGCTTGTGTGTGTGCAGGGGTGCGTGCCGGGGAGCGTCTATTTGCCGAGGGACCATAACAGCAGCCAAAATGCTCCGAGATTGCTTTGCTCTTTCGCACCCAGAAAGAAAAATGTAGCTGTGAAATCAATAAATCAGGGGGCGTGTTGTCACAAGTGTCCGGCTTCTGTTTTCTTCTTCTGATGGGCCAACAAGTCTTTCATCAGGCCTTTAATTTCCTTCTTCTTCTCAGTCATTGATAGTCGTGCGGGCGGGCTCCCTCCGTGCAGTTCCCTCTCTCCCTCCCCAGCCACCGTTTATTTATAACCTCCGTTTGCACATTCAAACTTCCCCACCCATCCCCCCCCCCCCCCCCCCCCCTTCTCCACTCCTCTCTGACAGATGCTGTGGAAGCTGTCGTATATCTAACTGTCATCACGGAACATCAACAAAATGTCCATATTGACTCCTCTGATCGTTTCTCACTACTTTGTTCCCCCCCCCTCACTGTACGTTTATATGGAAGAGCAACGATTACAACGTCAAGTGCTACATGGAGCTGATGTATTTCAATAATACATCTGAATTGGAATGTGTCCCCCGGCTCTCTGACATCTCATACGTGTTCGGAGAGGATAAACAACACAAGGGGCGATGGTACAAATCTCGTTTGAAACTGTTTTGTGCCAAATTTATGTTTTGATAAATATTTACAGTTAGTGGTGGGGATACATTAAATCAACATAATCTTTCCACTGACATCACTCTCTAAGCTACCCACCACTCATTCAAACAGCTCCACTGGTCCGTTTCAAATGTTTTTTTTGTTATTTGTGATTATTCATTTGAGTCCCAGTGATTTGTCGATCCATTGCTACCAAAACGCTAGCTTTTCTGGGCGAGGCTAAGATGTGCACTAATCATAGTTTCTTGTGACATCCAACTTGTGCAAGCTAATAGTTAACTTTGCGATACACAGATGAACATGTTGCCTTGGAGACGGTGAATACATTAAGAAATGATATTGTCGGTGGGAAGATACATGATTAAAATAATTTGATGAAGCAATCATTGTAATTAGTAACCGACTGTTTCAAAATAATCACTCAGAGAAACATCCTCCAAATGCAAATTAAATATTTAAGGTTATTAAATGTCTGACACGCAATTGAGGAGCTACATGTGTTTTGTCTTCCAAACAAACCTCGCTTTGCAGCTCTTTCTTTGTAAATAATAACGGGAAGCTCAGTACCTTCAGAGTTGTTAAAATCCAGTAAGGAGACCGAGACCTCATGACTTTCATGAACCACGGGCCTGAGACACAAAGTCATTCTACTTACAAGCCTTTTCTTTCCCGGCGTTAATATGGCATGCACACAGAGGCACTGACCTATATTCAATATTGAACAGACACTCAGATGAGGCCTTGTGTGGCACCAGACAGAACGCTGCATTGTTTAAGAAGCGAGGAATCGTTTCAAAGCCGCTCAATCGCTCTGTAAAAAGAGAGAATCATTGTTTTACGGGTATTAGGACGG
Organism: Gadus macrocephalus; assembly: GCF_031168955.1. NCBI lineage: Eukaryota > Metazoa > Chordata > Actinopteri > Gadiformes > Gadidae > Gadus > Gadus macrocephalus. Next base: position 13,118,093 of record NC_082385.1, read on the forward strand.
AGGTTTAAAATATAATCCACCTCGTAGAAACACAAAGATTGAGTCCCCCTACAATCACAAGATGAAACAACATCCTTCTAACTCCTAAGCTTCAGGATTGGATTTACAAAATTACTGTTTAGATTATTGATCGTCGGGGGGAGTTATCGTTAATTCTGCTATCGAGTATAAAACATGATTATTTCTCGCTGAAGAGCCCATACCCCATCAGGGGTTACTGACAAAACTAAATCATTCTAACCAAATATTAATAAAGCAATAATCTGCTGCACGCAAAAGCACACACACGTACACAAAAAAAAACACACACACACACACAAACACACAACCCCACACACACATGAGACACAACCAAAAACAGACACAAACACACACACAGACGCATAGTCACAGACAGACAGACTGACAGACATACAACCACAACCACACACACACACACACACACACACACACACACACACACACACACACACACACACACACACACACACACACACACACACACACACACACACACACACACTTGTGCAAGGGTTCTCGTCCATGGTACATGTCAAAATGCTTCAGGGTAAAGGACACTGTATACAATATTTTGGAAACACAAAAAAAAATCCTCAGCGGGGGGGGGGGGGGAACATGTCTTTCATATTTATGCTCCATCTATGATTAAAGATATGCCGGAGCTCCCCTGAGGATTCGTTTGCACCCTCACCAACTCATCACGTCGGTTTGACACTTCATGAGACTCCCCGGCTCCGTCCAAAACAAACACTACTTCCTGTGATGCCGTGTTTACTCTGGCTTTTTGGGAGCGTGGGGAGTGCCTTTTACCACAGTAATTTAGTCTCTTTACAAATCCATCGAGAACCAACTGTTCCAGCGACCTTTTGATGCTCGTCTGGGGGTCGGTATGAAAGAGGGTTTTGACATGTCCTGGGGTCGAAGGCGGCCCGGTTCAGGTTTAAGGTGTTCTTTGGGTTCCAGGTCTGCCGTGGTGACATTGTGAGGAGCTGCGGAGACACCGCGAGTCACTTCCACTGACGTCCAGCTGGTTAACGGAGTCCAACGCGCCAGAGAGGCGTCGCCCAGCTGTCCTCCATCTCCCCCTCCTCCAGCGTTCAACGACCCTCTGGCTGATCTCTGCTGCGCTGTCACAAGTCTCTCTCTCGTGGATTGGATCCATTATTTCATACACTATGTATTTTGTGATTTTTGGATTGCATTTATAAAGTCTAACCTCATGGGAGCCCGGAGTGCTTCACAATGGATGCCCTCGCAGTCACCCGCTCACATTAACCACACACAGAGTTGCACATCGACGGAGGTGTCGACCTTGCCACGTGATTCGAACCAGCAACCCTCACACTGCCAGGCGAGTCACCTATCCTCAAAGGCAACGCCTCCCACACGCTTTAGAGCCCGTTTTATCCTCTTCTGCGTCTCCTCCCTCCCTCTGAGTGCTACCAAGGCTAGGTTTGATGTTCTTTCTACTTGTGTGTTTGAGTTTTTCTTTTACTTTTGTGTTTAGCACACTCTGGTATCCAAAGTGAATCTTCGAGGTATTTTGGAGCCAGTAAGGGTTTCTTTAAAGGGCCCCTACTTTATCACCATAGGGGTATTCCACGAACGGAGGTTTAATAAACACAGAGTTGACGCTGAACTCTAGGTTGATTGACCCTGTGCCGACTAACCCAGAGCTGTCGGTTCCACAGCACCGGTGATGCATTAGTTCAATCAACTGATCAACCCCGATCTCGACCTCCAGGTTCTCCTGGAGAGTTACGATGAGAAAAAGGTAGTGATACTGAGGAAAGGTAACACTAAAGCATGTGCCATACAGAGAAATACAGCCTGGCGGAGGATAGCTGACCGCGTAAATTCGTAAGTGTCATGGTAAAAGCACTATCCTAAATATGTGAACTATGAATCTATTCGTTGCCTATCTCAGTTAAGCTTTCTTAACATTCCATAATCTGTTATCGATAACGATGTAATCCGACGGCCCCCAAACGATCATTGAAATAAAAATGAAATACAAAAACGTTGTATAAACTGGTAATTTTTTCCCACCATCGTCCTACATATTTGTCAGTCCGGCATTTAAAAAGTCATATCATAGGCGGCCTATTTGTCACTCCTCCTATTTGTACCTGGAGGTACCTCCTCAGAGAGTCTGGGGCCATCTCCATCCACCGTCAACCCACTGGTTAAATGTAGGTTTTCTGTATTTTAATTTTTGTATGTCTTTGAACACATGCAAACCGTGTGCGTGTCACAGCGCAAATGTTCCAAATGTTCTTTTGTAGCAGGGTAGAAAACCCCATGTTTGTTGTATGCCTGCTGTATAAGTGGCTCTATTCCAAAACGTGACTAATTAATCTACTTCACAGATCAAGACGGAGTATTACTTTTAATGGAGCCGGCTACGACTGAACATCCTCCAGTTTCTGTAAGTCTGGTAGGCCTAATTTTTAGGCCTATCATTTCTGTTGTAAGCGCATCTCAAACTACTAAGCCAATAGGCCTATAATTGCTCTTTGTATGACAGGAGGCCGATGAAAATATTGCCATGGATGGGTCACCTGAAAGAACTGCGGTAGGCCTAGCTTTTTCTTGCCAGTTCCAAGTCATTATTGACGATTAAACTAAACAAACAGTGTTCTCAAACTCACTTGTCTCTTAACAGACTGGTCGAGGAAGCGGTGGGTACATCAAGGTCACAATATGAGCACGTAAGACATATCCCTAGGCTACTCACTTACTTTATTGGTAAGTATGTCGCTTGAATGTTAAAACAATATTTTCCTCTATTTCAGTTGACGACTAAAGAATTATGCCGTGTCCATCTTCAGCTGGAAATCGCTAAGGCTGATTTGGAGATGGAGTACACGAAGCTGCTGATAGAGGTAAAAAAGGAGGTTGGGCAGAAATTCAAAGTGGACATGATATTGCTATTCAAGGTAGTAATTATATTATTTTTCCTCCCTCAGCAACTAAAGAATAAAAATGAAGGATGAAAACAGTGTTTGGTGTGTTGTTTTTATTTTTAATTGAAATTATTTCTTCAAATGTGGTCTCGCATCCTTTGTCAAGCCCTTACATCCATTTGCGGAATGTGTTCCTCCTCGAGGAAAGGGTCAAAGGGGGGAGGCATCTCTTTGCACAGGGTGGCTATATTGTGGAGGACGGCGCATGCAACATTTATATCGCATGCCCGTTCCGGACAAACTCCTAGTCCACGTAGGCATTGGAGTCTGGACTTCAATATCCCGAATGTATTTTCGATTTTAACGCGGGTTCTGCTGTGTGCCCGGTTAAATGTCGTTTATGGTCCAGGAGCGGGATTAGGGTACGGGGTGATGAGCGTCGGGAGGCGTGGATACCCTCGATCTCCTAGGAGATACCCATCGAAATGCCCTGCGATCAAATACAAACTTTGAGCTATCTTGCACAAGCACAACAATTATATGAGGTCTATGATATGTTCATAATGCAACGCATCCTGTTGAAATTTACGGCTCAAATTGGATTCACAATACATCCTGGCATCATGGCCTGAACCAGGCCATGATGCCTCTACATTCATGATCATGTGGGAAGCATCACATATCATCTAGTAATGAAAAAAGAAAAAAAAAGAAAAGAAAAAAAGATCGACAGCGATTAACAAACCATCATGGATATATTGGAAATAGCCAATATAGGCTGTGTATACTTACCTGAACATTTATACTGTGATAGCCTTTCCTGTTCACATAATCAGCCTCATTCATAGATGGGGCCGTTATGGGCACACCCAGATGAAAAGTCAACAACAAGGATAATTCCGGTGCCATTTGGGAACACTTAAAGTAGATAATGCTGACCTGCAAGTTGGTGAAACTCCATTTTAATGCGTCTCGTGGGTTTATGGCCTGGAAAAACAATGAAGTTACACAACAACCGTTTCAGCTTAAGACAGACTTTAGGCACTGAGCGGCAGACCTTAGCTTTTCCTATGTGCTCAGCATCTCCTACACTGTAAAAAAGCTACCCGTCGCAAAAAAATGGAGAGCTATGGAAATTGTTTGTAGTGAACTGAGGGCAGATCAACGATTGGTAACATTTGCAATGTAGGGTTGGAGAAGGCTATTTAAATATATCAAAGAATCATGTGAAAAACGATATCTCGCCAGCAAAAAGTCCTCCGGAAAGGACGATATGTCGAGCCGTGGTCTAATTAATGTAAACAATTTAAATACCCTGCGCAAAACCGGGTTATCTTCGAAACTTAACCTGCGCAAAACCTTCTCCGACCATGTAGGATTCAGAGCATATGTTTCTATAGTAACTAACATACTGTGTTCATTTTGGAACGGAAAACCTAGGGTTACAGCAAACCCTGGGTTAACTTATCCAGTTATGTGATAAAACCGGCTTTGTGGAATACCCCTCAGGTGTGAGTGTGATTAGCCATTAAAAGCCATTACCCACTTATGATGTCAATAATGCACAGGAAAAGGACGGATTTCAACTGGCTTGTAATGGCTTATCACACTCACACCTGTTGGTATAAATTGCTATAGAATTTATTCCTCAAAATATATATTTTTTCTGCATTGTAACAAAACACATTATTTATTTAATAGCCATATTTATTCATTGACAAATTATTTATCTAACATTGACTTAAATGGCCTCCATACAATGACCCACATAACAAATCAAATATATCAGAAATTGTTATGATGAATCCCAAACTATCGTGACCCATGAGCAATCTATTGCACCACAGTGGAAACAGTCGTGTAGGGCCCATTAGGGGTGTGGTCCCTTATGAATGTGAGCCCCCCCCCCCCAAAGCAGCCTGAGGGCGCGCTCACACTAGGCCATCTGTACCATGCCCAAGTCCGTTTGACACCTGTAAGTACGATTGGGGAGGGGAGGGCTTGGGTCGTGGTGTTGCTGCACTGTCTCCACAGAGACAACGCAGCAATATGATCGCGAGCAGTTCTAACTGGAGAGAAAGTGAAATCCGCGAGCTGCTGATCATGTGAGAGAAGGTGATGAAGTCGTATTAAACAAAGACGTTGAAAGATGGTGCGATCTACTAGAGAGACCCAGAGGAACTGTCCATACGAGGCTTTTGTCGGGATAAAAAACAAGTGGTCAGCAAAATAAAGAATATGTTGGCACTTGTAAATAGTTAATCGCGTTTGTAGCCTACACTCTGAACTGATTCTTGCATGCCGGTGTCTTCATAAAAAAATTAAAACATTCGGGAGTATGCAAATGGCCGTATCCAAAGGCCGATGGAGGAATAGAAGACTGATTATCTTAATTTGTAAATTTCCTCCACTTCAGATAGAAGCAAGGGTTGATGAGCCGGCGGCCACACACACAACACAAACAGGCCGCTCTCATGTCTGTGTCGTTTGAGGTGGGATGATGACGCAGCCTTCCTTGAGAGTCTTTCTAGTGACAGTTTCACTAGTTAGTAGGGATGTGCCATCCTCCTCTAAATCGATTTGATACACACCTCGATTACAGCGGCACCGATACGACACACCGGGGGTGCTTCAGTTTTAAAGGATTCAGTGCGACTGGGTTTGATCAGCAGAATAATCGATGAGATTTGATGCGATTGGATAAACTTAAACTTTAGTGTATCCAAGTAAGTGACAATAAGTGATTTTGTATATTTTGTGTGAATAAATAAAGAAATTACATTGTAGTGTTCAGGGAGGGACACGGAAATGATGACCCTATGAAATAAATGAGTACTTTTTGTAATCAAACATCTGTGTCAAGAAGTTGGCGTGTATGCACCACAACGTGATAGTTGCCGCTGGCTTTGCTGGGGAACAGCAGCCTACAGGGGTTCTGGTTCTGGATGGGTTCAAACGATAGACAGCAGGACCTGTTAACCTCGCTCATAGCCCGGTTGGGTCGCTACAAGTGGTAGCTAACACACAACAATACACAATCGTTCTGCAAAATAATGGTTTCTGAAATCCAGAATCCGGCCCCAAAATCTGTGATTAGGCCTTTGGGTCCGAAATAGCTAACATATAGTTTAATACTAGTAGTATTATTATTGGAATCTGGTACAAAGCGATGTGAACTAATGCTAGTATATGCAGTTTTTGTACAAGCCTGTGTTGTAGCTTCACCTTGACAAACAAGGCGAGGCTTCGCTGCCAAAAAACGTCTGAATAATGACCTTTTTCCTGGTGGGAGGATAATAATTAATAACTCCATGACTGTGGGCCCAAAGTCGCTGCCTCCGTTCTGTTGGAATGGAAGTGGAAGTGACAGGAAGGTAATTACATACGTATGGTGAGATTGCGTTTTTTCCTGTTGCTCCATTCATCTCAATCCAAACTGGGGGGTTTCATTAGTTCATACGCCCCACCCCGTCCCCACCCGCTCTGCCTTCTCCAAATCGTACATCTCACACACACACACACACACACACACACACACACACACACACACACACACACACACACACACACACACACACACACACACACACACACACACACACACACACACACACACACTCACTCGCACCACCCACCCCCATGTTGCTATGAGTTTCATGAAATCAGATCAACAAATCCAGCCAATCTGAATGACACCAGGAGGGCACTCTGAACCACGTCAGGATGGGTCACAATCTTCTCTGTGTCCTTGGGGTGAAATCCCATCCCCCCACCCGTCTGAGGAAATGTTTGTGTTCATCACATCATAATTACATTTGAAGTGCTTTGGGTGAACTTAGGGAAGAATTTATTAATGATGAATCCCTTTAGGGTGCAAAACCCCACGCCTGGTAATGAGGGTTTAATGGATGGAAACTGATGTTTGTTAGTTTTTCTTTTGGTGGGTGGTCATAGAGGAGGCTCATTGAGAGTAATGAGCATGACGATTACACTCAAAGTTTGCATAAAAACATATACAAACCTATGCATTCAATTCATTCTCTCTTTACTAAAGCCACTTTGAAATGCCCGATATAAATACAGTTGTCCTGATTGATTTTTTCTCATATCATATCTGTAAAGGGGAGAACACAGAGGGTGAGAGAGAGAGAGAGAGAGAGAGAGAGAGAGAGAGAGAGAGAGAGAGAGAGAGAGAGAGAGAGAGAGAGAGAGAGAGAGAGAGAGCGCTTTATTAATAAACCTTGAAACTCTCCCTGCTGCCACTGTGACGGCTCCTCCAACTATTTAACTGAATCATCACGCATCCCGGGGTCTATTGTTTCACTCCGCTGCCATAAAAGGTGCAGTCAGTCGAAGAGATTCCGCCATCTTTGGGTCTTTGTGCAAACCAAAAATGCTCCAAAATGCAGAATTCATCTGTTCAGAGGGCGATGCATTATCCCCAACCTGCGTCTCACTGACGTTGGGATTATTACCTCTATCAATAGCATGACTGGTAACGCCATTGTCTCCGGCTTCATTTCCCTAAACATGCCAGTGAGTACTGACACCTAACCCCCCCCCACACCCCCAACCCACAACCCACAACCCACCCACACACCCAGAACCATGACATAATTATGTTGGCAGCATAATATTAGTTGGTTTAGCCAAGACTCTCCTCTCCGTGACCAGGCTGTATCCCTGTTTCCCTGCGGTTTGATTTGGTTTCCCTTGAGAACAACAGCAGGTAGAGCAGCGAAATGACAGAATTTATATGCCAGAAAAAAAATAATAAATAAAAAGTGGCTGTGTTAGCTTCTGGCCGAAATAACTAAATAATAGTAGAAAAACTAACATCTGTAAAAAAATAAGTGATCCAGTCGACCGTTGTGTAGTTGTGTTGAGCATTTCAACAAATAATCACAATGCTACAACAGATGCAACACCCTGGAACAAAATAAGCAAAGTAAGAAATCTGCAGTGTCATGGGCTCAAATAAAGTTTAGCAATTAAACAAATCACCGTGCGCTGCAACAGATGCCAGAACCTGAACAAAAACAATAAACCTGTCTTTGAATGTAGAGGACTCTGAAGGACTCACACTACTATGGAGTCATTTAGCAGACACTTGTATCCAAAGCACGCTACACTGTGACAACAGTTGAGAATACATCAAACCCAGAACCCTTCAGCTGGGAGTGAAACAGCCACACCAAGGCTTCCCAACAGTTTTTTGGCCCATGACCCCAATTCTAGTTCTGGAAATGTTTGCGACCCCAACTTCAACTTTTGTGAACACAGATTGTTTTACCTCAAAAAAAAACCAATTATAACATCTACGTCCTTGTAGTTCATCGCATCGCTCCTCCACACAGTAAGTGATTAGAGGCAATTCGCTCCTGGCTAGGAATCAATAGGCAGTTACTTCTTAGGAGGTTTTTTTGAGAATAAAAAGGTTTGCTATAATGGATCATCAAATATCTAAGGCTAAGGTTGGCAATCCCCCGTGATCCCATGTGCATCTCAGGGGACAAGAGTAGGGTCCCGACCCCAAGGTCGGGAACCAGTGTCCTACATTATCCTGCCCCAAAACATTGCATATTCGTCCTTGTTCTCCGACTGTTTGTTAAGATTCCTGTTCCCCCTCTCCCCACTGTCCCAGAGCTGCCTGATCCACTCCCACAGTATCCACGTCTCAGACACCCTCAGACAAGTGTGGGCGGGAGGTTAGAAAAGCCTACATTACTTATTCTGGGCGTTGCTATGGCAATACACAGAGAAGGCACATATTTGTTGTTGCATTATGTACCGAAAACATTGTCTTTGTTGGCCTAGTTTCTATGAATTTCTATGAATGATGCATGAGGTGTTGTACTATTGGGTGGTCAGGGTTAGGGGGGGGGGGGGTGTACACCAGTACTCCATTTGTGCGTTGTGAATCTTTCATTACAAACAGACACACACACAAACAACAAGGAAGCAGTCTGATTCATCTTTGAGAATGCATCCGGAGACAGATGGAGAGCCGGCTATATGGAGAAGCTCACTGCGGAGCATTTTAATATAGTCGCTTTTTGTTTCAAAATCCACACAGCTACCAATGCCATTATTGTTTTAATAGAGAGAGAGAGAGAGAGAGAGAGAGAGAGAGAGAGAGAGAGAGAGAGAGAGAGAGAGAGAGAGAGAGAGAGAGAGAGAGAGAGAGACACCGAGAGAGAGAGAGACACCGAGAGAGAGAGAGAGAGACACAGAGAGAGAGAGAGACACCGAGAGAGAGAGAGAGAGAGAGAGAGACATCGAGAGAGAGAGAGAGACACAGAGAGAGAGAGAGACAGAGATAGACAGGGTGTAAGAGAGGAGAAGAAATAAGTAGAGAGAATAAGGGAGCGAAAGGTTAAGAGTGAGGTGGAGAAAATGGGAGAGAGAGAGGGAGAGAGGGCGAGAGATGATGACAAGGGAAAGTAATATGTAGGTAGTGGGGGATCAAGAGAGAGACACACAGATCCAGCTCAATACATTTTTGCGACACGTCCTCTCTGCTGCAAAACCTAAAATGCTTTTGGTTTCAATATCACTAACGGTATATTACTGACATATTACTATATTACTGACATATTACTATGATACTATATTACTGACGTATTACTATATTACTGACATATTAGTGTATTACTGATATATGTAAGGGATAATGCCCGACTTCGCGGAGGCAACCGTCCTCCGCTTCGCGTCGGACGGTTCACGCCTCCACGTCGTCCATTAATTCCTGATAATGGACACCTCGAAGGGCATTATCCCGCTTATACCACGGTCACTTACCAACGGTGACCAAATTAAGACCATTAATTTATATTTTCATGCGTTTTACAATCTGAATATAAAGTTTTCCACAAAACATACATTTGTTTCCCTGGTTACGCCTGAGGGTCCGACTAATACCCGGAACCACCATTACACGCCCGTTGGGTTCTCATGCAACGGAAACGTTGTTCACTCCTCCAGTAATTAGGACGGACCATAGCTACGACTTTAGAACGGGAGGTAGCGGGAGGTATTATAGTCCGCTGAGCTTTGTTTTGTTTCCCATTGCTATGGTTACTACTATTTTAGAGACAATACGCCAGCTAGCGCATTAATTGAGAACGGTAAACAGACAATTTGACGGAACTACTTGTCCAGGTGTCCGTATATCAGGAGTTAATGCACACCCTGCATCCAATCAGAATCGAGTATTCCCGCAGACCGTGGTATAATACTGCAGAACTAGTATTACTATATGACCGAAAATATCACCATATTACTTATATGATCTACATTACTGATATATTACTGATCTATTCCTAGTGTGTCCTGGGGAGGAGGGTGAAAAGGTGACATTGTACTTTTGAAGCTGATTGGTCTTAACTAACTGTAGGGTGGAGAGGGTGTGTGCTTATGTGTATGGGTGCGTGTGCGTGTGTGTTTGTGTTTGTAGCATTAGATATAATGAGGTGCTTAAACCGGTCAATAAAAATGAATCAAACCCAGCCGAGCTATTGATTTTATGTACACAATCATGTGAGAACACATGAGGTTGAGGTTGAGGGTGTAGGGTGTGGGGGGGTTGGGGGAGGGAGGGGAGGTAGGGGAGAAAGGGGAGGGGCCCTACCTCGGCCAATGGCACGCCCTCTGGGGGCCGGCAGTGCAGCACGATCATGCCCTTAAGAGGCACCTCGGTGCCCTGGGGGTCCTGCTCAAAGTTCTTCCTCAGGTCTGGAAGGAAACAGCAGAGCAGAGCGAGTCAGGGGACACCACTTATCAGGACACACGCACACACACACACACACACACACACACACACACACACACACACACACACACACACACACACACACACACACACACACACACACACACACACACACACACACACACACACACACACAGAGACACAGACAGACAGACAGACAGACAGACAGACAGACAGACAGACAGACAGACAGACAGACAGACTCCACTCACATGCGATGCGGACGCTGGCCTTGCGGCTCTTGGACGTCCCCAGGTGGCTCCAGGCGACACACAGACACCAGAAGTCCTCGGGCCCGTGGAAGTCCTCCACCTGCTGCCGCGACACGTTAATCAGGACCTCGCGGAACTTCACCCCTGGATGGAGAAGGACAGAGTCGAGCCGGAAGCCAATGACTGAAAGGGGCAGAGTTACGCATCGTTCTGTGACGAGAGATCTTCTACCGAAAAAATGTACATTGACGCTTTTATCCAAAGCGACTCACAAAAAGTACATTTGTCAGAAGAAGGTGATACAATAAATCGCAGTCTGTACAGTACGGAAGAGAAGAGAAAATTATTTGGAACGTTCGCGAGGGACTGGAGCTTAGAGGATTTTAAGGAGTATGTTTCTACAGTGGCCAGTCCACCCAGGGTTGATTAGAGGCTTTACAGACGCTTTAACGAACAATGTCGGTGTCTGGACAGGATGCTTAATCGTAATTGTCTTTTCCACCAGGAGAACTTTATTAGTGCTGGCCGGGTTTGTGTTCCTGTTCACCGATTACTGGCTTACAGATCCCCGCCTCAAGCGACATGATTGGTCTAAACCAGGGGTCTTCAAGGTTTTCCAGGCCAAGGACCCCCAAACTGATGGAGATGTGTAAGGTGTGCGCGGGAGACATACGAACGTACGCTTACCACTTTTGTAAATGCCATACGGATCGCATGATAGGAATAGGTAGATTGACGAACACAGAGATTGTGACATCCGTCAGCAACACGCAAGCTCTGTGTTCGCCAATCTACTTATTGAGTCTTAAAAACAAAATGGCGTCGTCGGGTGATCTACTGATGGTATTGTGTGTATAAAATGTCCTTTTTAATAAACAATCTGTACACTCACAAAGCTCTCAATGCCTCGTTTTATATGTTAAGACCCATATTATACTACCAAAGAAGTGTCGGGCTACTTTTAGCCTTTTAAGTGGTTTAAAACAGCGATTTAGTTTTTACCATAACCAGTGCCTCCATCGTTCCAAGGTTATAGCGTTTGATAGAATCGGCTAAAAACAGCCAACTGAAGAAAGCGTCTACATGCGTTTTTTGTGCTCCAAAACGAAGGTTTCAACTTGTTATCATACAAAACATATCCCAAATTCATTTTACACCGGAATTACCCTTTAACCAAGCAGAGTTGGTTCAATGTTAGCAAAAGCAACACAAAATCCAAGTGATTCCATGTTTCCATCAGCTGATACTTCCGTGCATCATTTCCAGGAACTCCCTGACCTCTAGCTCTCCCCGTGTGTCCTCGTTAACGAAACGGCCGTCACCTGTGTTAACGACTCATTATGTCCAGGTGTGTTCTCGGTGTTCAAGCTCCGTTTGTTTCTGTATGTTTCTGACCCATTTAAACAGTCCATGGATCTAATGGCCAATCAATTAAAACAACCAATCAAATTTCCCTGACGATCAAAACACATCCCTTCTACATTTTGTCCACCTAATGTGTTAAATGTGTTAAATTACAGAAACAAGATACGCTCTAAACATCGTTTCATCTCTTAATGCGCTGCCGACTTATTAGAATAAAAATCCCAGGAAAACGAGGAGAATGCTAATCGCAGGGCGCAGCCATTAAGCTAATTGTTTTTCTCTCAAGAAACACGCGATACACTTGACTCGACTAGTCTCCTATGAAGATCCAACTCAGTAAATCGGGTTTTGAGAATATTCTGTATATTGTCAATCTCCCCTCTTAAAATGGTACAGCGAGCCAGTGATGATGGTTGTGAGGTCAGAACAGAATAAGCCTTTTAACATATGGCTGACCTAGAAGTGTGTTGGGACTTATCCTTTTAGGGGGAGCGGGCCCTGTCCCTCGCTCTGGGATTACAAACACTGAGTTATGAATGTACCAATAGCTTTACGTTCTACATGATTATGAATGCTAGAGGTCACAGGAAATAATGTGCCATCTGTTAGTCATTTATGTGTGTGTGTGTGTGTGTGTGTGTTTGTGTGTGCGTATCGTGTACGTGTGTGTGTGTGTGTGAGAGAAACAACCATGGTGTAGACTAGACAAAGACAGGCAGAAGTTCCTCCTCCGACCAACGTTTTCCTGAGTGAAGGGCAGGTTTAATACGCCGATGAAAGAGAGGAGGACAAAAACAAGCTGTGTGACTTCCATAAATCCTGTCGCTCAACAAAATAATATATAATCATTTCCCCATGATAACTCAATTCAACACAAAAACGGAAAGAGAACGAGGGAGGGATCTCATCAACCAACCCATACTTTCTTTGGTTGTCCAAGGAAAATCTATAGATTTTTTTCCATTTTTTCTCCCCGGCATTTTTTGGTTCTGATTCTCCCACCTACCCCCCTACCCACCCCCACCCGAAGGCCCATGGCTCAGGAAACAGCGCCAGGAAACCTGATCGCTGGCTTAGAGGACGCTTCCTCCACCCTTAACTCTCCACCTGGCTCCCTCGCCTCTGCTCTTCACTCCATCTCCAACACTCCCACTCCAGGAGGAAAGGGGAGCTTTTTGTGTGTGCAAAGAGATACACTAATGCCCTGGTTCTCCTTGATCGCCCGCATAGTACCTTGCCTCGGCCCTTTTTCTCCCTCTCACCATTATTTTCCACCTCTCTGTCTTTCTTTCTTTCTCTCTCTCTCTACTTATTGCTCCACCTTTCTTGAACCTGTTTCCCTGTTTCCCCCCTCGATTTATTTTCTTCACCCCTCTCCCCACCTCGCTCACTCCCCCCATCCCTCCCCCCTCCCTCTCACACTCACTTCAGCCCATCTCCCTCCCCTCCCTCCCCCCCCCCCCCCTCTCCCACTCACTCCGCTCCCAATCTCTCTCTGTTGCTGAGTCTTCCACTAAATCCACTCTGAGTACGGCTGCCTGTGTTCCGCACTTCGAGCCATCCTCCCCCCAGCAGCCAGCCCCGGGAACACATTGACCCCACGTATCTCTCTTTGTTTACAATAATCGTACTATCGACGCTCCTGGAGCCCCTCCCACTCACGCCACCCAGAGGGCCGAGCTAGGCTAGGTAGCGTCACGCAGTTGCCCAGCCACTGACAGTTGACACAAGTTCTGGATGTGTCCTGTCTGTCTCACTGGGAGGGGCGCAATCTGATACACTGCTACTTAAATATTCAGTATGCAACTGTATGTTGCATTCTACATACAGAAACAGATACATACAGAAAATACATTGTTACGAAAAGTTGATTTCACCCACACACACACACACACACACACACACACACACACACACACACACACACACACACACACACACACACACACACACACACACACACACACACACACACACACACACACACACACACACACACAGGCTCCCCGTCTCCTCCGGTCCACTCTGGGCTGGGGGCGGGGGATTACTCTGGGAGCGTTGGATGTAATCGAAGCGCCCAGCGGTGGACTCCCACGAGCCACGACTCCTCTCTCCTCCACTCCTTCTCCTCTGTTGCCTTATCTCTCCTCTACCCCCCGTTCAGCCCTCCTTCCCATTCTATCTCTCCATCAAAAGACTCTGCAGGAGCCATCACTCCAAGTCCCAGTCCTCCCCGGCCCCCCTATCTCTTTCCTCCTCCTCCTCCTCTTCCTCCTATCTCTTCATCCGAACATCTACTTTTCGGTGGTGGGCGGATGCCTGAACCCCCCACCCTCACCCCACACCCAAACCCCCACCCCTGCACGCACCTCTACGCGCCGCCTCCACCTTCCTGTCCTGCCATATCTCACCCGCCGTGGCGGTGGTGTTGAGCCTCACCATCCCAACACTCCCTCTCATCACGGCGCCCTGAAACGAGGACTTCACCCAGAATATCCTCCCGTTGGCTCGGGATATCTCACTTCTAACCTCGTGACTCTAATGTTGTTTGTCGGATTAGTCGTTTACTTTGTACATTTGGAAAAAGTGCTTTGATATACTGCACTTCAAGGCTTGGACGGGCTATTTTTGGACCGCTTGTCAACTTTTTTCCTGTAAACTCGACTCGGACAGTATAGGCTTTAGTCCAAAGTCCCTCTATGGCTTTACACTTCTTCCTAAAATCATCCGTAAAAATGTATTAGCGGCAGTCAGTTTCCAGTGTGTGTGTGTGTGTGTGTGTGTGTGTGTGTGTGTGTGTGTGTGTGTGTGTGTGTGTGTGTGTGTGTGTGGCGAGCCAGTCTGCTGGCATCAAAAGGCTTACCAATTGGACAAGGATGAGGAAATATAATCGACAATATTGTATTTGAAAAACACATCCATATTGACCTTTTGATCATGTAGTTCTGAACTCACACTGCATTTGGTGAGTTTGTTTTGATACTATGATCCTTTATAAATAGTGAAATATGTGAATCATGAAAGCGCCTGGTAACACAGCAAGGGTTTCAATGGGGCTTTCTTTTATGGGGGGGAAGTGGGCTTACCACACTGAAAACAGCCTTGCAACATCCACACGCCGCCAGTTCAAAACATCCCAGCGTTTTCAACCACGATCAAGCATCCAAGGTTTATGGCGTCACACAAGTCGAAATAGCCTGCCAATGGCACTTCATCCTCATCCACTCTATTCTGCACTTTGTTTAGTCTCAACCAAAACAAAGGACCATGACTCAAATACAATCGATGTTTGAAGTTGACATAAGCAGACAATCTTCTTTCTAAAGAGTTGTTATGCAAAAATTGTGTGTGTGGCGTCCTTTTTTCAGCTTCGACAACTGCGTACAAAGCAACACAACCCCACATGTGACCTTGTTTCATATGTGATCATACGCAGCACACACAGCATTTCCAGTGTGTGTCAAACTCCATATATCATTGCCAGAGTAATGGATGGATGGATGTCTATCTTATAAATCATGTTATCTCTGTTATAAAAAACATTGAAACATTGCCGGGCAGCATAGATCCTTCAAAATTTAGAAATATCTGAAATATCTCACACATTTGTAGGGAAATATCTGTGTTACATATGTTTGGAGTCCCTGAAGGATATTTGCAGCATCTAATACTGGGATGGGCAACTTTCATGATAAAGAGGGCCACATTTTTCATCATAACCATCAGAGGGCCACATGACTGCACACTTCAACTTAACGTGAGCTGAGAGAAGCTACACAATTTTGAATTTGGTAGATATGATTTCCTGTATTCTGGTGCATTTTGGGGATGGCCACTACCTAAAAAATCGTCCTGAATCATAACCTATGTACGGTATGTTATTTGAACCAACATACATTGATTTCATGTTTTCCATGCTCAAACAGCCACATGAATGGTCAGTATTTTTATCATTGCAAAGGGCTCACATACATCATCATTCAATGATGTCGCAAAACTGAAAAACGTGGCCCAACATTAAAGGGACACTGTGTAACATTTTAAGTCATTTATTACCTCAAATCAACATATTCATTCATAAATAAGTCCTCATTGGTGTAAAATTATCTCTGCCAAAAATCGCACTTTAATATTAATATGTATATATATATTTTATAATTAATATGTAGTTACATAGGACGGGTAAGCTTCATGGAGGCTTCCATGTTCTTCCGGTCTATGAACTGCCGTGAGGGACAAAAAGCACTACGTGGTACAGGAAATGCAAACGCGTTTTCACTCTGAGCCAGCGTGAATGATGACTGAAATAATTCACTATCTTGCTCGAGGAATAATTACTCATGCAACATTAGCTTACACTAATGATTCAATGCAGTTTGAAATTTGTTTGAAATAACGAACCTCATCATCACTCGAATGATTCGATGAGGTAGTATTGGATGTCATGACACAGCTTCTTGGCACATACTGCCCACTGTAGTTTTTGAACAAGCGAGCACTATTAGTTTGAATGCAATATACAATTGTACCTCTAGATGGGAGTAATTTTTACACAGTGTCCCTTTAAGTGCAACAACTCAATGAACTCAAACCGAACAAGCATGATATTCATTGCAGTTGTAGTAGTTGTAGTGGCGACTTAAGTGGATATCTTTAATGACTTTATAAGTCACAATAATGACTAGGAAGAATATTACTATACTACTTACTATTGATCTGTATACGTTTACAATATGACTCAATAATATATCTCCATAATTTCCTAACCCTAACTTATCATCGGGCATCTGGCAAGGATGCCCACTGGGCGCCTCCCTTGGGAGGTGTTTCAGGCACGTCCAGTGGGGAGGAGACCTCGGGGAAGACCCAGGACTAGGTGGAGAGATTACATCTCAACACTGGCCCGGGAACGCCTCGGGATCCCCCCGTCAGAGCTGGTCAATGTGGCCCGGGAAAGGGAAGTCTGGGGCCCCCTGCTTGAGCTGCTCCCCCCGCGACCCGACCCCGGATAAGCGGATGACGATGAGATGAGAACTTATCATAACATTATTCACAATATGCCTCAATAACTCCATAATATAACTCCATAAAGTCCTAACTTATCATAACATTATTCACAATATGACTCAACCAACTAATTCATGATGATTTCATAACTTAACATAACTTTATTCACAACTTCATAAGGTCAAAACTTATAACTGATTCCCAATACGACTCAACTATATTACTTCATAATTTCATAACTTTTAACTTTATTCACAATACGGCTCAACAATCTGACTTCATAAGGTCATAACTTATAGCTTATTCCCAATATGACTCAATTATATTACTTCATAATGTCATTACTTATAACTTTACGACAGCAAGATCAACGACACAGGCGTAACCGCGGCAACAACCGTCAATAAAACATTGTTCGGACGCACACAGACAATTATTGCAGCTGCATTTTCCAGTGCAAACTCATTACATACGCAAATAATGATGAATGATTCACCAATACAAACCATGTTTTGTGTGCGTTGCGCGTGAGCAGGGAATAGCCTGGTGGTAACTCACAGAATGATTCAAACGGCACGTGCTGGCTTTGACTTACCGTTACCACACAAACACAAACTATAGCATACGATATAGAGCCATGACACAGCAGGAACCGTGCCCAAACAAATGTTCTGTTCTTGGGTTTCTTTATATTTCAGTTCACTGTGGCTTGTATAGAGCTCCTGGGTAGCAACGTGAGCCAAACTAGGAGCAAATACAAGTTTTGTGACAGGCAACATCATGTAGCAAATCCCACAGCATGCCCGGCAAGCAAAGCCTGGCACACATGATGCAAGGCAGCCCCATAGGGGGGGTTTGTGCTACAACATGGCAACCAGTACATTAAGCAGAAGAGAAAACAGAACGTTTGCTCAACAGGATTTGGTAGGCTTGTTCTGGTGGAAAACAAACAGAGCCAAACAGAGCTTGGCAAGGTTATAGTGTGAAGGAAATAACATCAGGGAGCTATATCTGAACAAATGTTTGAACAAACTAAGCTGAGTAATTGCCAAGTGTATTTGGAGCCAAATGTAAGTTGGAAAGCAACATATCTCCTGTTCATGACACAAATTCTGGCATGGTGACAAACATTGACTGAGCATCAATCAGTGCTTTTATTTGTTCCATTTGTTCTCTTATCTGCCGGGAAATTACCGAACTGGTGCATCACAACTGTAAGATTAAAATCTAAAATCTATGATTGACTAAACCAATGGTGAAATAATTGAAATAATTTAAATTCCGTCATCTAAGGTATTGGTCATTTTAGCTGTTTCACAGGTTAGCTGTTTGATGAGGTGTCGGGCACCCGTTGCCTTCTGGGTAATGGAGGAATATCCAGCTGCTGCGGCTTTAAAGCTCCCGTCTCCTCTCTCCTAATCCAACGGGAGTAACATGGTGGTGGTGGGGGGGGCAGCATTGCTACTAGCACAGGTGCAACTATATTTCCAATTCCCTGCTATTTACTCTCCTTTCTGCTGCCCTCCCCGAATTCAGTCACATTCACAATTACGAACGGTATTTTGAGGTCACATGTTTTTGTCATGTAGCCCTTCACGTATCTCCTATGCGATTCTATCCAATTCAGGATTTCTGCGTTTATCGCAAATTGGAGGGAAAAGTTTTGATTCTTTCCACCAATTTAACTGCGAATTCTGCCCGTCGTTCTACTGGTCGTCAAGTCGACGTGTTTAACTTCACAGTCGTCATAATGATCTCTCTGCTCGCTTGAAATCCAATCCTGATCAAGGTCGGGTCGATCCTGTTCAATTCTTTCAATGCAAACGTGAAGCCACATCAAGCCGGGATCAAACCCGCGGCCCGCTTTTCAACGGGTTGCATCACACACCAGCCATCAAACCAGTCATCACCTCTCAGGCGCTCAAAGACCGGTATCGAACAATCAAACAATAAAAGCCTTTTGGGGGATACTGTGCTCCTATTACCGCCGTATTGAACGTGACACATGAGCTGACGCAGCCAGGCAGATATATACTTTAAGGGTGGAGGGGGGGGGGGCAGTATAGCCTGAGGCGTAGTCAATAGGCTCCTTTTTGCAGGATCCATCCTGTAATCTGTGATTCCTGCCCACCGAGGATCTGAGCTCCATCTTCAGACCTTCTCACCCTCGCGTGAAACTGAGAGCAATTTTGACAAGCGAGATTGAGTTGAAGCTCGAGGTTATATATATGTGTGTGTGTGTGTGTGTGTGTGTGTGTGTGTGTGTGTGTGTGTGTGTGTGTGTGTGTGTGTGTGTGTGTGTGTGTGTGTGTGCGTGTGTGCGTGTGGGTGTGTGTAGGTGTGTATAAGCCCATACAAGAATTGTGTACTGTATATGTGTAGGATTGAGTTTAAGTTGGAGGTTGTGTCTATGATGAGTGTGTGCACGCATGAGCGTGTATGGCTGCATTTGTGCGTGCGTGCGTGTCTGCGTGCGCGCGTGCGGTGCGTGCATGCGATGCGTGCGTACCGGTGCCCAGGTCGGTGTGCTCCTGGGCCAGGTGCTGGCTCTGATGGACCCATTCCCCGTTGCACTTGAAGAAGATCTGCAGCGCGGGCTGGGCCCGGCAGCGCAGCTGGATGGGGTGGCTCTTGATGATGTAGGCGTCGTCGGGCTCCTGCAGGAAGCGGGGGAGGGTCCCGGACTGGAGGGCCTCGCCCCTGGACCCTGGGACACACACACAGGCACACGGTCACTATATACATATATACAAGCTCTCAGTCCCGTAACCTGAACGTTACCGTTGTGTTCGTCAAGTCTTTCATTTTGGGTTTGTTTGATTCCCCCGGCTTATTATTCACCTTCAAATTAAAAATGTAAAATATATAATATAAACGAATACATTAAATCATTAATAATGATAATAGATGGTTGAGGGGACGTTTTATTCTATCATATAATATTCATTGATGTCTTACATTTGTTTTGAATTATTTGTATTGTATTGAATGGGTCCAGCCACTCAAATCCTCTGAATAAAGAAATGACTCCAAGACAAAAAGAAGAAAAGGTAAACATTCTCACATTGCAATTCCAACCCAACCAAAGAGCCACTCCGCCGTCTCCCAGCGTGTGCTCGTGTCTTCTGATTGGTATTCCTGACGCGTGATTGGATCCCGTGGAGGTGTGCAGGTGATTACACTGTATTTAAATCCCTGAGGATAACAAGGGGAAACCTGTCCACGGTTAGTGTGAAGCCAACCCCGCCAGGATTACAGAGCTCACTCCCTTCCACCTCTCCCCCCCCTCTCTCCATCTCTCTACCCCCCCCCCCCCCCCCCCAACTTACCCCTCTCCTCAGCTTCCTAACCTATCCATCCCTATCTCTTGCTATCTCTCTCTCTTGATCGATCTAATCCTTCTCCCGCTCCTGAAGAATATTCTAGAAGATTGAGGGTAGGAGATACAATGTGTGTGTGTGTCTTTGTGTGTGAGTTTGTATCTGTGTTTGTCCATGCATGCATGTGTATGTGTTTGTGCGTGTGTGTCTGTGTGTGTGAGGGCCTGTCAGTGTCTATCATTACGGGGAGTGCTTACTTATGTTTGTGTGTGTGCTTCTGTGTGTGCGTGTGTTCAAGAGAGTGCCTTCTCTGTGTTCATGTGTTTGTGCGTGTGTGCATGTGCATGTTTGCGCGTGTGCATGTGTGCCTGTATGTGTGTGTGTGTGTGTGTCTATGGTGGTGCAGGATGGATCTGTGTTGATGCGTGTCTGTGTGTGTGTGTGTCTGTGTGCTTCTGTGTGCGTGCATGTGTGTATGCATGTGTGACAGCGCCGCTGTAAATCACACAGTTTTGCGCCCTGTGGTGCCTCGTCCCACACTGCGGCACACTCCCATTCACTCCCTCTTTGCTCCGGAGCCCCAACAACGAGACACGCTTTTAATTTGAAAGCGCCTAGCTGCAGGCGAAGCCTTTGGCTGCTACAGAGTGCCTCCATTTGTTCAGCGCCGGTGCAGTGAGATGGCATGTTTATGTTTGGTTAAACACAAAGCACAGACGTGGGCCCCCATGCGAGGGCCCTATTCATCAGAGGAAGACACCGCTGAACCCGGGCCCCACACCAGCACAGGACCTCGCAACCAGAGGAACTGTTCATTTGTTTACAGTTTGTGGTGTTTTCCTTCTAAGACAGAGTGAGGGGGGGGGTTTGAGTATTTAACGTTATCATTATAGAGTTTGCATCAGTGTGTTTCTAATTGTTTGAGGACTGAAGTTTGAAAAGGTAAATAATATATCATGATTGATGTCATATTCTTGATGACATATTTCTAATCATTAGATGGGCCTATTCTATTTATTTTCAAATCAAACTCTTCATTCAATCGGACTCTTCGTTCTTTCTTCGGTACACCTGACCCCGCCCCCCTCCGGTTCCTGTCTGGTCATTTCAGCAACCAGTGGCGCTCTGTGCACTCCACGGTGATCTACGACTACTGGGTCAACTCAGCGATAACACAAACTGCTGGTCGGGTGGAAAAACAAGATGTCACTGCCATAGGGCTGAGTGATAGCTCTATCAGAAACAAACACATACACTCTATCAGGAACACACACACACACGCGCGCACACACACACACACACACACACACACACACACACACACACACACACACACACACACACACACACACACACACACACACACACACACACACACACACACACTCTCAAAAACACAAACACACACACACACAAAAACCCAGACACACACACACTTCATCAGAAACGCACACACATACTGTAATTGGAAAATTGTATTTTTACATTCTGTTTCTATAACTGCCATTGTTGATTGTGCCTTTTCACTGAAACCCTTGGGGTGGTCAAGGGTCAAAGGTTCCAACTGATAAGTCACCACTATGAGACCCCACATTATAATTGTCTATGATGAAATCAAATAATGATTACTCGGGTCAGAGTTTCCTGTATTCTCATCAAGGAAAATAATGCATAGGGGGATCTCTGCTTCCTCATGCTCGGTGTACCCCAGGCACAAAGGTCAACGTTAGCTAACGTAGAGTGACTAGACAATGCAAGGAATAGGCGATAGAGTTTACATGATGAAGGGGACACAACAGGATAGATTTTTCCATCACACATCATTGTGTGAAGCAGAGCTGTCCTCGCATTAGACACTGCGTCGGACTTCAGCTTGCGCAGCTCTTGGAGCGTCACAGGTTGATTTCCCCTGCAGGGGACTTCAGCCTGGCGGAGCTCTTTGAGTGAACGACTGATTTCTCATCCATTGGATCATTGTTTGTTATGTTTTATTGTTTGTTGTATGATTGTTGTATGTTATTGTACCGTTATTACCCAAATATATGACCATAATTGTTTTAAACTCACTCACACACACACACACACACACACACACACACACACACACACACACACACACACACACACACACACACACACACACACACACACACACACACACACACACACACACACACACACACACGCAACCCCCAACAAACAAACAATGCCGTTATTGCTTGGGTGGAAGAACCTTGAAGCAGGCTCAGCAAATATTATTTACCCTTGAAAAATATCCGCAGGTGCTTAATAAATACATCCATAGTTTTTAATAAAATCCTTAAAAAAAGTATTTCAATTTAAAGCAGAGTAGTATTTTAACTTCTACACGCCAGGAAAGCAGCAACAGTGATTTCAATAATGCAGCATAGATACGAAACAGCAATCTAGCCGATCACTGAACTCTGAAGCACCGCACAGTCGATCGGGGAATATTGTGCAGTCAGCTTCTATGCATCTCATATACAACGTCAGTACCAAGAACACATAAATACTAGTACAAGGGCAGAGGGGGGAGAAAGAGAGGGTGATAGGAGAGAGAGAGAGGGAGAAAGAGAGAGGTTCAACGTTAAGAGACCGGCCAACCATAAAACGGGCCGTTGCACTAATGAATCCTTCATCAAGCAGCGATGAGAAAACTCATCTCGAGCATTTTGAGAATACAGCTCATTTTCAAGATCATCGCTTCATTTCGAGGGACTGATCTAGCATCGAATAATCATCAGAAGGGCCGGAATATCCCATGACATTCGTAACCTCTAATCGCATCTACTTTTGCTCGGCTGACAAGTTATTTCTATACCCCATTCCCAATCGCAACATCACTACCCCCTCCACCAACTCCTCCACCACCACCAGTTGTTAGCAGTGGAATGGCATTAGGGTTGCACAGTTAATTGCATTTTTATCTTATCCCTTCTGCAATTGGCTAGTCAGTAAAGTTACAATCAATGCATTGCAACTTTCTTTTATGAAAAAAATGTATAAATAACTAAATAAATGATATTGCACGGCCATTTCAATCAAATCTAATCATCAACGGTCACAACTCAGCAATAAGCACAATTACCAATCACAGACATTGCCAATAAGCTTGCTGAACCTTCCATGTTTGGGGATGTAACAAACTACCGCTCGTAACATGACGCCAGACAACGCAACGCGGTTGCCAGGTTGGCAAATTGTATCTATAATCCGTTAATCGCAAAGAATAAACGCAATCATAATATTATGGAAGATAATTGCATTTATCATTTTTGTCAAGGTTTTATCAAGTCGCAACCCCCCCCCCCCCCCCCCCCACCAAGAAAACAGGGGATGATAAGCGCTGGGTATTAACCAGGCAGGAGGCAGCTGCTTACACATAACAAACAACCACCAGAATCGACTAATGAATTCTCTGTTTTGTTAACTAAGAAGCGGCAGAATACTTATTTGTTGATCAGCGACACACAAGCGTTGTTGACATTTCGTAAACGGAATAAAAAATAAATAAAACTACCCTCCCCTCCTTGGGAAGGAGGAATGTGATGGCATGTGCGTGTGTGTGTGTGCGTGTGATTTTGTGAAATGTCAGGTATGTGATGGTATTTGTGTTTGTGTGATGGTGTGTGTGTGTGTGTGTGTGCGTGTGTGCGTGTGATAGTATACGTGTGTGTGTGTATGTGTGTGTGTGTGTGTGTGCATGCATTGGAGGATGAAAACGCGATTCAACGCGGCATCTCTCCCTTTATCCGTATGCAAGCAACAGTCTATTTGTATGAATACACAACATAAATAGAGCCTGGCAATAGTCAACAGTCCATTAATCCAAGTGGCTGATGTCAAGGTATGGTTTAGTGTCTGTAGGTGTGGGTGGAGGCGCGCGGCGCTCGCGGCAGCAGATGGAGCGGTCTGCCTTCCGGAGCAGAGGATCCGGGGGTGGAGGGAGAGCAGATGAAGGGTGGGTGTTGGAGATAGTGAGGAAGGCACCGAGGGAGCATCTGTTTAGATCAACCAAATGTGACCCATGAAGACTTATCCCAGAGCGATTTCAAAGAGAATACTTTGGGAGGACATTTCTTTATTATTAGAATATCTTACGCCTTGAGGAAAGAAGTAATTATTTATATTCCACCGAGCATGGAGACAACCGGCTTACAACCAGTTTGAGAAGGAAAATGTCCCCGATCTAAAAACCATCCCTATGCACGTGCATACGCACTCATACACACACTTACACTGCACTTCAGCACACTACTACTGTGCTGCGATTTAACACTGAATTCTATGACTACAACATGATAATGATCCCTATCCACTCCTGATTGTGGCCGAGGCATTATGTCCAGCGAGTTCTCCAAGCTCCATAGTGGTGTGTGTGTTATGAAATAACAGTTGCTTACTACTACAGTTCTGAAATACCAATTGCCAACGCCCCCCAGCCCATCTCCCGCCATTTCCCAGTGCCCCCCCGGGGGCGCGTCTGAGAGGGACATCAAAGGAACTGTAGAAATGGCAGAACAAACTTCTTAGTTCATTCTCCCTCAAAACACGAGACCTCATCCAGGCCGCACGCCCACGCGGGCGTCTCTCGTCAAAGAACACACACAACGGAGAGAAGGGCTGAGAGCATGGCCACCACAGACAGACATGTCAGTGTGTTTGTTGGTGAGTGTGTGTCTGTGTGAAGTGTGCGAGTGAGTGAGTGTGTGTGGGTGTCTCTGGCTTTGTTCAAATATTGATGTGACCCTCTGGTCTTACACACAAACAGTGAGCACGCACACTCCAATTGCACACTTCCAATTATTCATCGAAATGTATCAAGGGAAACTCATCTATGATATATGTTATTTCAAATTAAGGGGAAATTAAACTTACGACTTTATATATAACTCCTCAGACTCCCCCAGCCCCTCCACCATCTCCACCAGCACACACATGAACATGGGGTGTTTTTTCTTGAATGTAGTTGACATTGGCTGCAGGTGAAGGAGGGGGAGTGGATGTAGGACGACCAGCGACTGGCAGGGCGGTGGACGCCTCGGCGGGGCGGGGTTCTGGCGTCCCGCGGCCGTATTAAAGAAGAGGAGGGGGAAGGAGGTGATATAAACCAGACTGGAACCATCTGGGGGCTGAGGAACGGCAGCCGTCACTCTGCTCTGGGATTTAGAGGAGGGATTCCTGGTCGGTGGGGGGGCTTTACGTCCCCGCTGGTTAGAAGCAGCAGCCAGAGGGGCTCTGGCTGTGGATACAAACCAACGCTTGGCCGTTGTGCCAAAGTGATGAAATGGGGGTTCCATAACTTCATTACGGCGGCTTATTGCAGTGCTAGATACTATTTATAAAGGACTGATTTTCTCCTCTTTTTTTTGTATACTTTGCCAAGAATTAATTTTATTTTCGGTGGATTTGCGCTGCTGGGAAGTAAAGTTTAGAGTTGCTGAATGACCTTGCTGGAGCGATAGGTAAGCATTCATACAATTTTAGAAAGTCCAACGTTATCTCATCCATCCAATTAAAGGACAGTGACAGACAGGCGTTTGATTAGATACAGGGACAGCAAACACTGGGTTCTGATCATGTGACCGTGGACAGAAGGATGCGGGACAGAGAGTGGGAGGGGTCTACTGCTGATCCGGCCCAAGCCGTGGGTAGCCCAGTGCCCACCATAACACTACCTCTATTGACCTTATTCCACGCGTAAACAAGGGCGGCGCCACACTGGTTCCGTTTTGTGTTCTATCTTCTGGTTGAACAACTCTGTCCGTTATCTTACAGTGGCACAATACATCCGCAATTTTTGTCAAGATGACCAACATTATTTGTTCCAAAAG
Source organism: Gadus macrocephalus (assembly GCF_031168955.1). Lineage (NCBI taxonomy): Eukaryota > Metazoa > Chordata > Actinopteri > Gadiformes > Gadidae > Gadus > Gadus macrocephalus. The sequence goes on from NC_082385.1 coordinate 13,144,550, forward strand.
ACGGGTGTCCTTGCAACAATACTGTGTTGCACACGGGAAAACCGGGGCAGAATGTTGTGGGGCAACCATCAATCTTAATCCCCCGCCATCCAGCGATGAGGACCGGCGTATGTGGCTAAAGGCGCTAAATTTGAAGAACCCTCCGAAAAGACCCTACTCTGTTCTTTTCATTTTGTGGACGGCAGACCATCAGACCAACACCCATACCCCGAGAAATGGTTGGGATATGTTATTCCTCCGGCGAAAAAGGCTCGTCGGATGCTTGTGAGGCTCCAAGGTAAGATAACATTTTAGCACTAACAGCTATCAATATCGCTAGTCGTTAGCCAGCTAGCGTCTAATGAGTATGATCAGCATATACCCGTAACTATGCCTTGGGTTGACCTCAATAAATGAACAGCATTACAAGATAAAATCAGGTCGAGGCTTTCTAATTTGATGTCCAGGACTGGTTATGTTGAAAGGCAGCAAAATGATTAACCTTATCGTTGATAACATACGTCTGATGCTGTTATTTCTACAGAACCCTCAACCAACTCTCCAATCCAGGAGACTGATGGGATGACTGATGGGATGACACACCGTGATGCTTCTACACAGGGGAAGTATGCATTCATGGAAGATCAAATCTATGCTGTCAGTGACTCACTCCATTGTCCTCTCCTGTACAAGATGTGTACAACATCTTGTACACACCGAACTTCTCCGGAATGATCGGCTGTGTCTACTGTACACTGGGTTGTCAGTGGATGCCATTGAGGCTTTATCCGGCGACCTGAAAGAAGGATGCAGCATCTCTCAGCTACATCCCAAGGATCAACTGTTGATGACCCTGATGGAGCTCCGGCTGAACCTATTGCAGGATGACATCGCAGAGAGGTTCAGAGTGTCTCAGTCTGTGGTCAGTAGGATGATCTCTCAGTGGCTGGACTTCATGTGGGAGAAGATGAGGTGCTATGTTCCAGGGCTGCCCAGGGAGACGATCCAGGCAACGATGCCACAGAGCTTCAAGGAACATTATCCATTAACCACATGCGTAATCGACTGTTCTGAGACCCCTCTTCAGAAGGCTCACAATCTGGACTCAAGAGGCGAGTCTTACAGTCATTACTATGGACATAATACAATCAAGTTCCTCATAGCTATTGCACCATGTGGTTTGATTATGTTCATCTCTCCAGCATATGGTGGGAGATGCAGTGAGTTCATCACAGCCAACCTAGGGTTTCTGGAGTGTCTGCGTCCAGGTCATGAGGTGATGGCTGACCGAGGACCGAGGATCTTCTGTTTGAACGTAAAGTCAAGCTCGTCCTGCCAGCTTTCACCAGAAGAGGCCATCCCTTGTCTGAAGAAGACACCACCAACACGAGGCGCATAGCCAACGTCCAAGTGCACGTTGAGAGGGTCATACGCCGCCTGAAGAACTACAGAATAGTCTCTCAAACAGTGCCCATTAACCTTGCCCAGAAATTTGACAAGATTCTGAGAGTCTATGTAATGTCTATGTAATCTTCGTGCGGACATTATACAAGAAGATGAGGAATAAGATGTTCAATCAGTTATAAGTTAAATCAGTTGTAATGGTTACATGGTTAAAATGTTGTTTCTCTTGTTTATATTGTACATTTTTACAAATCTATATCAAACTTTAACTGATATCTGTATTTTTATACACAAACATGATGTCTTTGTCAGAGAGGGTCAATAAAATAAACTTGACACATTTGAGGCATTTGCTAAATCCTTTAAAGGGACACTGTGTAAAAATTACTCCCATCTAGTGGTACAATTGTATATTGCATTCCAACTAATAGTGCTCGCTTGTTCAAAAACTACGGTGGGCAGTATGTGCCAAGAAGCTGTGTCATGACATCCAATACTACCTCATCGAGTCATTCGAGTGATGATGAGGTTCGTTATTTCAAACAAATTTCAAACTGCACTGAATCATTAGTGTAAGCTAATGATGTATGAGTAATTATTCCTCGAGCAAGATAGTGAATTATTTCAGTAATCATTCCCGCTGGCTCGCATTTGCATTTCCTGTACCACGTAGTACTTTTTGTCCCTCTCGGCAGTTCATAGACCGGAAGAACATGGAAGCCTCCATGAAGCTTACCCGTCCTATGTAACTACATATTAATTATTCTTCGCTCAGGAGGATAAGTGAGATTTTTGGCAGAGATAATTTTACACCAATGAGGACTTATTTATGAATGAATACGTTGATTTGAGATAATATATGACTTAAAATATTACACAGTGTCCCTTTAATGATTGAGTTAATGCTTTGACATAATACTAAAAACTAATTACATAAAAAAAAATAGCCAATAATATGTACAAATAGTAGTTAAAATATGTAAAAGTAGTTAAGTAGTAGGCCTATAAAGTAATCATTTGCATAACTGCATCTAACACTCACAGAGCAACAGGCGACCTTCATTATACTCGTCTGAAACAAAAGGAAAAATGTCTCTGAGATAGAATGCTCTTTGTCTAGCCACAGTCTTTGCACAGAAAGCCTCATCATATGGGATGTGAAGCATTACCTGTTTTGAATAGAACCAATTCAGTGACTTGCATGCCTTTAGCTTTGTGCAGAACAAGCCAATTTGTACTTGCATGTAGAAGCCGCGGTTAATAATTAAAAATATCCCCATGACACCTGAGGCCGACGCCTCATGTAATCCACCTACAGTGGAGTTCATTAACCTCGGGTGGCGAAGTACAATCCCTCCATCTGAACTCTGACATTTATTTTTGTCTCTACCCACGTTAGCCTCTCCATCTTAATTCGCCAGGTATTTCAATGTAGCTATCTAGACGTAGCTAGCCGACCGGAAGTTTCAACACAAAGCGGAAGACAATAACATTTAAAAAGGGACGTGGCGGAATAAGGTGAATAGGACTCGTACATCAGATGCATCATGGGAATTGTTGTTGCCGATCCTCCACCACTTTGAGAGGCCCAAAGAGAGCTGTCTGGCAAAACCTCCATCAACATCAACCAGGCTAAGGAAAAGATTGTTTTGCCAAGTCTTGTATGAGGACCACTGTGGCAGTTTCAAACATAACAATATCTCTCCATGATGACAAATCATTTCATGATCATTTATCAACATAACATACCTGTCATTGTCATTGCGATGTGACGTTGTGATGGATAAGCCAAATTATTGGGATCTTAAACACATTTCTAGGCAAAATTTCATCAGCAAACTTCTCAAACATGCATGATGACATTGTTATTATTTTATTATCCACGGATGAGCTCGGATTTCATCACATCTTCGAAAACAGTCCACCTGTTTGTAAACAAAGCTACTGGGTGTGTCTGTCTGTGTGTGTGTGTGTGTGCGTAAATGTTTGTGTGTGTGTTTGTTTAATTTGATGTATATGTAATTGGATGTTTAAGTGTCTGTGGAGGTGTCTGCATATATAGGCGTGTGTGTGTGTGTGTGTGTGTGTATGTGCGTCTAAATTCTAAGCATACAAGTCTGTGTATATATGTGTGTGTCTGTGTGTGTGATACCTAGAATTGTATCATACGTGTATATGTGTGTGTGTGATACCTAGATGCTGAACATACCAGTCTGTGTGTCGGTGTGTGTGTGTATGTGCGTCGTCTCCGTCAGTCTTGTGACAGCCTGTCAGCCCTGCTCCCGGCTGGTGGGGGAGGAGGGCTCTCCCTCTGCTCCGACGATAATCAAAGAGTAAACACGCCGAAGCAAAAGTGGGTTACCTGAGATGTCAACCTTATAACAAAGAGGAAGCACCAGCTCTCTCTCTCTCTCTCTCTCTCTCTCTCTCTCTCTCTCTCTCTCTCTCTCTCTCTCTCTCTCTCTCTCTCTCTCTCTCTCTCTCTCTCTCTCTCTCTCTCTCTCTCTCTCTCTCTCTCTCTCTCTCTCTCTCTCTCTCTCTCTCTCTCTCTCTCAACCCGTGAAACTTCCCACTTCCCACAAAAAAAATCAAGCTTCACTAAAATAAATTTGGAAAGCCACCTATATTTAAATTTTCGGGCGACTTTCACACTTTTCACACATTTATGACATTGAATATTTAGCTGTTGAGTTTCTCACCCCAGCATCACTGAATAAAGACTATCTAAAAAGAAAAAGGTGCTACATTCAGCTTTTAGCTTTCAGTAAGTTGGGGGGGGGGGGGATAAACATCATGCGGTGACAGCTACAGTGCAATGCTAATGTCCATCACTGTATGTAAGCGTTAGCTACAGTGTCTGATGTGGTTAGCTTGACAAAAAGGAGAGGCAGACAAGAGCTAAGTCCCCGCGGACCGGTAACACACGGCTTCACGGCTTGTGACTTGGTCTCAGTGGCTAGGCAAACCAATCTTAGATATCGACTTAACAGATGGCGGCGGGCTTAGCTGGGATACAAATTGTATGGGTCATAGTTGTGTGCATTTAATACACCTCGGTTTCTTCCCTTCAGGTAAGTCAAGCAATGAATGCACACACACACACACACACACACACACACACACACACACACACACACACACACACACACACACACACACACACACACACACACGTATTTCGTACATACGTTAGTTTTGATAAATAAAGCATAATTTTAGCAGCAGAATAACAGGCTATCAAAACTTAATGCTGATTAATTTTTTATCTAGCCTTTTGATCCATTCTGAAGACAAAACACGAGGGACTGGCTCAAAACAGCCTGATTAAAACAATTGTCTATGCTACACATTATATGAGTACAACCAGAGGCCCACAACCTGACACAGCGCACACGGTGCTAAAACACCATCAACATGAATGAATGATCCTTATTTGTCAATGTACAGGTACAGGTATACGGGCACATCGAAATTTGGGCTCGCTTCCCCTGGTGCTTAAAAAGAGAGGACAAGGAACATATATAAACAATATATATAAAAAACAAACATAAATATACATCTAATATAAATATAACTAAAACTGAGTTAAAGTGCAGTTGAATGACTTGTAAACATGATAACCCAATATTGCACAAGTCCTTAGAAAGTGAGTAAGGTAGATAGACAAATAGATGGTTCACAGTAGGGAATTGCACAGTTCCCTAGTAGCTGCCACGTGCATGATGGTCCGAGAGATCTGGTGTTAGCAACGTAGTGCCTGCATGGCCCTGGGGTAGAAGCTATATTTCGGTCTGTTTGTCCCTGCAGCCATAGCCCTAAAACTCTTCCCTGAGTGCAGCCGCACAAAGTGATCGTTACCCGGGTGGGATGGATCCCTGAAGATCTTGGTAGCCTTCTTGAGGCAGCGGTTGTTATACAGTTCCTCCAGAGAGGGGAGAGGGCAACCGATGATCTTCTGGGCCGAATTAACGACCCGCTGTAGTGCCTTCCTCTCTGCAGCTGCGCCACTGGAGAACCAAACGCAGACACAGTAAGAGATGATGCTCTCCACTGAACAACGGGAGAAGGTCACAAGCAGCTCTTCCCTTAGGTGGTAGTTCCTGAGCACAATCGAGTCGCTGTTGTGCCTTCTTGATGATGGCTGAGGGGTTGGTCCTCCAGGACAGGTCCTCCTGGATGTGCACCCCCAGGAAGCAGAAGGCTGCGACCCTCTCTATGCAGCCACCGTCGTTGAGCAGGGGCTGGATCACAGACTTCTTCCTCCTGAGTTCGATGATGACCTCCCGGGTTTTGAGCTGGTTCAGCAGCAGGTTGTTAGCCTTGCACTGCTTGCTCTGCTGCTCCACCTCGTCCCGGTATGTGGTCTCGTTTCCACCCAAGATGCGGCCCACCATGGTGGTGTCGTTTGCATACTTTGCGATGTCATTGCTGGGGTGGACGGGGGTGATGTCGTGTGTATAGAGGGGGTAGAGCAGGGGGCTCAGCACGCGGCCCTGAGGGGACCCGGTGCTGAGTCTGAGGGCTGTGGAGTGTGGGAGCCCACCTGCACCCTCTGGGGGCGGTCAGACAGGAAGTCCTTAATCCAGGTGCAGGTGAACATACTACTGTCGTTCATATTCCCTTCAGTATGTCGTTCCCTTGGATAACGTTGTGAACACATGTGTTATGATTAACACAGAACGCATGAACACATTTATAAATAAATTGTTGCAATCGTGGCTATTTAGAAGGTTTACAATCAATTCAATTTACATTACATTTATGCTTTTTGCCTTTTTCTTAATAGCAGGCCTTTCAGCATTTTCTATATTAAAGGGAACATATTATGAAACCAGCACTTTTCCTGTGATTTGGGCTGTTGTTGTGGGTAGATGGTGCTCCCACACGCATAGAAACTTTGAAATAAGTCCGTACATGATTTTCTGAGTGAGATGCGCATTTTTGGAAGCAGCCCGCCTCCAGCTGCAAAACGAGCGAGTCAGTTTCGGCGCCCCCTCCTAGGTAGGAAGGGGGCACATTTGAATATTACCTCCCACTTCCCTACTCCCCTCCAATCAGAGCATCGCTAAGATTTTGTGGACCAGCGGACGAGCAGCTCCGGCGGGGGGAACTCGGCGCTAGCCCTGCAGCTAAGCTCCGGGAGTGCAATCCCTTTCTCTGGCGCCGAGCTCACCCCGCCGGAGCTGCCGCCGAAGGGAAGTTGGGAGGAGGAGACATGGAGTAGAAAGGGATTGTACTCCCGGAGCTGAGCTGCTGGTCTGCCGCCGAGCTACCCCAGCCGGAGCTGCTCGTCCGCCGAAGCTGCTAGTCCGCTGGAGCTGCCACCTAGCTTTGGCGCCCGTTCAGCTCTCGGAGTACACCGCCGGAGCTGCCGGACTGCGGCCGGACGTCTTCGACGGCGGCCGGACGGCTTCAACTGCGGCCGGCAGCTCAGCTCCCGGAGTACAATCCTTTTTTCTCTATGTCGCGGTTCATGGACTTCAGAGAGTCAATGCCAAAGTTTCTCCCCCCCAATTCTTCTCAACCATGGCCGAGATATCCCCCACTACGAGTCCTTACTTGGGGAAGTAACAGAGACATCAGACACAGTCTTTATTATTCATAATATCATCCGCGGCAGACAATAAAAAAAATAAACAGCTTCAAAAACATGTTTTCTGGAACTCAAATACTATGTTTACTTGTTGGGAAAACACCATAATATGTCTCCTTTAATATATATATATATATGTTAGTCTTATTAGGCAAATGGTGTATAATGGGGCTGGTACCATCGCTAAATCTTTTGTCAATATCCACTAGATTTATTTTTTAAGTAAGACCTCCACTTTAGAATAAAATGATGTAGGGTTTCGAGTTCAGCTTTCCGTTAAATTCTTCATATATATTTTAAAATAGATCAATTCGCGTGGTAAAGAAAGAGTAGAAGAGAGTAGGCTTTGAAAACTATAAAACTCGCAGTCGCAGCTGTGATTAACAGGCAAATGGATCCCCTAGCCAATCAAAGAAGAGACGCCCTTATTGGTCAAAACTCCGCCGGGAGCGTTCTTGAATCTAAATGGCCTCATACAGAGGCCGGCAGCCGACTCAAAACAGATATTCCCACAGGGCATTTCACTCACTAACAGCTGACAGATGGATAGATGGCCTTGCGATCTATATACCCATAACAATTCTTGAATCATGCCTACAGCCGAGATACAACTTGATCATCATTGCTGTGCTACATTACATGACCACCATAGAGGGGGCAACAAACAGTGCTTGGCCTATAAGTCACATGACCTGCACGTCCTCAATCCCCCATCCACAGCGCGGTTCTGTGTCTTCCAGCACCCAAAGAGGAAGAAAGGGGCCCCTAATGGCGTCGTGAAAAATGCAGAAGAACGAGTTCTTTTTGGTCCCAATGGGACCTCCACACCACTCCACTGCTCTCCCCCACCCCCTCCCCAGCCCTCCATCCCCCCCTCCCCCAGCCCTCCCCCCTCCAAAGCCTTCAGAGCTCCACGTACGGAGCTCACAGGCCGGCACAAAGGACTAGGACGAGAGGCCGCGCTCTTCCATTGTGGATCCCAGGGGAGGCTCCTCCTCCTTCAGACTCCTCACCGTCGGTAGGGGGGCAGCAAAGGGAGTGTATAGGAACAAGCTCACATGAATTATGAAGCAGAAGGGACTGAGATCCTCGTAGCAGAGGAGGACGCTGGGAGTCTGCTTCGCCTGAGCCCGGGGCCGGTGGCGGTCCCCTTTTAGAAGACGTTTTCGGCGTTATAAAGAATGCACGTGATATTGTTCACGTTGAACGCCGAGCTCGGAGAAGCACGTCCCGACCACGGATGGTTGTGCGGCTCATTACTAATGAAGCGTTCGCCTCCGTCGTCCTTCTTAATAAGTCGGAGCGAGACGGGGGGCTCGTGTTCTCGTGAATCCCAGCCCCACCCCATTAATATTTGAAATGAGAAAACATAACAAAACAAAAAAAAACATCTTTCAAGCATGGATGCGCGCATTTGTCAAGCGTAAATACACACACACACACACACACACACACACACACACACACACACACACACACACACACACACACACACACACACACACACACACACACACACACACACACACACACACACACACACACACACAGCGCGCAGCACGCCCATATCGTATTATCCCTTTGTCGCACACACTCCGCTCCGTGCCCGTCTCATCAGCGGCCCGTGAGCGTTTGTGGCTCACACATGTTGTTGTTCTTTTGGGGACTTATTTATTGGCGGTCGCTCCGCTGGGATATTCACGACAACGGAAGACTTACACTGGGGTTACGTCATAAGCCTTTATCCGACCAACCAAATTGTTTAATGCAGTATTCTTCGAAGAAAATAGTCCAATCCCGGGTTGCTTTTAACTCACTTTATTTGTTATAAATTAGGCATGTTTCGGTATGGTAAATTATGAAGCTTAAGGGAGGGAATTGTATCTAACCCGTGGAGAGGAAAATACCGTGATCTACTTCAAGCCCCCGGGCTTAGGCCCGGTGGCTCTCGGCCGTCTACTATTGATCTCTGGCCTGTTCACTTGACGTCCTCCGATAGAGGACGTCAAGTGGGCGTGGCCTATGCAGTGGTCGTGGCCGGGGTGACGTAATGGCTTCGGCTTCTTCACCCATCTAAAGGTGCTGCCTTCTGTGGAGGGAGCAGCCTTCAATAAGGTCTTGCTCCCCTTGTGGCTATGTGAGGGTAATGCAGCTTCTTAAAATACTTAACATTAACCAGAGTCCTGGAAGAAGCCTCCTGTTCACCACCCCCCGACCACCTCGTCAGAGAACTAATCAGAGGTTAATTTAGGAGTCAGGACCACTCTAGCGCCCGCCTCTAGATTCTACCATAAATTCAATAAAAGCTTCAATTACTATTCTTGATTGACTTCAGCAAAGAATTCCCCGAACAAAACCTCAGACTCTCTCTCTCTCTCACTCTCACTCTCACTCTCGCTCTTGCTCTCTCTCTCTCTCTCTCTCTGACTTGCATTCTCTCAGACACGCACTCTCTCTCTCAGACTCTCTCTCTCTCTTTCTGTATTTGAAACAACAAATCAATTTCAAATCTGCTTTTTCCGAACAATGTTTCAGAGTTTCCATCCAGCTTGGGCCTAACCCTAATAGGACAACTTTGTGCTCAATGTTAGGTGGACAGCTCAGTGTCGATCCTTTAGATACTAAATTCAATCTGTTGCCGTTAATTTTATATTCCACAGGTATACTTTCCTTTATTTTGGTGTTTCAGTTGTCTAAACAACTGATAAACTCCTGGATAACACCAGCCAGTTTGTCTCTCATCCTGAGCCACGGATGGTCTGAAATGAGCTCTAAATTATTCATAATCCAGGAAGGCCTGCATGCAGAATGGCCCCCTGGCATTTATGATCTGGTGAAGGCGCTTGACTTCTCCTGCTTCATTTTCCATCGGTAAATGTCACTCTTTCTTAAATTGGCTGCTCCGGCCGCTACTAGTTGTGCTTTCAAGATAATGCCCCCTGCACCCCTTGCCTCCCTCCCCGCTCCCCTTCCCACCCCCCTTCCCACCCCCACAGCCCCCGACATTTCTTTCATGTTGTATAAAAGAACCAGTGTTTTCTAATATCCGTTAAATTGCACGCTTGCGTCACACGTCGCACACATGAGGCGAGCGGACGCCCCCTGGATGAAGAGTGACGTCCCCCAACGCCCCGGTGCCGGGCGGGGGTTATTATCCGTTAGTCGTTTTAACCAACCCTTTTGTCATCCGCTCGCGGATGACGAGCAGTCTGCAAAAGTCTCGGCTGTGAATGACTGATTAAATGTAACGGCGGCGGCTCTGCTATTTATGGGAAGTGCTAAGTGTGTTATATTCACAAGAGAGACTGTAAATGAATATCGTTTCCATTATCCGCCGCAATCGCTCTAATGAAACTCCAGAGAGTCGCGGCGGCGCAGGAAATAAAAGACAAAGTTAGGGAGGTCAAGGTGAGGTCATCAGCTCATCTTAGAAACATGAGAGCAGGTGAGGTCCGCGCTGAACTCCGGTGACCCGCGCACTCTGTTTATGCAGCTCGTCAAGCGTGTGTGTGTGTGTTGTGTGTCGGTTTGTGTATGTGAATCTAGAGTGTAATTTCCTTCCATTACGCTACCTGTAGGCACTGAGTTAAGATGGTGTGAAAGTTTGCATAACTAGCCTGAATAGTGTGGGTTTGTGGGTGCGTTCATGCGCCTGTGTGTATGCATGTGTGTGTCTGTCTTTGTATGTTGTGTGTGGGTCTGCATGTATATATATGTATGTATAAAACAGGTTTGCCAGCAAGGGTGTAGTTTTCATGGCTCTCCATAAATGAATACACTCAGAAAGTACCCAGGATTATCGCTAATCCCGTACACCGACTCCCACAATGCAATGCGAGAAGACATAATTTCAGAAAGAACATTCCGATAAAACATGTTTTATTTGATTTGATTGATTCGTCAATAATAATAAAAATGAAGAAATACAGATTGACATTAAACCAGATAACGACGCGATCGATAGCATACCCCTCTATCAAGCCCTAATCAAATACCGCCACTCCTAGGCTAGTTAACCATTCCTGTTTCATGACATGCATTTGAATATGTATGAGACAAAATCTCACCTAATGCAATCAGTGGCCTTGGTGATCAAAGGATCTCTGCATGGATATCAGAGTCAAATCCTCCTGCATTGACACACCAAGGCATGCTGGGATTGCAGCCCATTATAAATCGATGCGTTGACCCCCTTATTCCGGGGGATTTAGCTACTTGTTGGCCGCCTTGAAGCAGCTGTAATACCTTATGTCCCTGCAATGTTCCCCGTTGTAGCGTCGTGTCCTTCAGACTCAATCTCTGCTTCATCTTAAGCTTACCGAGGACGTATGACACTGTGTGTCAACTCAACAGCCCCCTCAGACGCTCCCGTCTCGACCGAGAGAGGGCCGCCACAGAATGCCCATGAGATTGACTCAATCACTTATTGTTCTCCCCACACACATACAAACACGCACGCACGCACAAACGCACGCAAGTACAAACACAACCTACAGATTCCAGAATAGTTCTCCTGATGATTTGCATACTAAATGCGTGGTTTGCGGAAATGAATTGAAGAAAGAGAAGACAAATAGGGGCGATGTGGTGGCATACACCCTTTATGAGAGAGAGAGAGAGAGAGGGAGAGGGAGAGGGAGAGGGAGAGAGAGAGAGAGAGAGAGAGAGAGAGATGTTTTCAGTGTTGTCCAAGTGGCCAACCCAGCCGGCTTGGAGTCCAGACATCAATCAGACCAAATCAGCTTTAGGGGTCGGCTGCAATCCACTCTCACAATTCAGCATGTGCTCCCCGTCCCGCCCCTCTGACGTCTCAATGGTCTTCAGAGAGAGGCTGACAGTGAGTTACATAATAAACCCTCTTCGCTGAGACTGAGAAATGAATTACATCTACATCCATACTATAACCTACGGTAACATTTTATAGATATCTTAACGCCAAACGCAATGATGACGAGAGTGACTGTCTCTGTGACAGCCTCTCTTCAGAAAGTTGCCAAAAACGTCTGGTTCTTAACTTTAGGATTCAGTTTAATTTATTTTCTTTAAATATAGGAATGTGTGGGTGTTTTTGGAGAATTGCTGCAAATCCTGTTCTCTTTTCGCCGTAAGCTTATTAAAGTCAGCAGCCAGCTGAACATTCATAGAAAACGGCAATAGACAACCTGTTTAATTGCAGGAGCAGTATAAGCTATGCGTAGTGAAACATGCTGTAGGGGATGGCAGTGATTCTGTAAGATTGTGGAGTGATCGCAAGCACAATTATTAGAAATCGAATAAGAAGATGAACACAGAGACAACTGTGCCCACACAAACATAAAATACATACAAGACAATGATAAATTAACATTTAATGTCTGGAAAAAAAAGTTCAATGTACTATTGACTGCAAATTAATTCATAACATCATCAACAACCGAAACAGATTGAAGACAAGACAAGCAGCATATGTCCCGAGAACAATGTAATTTGAATAACGCTAACTGAAGTAGTCACAAACACACTTTCCAGAAGGGTGTTTTTTTTTGGTTTCAAGTTTTGCGTTACAGCTGTATCATATCGATGTCTACATTCTATATCTATGATAGATAGCAGTCACCAATCAGAGCAAAAGCGACCACAAAAAAAACTAAAACAAAAACCTTGGGGGCCGTCGGGGAGGAGAATACATCCTAATGAGCTGCCTTTGGTCAGCATGGGCCCCTGAACATGTGGTGGTAACCTCCCTGCAGCCAGAGCTCATCCTCTCTCCCCTCCACCTCTCCTCTCAAGAGCCTGTCTGGTGCAGCGCTAGGACTGATAATGTGTGACTCACAGGTGGAGCTGATTGGAGGACTTCTGCCACCAGCCTCCCCGGTAACCGGCCTGATTAGAGGTCGACGACGTTGACGAGATAAAAGGATTGAGGTGGCAGGGAACCTTTCTCACAGTCAGATGGTGAAAAGGCCCTTGAACAGGATGACCCGTGGTCACTTTGTCCAGCGAGAGGTGGTTGAGGTGGGGGGTTGACCATGGGTCTATATGTTAAGTGGGAGTTTTGAGGTCATGAGAGAACATGGAGGAGTTGCTGAGGCACTTAATGTTTCAGCGACTGGTGTCCTGGAATAACCTCGTCCATGAAAAACAAATTATTAAAATAATTAAAATCAATAAAAGTGCTCATTTTCGCTTGTTTGCTCCTTAAAAAGGTGCTGTAGTTATTGTTTGAGAGTTGTAAAGGGTGGGAGGAGGGAAGAGATGAAAGCCAGACTTTGAGAGTAAACACCCCCAAATATGTTCCCTGCTTTCCCATTTCCCTCACTAATGGCCGACGCATGGCCCGGAGAACCCGACGCAGTCTGTAAGATTCATAATATCATAGAATAACCCCGTCAGCTCGGCCGCGGCGCAATGAATGAAGATCCTTAACAGGTCTGAGGACTTTTATTTTTATTTTGACAGATGTGCCCGAAGTTACTACTTTGCAACCTCGTTGATGACCAACATTTAGGGCTTAACTCAAAACCCGGGGTGGTCTCACTGAAACACTTAAATTGTCCTTGTTGTGTCCACGGAAGTTGCTCCAATGCAAGTAAATGACAATGACAATGATACACTCAGATTCCCGTTTCAATCTGTGTGTGTACTCCCGTTTCAATCTGTGTTTGTGCCACATTTGACCACAGCGGGGGCTTAACTCAAAATCCGTGGTGGTCTGACGGAATCACTTAAATTGTCCGTGATGTGGCCACGGAATTTGCTCCAATGCAAGTAAATGACACTGTTATTCCATGGCTCACACACGGATATCGGCGTGTTTCCGTGATGTGGCCACGGATTTCGAGTTAAGCGTCCGACCGTAGTCATTTCACGGATTCCTGTGAGACCATGTTGCTTTATTTGTAGTTCCGCTAACTTTACAGCACACGTTTGCACAGACACAACCGGACTCGTTCATTCACTAAACTGACACACGCTACCACTCACTCGCTGAGGTCACTCACACACACACTGCCACTCTCGCGCACACACATACGCTACTCTCGTAACAGAAGCGTAGTGTGTACTGAATGCATGTCGATGTTGATACACTTCTTATAGGGGCACCGGCTTCCCCCAACTTCTTCGCCACTTTTTAAATAAATCGCAGCTTCTCGTTTTCCGACGACAGTATCGTCACCTTATACTACCCTGGAAAAGATCTTGAGCGTGCGCAGAACGCAAAATCCTATTCCAATCAAATTGACGTATACGTTGTGGCAACCCGGCCCGGGCCAATTAAGGAGATGCAGAGCACCTGAGGAACAGGTGGAGAAGCAGGGCTTGAATAGCTTGCTTCTCATCTCATTCGGGGCTCTCCCTGCCATGTTGCTCCTGTACGGAGAGACCGGTCCTCGTGGGTGACGGGGATTCCACCCACGAAGGATGGAACTGTTGATTCCTCCCAGGTTTTTACGTTCTTTTGTGTTTCTTCAGCGAGAGACTTTATGTTTGAGTTTGGACTAAAACATGCCTTTTTGGTTTTTCCCCGTAAAATGGTGTCCTGTTTGGGAGGAGGTGGTTCGCTCACCGTGCCGGGTTGCCACAACGTGCACGCTTAATGCGACTATCAATCGAATAATCTAGGGGTCCTAATCAGACTATGAATAACCCGATGAGATTCAATTTTAGTCTGACAAAGGTGTATACATACATCTTAATAATCCAATCATAGCCGGACTAAGCCAATGATTAGATTTTCTTGAGTGTCATGCAAACACACCGAATGACCATCTGCGGTCGTTCAAGTCTGTTGCACTTTTCAAATTAAACCGACGATGGTGTCTTGAAAACACACTTCTTAACTGCGTCAAGACAGCTCTCACTAAGTAGCGACTCAAAAATTGGACATTTATTTAAAAAAAAAACAATTTCAAGTCAGAAAAACTAAAATATGTACAGCATACAAGCCTAGTATGTATCCTGCTGGGAATGGTAAGCGAAATGGAAGACCGTTTTGCATGTTCAATTCAATATATATCTTTCATCACGCTATGTCAGATATAACCACCCACACACATACACACACACAATGTGCATTGTGTATAACAGGCACAAACACACACAAAAGGGTAGGCATTCAATGCTATGCCTGCCGGTGAATCAATCTCTCTCTCTCTCTCTCTCTCTCTCTCTCTCTCTCTCTCTCTCTCTCTCTCTCTCTCTCTCTCTCTCTCTCTCTCTCTCTCTCTCTCTCTCTCTCTCTCTCTCTCTCTCTCTCTCTCTCTCTCTCTCCTCAAATAGGGCAATTAGTACTAGTGAGTTGAGTGTGTGTCTCAGATGGCTCATTGACCTTTTCCCCAAACTCTGACGGTCTCTCTCCTCGCTCGCTCGATCGCCCGCCGCACGCCCGTAACTTAATTAGAGCCGACAGCGGCCGTGAGCGCGTTGTCTCAGAGGACGACAGCTTCAGTGTACAGTGCCGGGCTCCGTCCCCCGCCGACACGCGGCCATGTTGGACCATCATATCAGATATGATGGTCGACACTCCCTGAAGTGAGCTGTTTGTTCACAGAAGGATTGTTCGCCCGCAAACATGAAAGACGGCTAATTCTGCTTCAGAATTACTGCTAGTGACACACACACACACACACACACACACACACACACACACACACACACACACACACACACACACACACACACACATAGGAAGGGCTTTGACTTAAGTGGGCTTCGTTCATTTGTGCAAAATATTTAAAAGACTAAGTGGTCTGTTTTAATCAAGTCTTTCGAAAATAAATGGGTTATTTAAGGCTTGGGATGCTGGGCATTCATGTGTGTGTGTTCCCACGCATGTGTGTGTGTGTACGTGGGTGTAAGCAAGCAAGTGCGTGTGTGTGTCTTTTACATCCATTCTACTGCATGAAAGGGCGTCTTTTGTCACCCCATCTCTCTAAATCTTGGCATCATCTTTCCTCAAGGACAATCTATAGAACCGTCCCACAAATGGTTAGAAGCTGTCATGTCCTGGGAGCTGCAGTTAAGGTAATCATTTTCAACATAGACATATAATACTTATTGCGGCAATTGCAGATTTAATGGTTTAGAATACGTCAAAATGAAGACGCAGTTGCCTGAAAGGATTGATTTTATGCCCTCCAAATGTATTATATTACCACAACCGAGTCAATATAGAATACTGTTGAGATCTGGAATACGATTACCTTATTTAAGGGATTCAATTATCAACCAATGATGGGCTCATCAGCCTTCTCTAACTGCTGACAACAGTATTCCATGTGGCTGGAAGCTGACTTGTTGCTATAGCGACGCAGAAGCCTGAGTGGGGAAAAAGTGCCGCAGAGCCATTATGTTTTCAGATACTCTTCAAGTTAAAAAGTGTGAATGAACAACAAGAAAGGCTGTCAAAGCCCATGAATGCCCATCCTAGCCACAACACAGGAAGTGGACTGTTCCTGGTTCCAATTAAACTGAGAAGCTCAGAATATGTTTATATATACTATGCATACGAATAAATGGGGCATCATTGGGGTGTTGGAATAAATTATCTCCATCCATTCACCAAACCATACCTCCCTCTCTCCGTCCGTCCATCCATCCATCCATCCATCCATCCATCCATCCATCCTTCCACCATTTTATCCATCCATCTATCTATCCGTCCTTTCCTCCGTCCATCCAAACAAATTAACCATAGCTCCGCTTCACCCATCCCTTCCAACCCTCCTCCCTTCCATCCCTCCTCTCTCCCTCCCTCCCTCCCTCCCTTCCTCCCTCGCAGCAGAAGCAGCAGCAGCAGCAGGGCCTGTGCGTGCCCCACTAGCGTGTGTTGGGGGCAGGAGAGGCGTCGTGACGGCGGTGACAGTAGCCAGCGTGAGCAGAGTGTTTTACGGTGTCGGGGCCTAGACACCCTTGAAGGTGACAACTCTTCACTACTATACCGGTCCGCGGCTCTTTAGCCTGCTCCCTTTACGGCTTCCCCAATTCTATTTCACTCTCTGCGGCCTCTAAATCAAGCTGCTCTGTCCCTCTCTCTTTGTCTCTTTGTGTCGTTTCTCTCGCCCTCTCTCTCTCTCTCACTCTCACCTTCTTCCTCTCATCCATCTTACTCGGCCGACTCCCAGGTTCATCCGTGTTCCTTGCAAACCCTTTTTTTTATTCTTTTTCTGTCTGCTCTCTAACCATATAATGACTACTCTGTACCGTCTCCTACTCTGTAACACTCTTCCATCTTTATTTTTTTTCTACTGCCACTTTATCTTTCAATCCCCCACTTCCTCCCCACCCCCAGCCGTCTTTTCTCACCCCTCTCTCTCTTTTTTTCACTTTTTCCATCTGGGCACGCACACTCTCGATCCAATTGAGAACAAACTAATGGTGCTTTGTGGCCCTGACACACCTCTAAGTGCCCTCCCCAGAGTCTCTTTGTTTGAATGGAATACATTTTTTCCACGTCTCCGACAACCCAAAATAAAAACAAATACAAATTGTGCCGATGCCGCAAATCTCCCTGGTAACTCAGTTTGTCTCAGCACGTTGGTCTGGTGCGTTCCGCTGGAGGAACAGTGGCGCCTGGTATCATCTCAGGAAGTTTCTGGGGCAAAGATCGGACCGGAAACCCTTGTGAACGCAGTGTTCCTCATGTAGTTCGGCTTCGTAGGAGATTTCGCGCTCCCCTGATGAGTTTGCGCTCTCACCGGTAAGACAGACCTTATCGCCAAGACGCACCCACAGTCTGAGACCAGTATGTGTCGGTGTGTGTGCGTGCTTTTGTGTGCGTGCATGTGAGGCATATGATCGAACACAGTTGCACACTGCATCCATCAGCCTTTGTCATATTCCATTTCCTCCATTGGAATTAATTGTAATCTATATTTGTATGGTGGTGGTCACCATCTAGCTAATGAAACAGATCTAGAGTTTACCATGCCAAAACAAAGAGGGGAGGTTAAGGAAGAAGAGGATGAGAAGGGGGAGTGGGGAGAAAGAGGTAGAAGGACAGAGATAGACACAGACAGAAACAGACTGAAATAAGAGAGAGGGGAAAAAGGAAAGCGTAAGGAAAAGGAGTGGTAGGGACAGCCTGAGCTAATGCAGATGGATGCTAGCTTGTCCAGGTTCGAAAACCAGGGACAGGGTGCAGAAATACTACGAAAGATTTTCTAATAACAGGACACACCACAGGGCTGAACATATAAGGGGTATAGAACATAAATGTTAAACCATCTTGAACCATTTAGGTTAAAAAGACTTTCCTCTGATTTTGGTCATTTCCTCATGCATATTCATGATAGCACTGCTGTCCAGATCGCTGCAGACTCCTGGATAAGTTCCCTTAGAGCTGCTGTCCAACCCCTCTGATCCCTTTAAGGGGGGATGTGTATGTTGTGTAAAGAGGTTGGGGAGAATGTCAGTGCTGCCGGTGGCTCGACATGTCTTGTAGCCTCAGTGCTAATGGAACCGCTCTACAGGGGGGTCATGTCACACCATTGATCGTTCTTCAGCAAATAATTGTGCATGCACAATAACCCTGTAGATTGTGTTATTTGCAAAGAAGCAGCAAATAGCCCTTGTAAAGCTGAACTAGAGAGATTCTAATTTGATAGCGTTAAGCCCCATCATGCGTTTTACACAGGCTGCCCCTGGTTCTCAAGCTCGTTACTGCAGTCTTTTTCCCGTTGCATTACGATCAACACCTGACTTTGGTTATAATTTGAGCATTTTACTGAAAGTCTAAATGTTCAGAAAATTATCAATTCTAATTTAAAGAATATACACAAACTATTATTCCTAATGACAAGGATATTATTTAAAAAAAAATGTTGCATTGTCTAAAGTCTCAAAGAAATATATCTTCACTTTATTTTTGCAGTCGCTTCACTGTTTATTAACTAATCTAAATAGGTATATTTTGTCCCTGATTTTAAGAGATTTGCATCACTATCAGAAGCAATATACCAAAAAGAAGAACTGTCCCAAAACCTCACTGGGGAAGATTTTCTTTATTAACAACAGTTTGAGCAGAATAGGTCAGCCTCCGCAGGAGGGAGCGCTCTAAAAAGAAAAGGCCTTTAGGTAAACATTTATGTAAATTAATTCATGATGTACTCTCGAAACCAAGTAATGCTTGAAAATGCTATAGAACGCTTTGTTGAAAAGATTTTGCAAGCAAAACAAAATTGTCAGGTTACAGAAGCATGGAATATGTGTTGATTTCTGCTTCTGCCAGTGGAACCTTAAACTTAAAATGGAGGTCCACATTTGCTGCCACAGACTGAAAATGTAGAATTAATTGAATCTCATTCCGAACACTTCAGATTCAATTAGCTCCTTTTGGTCATTCCCTTTGAGACACAAAAACAACCCTATTTATATAATCTAGAGTAAATCTTTTAACCTGAATCCAAATCCTTTCTTTGATCAAAGACCTTTGGCCGTTAGCTAAACCTGACGCATCATAACCAAGTCCGCCCTCCATGAAACACGTTCATTTCCAACCAATTATGGCGGATAACAACGCTAAGGTACTCGGAAGCAATCGTGGTCGAGTAGCTAAACGACAATGGCAACAACGACAACAACAACAACACCATCATGGAAACCCCTCAACCCCCCCCCCCCCCCCCTGACCCGGGAGACCCCTGGGCTGGGGGGGTCTGGGGGTCAGAATCAGGCCAGGTGGCGTGCTCCAGTGTGACCTTGGGTGGGAAGGGCTGAGGGCCAAACACACTCAGACATGCACACAACGACACGTTCATCCATAGAGACACACACACACACACACACACACACACACACACACACACACACACACACACACACACACACACACACACACACACACACACACACACACACACACACACACACACACACACACACACAAGAAGGGGCAGGGGTGACATCTGGAGAGCGCCATTCCGTACTTTCCCTTCCCCGGAGAGGGACCTGCATCAAGTGGTGGATCCCTCCTCCGGCCGTTACCTCGCTACCATCAACTCACCTCAGAATCATCAACAGCTCACGGTAAAACACACACGGCGGCATACTCCAAGGAAACACACGCATACATCACGCCACAGGCAGGTGCTTGTCCTCTGAGACGGAGACAAGAGGTTCAGGAAACCGCCCTGTTCCTCGTCTTAAGCTCTCGGGGGCCTCAGATCCATCGTTTGAGCTCAGCTGGTTAAAGACACGCTATGCTGTTATTGACAAGGGCGTCCTGATCACATGGGCCACCTGAGGGCTTTAGTGTATGCCATGTCACACACTAGCATTCAGTTCCGCACACACACACAAAAAAACTGACAGACACACACACACACACACACACACACGCACAAACACACACACACATACACACACACAAACAGTAATCTAGACACATACTCAGAGAGGAGGTCCACCTGCAGGTTGCTAATAAAAGGTGCACAGCATATCGCTGCAATTAGGGCAGTAACTGCAGATCATGCCAGCTTTGGACCTGATTGGCCATCAGTCAACTTGGGGGGGGGGGGGGGGGGGGCAAGGGGAAGTGATCAGAGAACCAAAGCATAATTGCAAATGTGTGTGTGCGGGAAAGTCATAATGATGGAGGGAACCTGATTAAGGGTATTAAATGTCCGTCCGTTTTGCCTGCTCATATGATCCAGGCACTGTTGCCAATTAGGGGTCTCTCTCTCTCTCTCTCTCTCTCTCTCTCTCTCTCTCTCTCTCTCTCTCTCTCTCTCTCTCTCTCTCTCTCTCTCTCTCTCTCTCTCTCTCTCTCTCTCTCTCTCTCTCTCTCTCTCTCTCTCTCTCTCTCTCTCTCTCTCTCTCTCTCTCTCTCTCTCTCTCTCTCTCTCTCCATCTCCAGTGGCGAAACACTGGCCTTATTTCAGGAAGCACCATAGGGAAATAGTATGGGCACTGGGCACACAGCAGACATGTTCACCGGGCACACACACAAACCCAAACAGAGAATTACACTCTAGGTGAAACTCTGTCTAACGACCCAACGGCTTATACTTTTCTTTTTTTATTATTGTGACAGATAATTAAAACTTTTTAGAAAACGTGTTATCTTCCCATCAACACATCATGCCAAGATCATTAGAAGCCAATTAAAGGAATGGAAATATGATCCTCTGAAGGATGAACATATAAGGACACCTCTACAACACACCACTAATGAGCCTTGAGGGCCCCCGGCAAATGAAATGCATAGATTATTATCCTCCATCAACACTGTGTCATAATAATATCCAGTTGATAGAGTGGGGGTTTTCTCCTCCACACAAACCAGCCACTAAATTACTCTCCAAATGAAACACGGAGCAACAGAGCTTATACAAATGTTAATTTAATCACGATACAGATTAGATTAATATTTGATCATATATTTTTAATTGGAACTCATATTGTGAGATGGCTGTGATGGAAGCAAGCACCCGACGTCATGTGCTTTTGTGTTATTTTATCTTCTTTAGACCACTGACCACCCGACCACTGCTCAAACACACCGAGGAAGGGTCCACACCGACGCCCGCCTGCCAGCCACAGATTGAGTCTTCCTCAGAACACACTCCCCTGTCTCTGAGCTCAGAAGGCTGTGGGGAGGGGAGGATTCATACAGAAACTAAATCCCTCTCCTTATCCACCAAATGAAAAGTTACACATCCAAACTCTTGTGATGTGCCAACTGAATCTCACATTCTCTTTGAATCCCACCTTAACAGAAATCATCCGGATGTGAATCCAACGTAAAGCTCCTCTTCCTCTTAGGTTAAAATAGTGCAGTAAGGAGAATATTGAGAATCCCAAACATTTGATTTGCGATGTTTGTGATATGCTTTTGGTCTGTGCAACAAACGATCCATTACTTGTGTTTTATTTAGCAATACCATTTGCTGTTTTTTGCTGTGTTTACTCCTGGCCATAAAGATTGCATAAAGAGGTTCCTGACCCCCCCCCCCCCCCCCCCCAAACTGATATTTGTCCTGCGATCCTTCAGCTTGTGTATTTTATTCAGATGCTCTGTGTTATGAACTCCATTCGAGGTGGTTAATAATTCAACACAAAGCCACGTCAGAGCCCCTCCACCGTCCTTGTTACGAAGGCATATTTATGCATTACTCTGAATCCATACCTTATAGAACCTTTCTAGGATAATCGTTCATCGTAATTTTCATTCTAAATATATATATATTTTTAGTTCTTCAAGTTTTTTAAGGCTTCAAATGTCATCCACATCAAACAATCCAACCACACTGACCCCTAAAAGACACCACAGGCCCAATTACAATAGCGTGTTTAAAAGGATTTTCATCGGCCATGGAAAAATGGAATGCGGCCGTGCTGATGAAACTGTGTGAAGTGTTGCCATGTCGAGAGGTTGATGGAAGGGAAGCCAAGTGCCTCCCCCCCATCCCCCACTGGGTCCATCTGTGAGTCCAGCTCCCCAGAGATCCATACGAAAGACCCCGCTGATACGAGACCGAACGAGGGAACAACTGGACAATCCAGCTCCCTTCCCCAAAAACATGTGGAGGAGAGAAGCAACACTTTAAAGCAGATGGTGTGAGAGCTGCCTTGAGCCCCAAGATACAGGGAGAGTGGGGTGAGGGGGTGAGGGGGGGGAGGGGGTTAACTCACACACATCCCTGTGTTATAATGGGTAGCCGAATAGCGATGGGATTGGATGATGTGGAACGTAGGAAAAGGGCAAGGGAGGATAAGATTACAAAAAGGTGTTTGGAGAAATGGGCTAGATTTGATAGAATTGAAGGCCTATTCCAGTCTATCGCGATACAATTTCCCTTCCTTTACTTCCCATGAGCTATGTACGCCAGCTCTCAGCCCAAGGGGCAATAACAACACGTATTGTGTGAGCAAATTTTGATAAAGCAATATCAGAATCGAATGGATATCTCTATCTCTATCGGTAGTCCATCCTCTTGCCCTGAAACCCACGTGATTGAAACTGATTTTGCTTCCTCCAAAGCACGCCTGTAAGTCCCGCGCCCCCTTCTTCCACCCATGTCACACACATTACGTGCATCCCATTCCAGGCGTGGTGAGTTGATGTGCTGTCGTCAACGCCATGTCAACACACCATTTGATGAGCTCCACAGGGGGGGGCAACATGCAGTGTTTCTGTGTGCAATGAAGACATCCAGTGTACTAAGAATGATGTAGTTGTTTATAAGCAAAAGTGGTGGGTTGATGTTCGCGTTCGCTGCCAAAGATTGGTTTCTCAGAGCAGAATTAAATCGTTGACGGAGCACTTGCGGGACGCAGCACTGCATGGGTCACGATGAGGATGACACTCATACTTAGAAAGCGCTATCTCCACTGTTTAATACGTTTTAATACTGTCAAAAAAATAACTGCAGGATTAGATATTGATGCCACCATTAAAGTTCCACTGATCCATTTTCAATACACACTGCGAGGGGACAGACTACAAACAATTGACGGCATGTTATTGTACGGAGCAGTGGTATAAACAACTGCATTCAAAAATTAAGCAGAAACAATAAGAAGGATCAGATTGAGATCTCTGTCGTTTACAAGGCTCCCCCGAGATAGATTATGGATTTAGGGTTCTTAAAAAATGAAGGTTTGCCCAGCAACACATTAACCGTTTTCCAACAGCAGGTTGGATATCTACTTAGTTTAATCCAATTTCAACGGCACAATTCTGTTGTGCATAACAATTATTATCCCTACTTGACGACCCTACCTACATCCAGTCGTGCACGGCGGGACATGACTGGATGTTTCAGCATTTAGCCTGGTGGTTTTGATTGCTGTCATTTGCGAGTGAACAAAGCTATTTAGAAATATTGAGTGTTATGAAGTGCTCCATCTCAATTTCCAGAGCAAATTAAGGGCTTCTGTTGACGCTCTTTTTATGTGTACTCGAAGTGGCACTATAAATGAATGGATATTCTAACGGAATTAATCGCATAAATGTTAGCACTAGGCTATGAACAAGTGTCTAAAGAGGACGGGGCTAAATAGGCCATGGCTAAACGTATGACAGTGTTTACTCTGCGCACGGTTGACGTTGTTATGGGACGTTTTTGTTGAGTCCGTTTTACACGACCGCGATTAACAAACGACCGCATTTGGTCAGAACGGTTCAATTCAACCCGAAGTATAACTGAGTATCGCAATCAGTTAAGTGGAGCATAGCTATCTCCAAAGTCAACCGTTTGCCAAAACACAAACACACACACACACACGTAAGCACACACGTACAACACACACACACACACACACACACGTACAACACACACACACACACACACGCACACGCACGTATACTGTCACACACACACACACCCACACAAACACACTCACATTGCACTGTAATTGTATGTTATTTAGCTTGTCTACCACCATGCTGTCAATAAAAAAACCACAAACCTGTTCACAAAAGTTCCAGGTTAAAAGAAAAGGCTTACGATATAAATAACCGTGCGTCACCACATGCGCTCACCGCAGTTCAGCGCGCGCAAAACACCGGGTGGGTAACGGCGGCGCTTCTGACCCAAACAATCACACGCTGCAGTGACTGTCAGCCGTTCCTGCTCCCGCTTCTGTCGCTCCCCCTCCTCCCCCCCCTCCCCCATGCCACTTGGCACCCTGGCAGAGGGCACGCAGGGGTCTCCTCCATGCAAATGAGTCCCCTTGACAGGCCTACCTGCCCACCTTCCTGCCTCAGAAGAAAACAATAAATATGGAGGGACGAGGGAAACGGCAGGAAGCCAGAGAGCAGAGAAGCACCTGTTGTACGACACGCTGTTGTACGACGCACGTTATCGGTGGGCGCGCAGTAGAAAGACCTCCCGCTCCTCTCTCGATCTGTTGTTCTTTTAGTCTCACTCTCGCTCTCTCTCAGTCCCTTCTCAGTTGCTTTTAGTCTCTCTCTTCACTTTATTTTCTGCGTCTCCCATGTCCTGCTCGTGTCTATCGCTCTCTATTATTCCAGTAGTTGGTGTTTGTTTGCTCTCTCTCTTTCCCTTCTAAGATCAATCTTTCCAGCATGTGCTTTATAGAGCGCTCCCTCTCTCTCCACCTCACTGTCGCTCTCTCTCTCGCACTCTGTCTCACTGTCTCTCTCTCTCTCTGTCTCTCTCTCCCTGCCTCACTCCCCATCTTTCTCTTTTTCTGTTCTGGTGCCAGGGTCCATCTGGGCAGGCTCTATTGTGCCTGAGGAAAATTGCCAATCTTGGCTCCACTGAATGAACACTAAAAGCAGCGTTTTATAAAGGAGCTTATTTGCCATTCATTACACTCACTCTTTCTCCCGAACTTTTTTTCTTCTTCCAGTTGAACCAAACTCTCTCCCTTCCTATCTCTCTCTCTCTCTTTCTCGCTCTCTCCCCGCCTCTCTCTCCCTCTCTCTCCCTCTCCCTCATCTTTTTTCCCTTCTCCCTTTCTATATTGTAATTACAGCTTTCAGCCTTTATTTGTACACTGGTATCGTTGGTGATCAGTTTACTGGCTTATCGCAATCGGAATCGTCATTTCTAAATAATGACTCGCTGTACATTATCCTGCGTATTACACGACTACTTACTAAAAATATCAACTATTTTACACCAAACGTCCACCTGTCAACACCTAATTCTTATTTGATATCATAAGGTCAGACGAGATTAAGGAGCATGTGTACCAATTGTTTTTTATTTTGGATAAAGGGATTTTTCAATGTATTTTCAAGGTTTTCCAGAACTTTAATTAAACAGAAGAATGTATCCTGACAGTCAACCTTATGGTTCCCCAAGGCAAAGAGGTTCAGCAGGTCAAGCAAGACTTTGATACCAGGTTTCCGAAACATTGGACAAACTGGGCTTGGCTGTTTAGCTCTGTCCACAATTTATAGCGCCCCCTGTGGTGAACGTGATAACATACCTTTTGGAGACTTTCCTTGTTCTGGTTTCCATATTTGTAACACATCTGATAACCCCAAGATGTTCATGTTTGGAGTGGTGTTTTATGCAGTATAATGTAGCATTATGTCGTATTTTTTTTCTCTTTCCTTTTTTTCCTAAGTAATGTTATGAAACCCACCCTGCACTGATATATACCCATTTTTGGTAGTGGTTTGGTGTTTTTTTTCTACAATAAAGCTGTCGGAGCTGAGAGTGACACAAAATGAGGCAGGACAATAATAATAATTAAAAAGAAAACGTAGCATTACAATAGTGGGGCATTTGCAACCGCACTAATTATTTAATTGAATTTTGTGTCTGAGAAACGATTATTCAAAAAGCAGGAACGCTATTTGATCATTCAATAAAGAAGTATGTAAAGCAGAATAGGGTGCTTCTTTGAGTTCACGGTGAAAGGTTCTCGGTTCAAACCCCAATGTTTGCCGTCTACTAGTAATTCTCCATAAGCAATCGGTCTGAACCCTATTTGATCCTTGCTGACTGAAATTGACTGTAAGTCGCTTTTGATAAAAGCATCTGGATCAGGTCAAGTAAGAACATATCCCATCACCCAGGTATATGGGATGGGATAGACAACGACTTAAAACCCTCTCTGAAAAGCCTGCTGCAGGCGTTTTCCTAGATAAGGTACATACAAAAACAATCCTATATTTATAATCCAAAAGCTAATCACATGAAGGAGGTTGAAGACTATGACACATGAAAACTGGTTCAGCTCTGTGAACAGAACTGTGCTCATTAATGGCAGGGTGTGAAACCCCATTCCTATTTGAGTCTCACAAGCACAACAAAACGTAGCATTTTGAGCCTTATTATCAGGTTAGGAAATTACCAATTCATCAAATCCGTTCTCGGGGAAAATATAATCCCAAAAAATCCGAGCTCACCGAATGTGAACACCATCCCCTTCCTCCATTTCCCTGCTCCTGTGTCACAACAATGCGGTTTCCTCCTAGTCCCCCTAACCCCTGTCTCTACAGCGGCCAGCGTGGCCGGACCCAGACCCATGGCCTGGCTTTGAACCTGTCACTGTACGTTTGTTATGGTTCTCCTGGGAAAAAAAAGACTCCAGAGCCCAGTCCCTCCGAGTCATGGCTGATGTTTGCATGGAGCTGGCACTCAACAGAAACACATTCTGACTAAAACACAACAGTGTATTTCTGTTTTTAATCCTTGAAAGAGAAATGTTGAGTTTGCTTGCGTTGTGTGTCTGCTGGGGTTGATGCTCTTCTGAGCTCTGCTGTATGGTATCTAATCAGTTTTCCCTTGGTACGGATGGTGACACAAATTCGCCCTTTTCAATCCAACGTTTACAGCAGGGGTTAACCTTTGTTTCCATTTCACGCAACCAAACCATATGTGAAAATGAATGAAAATAATGGTATCTTTAATCTCTCAGAGGCTTGAATGAAGGCCCAAGTCATAGAGCTTAAGGGGAAACTTCACACATTTGCATTAAGCTTTGTATCGTTAGAAACCCAGTCATATTTTTCTGGTCTTGCATCATTCCATCATTTTCCCCTGAGACGGGAGAAATCTGTATCTACCTCTAACACTTCCTACTTTAAATTACGCAAAATGAGGATTTTTGCGTAATTTAAAGCAAGAAGTGCTTTAAAAGCAGGGGGGCTCTAAAAAACTACAAGCACTCCTCATTTTCAAACCCACCTAGGGGGTGGGACCCACTGACGCTACAGACCTATTACAGATCAGTGCCAGTGGGTGGGACTTAGGAATGTATGGTTTAAACGGTATGGAAAGTACACCGGTGTGAATTTGCGCTACGGTATGGATTTTGACGTTACCGTGTGACCGGTGTGACCGGTTGTTCACACGAGTGCTAAAGAAGCAATGATGTAGTAGGCTACCAGAGACGCAGTCGTTTATTCATAATTGGCCATGTTCTATAAGATATTCTAGAATACTCTGGGAGCTCCGGCGGGAGACCTGGAGCTCTATATCTAAATTATATAACATAATATATAGACATCTATAATAATATTATATATAATATCACGGCCAAAAGCTGTGTGCTCCTCCAGACGATATTATGAATCTCAAACGACTGCGTCGGGTTCTCCGACGTCTCTGAGTCTTCTACTTCCACATCAATCTGAAGTAGACTGAAATGCGGATTGTCTTCTGCCGTAGCCCCGCTGCCCACTGCAGAGGCACCACCGCCTCGGACGCAGGCAGCGCAGAGGCGCAGGCAGCGCAGAGGCGGTGGTGCCTCTCGGCAGCGGGCAGCAGGGCTTTGGCGGGAGACAATCGCGGGCAACAATCCCTTTCTCCTCCATGTCGCGGTTCAGTCTACTCCAGATTGATGTGGAATTGGAAGAACCAGAGACGTCCGAGAACCCGACACAGTCGTTTTAGATGATATTATGAATAAACGACTGTGCAGCGTCGGGTTCTCCGACGTCTCTGGTCCTGCAACATCAATCTGAAGAAAGAGTCAAAGCCAAAGTTTCTTTCCCCAATTCCTTCTCCACCATGGCCGAGAATCAATACACAGGTCTTGTTTTAAGAACCCGCACCCGGCCGTACCCACGAATTACATTCCGCATCCGACCAGACCCGCTATAAATTGATACCGATGCCTGACCCCCACCCGAAGGAAAATTAGACACATTAGATGGAACGCCAGGGATTTACACTATCTTGAGTTTGGGGTGGTGCTTTAGATTGCTGTGCAAAAAAAGCACATCATCCACTGTGGACGGTTTTAGTTGACTCCTCTGCTCCTGAATAACATCTCTAGCACCGGAGAGGTCTCGCTCGCACTCGCCAAACCTGCGACCGACCCGTGCTGTTTAGGCGTCTGACCCCACCAGCACCTGTGTCAGAAACAGTACATTATTTTCTCCCTGTTTCATCCAAATTGTGCGGGTCACCCGTCGGATACCCAAGCCCGTGCAGGACTCTGGCCGAGATAACCCCCACTACGAGTCTTCACCTGTTGTGGAAGTACCAGAGACGTCTGAGAACCCAACGCAGTCTTTAATTCATAATATCATCCGGAGGCGCTAACAGCTTTTGGCCGTGATCTTTTATATTATATAATATTATATTATATAGATACCTATATATTATATAATATTACATTATTTAGATATAGAGCTCGGGAGTCCGCAAACGGCAACAATCACTTCCTCCATGCTGCTGTTCATGCTGGACTGCAGGGAGTGAACGCTGATTGGCTGTTATGCTACGTCCCTCAGGGAGTGAATGCTGATTGGCTGTTATGTTACGTCCCTCAGGGAGTGAACGCTGATTGGCTGTTATGTTACGTCCCTCAGGGAGTGAACGCTGATTGGCATTGTGGGAGTTGTTGTCTTCCATCCACAACCGCCAAAAAGTCTGCCTGTTCTCGGTCAAAAAGGCACAAAATTTGAAATTAATGTTACTATGCGACTAAATATACACCTTTCAATAGAGATTCATGTCTCCACCTGTGAAATTCTCCTTTAAGCCTTTATATTTTTATATCACCTGTCTATCAGGTTTTTTTTTATCTTGAAACGTAGACAAATGTACTCAATATGCTAAAAGAGCCAAGGTAGAAATAATAGCACACTCACAGCAATGTTTCTTGAAAAACTGAAGCTAGGTCCCATGTAGGATGGACAAAATGGCCTCCATGACCTATGCCCTTTGATATACGAGTCTGAGCTTTTCCAATGAAACAGGAGCATCGATTGATCTAATAGCTAAATATCCGTTTTAGGATGAGATTCCATTGATAACATTAGTGAAATCACAATTTATCAGCATTGACTACAGATATCCCATGTTCATTTTAATCTGCAAGCTATTACAGTATTTGTAGCCAGTATCAGCAGCAAAAGCTAATCGATAGTGATTACCATTCAAGCCATCCGGCCAGCCGAGCCATACTCATTCATGTCACACAGTTGCACAGCCAGTTGGAGTGGACAGAACACTGGTATTTCGTTTTTTCAATTCTTTATAAAGAGCGAGAGCAAAAAAGAGCAGAACATCACCATTCAGTAGCACTTTAAATCAACCCAAAACGAGTGAACACAGAATGTGTGTTCACACAGAGACAGCAGATCAGACATTACGTTATTATTTCTCATGACAGAACATGTGCTCTCATTAATATTATATACTTTTCTCAACTCACTTTGCCTCTGAAGAGCATGTAGCCAAGAATACGCATCCTAGTATTAGACCCGATTGATATTATTCCATACACTTTTCCCCGGATGGGAAAAAATGACGTTTGCCTCCGGGCTGCAAATGCCTCAGAGCCTCTGCCCACCTGTATCTGAGGCTTCGCACACCCATCGGCTTAGACCCCCCCCCCATGCCATTCTGGATCACTGAACTGTGATATCATTCCCATTCTCAAATCAAATCCATGTATAGTTTTTTCACATCCTCATGACGTTTTTTAATGATCAAAGCCTGCACATTTCAATCTGTTGTTTGAGGTAGGGGGGTGAGGTATGTTTTGAAATGAACTGACCATAGCCATCACTGAGTGGGTAACACTTTTAGGGTACAGTATATAGTACAATTTACCTTACCCGTATGCTGATGCTACACAATAACGCCTAGTGTTACAATTAACTAGTGTTAATTATTGATCTAGTGATCATGAGTTGAATGCTAATTAACTGTAAATTGATCGTTCGTAAATAGTTATTGATGCATGAACTAACGTTAATTAATGGTTCATTAATCTACCCCGATTGTAAAGTGTTACCACTTAGTGTTTTGTTGATAGAATGCTAATGTAGATGAATATTCTCTGCATGTTTGTCTGATGGATGCTCTATATTTTGACATACAGAGATAAACAAAGTGTATTTAAAGTGTGTGTGGGTGGGTCCCTCTCTTGAGAAGGCCATAACATGAATCAAAAGCAGAACATACTTCCCTCTCCTCCGTCCTAGCGTCCTGCTGGCCGGACACTGTGTCTGTCCAGTCAAGCGACTCGGTCTGTGAATCACGACCCGGCCCCTCTAAATTAAACCTGAGGCTAATTTCAATTGACTTGAGAGATGTCTCCCCCCCTGCAACAAATAAATATAATAAGAATAAAAAAAAAAAAAAAAAAAAGAAACTTGGCAGCTTAATGCGAGCCCAGCGTTTATCCCAGAAGGAGGAACGATACAAGAGGCAAGCGAGGACAAACACTTTGTCCTCGCTTGTCTCCTGTTTCGACCAAACCACATTCTGCTATTCCTCATTCCCCTGGCCGCCCGCTCCTCTCAGAGAGCCTCGCCGTCGACGGGCTGCGGTGGCGGAGCCAGCGCATGACGGCGGGAACATACAGCAGACGTGTCATCCATCGTGGCGGGCTGACGCTCGGTGCAAAAACACACACATCCACAGCCACACAGAGTGTGTGTTTACTGAGGAGGGGTTGCCATTTACCAGGGTAAATATGCATGCTTACGAGAGAGAGAGAGAGAGAGAGAGAGAGAGAGAGAGAGAGAGAGAGAGAGAGAGAGAGAGAGAGAGAGAGAGAGAGAGAGAGAGCAAGCGAAAGAGAGCGATGACTGATGATTTATGGCTAGAGAGAAAGAGATGGGGGGGGGGGGGGGGGCGATCAAGGCCACCTCCATCAGTCATTTAGATAATATACCCCACCCTGGGATGGGCCAAAAAAACAAAAACAAAAACAAAACAAAACAAATGATGCTTGCTGGCTCACTCCACGCCTGTCACGCCCTCACAGTGTGTTCAATTATGCCGCGATGGCACAATTCTGTCAAGGGCAAACCATAGCCTCTTAAGAAAAGCAAATTGACAGTTAGGAATTAGCAGGAAGACAACGCTCTCTCTGTACTTTACGTAAAATATGAATCCAAAAAATACAATTGGACAATGAATTTGTTGGAGGGAACAATTCTTGACTCTCATTTCACTGGCAGGGGGGAAACATCCCTAGATCCCGTCCCTGGGTGTTTGATCGCGTTATTGTGTCTTCATCAACAATCGAAAACATAATGACCTTCTCTGCAATCTGACGTGATTACCCTTGGATAACGAAGGCCCCGACTGGTGGCTACGCGGGCCAAGTCTAGAACGCGCACCGCCATCGATCCCACCTGCTGCAGGATAAGCGCCACGTCAGCAACAACTCCAACCATTGAAACGTGAACCAGCACCACCCAAGGGCACACATACACATACACACACACACACACACATACACACAGACACATACACACATACAGAAACATATACACACTGTGGCAACCCAGTCCTCGTTGTCGCCGGGTTCCATGGACAAATCATACGGTTTACGAGGGTTAAGCCATTAAAGGTATTTATTTAAACAGGGTTTGCAATCAGACAGGTCGGACTACCCCTAGGCTCTCCGTGGATCTCTAGGGTGGGGCTGGCTCGGCCCTTTCCGTCTCGTCACTCGTCTCCCCCCCTGGTCTGCTCCCGAGTGCCTTTCAAAGTGATGTCCTGCCAGGTGTCTCCCATCCCGTTGATTGGGGTTCGGTCGGTGCTCTCCGTCGCCGGCTGGTGGGTGACGGTGGTATCGGCCATCCAGGACCAACCCTCGGGCTGGTCCGGGCCGAGGTTTAAGTGGCGGGATGCCACACTCCTCCACCCTTTGTCCAAGCCTCGGGTAGACGGATAGTGGGTGGCGGCGGTATACGCCGTCCACGACTACACCTCT
This sequence comes from Gadus macrocephalus, assembly GCF_031168955.1. Taxonomy (NCBI): domain Eukaryota; kingdom Metazoa; phylum Chordata; class Actinopteri; order Gadiformes; family Gadidae; genus Gadus; species Gadus macrocephalus. The sequence goes on from NC_082385.1 coordinate 13,177,116, forward strand.
GACCCGCCCGGGCCGAGGTTTACGGGGCGGGATGCCACAGCACGCAGAAACACAACACAAGCTAAAACACACACACATACACCCACACCCACAGGTGAAACACACACACACACACACACACGCACACACACAAACAAGCACACACAGTCCGACCAAAACACACACTCACGCAGGCAGTACATACGCACAATACACACAAAAAGGCATACGCTAAGACAAAAACACACATTAAAGCAGAGGGACAAAATCACACACACACACACACACACACACACATACACATACACACCCTTGCTGTACAAAGGCCAGGAGGACTCAACAGGAGGAGCTGGTAGCGCGGGGCTAATGAGGCAGAGGCGAGCTCTTCATAATGAGATCGGCGAGGGCTCTGATTGTCCATCACGTCTAATGAGATGTTAATCACCGTCACCACGGCGATGAAGAAACCCCTCGACTCTCAGGAGGCCCCGCCATCCACCGGGGAGGAGCCTTGGGTCGGGACGGAGAGATGAAGATGAGGAGGAGGAGGGGGGGGGGGGGGTGGAGGAGGAGGTGGAGGAGGAGGGGGGAGAGTGGGAGGTGGGGGAGGAAGTTGGGGAGGAGGTTGAGGAGGAGGAGGTAGTGGAAAAGGAGGAAGTGGAGGTTGAGGTGGAGGAGGTGAAGAAATGACGAGCGCATGGAAGGCATTGTGAAGAGGTTCTATGGATTTGATGTTTGATGTTTGATGCGTGCGTGCGTGCGTGCGTGTTTAACTAAGAGACACAGAGAAAGAGAGACAGAGACAGAGACAGAGAGAGAGAGAGAGAGAGAGAGAGAGAGAGAGAGAGAGAGAGAGCGAGACGGAGATGTGCAGGACCAGCTTTAGATAATGCAGGTCCAATGGTAGTTTCTGACAAATTGATTATTCACTGCTTTAAATGATTTTAAATGACATCCAGCTAGCTTTGCAGGGTTGAGCCACCGCTGATTCACCACAATCAGGTGCAAAAAAATGGAAATGAAAGAAAAGAAACTCAGAAAAACAAGAAATATATAAACATATATATATATATATATATATATAAAGCTTGTTTTTCTTAAAATGTCCTTCATTGTTGCATAAATGTCCTTCATATAACTTATATATTAATTGTTTTTCTGAGATCAATTGATTTTGTTCTTACAAATCCCAAGGTGAGAGAATGTTGTTGTTGCCGAAGACCTACAGGCATTCACAAGATATTTTTTAAATAACTTTGTATGACGAGAAATTCAGTGCTAAAGGTTGGACTTTAAAAAGTACATACAAATATGGAGAGCTAAGTGTTTGTCACACATCCAATCAAATTACTGCCTGAGGATTTCTGAAGTTGAACATTTCCCTTGAATTGCTTAATTTTTCTTTTCATCAATGCCATTTAACAATGTGCTCATTTTGCTCTCCCTCCAGGCTTATCTAATGATGGATTACATGACCAGCAACCTAATGGGGCAAGAAAAATCATGTTGCAAATGCCCACCTAAATTTTCTTAAATTAAAATTACTATTATTTATTAAATGTTGTCTTTTTTACAAGATGATTAATTTTCTCTATTCCAATTGCAGCATGCTTTTTGAATGCATGAATGAACAGGTGGATAGCTGGCGGTCCGCCGTCCAAACCAGGTTTAGGTCATACTACACTGCTCATACTACAAACTGTAAACGTGTCTTCTCAGAATAGGTCTTCCCTGCATTGGAGACAATACTTACACACCATTAAACGCAAAACAATGGATAGACCCATGCAATCATACACACAAATACACACACACACACACACACACACACACACACACACACACACACACACACACACACACACACACACACACACACACACACACACACACACACACACACACACACACACACACACACACCGACTGTAGGGCATTCAGCTGCGGCTACAGGGGACCATTAATTGTGTGTAAACAAGCATCAATTAATGAGCATCTTATCATGGAGAGATAATTAGCTATGGTCAACCACACTTTGACACGGAAACTGAGAGAGCAACCTCAGCCCTGGCAATTTGATGAGGCCCATTAGGCCTGCACATGTATCTGTGAGTGTACAGTATGGAATCACCGCTGTTGTTGTGAGTGCACATGCGTGCGGCTGAGTATGTACACGTGTGTTTGTATATGCGTGAGTGTTTGTGTCTTTTTGCATATACCTTGTGTATGTATGTGGTTGTGTGTTTTTGTGAGGGCACATGCGTGTGTGTGGGTCTCTGTCTGTCTGTATGTCAAGTGTGTCTGTTGGTGTTTCTGTGTGCGTGCCTGCGTGTGTCTGTGTGGATTGTTTTGTTATGCTTTGTGTGGAGGTATGAAGGTGTTGGTGTGTGTGTGTGTGTGTGTGTGTGTGTGTGTGTGTGTGTGTGTGTGTGTGTGTGTGTGTGTGTGTGTGTGTGTGTGTGAGAAGCAGTATTTAGGCGGGGGCGACTAATGGTGGGCAGGAGTTCACTAGCCACTGATGCTTCCATCCAGAGCGAGCGTTTCGTTGTGTTTGGAGACATGTCTTGGTTGAGTAGGTGGGGGTTAGCAGTCCTGCTAAAGGACGCCTACAGCTAGACGGCTGACATTGAGGTCAGAACTCCGGTATTTTAACTGGGAGTGAGACACCCTGACCACAAGACCTCTCCTGCCCCATACACATATACCGAATGAATGTAAGATTCCCAGAAAACCAAACCCAACCCACTATGGCTCAGAGACCTTCATGAAGTGCAATGTTCTCCTGGTCTACCTCAAACACAAATTTTATTCTCTTACTTCCAGCTACAGTTAACAGTCCCCGATCTGCTACATCCTGTTAGCTGGTTCACCAGTTAACAGTCCCAGGTCTGCCACTTCCTGTTAGCTGGTACAGCAGTTCAGAGTCCAAGGTCTGCTACTTCCTCTTAGCTGGTACACCAGTTTACAGTCCCCGTCTCTTACTTCCTATAAGCTTCGCCAGTTAATAGTCCCCGGAGCGAGGACAATAAGAACACAACAAATACCATAAAAAATACAAAAATTTTGAAAAGCAATATCCAAAACAAGTTACTGAAATGAAGAACCCTTCCAACGAAAGTCCTGCCTCCCTCTCTTTTTCGGTAACAACATGCATTCGGAGCGTCCGGTTCGTGGTGTTCTGTTTCTGAGATGGAAACTCTGGCGAACAAGGTCAACGTTTCCTAGAAGATTCTTCAAGCTATTTGGGGAGAAGGGTTGGATCCAAAACGTTGTGTCCACTGTGTTTCGAAGTAGGATCTTGGTGATGTGAGCAGAGCCAGTCCCGGAGCGCAGTACGTGTTACTACCTGCACATTTAAAAAGGCAGATGTTGCACACCTTTCCCTTGTCTTCATCTCCTCCTATGGGAGGCCCATTTGTCAGTTGCGTCGGGTACATCTGTTAATTGGATTTTGCTATTATCCTTTGTCTTAGATTAGATGTGGGAATAGATGGCTACATTAAAACAATACAATGATCTACGAGGCGCAGTAAACATCTCTTTTACAGCAGACGGGGTTCTGCGAGTGTTCATTTCCTCCACGTCATATAACTGTGATGCCTTAAGCTCGATGCAAGGGTGAGAGAGAAACAGGGGGGGGGGGAAACACAATGTTGCAGTACGGTAATGGGAAGAGCGAAGGGAAGGGATTGGGAGAGAGAGAGATAGAGACAGAGAAAGAGAAAGATGGACAGAAACAGACACAGAGAGAAAGTGTAACAGAAACAGAAAAGCAGAGGATCAGAGTGAGAGACAGAGAGAGACAGGGAGATAGACTGAGAGAGAAAGACGGACAAAATCAGAGAGACAGAAAGAAAGTGACAGAGACAGAGTTCTAAAGATGGTAAGAAAGAGACGAAGAGACAGAGAGTGAGAGATAAGTGAAAGTAAGAGAAAGAGAGATATCAGAATAGCAGAGAAACAGAGAGAGAATGTGAATCAGGAGTTCTCCCCTGGCCCCCAGAGGTGACAGGGGCCCCTAAAGCTGTCTTGACACCTGACATGTTTCATCACCAACCCCCTTCCAGCACCACGGGCCCAAGCCAGCGATGCTGCAAACTCGCAGAGTAAGAACCAAACCCACCAATGGAAACTTAATGGATGTACTAATGTACTAAAACCTCCCACATGTAATTATCACACACTGCAGGGCAAGACCCAAAGAGGACCACAAAACACACACACACACACACACACACACACACACACACACACACACACACACACACACACACACACACACACACACACACACACACACACACACACACACACACACACACACACACACACACACACATTATAATTGAGTGCTTGTTTTCCCAAGAACAATAGATTTTGCTTTTACAAATCCCAATGTTGGATGATGTTGTTGCCAAATACCTGCAGGCATCCGTTCATTCTTAGCTTGTGTACGTCGTCGTTCAGCAAGAACTGGATGCATGTTTTTAATCTAGAAATTATAATTCCCCCAGAAAGAAAATGTATTAAACCAACTTCATAGATATATGTCCATATGTATATATACATATAAATTCCCCAGGCCAGGCCATAACATCTGCCTCATGACGACACAAAAGGGAAAAGAGACTGCAGTCTTTTCCCCTGTTCAGATCTATCCCTATACCCGATGCAAGCAGGGCCCCTAAATCCATTACAAGCCAATTATACGTGCGGGGCCCTCGCCGGCCCCTAGCCGGGCTGATGCTGGCCACTCACTCGTGAACTGCACTGCTTAATCCACACAGAGGAACTAATAGGAAATGTGAAAATAGAAACCACACTCGAGTAACTTTGGGGGGATTTGCTTAGATTAATGAAGTGTCAGGCTCACTGTCAACATGCTAGAAATGACAATCCTTTAGACTGCTTCTTGGATAGTCTCTCTCCCCCGCTCTCTCTCTCTCTACTAGACGCCATCACACAGAGTCGAGCAGAGGCGATGTACACATATACGTGGGGATATACAGTGCATACAAACGCATGGGAATGCATGTGCATACATATACCCGTGCAGACTGAAACGCGGGCAAGCACACACACACACACACACACACACACACACACACACACACACACACACACACACACACACACACACACACACACACACACACACACACACACACACACACACACTTTCAAACGTACCCAGGTCTGAAAACACAAAATGCACATGCACACTCAAAAATCCATACAAACCAAAAGACGTACCCACACACACATTTGGATGTTCACATACACACAGACACACACGCTTGAGACAGACATCTGTTCATACAGTGCCAAGTCCTAATGAGTCTACCCCACTGTGACAAAGACATCGTCTTCACCGTCCACTGGGACTAACAGTACACACACACACACACACACACCATCCCGCCCACCCCCACACACACCCACCCCCACACACACTCCCTCAGAAGGGACCCAGGGCAAAGGCATAAAAGTGAGCAGATCCGCCAGCAAACAGACACACTGGGAAAGCAAAGGCTTCAGAGACGACCAGGGAACAAGGTCCGTACACACACACACACACACACACACACACACACACACACACACACACACACACACACACACACACACACACACACACACACACACACACACACACACACACACACACACACACACACACACACACACACACACCGTGAGGTGAAACCCCTTTAAGTGAACCTCTGCAGGTTCCTACAGTCCGAGCCGCCATTGATGCCTTTGTGGCGCCTAGTAGGACTTTGAAAGGCCTGTACTCCACTCTGACTGAATGTTACCACTCAGGTAGCGGAGGCCCTCTTCTCTGCCGCGCCGGATAAAACAGGAAAGGGGAGCTTTCATTTAAGCTTAAAGAACAGCGTTATCCGAAGAGAAAAAAAATAAAATCGCAAAGACTGGGCGTCGCTACAAAGGAAACCGTGGAGTCATAAGGAAGAAACGCATTTGTATAGAAAACTGCAGGCGGAAAGTGAAAAGGAAAAATGGAGGTAACCCCGACCAATGCCTCATCAGCCATTCCACACAGGTCTCCCATTGTGCCATTTGCTATGCATAACAACAAAATTGTCATTTTTAAACACAGTTAATGCACAAATAGGCATCCTTATACACCAACAGCCTATGGATTCTGGTTAGGGTTGACCTTGAGATAAGGGTTGGTGAGTTAGGGATATGATTAGGGATAGGAATAACCCTTACCTTATTCAATAAAGTATAAATGGATTCCTTAGTAAACATGAACACCATAACCGTAGCTCAGCTGAACACCATTAGTACATAATTACTAGACCGTTAGTTAACTGTTAAGTAACGTCAGTTAACCTGTGTTACTGCATTAACTAACGTTAATGAACCGTGAATGAACGCACCCTGATTGTAACCATGTTACTGAATTGGTTTCTGTTGGTGGGGTGGCGATGTACAGTGTCCATGTTGACAGGGCCCTGCCTCTCCAGGATTAGTAGTCCAAACAGACATAGCCTGGAGAGAGGTTGTTACCACACAGAAAAATCCTCGTGCTAAACTGGACACATAAGCGCCCGTGATGGATGAAAGCGGGCCGGGGGCGGGTGTGCTGCGGTGGGGGGGATGAAAGGGACAGATTAGGGTCCGGCTTTAATCTTTAGTTCAATACCGACGCGACCGCCGGGGCGACGGCGGGGTACAGGACAGGATTAGCGGGGGTCGCTTCCCATGTTGGAGATCGCACCCTTTCGTTTTGGTCTGGATACAAATTCAATGTTGGGAGGGGAAGCGTAAATTGGACCCAAAGGGGCGTCCGCTGGGTTGTCAGGTGGCAAGGTCTTTTTTTGGGTGCTAGCGATGGTGGGCTTTAAGCAAATGATCCTCTCCTTTCAGAGTGCCCCCACCCGCCCACCCCGAGTATACATAACACTCTCTTCCTCTCCATCTGGTTCTCTCTTCCTCTCTCTCTCTCTCTCTCCATCTGGTTCTCTCTCCCTCTCCCTCTCTTCCTCTCTTCCTCTCCCTCTCCCTCTCTCTCTCTCTCTCTCTCTCTCTACTCTAGATCTGTTTCACTAGCTTAAGGGTGACCACCAGCATACCAATATAGATCACTATTAATTCCAATGAAGGAAATGGACTATGAAAAAGGCTGATGGATGCAGTGTGCAACTTGTGCAGTGTGTAAAACTTTTTCAGATACTTTTATCAACTTTCCATCTCACTCTACTTCTTCATCCTCTCCCGTGGTGCACGAGTGTGTGTGTGTGTGTGTGTGTGTGTGTGTGTGTATTCAATTGCAATCTCGTGGGTTTGTGAATGTGTGAGTGTGGGCGCGTGCGTGTGCTCAGGTTAACAAAAGGCATGTTGCTTAGATGTCTTTAAGCACAGATTAGAGACTGCAGCACCTCAGTCACAGCCCCCCCCCCTCCTCCCACCTAGCTATTACCGACCACCACAACAGCGGCGGCAGAGAAACAAAATGACACTTAAGTCAATAAAACAGCCACCATAAGGTAGCTGGCATGACTGTAAGAACCTTAAGTGATACGTAACTCAACTCAAGATGGCAGCCAAACAATAAACCCCCGCAGCAGACACTGACACACTGACACACACACACAAACAGAAGAGGTGGAGTTTTGACTGGTGAGCGCAGGGACTTAAGTCGGATTGATGAGGTCATTACTCTGCGTCATGGCTGCAGCTGGGGGGAGTGTGGGGGGCAGGGGGGGGTGTTAATCTTTATAAAAGACAATGAACCCAAATGAGAAAAAGAAACAGTCACGGGGCTTGATGATGACGAGTGGAGGCGCGTCCCTGTCTGCTCTCCTCTCCCTCGTCTACCTACCGATGAATCGCTCCGGGGCTGTCAGGGCCGCCATAAAAACGGCAAAATGAGGAAAAGGGATTCTGTTTTCGTTCGCTTCTTACTCCGTGTGGGCTTTCAAAATTTACTTTGCTTGGGAACAATATCCTCAAGGAAATCCCCTTCTACCCTCCCTCGCTTCCATTCTGTTCCGGCGTTACCTGATGTGCGATCGCATTTTAAATGGGAGAGGGACGGGGGACAGAAAATTTTCCAAAAATAAGTTGGTTCGCCAATCGCCACCGCCGACGCAAGTCAAGGGGAGACTATGTCCCGGCCGGTATTACCAAGGGCCCGTTTACCCCACGAGCGCCCGGACAGCTTGTTAAATTAATCCTGTGGGGCCGCTGGAAGCTGGATGAGACATGTGTCGGCATGACCTGGTTGTGTCCTCACCACGGCAGTGCTGACTAAGACACACACGCACACGCACACACACACACACACACACACACACACACACACAGCAGAAAACAAACAGCATATGTCTCCAACTTTGAGTCCATCTTTTCCTTAATGTTAACTTGTATATTTTGGTTCCACAGCTAAATACCAATCCATGATGTAAACATTCTCTCTCTGGGGGGAGCGACGCAAGCCGCCCTCTCTCTTCCTCCTCTCCCTCCTCGTTTTCATTACCAATAATCTTTTTGGGGTTGAGCTTTTTACTTATAACGAGGATGAGCAATTGAAATTGCTGACTTGGAGTGGATTCTCTCGCCCTCCGTGCGAACAGCTGGTCTCCAACAGCCTCATGGATATCAAAGCCACAGACGCCGAGGTGTCACAACACAAGACGTTTGGTTTCCTGCACATGTTTTTTCACAGTGGACTGCTGATGGGAGACAGAAGACATGTTTAATAATTGTTTTTGCGTGGCCGTGTGTGAACGTATTCTCGCTATTATCGTACCTCATATACCAATTAACATCCCCTCTGCTACTTTTTGTTCCTGCGTTTGCGTGTTGCTGTAAAATCCGTAGCGTTTGATGGCGACTTCTGGGGAACAGACACACACACACACACAAACTCAAGTAGACAAGCACTAAATAGACCTAACACATTTTATTTTCACCTATTGCTGTTTTCAAGTGTCACATCGTATTTTCACACATTTTTGACATGGACGTCAGCGAGCAGCATTTAATATTAGTTGACAGTTTGGATTTTCTTTGGTGTGCTTTCTCACAAACTTTCTTGAAGACAGGCTCAGACTCCAGGATTGGCCAAAAGTGTCAAAATTAACAACAGAATGGCTCCATTGAAATGGTCTGTTGAAGTTATTCTTAGCCTACTCATATCATGGCAGTATCTGCCATATTAGTGTCAAAACTGCCTTTCAAATAATCAAATACTGCCGTCATGGTCTTGGTCATTTATATTTTAAAGATTCAAAAGAATTGTACCTCAGTCATTGTACACGCAATTGTTAAAATTGTTAAAAGGTAAAACAAACTGACGTCATGCACTATAACACTATTTAAACCTAAAAGGAAATCCATTTTCACCGCAGTGTCCAGCGTGGACATTGAGGCTGTATTTGCATGTCCGGCAGTTCTCCCAGATTTGTCTCTTCTAATCTGAGGGCCCGGTAGGACGGCGGCGTCTGGAGACCCTGTGAGGATTAACATGACGCTCAGCCCTGTTCTGATGCCGGGGAGAGAAACCATTAAGGGGCTGACGGATGTACTGGCAGCCAAAGGTTTAGCCTAGGGTGACAGATTCCGGATGAAAACTGGGACATTTGTAGTTCGGGGGGTCCCTAAAATATATGTTACTGTTTCAGATATAATAGAAAAGGAACACCTTTCGCCTTTTCTAATCATGGCAAATGTAGTATTGTAATGTGTTAAATATCAGGCACTACATGCCCATAGGTTTACAATGATGTGTTTCAAACTTTGGTAATCCATCAAAAGACCAAAGCTACTCGAATTAGGAATTGTTCTATTTTGTATTGATTTGTTGCTTATAATCAGTCATTCCTGCTCATGATATAAAGTCGCTGGATAGACCCCCATGTAGCAGGTTTGCGTCACAGTCCATAAGAAAGACGCAGGACTAATTATATGCCCATTTAAACATCTATCCGATTTTTTATCCGATGTTTCTTTTCAAATGGGGACAGCTCCGGTTGTGGACAAGCCATCCTTAACGGGGACGGACCATGGAAATCAGGGACGTCTAGTCGTCCTATCACAGCGGCCCATACTGGGGCGTCTTCCCCTGAATTACCCCTGCTCTGCATGCGGAGGCGCTGTGGCTGTGCAGAATGAACTTCCTTAATGAACAGCGTTGATTGAATAGTGATTCTGGTCCACCTTTCCAAGGTCGGCTTGAAAGGGACTGACAGCCGTACTGGTGAGCAACACCGGCTCAGAGGTACGCGGGGGAGAGAGCCTGTGGGCTGTTCACGATGCCGTATCGGTTTCCACTCACAGTTGAACTCAAGCCGAAGAAGCCTGAGAACATTGGACATGTCTCATGGCCAGAGGAGATTTCAATATCACCAGTGACCTCCTCAAACCCAAAGACTAGACTAGACCACGTTTCTTTGGATGAAGACAACAGTCTTCCAGATGAGATGAACTGATTTGAATGGAGGGTTTGGCTTCAATGGGTCTGCAAATCAGGGCAGATGTTAAACATATGCAATATGATGATGCACTTGTGAATATTCAGTGTTAGTATATGCTGCAAGTGAACCTCCTAAGATGAAGAATTTGATTGGTTCGCTATCTCGGGATATTGGGCAATATCCCATGATTGAGATCTCAAACTCGGGACATTGTTTTTGTCGCAAAATGTCTGTCTCGTCACGCTAATAAAGACAAATATTCTCAAGTGTTCACTTTTGTGATATGTAAATGGAACTAGATTACAGCTATGCGGAGTGATACATCACTACATGAGCAGCGTAGGAATACCGGTGTTGTATTGTTCCTGAACCTAAGCCGAAGTAAAGATACGTTGGATCTTATCATCAAGTCTTGTTCCTTATTTCTAAATATCACTTCATGGTGGCAGCGGTAATGGTTACCTATGAAAAACAGCGATAAGACCGCTGTACGCCGACGTGAGCCTCCAACGTAATTGTCCGAGGATAATTTGTATATCGCCAGACGTTGATTAAGTGCAAGAAAAGACGAAATGGCATCACATCTACCGATAATGAACTGGTACGAACCAGATCTAAGTGAGACTACCTCACTGTTCAGACAGAAAATGTGCCTTTATCTAGATGATGAGGAAATAGAGGACGTTGTTAAACGAGCTAGAAAAATCTGTTGCGACATAGGAGATGAAGGGCTAAGGAGGCTGAATGCTAGCGGACACAGCGATGACGACAATAAAAAACCTGCCAGTTTGTTGACTTTTTTCGAGGACCAGCTTAGGCTTAATGTGAACTTTAGGATACACAGACTCCACCTAATGCTATACAGACAAAAACCGGATGAAAACATTGATGATTTCGTGACTAGAGCCAGAACTTTAGCACTGAAATTCCAATCCACAGAAGGGGAGTTGCATGAACGTCTCAGCGAGCTCATCATTGCTAGCACGCCAAACGATGCACTGAGGAACGACCTGTATGGGAAACCCCACGGCTACTCCCTGGCTGATGTATTAAAAGAAGGACGGAAATATGAAGCCTTATCAGTAGGGAACCAACAGCTAAGCCAGCTTGGATTATCCAACTCTGAAAAATGTGCAATAAAGCAGAAAAGCATATAATTCTTTGGCACAAAGAATGATATGTACACAGATATTGGCATAAAACTGGAACAAAGACGGAAGAACATGGCACCCAGCAGTTGTCTTCCAAAAGTGCAATGAGCCACAGTGCTACATTGTGCAAGCACCAAATGGAAACATGGTAAGGCGTTGCAGAAGTCACTTGCGTGGACCATGCAACACACAAATACAACAAACTCCAAAAAGGCTTAATTGCTGAGCCGCACACACTGGATGAGGGTCATAGCGATCAACCCAGCAACCAGACCCAAAGAGCCCTCAGCCAGTGCGTACAAGGGTAGGAAGGGCTGTGGTCAAATCATCTCACAACAAGGACTATGTATAACAGCGAGATTGATCGTAACTTAAAAAAAAAAGAGAGCCGAAGTAAAGGTACGTTGAATCTTATCATCAAGTGTTCTTCCTTATCTCTAAATATCACTTCATTCACGTGTAGTATATACTACATTTATTTGCAGGCTCACTTCGCCTTCGGTGCATAATTGTTAATTAGCGGCTGGCTATCTTATTTTTTCTTTGGTCTACAAACTAGCAAGTGAAAATCTTTAAGTAGCCAGATTTCTATCTACCGGAACAAAAAACATTAACATGAACGTAGACTTCTTTTCTGTTTATCTGGAAAAAAAGAATCCCACTGACGCAAACATGTCTTGTACATAAAACAGGCACTCCGGAGCTTATTTCAGAGCCAGTTTCCTTCCCTTTTATTTTTCATCTGTCTTTTTGGCGGTCTAACCGTCGCGGAACACATAATGTGCTTCAACGACACCAAAAGATATACACTTAAATTTTTAACCCCGCGGCTTGCTAAGACCCTAACATCGTTTCAACTGTAGATGATTTCACTTTGCAGCTCCCCGCGTAAAAGCACTCAGGGGTCATCTGGTAAGTATGCCATCAGAGTGTCTCTCCCCACTCTCCCCCTGTCTCCCCCTGTGCCTCTCTCTAGAATGTATATGTTTCACAGCATGGAGATGAAATGGCCGCGTCATTCATAAAACATTGAGGATCGCCCTGTCTGTTAAGTCAGAGATACATGGATGGATTTATCCAGGGGAACCAAAAAAGAAGGATAAAGAAAATTATGCCACATCTATCTCCTCAGTATCCTGGGCTATAGGCGGCTTTTGATTTATTTCAGCTTCTGTCCGGCGGTCTGATCTCAGACCACTGGTGAGTAAATAATTCCATTTTTGCTCTAGATATATTTAATTTCATACACAGATTATTTGGTAAAATATGACTAGGTCTCTCTGTTCTAATATGCATGGTAATAATGTCCGGCTGTAGCCTGTATGGGAGCTGCTGCAGCGGAGCCCATACAGTGAAAAATTCAGACCCTGGATCAGATGCCAAAGTCCACAAATAAATGAAAGAGGGACTTCCCGCTCTTGTTGTTTCTCATTCGGTGGGTAGCTTTGGGGGTCAATCTAATTTGAATTTGAAGGTTGCCTACGCTAGCTAAAGCTAGCATGAATAGCTATTGAAAGACTTTGACTTGAAGTTTAGTTGACCTGTCACTGTATGAGTCCATCCCTATTTTGTGTTTCAGTGCACTATAACTCCACACTCAGAGGACCAGAGTATGTGAATCATCCTGCAGTAATGAGGCTGCAACATCTATTCACAATTCTCCCAGCCTTTGTTTGTTTGATAAGCATTAACTCACAGACACAAGCATTAACTGCAGACACATTATTGGTCTCGGGATATTATGAATGGGAATAGCAATCTCTATGCACAATGGAGCTCATGGAGATTGAAAATATATACTTGTTTTAAGCTAGCTTGAATAGCATACCCTATCTATAAATATATTCACACAGACATATTTTGTACCTTCTGGTCAAGCATACAGGCTTTTGACAGAAACAGACCCCAAACAAACAGAAGATTCATGCCCGAACATTAGCACAACTCTTTGGACGGTGTCCCATAATAACATATTAAACTGGACACAAAGCTTTAAATCAATCCATTAAATTGACCTTTTCTATCTGGCCAGACCCTGAGTTCATGATATATATATATATATATATATATATATATATATATATATATATATATAAAGATCCACACCTAAGGCGAGCTCTCAGCCAGGCCTGGATGTGTGTGTTCCCAGCACTAGGGCTCGGTCCAGTTGGGGGAATGTGACACACTTTGAGGAAATGATGAAGGAAAATAGAACGTGTGATTACCCCCCCGACTCCGCTCTCTGCCTCTCACTAGATCTCTTTCTCTCCCCCTACTTCTCTCCCTCTGCCAATAGTGGCTCCATACGCGAGGGGCCAAACAAAGAAGGGGACTGTCGTTATGAACACAGGCCCTGTTCGATCCAGACAGGGGTCGGGCGCCATGTATTTGTACTCATTTCATGTGTAATAATACTTTAAGAAGCAGTCAGAATGTGAAGATACTGGCATTTGAATTGTATGTGAACATTCATGTCAAGTTTATGCCTATGCATCTAGGGCTGCGTGAAGAAAAGTCTCAGTGGAAAATAAATAAGAAACACACACCCTTCATTTCCCCAGACAAAAAATAAATAAATACATCTGCCAAATGTGTCCCAGGCATCATCCTAGTCTTCACCTTTCCTTCCGCCGTATGAAGTCTGATATGCAAATTTATGTTGGATATATATCACCTTCTTTTTCAGCCGCACACAGATTTTAGTTCCAAGCTTTGCTGGCAACAAAATTCCCTTTGTAAACAAAACAGTCCCCAGAGGAACCCGAGCCGGGCTCTCTCTACCACACGGGGAACAGAAACAGATGTCCTTGTGGCCACCTCCATCCGTCTCTCTCCTCCGTGAACGCTCCGTCTGAGCGCCAATACCACCTCAGTCACAACACCAACGCGACGAGCGCACCAGGTGTTCTGATCAGCCACCACGGGGGTGTAGATACCGATAAGAGACAGGTAGAAAACCAGATCCATTCTTTTTGTTGCCTTGAAAAGGCCATGGTTGAATCACTGCAAAAAAGTTGGATTGTAGCTTGGATGACAAACTTCCGCCTCTGAATTTGTTCTTACAGAGTTTCAGTGGATGAAGTGCCACAACTATTTCCCTCTTTATCGACTGTATAATATTAATTCTATAAGCTCAACAGGATCTCATTCTATAGATAAGTCTCAATAACATGGGCTTCACGTTTTGGAATCGCATAGCACTGCAATGAGGAGCGCCAAATCAATGAGGCTCTAAATTGTTCCAAAAAATTTGAATTTAGCGGTTTGGGGTCTTAAAGGATGAATAGTATGTGAACTTCTTCATAACTGAATCACTGAAAAAGACCTACGGAAGCAAGAATAAACGACTACACCGCGGGCACGTCATTGTTATTAAAACGAAAGACTCAATCCTCCTTAACAATACTAATTTCAGTGGTTTATTCATTGTTTGATATGTGTAACATTCAATTTTTTGGCGAGAAAATTTTCTCTCAAATATTATTTGCTTGCTTTCCTGTCAGGCTTCTTCCTGGTAGGTCCCCACTTTTTTCCTACATCACCCAGAATAACTTTCACCGACCTCTTCTCTTCAGTGAGAGAATTGAAGGAATAGATGGCCGAGTTAATGTGTGGTACAAGCAGTGCAAAAATAGATAATCGTGCCAGCCAACCGTACAGGGAGTGGAAGATGAAATTACAAGTGTAGGATTACAACCTCCATATACCTAGCGAGTGGATATCCATGTTGGAAACGGCTCGAGAACTCTGTCAGAAAGCAGTTAGCAGTCATTAAATGCTCTGACCTGGCTTTTATTGGGAGCACGGAACAGACGACAAACGGCCTACTGACTATTGAAATGTGAAGGCGTAGCAGTATTTCCTGATCATAAACTGCGGCTGCTTGGATCAGCACTTCAACATTAAATCCTCAATATCCTCAGGCACCATGGGAGGGTTTTTTTTGGACTCCAAAGATTCGGCTAGATGGCCTTTTAAATAAAGCTGCTGAAAGACACAGCAGACGTCATCCGGTACGATTCAGCTGTGTGAATGCAGGTCAAATCGAGACCCACATCATCGTTTCTCTGAACAACATTTTATTAAAAACCGAGATGGAGGATGTTATTTTGGGAGCAGAGGGTATCGTTGGGTTGACCACCCTTTTATGATTTTGTTCGACTTGTTCTTCTAATCTTTCTCCTCCCCTCCTAACACAATAAAAACATTGATGTTGCCTTCTCTATCGACGGGATTACCAGAAGAGACAGGGTTTTACTTCTGTTTGCACCACGGCCAATCGGAGGCTATGTGGAGCTAGCTTGACACGGTAATCCTGTTTCCAATGTATTCTTCTAAAGCAGAATAATCTATGAGGGCATTACACTTTATAGTACACTCTGTTCCAGTCAAAGGAATTTAATATTCATATACCTCTAATATTCATATTTTTTTATCTCCCTAGATACCACATGAAAGTTCTACTTCCTTTATAGCTTCTGTAGCTACAAATGTGTCAAAATTCTAAGGCTAAAGTTTAAAATACCATCCAAAAGGTAACTGGCTTCAATCACCAACGTCCACCTTCTACATTCCAAACCTGCAAATCATAAAGCAAGATGCCGAGCCTAATGGTGTGTTCGAAATGCATCGTACACCACCCGCACGAGTTGCAAAGGGGGAAATCTCCGAGCTTTCTTCTGACATTCACCGAGGCACTCCCTCTCTTGGTCGTATTCATGCTCCTGAGAATCCACCGAGTTCAGCGAGGTTTAGAAAAAATGGCTGTGCCTGTAATGAGATGTATTTTCTTTGTTTTTTGGACAATGTTGGTCATTTATATCTTGATTTTAAATGCTCTTACACACATGATTACACTTCTGCTTTAGTCCGGTCACCAATGTATGCATTGCACGGTCTTGCTGTTTTTGCATTACAATGTAAAGTTTCGTTGGTTGGTTTGCTTAAGAGGCTAACGTAGCTAACATAACAATGACTAGCCAATGACTGTTGTTCCCCGATTCGTCATGTAGCGATGTCCACAAAGAAAAACAGGAACGCTATAAGTGCTACAAGCCAGTAAATTATGTCACAAGAGCAACTCGTGCGGTTGGTACCATGCATCTTAAACACACCATCATCTCTTTACTTTGTCACAATCCGCTCCTGGCTTTCCGTCCTACTGCCAGCTCTGTGCTGTCATAATCCGATCCTTTCCATCCCATTGCCAGCCCTGCCAGTACTTTTCCAGATCACCTGCCTGCCACTCCCACCTCATCAGTGCAACCACTTTCACCTGTGTTCTTTATTTAAACCCACTCCTTCCACTCAGTCTCTTCAAGATTGTCTTAGCAGCATGCAAAGCTCTCTAGTACTATTTCCCGGATTGCTTCCTTGGCTTCGACCCTGCTTGGCCCTGACCCGTCCTCGTCGTTCCTTAGCCCTGGTAACCTGAACAGCCTTCTGTCCCTGACCCCTCTGCCTGCTCGCCCCTTGTCTGTCTCCAGCAGGGGCGGAGTGGGGCACTAATAGCCACCGGGAGAATCCTCCCCGGTCCGGCCCTCCACCCCCCCCCCCCCCCCCCCCAACACCGTTTTTGGTTTTTTTCAGTAATAAAAAACAAATTCAGTAAAAATTAATGATATAATTATAATTAAGAAAATAAAAATGTGTAAAATAGGCCACAGTTCTGCTCTGTGCGGAAGAGAATTGGCGCTCCGAGAATTGGCGCACTTCCTTACAAGACCGGTAACCATAGCAACGGCGGTAAACAAAAGCACTTCGTTTCTGGCCGTAGTGCTCCCCGCACTACAGCCATCCGGAGGCGCACAGAGCTTTTGGCCGTGATATTATCTATAAAATTATGTTATACTATTATATATAGAACGTTAGAAGACGCTGTCACCGAGTGTGAGAGGAGAGTTGACGGAGAAGATGGCGGTTGACCTAGTTTCAAAGTTGATACCGTTTATGCTCGGTAATACCGGTGTTACGTGTTGACACGACTACTACTACATGTTCCAAATCTGTTAACATATTCTCCATCCATTAGAAGAGAAAGATCAGTTAAGTCATTAATTCGTCTGAAATATAACAGCCAGCACATACACATTTGACTAGCAGCTTGTGCTACCCCTCGCCTAGCAATAACGTCAATGGTGGAGCTCTGGCTAACTGTTTTTCTGTCAATTCACCTGTACAACTCGTTAATGCCTGACTTCGGAATAAATCCGTTATTTTTGAGCACTTAGATGCATCCGCCTCTTCTTTATTCTGGCCTTTTCAGCCCCTCCTTTCTCTTTTCTCTTCTTGCCTTCCATGAGTGCCACAACAAGCAAAAGCAAGCAACCACGAACTTGCTCGCCTTCTCTGTCTGACGCGTCTTTAGGGTCATGCCATTAGACGTGGGGCCGCTCATATATTCCCCTACATTTCCGAAAATGGACTTGACCTGCAAGCTGTTTATTGGATAAACGCATTTCCCAATCCCAGGAGTCTTTGCTCTATTCTACGTCAATTCAAGAACAAACAAATTAAAGTAAACTGTAGTTCGTATTATTTATTTATGGCCATGAAAGTTCTGTAACGCCTGAATAATGAAGAATTAAATGAAGTAAAAAAAAATAATATAAAAAAAAAACCATGAATGAGACATAGAGAGTAAGCAAGTGGTATAAATATTGATTGGATGTTCTCTAGACATATATTGTTTATTTCGGGGAATTTCACGGCGTCTTGACAGGAATAAATTATGCTCAGGGCCGGCTTGCAGACGCCTCGCGGCCGCTCACAACTGTGGGCTGGTCCAACTGACTTCGCAGGCCGCTACACAATTGTGGGCCGGTCCAGCTGACCTGGGAAATCCCGCAATCTCCCGATCGTCCCGACGGCCACTCCGCCTCTGGTCTCCAGTAAGCTTGGATTCCCGTTTTGGACAATAAATCTGAACTGTTCCAATGCTGGTGCCTGTCTGTGCTGTTCTTGGGTCCAACCTCACGCCCCATTACATACTTGCTCCTGGCCAACATTAAATCTATCTCTATTCTCACACCACGGCAATCTTGGAAAAAAAGGAGAGTGTAACCTTTATTTGCTTTAATCTGAGTGTCCAAATTTAACATGGGTTGCTTCAGGGTGTACTTTAAGACCTTGTCGGAGCCTTAACCCCTGCCCATCGGTAAGTTTGTGCAGAAGTGCTCTGAAAATGTTAATCACGTCACAGGGTATGTGAAGATCCTTCTGTTTTTCAAAGCACATGCTGCACTTTTGCCCCATTATAATTCTTGGCAATATTTTATTCCTGATGCCGATAGCGCAGTGCTCGACCTATAAGACCCGGCGAGGGTACGATCCTCGGTAACAGAATAAGCATCAGCCAATAGGGACGCCATTCAGAGTCAAAAGTAACAAACAATTCAGTACAACACAAAATGAGTCTGAACTTGTTTGTTTGCTTTTATTCTTACTTATAGATAGTAACCTTTTTATTCCATTCTAATTCATTTTAATAGTTTGATATATTTTACTCTTTGTATGCTTAATAATTTCAACAGAATTGTAATATATGCATGCCTTTTTCTTATTTCATTCAAATAGTTTTGAATATTTATCTCTGTATTCCGTGTATTTGTAACACTATTTTAAATAAAATGAATGCATTTTTTGCAAATCAAAGTAAAGGCTGAATGAAACAAGGCGTTGAGCCTCCTTTGGCCCCAGCTCTGCCTCTGAGAGCTGCTGATCTTCCAGCCCTGCTGCAGGCTCCTGAAGGCCCTGACACACGTTTCTATTCTGGTGACCACAGCTGCTGCTACCACGCCCTGCTATCATCCTGATGACTGTGACTGCGTGACTTCCTGCCTCTGGATTTGGATTTGCGTTGCGCTCTCCACTTGTAAACCAGACTGGAAGGCAATACTGAAAAGCAAGCAGGCCCACCTATCACATTAGCCAGGTAAATAGGACATATGTGCTTAATGAGAGTGGACTCGGAATAGACCTGATGTTTATATGAATACTTTGAATTACTATATCATAGGTTTACTTATTTGTTAATTATTTGTCTTTTTGTATTCTGTTTTTTAAACATTATCTTAGTTTATCTGGTTTGATTGTTGACTATTTAAATTTTGTTTGTTTAACTTGAGAGGAATTAAATGAATGAGAGCCTGTTAAATCCGCCTGAATGCATTTATTTGCTCTGCTTTCAATAACACGTACATAAAACAAAGTTGTGATTTATCTCTTCGAAATGATCATGTATAAGGTGATGCGGAAATGGCATTAAAAACGGTCAGCAATGTTCCTTTATGCACAAATTCGTTCTTCTCACGATGTATAGATAAGGCCTATTGTGAATTGGGTCGCGATGGTTTGTATTTAAAAGAAAATCGGTCCCCAGAAAAAAAGTTTGGGAAACACTGCACTAGACAACCAACGTAGAAGAGAAACAAAATCACAAGCCTATTTTTTCACCACAGGTGACAGCATGCCACTGGGTCCCCCGCCCACAAACAATCGCACAAGCGTGTCTCCGGTGTTCAAAGAGGATTGTCTGCTTGATATTGGCCCCTCCCATTGACTCCTCCCCCCTCCCCCATTGACTCCTCCCCCCTCCCCCGTGGCGTCTACGTTTACAATGAAGTACGGGGAGGATCTGAATCTACAAATGAAGGGAGGTGGCGGGAGTGCTGTCACGATGTCAGCGGACGTCGATGAAGAGGGAGACACCGAGCTGTCTCCCTGTCCCCCATGGAGGAAGCAGCAGGGTGCTGAGGAAGGGAAGAAAACATCTGCTCAGGATAACCTGAATATATACAGTGTATATATATATATATATATATATATATATATACATATATATATATATATATATATATATATATATACATAAAATAAACTGACAGAAACATCACAGGAAGAAGTGTCCGTTCTAGCAGAGGAATGGTAAATCAGGTGAGCAGCAACTCCGCTATGGATGGCTTAACGGGAACAGACACACTTTAGCCCGGGCTAATACGCTAATATTCACCATCCCAGTGAAACGTGGAATGGAAGGGTTCACAGAACCAGTTGCTGGTTGTAAATGTTGATGCATTATGTTAAACGGGAAACATGATGTGTGGCTATGTTAGAAGACATAATCCAAGCAGTGGTGCAGTGTTCACTGGGTAACATAGCTCAAAACAGAAAGCAGAGTTGTACAGGACAAAAAAAGGTGATATCAGTCTAACTAAAAAGGACTAAGAGTTATGAATAGTGTATTGATTATAAAACGGCACACAGGACAAACAAGGGGGCTTCTCTCGACTATTGTCTGGAGAATGTGCGTTTGTACGTGGGTTAGGGCTGGCCTCGAGCTATGCAGAAAAAGCCGCCAAGCTGTTTTTTCCCCTACTATGTGTTTCCTGGTCTTATGGGGGATAATGACGTAGGCTTTCTGTTCTCAGAGACACTGTTCATAAATGAGGCCCGACACAGAACTTTATGTTCTCCTGTAGACTTTCAGAACACAGACACCAGTCAGGTAATGCCCACAATGCAAGCCAACGACAGAACAAAGCAGCACCAAACGCAGACCTCACTGGTCCAGGAAGAAGGGAGGGGGCAGGAGAAGGGATGGAGGAGTGGAGGGTGGAGGAATCCTAGAAGAACGCGTGGGTTTAACGACCAGCAGATAAGCATTGAAGATAGATAGAAAACTAGGAAATGGCAGGAGAGATATCGGATTGAGAGATGAAGGGGGAGAAAATGATTAGAGTTGAAGGTCATTCATATAACAAGGGAGTGATACAGAGCAATAAGAATATGGCAATCACGTAAAATCACTTTATATTAAAACGCTTCAGACTGAGATTTGTTCTTTATTTAAATCGATACAAGTCTTCGACTAAATCGTTTTGACCAATATTTATACTCATATGTGTTATCGGTGTACAAGGGGTCGTCAATGTGTTTAAAACCCGGCAGCGCAGGTGAAAAAAGAAAAAAGAAGAAAAAGCTTTTTCCGCACTCTCATCTGTCACTCTGAACCCAAACGTTTGCTTCAGGAGAACTCAGTTTTAATTTCCTTTTTCTAAAGTCCTGTTCACTCGCTCCCATCGCGGCAGCGGCAGCGGCGGCTAACAGGTTACGTTGGGCTGTCATGGTATCAAGGCGCCGGTGAGTAATGATGATGATCAAACGGAGACTGATGTTCGCTGTCACAACGCGTCCCGTCTCGCCCGCTGCCCTCCTCACCGAGGCCCCTCCCAGAGAGCGTCTCCTAAAGGGGCGCCAGGCAAACGCAGCGCAGCGGGGCCTTGTGGGTAATGCCTCCCAGGAAGTTCATTGGTCTTCGTTACCGAAGTCAGTGTTTTGCCTACTGCCGCATAATACGTCCTTATAAATCCGCTCAGACTATGTGAGGGGCCGGACGCGTCCCACTGTGTTTTAGAGTAGAAGAAGAGGAGGAATATGTAAGTGATAATGTATAGAATGCCGGTCATTATCGGGAAAATAAGCTCCAACAGCGAGAACCGGACACTGACGCGAAGCGGAGGTATCTTGCTTTGCCCTGACTGAATAATGACCGGCGGAGTGATTCGAAGACTGCAAAAAATCCACTTTCCTTGACAGAGGTATAATTATACTGCAACGCTGATTTATCAAGTAAAATTCAACGCAGGAAGTTGTGAAGGACCCATGCAAGTGAACGGAGCTTTCCACGGCATTGAGAAGAGCCGTGTAAGGCCGTGCTCACATCTAGCATTTTTCTTTATCGGCCAGCGCTTGTTTTACATTATATTCCTATGGACCAGTGCGTTTCTGGAAAAAGTCACGGCCGTTTTTTAAACGCCACTCACAGCGTTTTTTTTCTGCCATACGGAGCGTTGAAAAAAGTTCAACTTTCAGGAAGAAAGCGGCCGGCGTCAGGCGTCTTTGTGGTAACTGACCAATCACAAGCGGAACACTTGTGAGTGGTCATTTGATTGACACTTTGTCACGAAGGAAACTCTCAACTGTCAAAACAAGAAACAATGGCGGACAAATCACTCGGGAAAGTGCCGGTGGAGCGATTCATAGTTTTAATTACAGAACATGTCTAGATCTACGACATGTCTAATGGGCTCTAGCCTGGATACGTAGTAGGCGAGTAACTTCGGGTCTGGGTTCGTTGCTAGGCAATAGGAAAACGCTCTCTGCGCTTTTAGGAAAAAAAACGCAGCCAGCTTTTTTATTTGTTGAACAAACGGTCGGCTCAACTTTTCCCTATTACAAAAAACGCTAGATGTGAACACGGCCTAATAATAGTATTTAATATGCTGGCTTGTTATACTATCCAGTCGTATATTGTTCAGTATTTAATATTGAATTTGAAGGTTGGGCAGTCAAAAAGTGTAATTCCCGTCGGTGTAACGACACCCCCTGCGTCTGTTTGGGATATCAGAAGCTGTGAGCACTATCTTCTCCTAACTGATGTTCGGTTCATAAAAGACGGCGATTTGCAGGAGTTCTCCCTATCCTGGCCTGTATCACGGGAAACATAATTGAACCCTTTTTCATTCAGCGCATTTTAAATGTCAAGGGACCACTGATGAAGCGGGCATATTAATGAATATGAATATAAACTATTCTGGTACGGTAGCTCGGTTCCGCATCAGCTTCTAATAGTCAACTTCTCTCACTCAGTTTGGATACTTAGCAGTTTGCACCTCACAGCCTCTTAGTTCGAGAGAGAGAGAGAGAGAGAGAGAGAGAGAGAGAGAGAGAGAGAGAGAGAGAGAGAGAGAGAGAGAGAGAGAGAGAGACCATCAACTTGGCCCACTTACTCAACCTCGAAGGAATAAACTCTCACCGTACCAAAAACCACACATACAGTTGAACAGCAGAAAAAGCCTTAGTTGGACGAGAAGAGGGCTGCTCTCTTGCCCTTACCACAAGCACACCCACCTCTTCCTCCTCCTCCTCCCCCAGTCCGACCACCACCAACAACACCACCACCATTTTTCACTGAACTTGTCTTCCTCTCCCAGCCTCACGCCGGTAAATAACAAGTGAATAACAAGACGTGTGGATGGAGAGGGAAATAAAGAGAAATATGTTCACGATATAAAAAAGCATCTCGGGAGAGGCCCAATTAAAGGGTTCTGAAGAAGCTCTTTATAGACTTCACCCCTCATCAACTCAGAGTTGTAAAGAACCTTGAACATACCTGCCTTTGGGTGCTGGATTCAAGTTCATATACATATCACTTTTGCCAAAATAGACTATAACCCTGTTTGACATATTTCCCTAAATGTGTGAAAAACAACATTGTGGTATCCTGTGGTTATTTGGCCCAAATGCATTCAAATATAAGCTTGTTTTTATTTAAAGTAAATTAAGGTCACGACTCACCCTGGCCCAGCTAAAGCACATACCTGGACACGTTGTCATGCCAACAAACAAGATATGACATTTAGTCAGTTAATCATTGCACTTTTCAGAACAACATTATTCTGAAGCCTGAACAACAATTCATTTTTAAATGTGTTACACTTTGTTCATACTTCTCTAAACCTAATCATATTTACAGGCAGGCAGGCAGGCAGGCAGGCGCACACACACACACACACACACACACACACACACACACACACACACACACACACACACACACACACACACACACACACACACACACACACACACACACACACACACACACACACACACACTAGACTTGTGTTATTTGCTTTCTGCAAAGTCTAAAGGGCTGGTACAAGGAAGTTCAAACTACATGGTTACTATTCATAGTAATACAGAAAAAATAGGCCTCCATTTAAAATAAAATCCACTGGAATGGAGATTTCTACTGATTTGTAACCAGACTCAAAATCGGCCCCTTGATGTCAGGCCTTCAAACAATTGTGTGTGATTTAGTTTAAGATGTATAGTGAGGACGCGACTATGTGTTTGGTTGAGGTTTGTGCACCATTGGAAGCGGGGGAAACACAAGGTTGTATTTTGAGCACCAATTACCCATGTGTGCTCGAGAATGCTGACCTTTCCGTGTCCGGGCTCCATGTCGGCAGCCTGCTTTCCGCGACCACCGCCCACGAATAAACGGTTTATAAAGTGTTTATTTTTCTTCCCTTTGCCATAAAGGTTAGTTTAGGGATGTGCCTTATTGTGGATGCACACCAGGCATCAGACAGTAGAATATGTTTAAAGTTGAATAAGAATGATTCCAGATGACAACATCCATCATTCAGTCTTTGTTTCTCCCTCTCGGGCTCTAGACCGTTAAACCTAGCATCACTTGTGGGATAGGGCTTTTAACATTGTGATTTCCCGTTCGCAATAACTGCCTTCTTTTCAAAAGGATAGGAGCATAGGAATGTTATTGATAGTAATGGTGCTTTGGACATTGTTGAGTTATTAATCATAAAGTTTTTGCCCTGGATGAGGTTACTGCCACAGGGTTCTCATGTGAGACGTGGAAAAATAACGTTTTAATTTGCCTAGGTAACGGTATATTTACGTTTCTTTAGGATTTTACATTACAAAACTCTCAGACTCTCTCGAGTCAAAAACAGTATCGCCTACAAAAGATACAATTATGAACCACTCTGTTGGTTTTCATCCTGGTTTCCTCATGTTGTATTGAAACTGTGAATTGTGTGTCAATTACATTAGTATCTAATTTGAATGTTACAAAGAAATCTCTCAGAAATGCTAATTAGCAGCTAAGTTTATTGTTGGTACATACATTAGCAAGCCTTGATATGCTACTGCTAAAACTCACAGTGGAAATATAGCTCAACGCATGACAAGCATGAAATCAATGGCATTCATCATGCCTCACTCCATATGCTAATAAAACCAAAATTAAAAAATAAATAAAATTCGTCCATACTGTGCACATAGCAGGTTTGTAGAAGGAGACTTCTAATTTCCTACTAGAGAACCCCATTAATATTTTGGCATACAGCAAAACTAAGGTATTGGAACTGACAACTGAAATTGTTGTCAGATCACCACTACGAAGAACACATCTTGAAGAATGCATTGTCATCTTTGTATTGGTCAAAATACTATTTTGTGAAATAAAGGGGGTCTTGGATAATGCACCAGGTTTAAAATGCTCTAAAAGTTTGCATTTTTATACATTTTATTTATCAAAATACTATTTTGTGAAATAAAGGGGGCCTTGGATAATGCACCAGGTTTAAAATGCTATAAAAGTTTGCATTTTTATACATTTTATTTATCAGAACGTGTGTGTGTGTGTGTGTGTGTGTGTGTGTGTGTGTGTGTGTGTGTGTGTGTGTGTGTGTGTGTGTGTGTGTGTGTGTGTGTGTGTGTGTGTGTGTGTGTGTGTGTGTGTGTGTGTGTGTGTGTGAGAGAGAGTGACGTCAGCGAGTGAGTGGACGAGCGAGGAGAGCAAGCGGTAGTGTCTGTGCGTGTCAGTTTAGTGAAGTAATGAACGAGTCCGGTTGGGATAATAGAAGAATAAAGTACCCAGCCTGTCAAGAATCGGGGCCGCTACATTCCGACCATATTCCAACCTACTGTATAAGCAGACCCACTGTCGGTCAAAGTGAAGGGTGTTGCCCCCGAGAGAGCATTGGTCCTGGAGGGAACGTCTCCTGTGCTCCTCCTCGACTATGATCTGGGAGCTTACAGCAGGAAAGGTGTAACACTAACCATCTCATAGTAGGAGGCGGAGGGCAAGATGGTATACGTGCTCCAATAGTGAGAGTTAAAACTAAAGCACATATATTTGAAGCATTTCAGCTTGTGTGTGATTAATCGCGGGCACGGGGGTCCGGGCAGTGGTGTAGTGGTCCCTGGAGAAGTGGGTATACTCTAAATGTTTGCCCTTTTTTAACGCAGCCCAGAAAAACGCCCTGTTTTAGAAACAGTGACATGTGAGACTACTCTATTTAGTTCACCCAAAAATCCTTCAGTAGTATTTGCTCATTGTCACATCATTTCTGCTGCTTGATCTCATGGAGGAAGGATTATGAAATTACTAAACCAATACTGGCCCAAAGACTAGTGACAGACAACTATGCATTTTGAGTGAACTATTCCTTATTCCTGGAATGACATCTATTCTCTCACTTGGCAAGTCAGTAATTTATTTTGTAAACTGTGTCTTTGATCAGCTGACTTGCAACACAGCATGGGCCAGAGTGGGCCACTATTATAAAATTAACATGACTTGATCAGGAGCAGTTTGTAGATATTACTGGTCACACAGGCAGCCTGCATGAATATAAAATATAGATGAGGCAAACATGGTGTTTCAGTAATTTTTTGAACATTTATTTAAATAAAATACTTCAGATCTGAATTTGACAATGAATCCTTGTTCATATTTCAACTTAGATTAAAAAAAAAACGCAAATCATTCTCTTCCACATCAATCATCTCGTTAGATATATTTAATATCAATATATATATAAATATCATATATATAATTCAGTGGGGGGTTTACTTCAGTGGGGGTTTCTGCTCGTGGCGCTGTCATGCTAAATTTGTACCGGCTGCCAAATTTGTACCGGGCACGTCAACAGTTGTCCGTTGCCAGGCAAGTATTTCAAAAAACATTCGCGCTCATGTTGCCAAAGACAAAATAACATAATGCAGATAACGGATCGCTAGATAACACTTGTTTTTACTTTATATTTGTATTGTATTTAATTGTTTAATCAAATTTAGCAAGTAAACTGAGTGTTTAAAGCGGGTTTCAAAAAACATTCGCGCTCATGTTGCCAAAACATAATACAGAAAACGGATCGCTAGATAACACTTGTTTTTACTTTATATTTGTATTGGATTTAATTGTTTGATCAAATTTAGCAAGTAAACTGAGTGTTTAAAGCAGGTCAAGGACGAAATAGCACAATACAGATAACGGACAAGTGCGAATGAACGAGCTTGAAGGTTCGCGAATGTTCGTGAACCTTTCACGTCATTCGACGCGATCGTCCGTTGCCAGGCAACGGACGACGCGATCATCTGTTGCCAGGCAGGTTTGGAATGGATTACGTATGGATGACGCGCCCGTAACAAATTTGGCAGCCGGTACAAATTTGGCATGACAGCGCCCTCCATGTGATTTGGCTCCCCCCTCAAATACGGCGCCCCGGGCGGCTGCCTGGTTCGCACGTGCCAAAAACCGCCACTGCTGACATGGCAAATGCGGCCCAACCAACTCTGCTTTCGGATATTTTGTTTATTTCCAATAGCCTTGGCCAAAGTCCTGCACGGGTCCATCTTTTGAGACCCTCACCCGTGATTTCTAGCACCAGATCCGCCCGTCACCCACGATAATATCAAAATGAAATCCACACCGGCAGAGACACGTTAATACTTGCCCTGTTACCCGACCTGTGCTCGCAATAAATCACACGCAAGCTAAAGTCACTCAAATGAATGTGCATTATTTTTATCTCGCACTATTGGAGCACGTATACCCTCTTTGCGCTCCGCCTCCAAGGGGAGACGTTCCCTCCAGGGCCGATGCTTTCTCGGGGGCAACACCCTTCACTTTGACCGGCAGTGGGTCTCCTTATAGGTCGGAATATGGTCGGAATGTAGCGCCCACTGATCCTTGACCGGCTGGATACTTTATTCTTTCTCTCTCACAACCGGACTCGTTCATTACTTCACTAAACTGACCCGCACACTACCGCTCGCTCTCCTCGATCGTCCACTCACTCGCTGATGTAACACACACACACACACACACACACACACACACAAGCACACACACAAGCACACACACAGCCAGTGATATGCGTAGGCCTACGAGATAGGCCTACTTTCTCGTGCTCACGAGTCACTTTCTCGTGAGCACCAGATACTTTTTTTGCCCATTTCCCTCTACGGGTTTCGTACATTTCTGTTGTGACAATAAAACAATAAAATAAAGTTTATTTATAAACTGTATTACCTTATTATTTTAGTGAGGACTCATAAATAACTACAAATAACCAATGTTAGGGAAATCTGTTTATGTTTTGTTACGCGTTTCTGGAATTTCTTTTAAAAATATATGTCGGCATATATGTCGGAATATCAGATTTTTAAATCACCAAATATTTGTATCGTATCGGCCTTAAAAATCCTTCATCGGTCGGGCTCTAGTTGACACACACACACACACACACACACACACACACACACACACACACACACACACACACACACACACACACACACACACACACACACACACACACACACACACACACACACACACACAGAGCACGCGCAAACTGTGTGCTTTTTTTTTTTTTTTCAAATACAAAAGCTTGTTTAACTTTGCCTTTATTTTCTATTTTAATACAAAATGCCTTTTTCACTTTCTATTTTACCCATTTCTTTGCATATGTCTTTTACTTATCTATTATTTTATTTTATTGTATGACAATGTTTATATGTGAAGCACTTTGAGTCTGCCTTGTGTATGAAAAGTACTATATAAATAAAGTTGCCTTGCCCTGCCTTGCCTTTGATAACCTTAATGAACTAGTTAATCTGATTAGATTTACAAAACAATACTGGCAAACAAACAAGACTTCTAAAATAAGGTAAGAGATGGCATCTGTACTAAAAGTAGACACATCACCCTGTCTATATTTATTTATAGACAGGGTGATGTGCTTCAATCTTTCCCTTTTGTTGCGTTTTTTCTTGAAGAAAGTAGTCCAATCCTTGGTTGCTTTTAACTCACTTTATTTGTTAAAGTAGGCTTATTTCGGTATGGTAACTATGAAGCATAAGGGAGGGAATTGTATCTAATTGGAATAATATCGGGCACTACTTCGAGTCCCGGGCAAAGGCCCAGGGCCCCGTTTCCCGATATCGATGGATCTTCGCTCGTAAGATCATTCTCCCGATGGATCTTGCGATCCATCGATAATTTCTTTGTCGCGGTTTTAAGTATTGCGGGTACGGGCGGCTGCGGGTTTGCAAAATAAGACCCGTTCAGGACTCTGGCACTGGCACATAAAGCTGCAGGTCGGAAGAACGAGTCATTAGTTTGCGAATTGTTTAAACACATGGAGCAGGTTGTTAAATCTGTCTCCTTCATAGAGACGTTTATGCACACTCTATATTTAATCCCTAGGACCCTCCCCCTCCATAAATTAGCCACTAACAGTGGCAATTCCCTATCCTTCTCACACTCATTGGTCTGCTACAGATTCCGGCTTCGTTGACGTACCCCTTCCCCGTTTAACGTGTAAAAAAAATGACAAATTCACTGGTCGCACATGTGAGACCAGATGTAAAATTCAGTTGCACACTATAAAATTTTGGTTGCATAATGCGACCATTTGGTCGTTGTCTGGAGCCCTGCTCACGCTCTGGCCAGTGGCGCCGGAATGATTTCAGTGGTGGGGGGGCCAAATGCGCGTGCATGTGTCGAACAGCGCGTGACACCTCATCATCCTATAGCCGGCCACACACTGGCGCCGAAGCGCCGTGGTGCGCATTTCACGCACGTCAATTGCCACCCCTAGCACCAATAGGAAGCGGCGCGCTGCAGCACCGTTGTGATCCAAATAATGTGTCGTCACCGCAAAGTAAACACTGAATCATCATAATAACCTTCTTCATTGTCATCATCGTCATCTCAATCCTCATCATCGCAATCATTATTATAGATGGCGTTTGGATTTGACTGTAGAAACTTTAGTCGTGTTTAATGCAGTGCTTCACGCAGCATCAACGCAGCAACAAAGTATAAATAACAATGGATCCAGAGTTCCTATACTAGGCATTATGATGGCGGTCCTCTGCGTAGTAGAGTGAAGTCTAGTTAGTAAAGATCCGCGGATAAGCTGTAATGTCATCCCGATTTTGAGTCGCGTGTTCTGCGTCCCGACAAAAAGCCTGTCGGCTCGCTAAAATGTCCAACCACTATGTAATGTCCCCTGTTGTCAGCGAACATAGCCAACCTGTTCTTATTGCAGCCCGATCCAGCATATGAATTCAACAATGTGTGAGGGCATATGCAGCAGGGATGATCCCACAGTGGAATGCTTATGGAAAACCAGTGGACGAGCGCTGGGCAGAGTTTTTAGAAGCCGGGAGATTATAGAAAAATATAATTAGTCAGTTTGCCGTTGGTCTAGTCAATATGTTAACCTACTTATTATTTATTTATTTATTTAAACTGCAACCCACCCGCAATTCCCCCAAGTATTACTTTTTTCACGCAATCCACTCAACCCGTGGATTATGCACGCCGGTGTCCGCGGGTATGACAACCAACCGCACATCTCTAGTCTTTACTTTACTTGTTAGTTCTTTACTAATCAGTAAACACTGCCCGTGTGCTCCAGCTGTTTGCAGGATTCCCTCCATGTCAACAATGGAGACGAAAAATTGCAGATCACAAGCATGTCACATTACAAGACCTCGTCTCATTGCCGACTATTCAAAATCGTGTACGACTTGCAAATTTGTCTGCGACGAACGAATCGGGGCAAAATCGGGCTGAAATCGTATAGTCTAAACCAGCCATAAGCAAGCAACAGCGCCATTGTACGAATTCCCTATTAGACCAAACAAGACTCGTAATGGTAGGTAAAAACAATACTTTATTAAAGCATGCAATTGTGAAAATAATAATAAGAAAACATAAAGTGCTTGCATGATATTGAAGCCTACAGCGATCGTTAGTTAACTTGTGCGACGGTGCCTTATCATTTGTTTACCCATGGGCCATGGCAACGCGATTGCTACCTGCTGTAGTACTCTCATTGGCTGAAACGTTTAGAATGTTTTAGACTCAATCAATATAAGGTTGCGGGGAGGCGGAGCTCTATTTGTTTGTATAGTAACAATATTTGGCCAAAACATTACTGACTAGTAGTTCAATACAGTAGTTTTGTATTGATGAAATCGTTCATCAATTCAGGCAAAAAAAACAATATATATTTCTTTTTTTTTTCACGAAAAGTGGGGTGGCCATTGGCCCCGCGGCCTCATAGGTTCCGGCGCCTATGGCTCTGGAGTCAACGGAATTCAATGAGGGCACCTAAAAACTCTGCCGGAAAGAAACTAAAAGTTCTAGTTCTTTGCAGAAGAACACATCTCCTCAAGGGATGGGCGATGGTCGATTCTATCGACTATCAACGATAGATGGATTCAATAGTCGATTGTCTGAAGTTGAGGGGTGAAAAGGCTATTTATTTTTTTAATTATTTTTAATAAAAAAAAATATGAACGGAAAACAGCGCTGTGTGTGGTGTTGTGGCTCCTTTTACAGCTTCAAAAGCCCCGGAAATTGTAATTGAAGTTAACTGGCACAGGTGGAAATGCACTCTGTAGCGCTGACCTGCCGTATTCGCTCACTGCTATGAGAGGAGAGGGGAGGGCCTCGAAAACTACTGGTCTGCTCGCACGTCGAAATGACATCATACTCCGCTGCATGTCACTTTGAAAAACTTTGTGTGTGTGTGTGTGTGGGTGTTTGTGTGTTTGTGTTGGGAAAGTTCATTTTTTCTACGTGAACTAGTCCAAAGTTCAGTTCACATTTCCAAAAATGAAATAGTTCATAATTCTTATTTTCAATATGTTGCTGTGAGCTATTATTTTTTTACGGTATTTTGCATTGAGCCCCCTAGCCTGTGTCTGAGTGTGTGTGTGGGGGGGTGTGCGTGTTTGAGCCCCCTTTCTGCATTTCTGGTTTGTCTAGGATTCAATAGAGGTTGAATCAAGTATCGTAGCGAAATACAGTTTCTATCATGTTTTATTGCACATTCAGCGCATTTTGTAAATCCCATTGATTTCTGTTGGAAGACTCATTGCTCGTCTAGCCCTACTGTTGGGACGAAGAACAAAGCGAAAAGACTACAACCAAACGTAAATAGCACCCCTTTCCATTTCCGGCCAACAAGCAATGATCTAGGTTCTCGTCTGCTGATCGAGCCAGAGAGCTAACGTTATGGATTGTACATATTTATAATTCGAAATTCGTCCCAGCCTTTATACCACAGATACTCTAGGGTCTATAGCATATAACCGCTTTGTCTGATTACAGTTTAATTAATTTTCACAATTTACCAGCTCTCGTTTTGAAGAATAATTACCGTGCCATTCGTTTCAATGGGAATCGCGATGGTCTAAAATAAAGTGTACATATTTATCATTGGAAATTTGTCCCAGCCTTTATACCACAGATACTATATATAGGGTCTATAGCATATAACCTCGTTTTCTGATTACAGTTTAATGTAACAGTAAGCTGACAACACCGCAACTGCAAATTAACCACGCAGAGATAACCATGGCAACCGGTCAAACAATTTTTCTTTTGGCGACCATTGTGCGCGCGCATCCGCCGTGTTGATAAACAAATAATCCCCCTATTGAACGAAGTTAAACCGAGTGAGGATGCCGTTCACAGACACCAGAATGAACGAGTTCACCGTAACGTTCATCAGGCAGTAATGCAGTACGCTCAGTTCACGTTCGACCAAAATATGAACGAGTTCATGAACTATCGTTCAATGAACGCGTTCAGGCACAACACTGTGTGTGTGTGTGTGTGTGTGTCTGTGTGTGTGTGTCTGTGTGTGTGTGTGTGTGTCTGTCTGTGTCTGTGTCTGTGTGTGTGTGTGTGTGTGTCTTAATAGAACGGTAGAGCCATTGCTTGTGTGTGTGTTGAAGAGAATGGCGGAGGTATTGCGCGTGTGTGTGCCTGAACGTCCTAACGCTCTGTCAACAGAAATCAATGAGAGCACCTGAAAACTATGCCGGTAAGAAACTAAAACTGTGATTCTGAAAAAAGAATAAAAGTTATCGAAATTTCGTTGAGATATTATTGAAGATACAAGTGTGTAGATTTGCTCAATGTTTTGAACGAAGGTAAACGGTTGAAAAATGAATTTGATACAATGTGTTGAATTGTAAGTGTTTGACCAAACGGCTTCAATGAAACCAACTGAAAGTAATAGAAAGGAGTAGTTGCATCCGGCGTTACATGAAACGGTGATATTGACCACCCCATCACCCATGTGATGGCCCATGTGAACATCCCAGGTTATATACCAGGAACCTGATGTGACATTCAGTCTGAAGCCCGACGGGCCGACCAGACAAGGAAAACCCTTCATGGCACACGAAGCCACTCCTCCAGAAGCTTCCTTCCTGCCTTATAAGGAGAAAAAAGAGCCAACAGTCCAACTGAATTAGTGACGTCTCTAATGAGCCGTGTTGCGCCGTACGGGAGCCCGAGTTAGAGGAGAAGCAGACGTAGTGTTTTGATGTGTGGGCGAGATGCAGATTACCGATGCACTGTTCAGGTCATTTGCATAATAAGCCACCGGAAAATTGGATCACAAACTGTGAGTGAAAAGACATATTGAGAGGTGTGTTGGTACCAGGTGACACTGCACATTCGCTGAGGGGACAATCTGGCCATTATGCAAGGCTTTCCCTTCCGATGTTATAATGCGGTATCATGTCCTATTGCAGTCGCCGTTGTGACAGTGTACCGGGTAGTAAGCATGCAAATCATTGATTTATTTGTTTTGGGTAATCTCCAGCACATCACCGCCCTTTTTGGAAAATGTGTGTTGAATGTATTGAACACAAACAAGATTAGCTCAATGTTTAAATAAACAGGTGTTATTGCTATTAACTTTTTAACTGCTAGACAAACAGACACACACAAAGACACACACACACACACACACACACACACATACAAACACAGTTCCCTTTCAAAGTAAAAAAAATCCTGAAGAAGAGAGAAAGTGCTGAATGTATATCGGGGTTTAGCTGACCACACGTATTGTTCTGACCTCTGCAACCTGCTGCTGAGCTGGCCTGGAGCCTGCAGCCTACTCCAGAAGGGAGGCCATGCAGTGTTTTCACTGAGAGGAACGTCCTGTTCAACCACAGTAGCTACGTCGTATCTTGTGGTGAACGAGGATACTTGAGTACAGCCTGAAGCACACCACCATGTCAGATGTGAAATAATGTTCTCAGAATCAGGGCTTCCAAAATGGAGTCCAGGCCGTTACGAAGCAGACCCAATACATTCTGGCTCTGTGTGTTGTTCTCTGTATAAGCAGCTCTAAGGTTTAAAAAGCTATTGAACGAGTGTGACTTGTAAAAATGGCTCATCAATTATTGAGTGAAATGCGCTTTGAGAATATCTGTTTCCAGTTGATGGTACCGGCCTCTGTATGGGTCAATATAGCTTTCAAACTAATCCTGGCTAATTTCTGACAGATGATAGCATCTCTTCCATGATTGGTTCGGGGACTCCATTTTGCCTGTCAATCACAGGAGCATGAGATGCAACACTTCTGTGCTTTTCTGCTCTCAATTCTTACCTATAGCCTACAGCACCTTTAAAAACAATATGATTACGATAATGATCAATACAGTGTGTGAAGTCAAGCTAGGATGAGACACTATAGCCCCGCTATAGCCAATGTTTCCCCAAGCACTGAATGGTTAAGGCGGCCGCCTTAACAACAATAGGGCCCCGCCTTGACTACCAATGTATACAAATAATAATAATAATAATAATAATAATAATGATAATTAAAATATATATATATTTTTTAAATGTTATGGATCTTGCCTGTGAACATTTCTGCTCAATGTGTACATCGGTCCAATAGGATGTGGAAGGAACTATGGACGCATGCTGAATTGAACCTATGTAGGCCGATTCTGCCGGATAGTAACTATGATTCATATCAAGCAAGGTTTCTGATACAATCTAATGGTAATTATTTAAAATAAATAAACTTATCCACAGCAATCCATGTAACTCGATTTTTTTTCACTATAATTGTCAAAAGATATGATTTCTAAAATAAATGGCAGGTGTGCATGTCTAGAGACACCGCTTTTTGTCATCTTTTATCGTTATTAAAGATGCACGGATATGTAGGCCTCATTCCTCAAATGGAGGTAATGGGCTGACAAAGTACCATGAAGGATGGGTTTCCACGTCCCCCCCCGTCCCCCGACATTTCTCACGCTAAAGATACAGGTGCAAATTATCCGATGGTAACATTATCAAACCGTAGGATTAAAAAGCGCCTTGATTAAGCCAAACATCCACAGTCTTGCAACCACCTCAAGAACCATATAGAATAAATAAAACAAATAATTATGGTAATAATAATTAATATAATTATTATTAGCCTATTTGTCACGATTGCATGACAATTATATCCGTGTAAAGATCGTAAAATAAAGGTATTTCTACCCTAAAAGAGTCAGGGCACGCAAATCTCTCTCTAGACGAACAATGGTCCGCTTTTAAGAACAGTGCAGGTTTTTTCTCACCTCGTCAAAAGAAAACATGGTCTATGTTCCGTGAGTGGCAAGCATTGAACCCAACAGAAAATATCAGTATTAAACAACTCTGATACCCGACAGTTTTGGAAGGAAGAAGCTAGCTAGCCAGTTTTGGAGGGAACAAAATAGTTAACCCTGCTTTGGAGAGAACAAAGTAGTGAGCCTGTTTTGGAGGGAACAGACTAGTGAGCCCGTTTTTGATGTACCAGCAAGCTAGCTAGTTTTAAAAGGCACCTAGCTAGGCCGTTCCACACTGTTCTTTAATTAGCCGCCTCCTGAGGCGGCTAATTAAAGCACTCACGGATGCAATGATCACAGAAAAAACAGAAGAATCCCCAGCGCTCCTCGACTGCTTGGCATCGATTAGCCCACTCCATTACTTTCACTTTCATTTTTTCTCTCCCCCGCCTCTCTCCCCTCTCTCGCTCTCTGTCTCGATCACGCTCTCTCACCCCCTCATCTTACCCAAAGATCACAATCAAGCCGGGGCTGGTCATTGACAGGAATCACAAGAAGCGGAATGGGCAGAGAAAAATGGGCAGAGCATTGTTCAGCCAATCACAGCGATTGATTAAACGGACTGCTGCTGCTAATTGGCTGGGTTTAGGGGGAAGACTTTGGACAGAGCGCTCCATCGTACACATGGAGAAAGTCAGGGGAGAAGGAAAAAGCAGAGCAGACCGGAAGAAGGGAGGACAGAGGGAAAGAAAGAAAGAAAGTACATGTGTGACTAAGTATTTATTCTGTAGTGAGGCACCTCTTGGACGCATTTATTGGGTAGTTGCTGCGTGATTTTTTCATTTCATTTTGTATTATCTTGTGTATGTATTGTTGGATACTTTACACACTTTATTTGGTTATTGCATATTTTATATTCCATGGCTGCTGTAACAAGTTAATTTACCATGTATGGGATGAAATAAATAAAGTTATTATCTTCTTCTTAAAGAAAAATAAAGAAAGTAAGAAAGAAAGAAAGGTTAGGAAAACAGAGAGAAAATAAATAATGAAGAAAAAGGAAGAAAGACAAGGAATAAAATGCATAAATAATGGTTTAAAGACCATGAAAGAGCACACTAAATAAATAAATTAAGGAAAGATGAACAGAGAAGAGACAGAAGGGAAGAAAGAGAGGGGATTTGGGTATAGGGGTCTGAATATACTAGAAAATAGTTTTTCTCTACCTAGAGCCCCCTAGTGAATAATCAAGGGGGGTCTTTCCCTGACCCTTACCATATCTGTTTCACCCCGTTAACATGTCCAGGTAGTATATATGTTCAAATAAGTAATTTCAATTGAGAATAAAGCCTTCGACAGTAGTACGCTTCAGACTTGAAACTACTAAACACCAAGCGGAATCTCAGAATGGCATAAGCCTTGATCTCCTACATATCATTAGAATACTCTGGATGCACACGTGAACTTGTAGCAAACCATGTCTTGTCTGTTGAGATTTAGGGGGATTTTCTCTTTACTTCCCTTGATCAACTTAGACCTAAATGGCTTATTGGAAAGATAGCAAATGTTGCCGTCATTGTTAGCATTAGCTCCCCAAAAGTCAGAATCTCCTCCCGCGTTAACCTGTGCCGTGTGCGGATGCTACACAACAAATGTTTGGTGAGGCACTTCTAACAAATACAAATAGTTCAGAAATAGCTGCTGTAGATTTTACTTAGAGCAGCACTTTAAGGTATCGTGAGTTGATGAAGTGAAAACGAGAATGTGAGTCTGTTGATAACTGAAATTGGGTATATCTAGAGTACTTATTTGCCTTTGATGTTTATGGACCAATATATTTTATGGATACAACTCGTTTGAACCATCTTCAACCTTGTCTATTTTCTACGTCATGATGTCATGATGTACATGATGTGAGATTCCCGCCTTTTCTGCAAGGGCCAGTGCTTCGTATATTCCTTTACGGAGGAGCAATCCAAGAAGGCATCTTCAAAGGCACTCTGGAAATGTATTTTCCGTTTCATTCAACGTATGCCCTGTGCTTTGCTGGGTGCTATAAGCACTTTACCACATATTTAGATCTAAACTCAAGATATTTCCATGTATCAAAATGGTCCTATGTGCGTGCGTGCGCATGTGTGTGAGTGCATGTGTGTGTTTGCGTGCAATAGGGTGTTATTCCGCCAAGGCCCACGAGAGAGAGCTCAAATCTAAATCAAAATGAAAGGAAACAAGGCTCCGTCAGCTGGGAGCTCAGATTGAGGCTCAATGTCTCCTAATGAGGAGATGATGCCAGAGAATCGGACAAGGACTGCTTGCGTTTTATGCAAAAAACGATATAGAGATAACAAAAAAAACGTCTAGAAAGCTATTGCGCTTGGGCCTCACAAAGTGTTTGGGAAACATCTCTGTCATCTTTCTGACTAGAAATTTGGTAAAGGTGGAAAAGTCTCTTTAACACTCAAGAAGTCTGAACTTGGGGCTAAAAAAAACGTTCCCAGAGTGCTACATTTCAATCTGCGGTAAACTCTGCACAAGCAAGGTCGACGTGGGCTTTGCCGTTTGACAGAACCCCTTGCATCAGGAAACCGAAGTGTGGGTTGTTTTAAAACCTTTACGACTGCTCGCATCATAGGCTCTCTCTCTGTTTTGCGCTTGGCTCTAATGCGGGCACACACACACACACACACAAAACGACACTCACACGTGTCGTGCACACACACGTTTCAACGGAATTCACTGCCATTCAATTTAAAGCTGTTTGGTGCTATTGACAATGCCACAATGACAGAGACTAATAACATGATATACTAAAGTATTCTGCTCCAAAACTCTTTGACACACACACACACACACACACACACACACACACACACACACACACACACACACACACACACACACACACACACACACACACACACACACACACACACACACACACACACACACACACACACACACACACACACACACAGGCTCCCTCTCTCTCGCTATGTTATCTTCCTGACGTCCCCCAAACAATTCGCGATCTCGCCTGGTACAGAAGGCCCTGGCCACAAAACGTCACTTTACAGCCACTTCAGCAACATGCCGCCTACAGAGAGTTTTGAACGGTATAAACATATATATATATATATATTTTTTTATATAAATATGAAATGTAATTTAGTTCTTCCAATCTAAAATAAAAATCTTGTAGTATATATAGAGCCCATCAAGATAATCCAGTTCGTGTTTCGCAATGAATATCAGTTGCCCTATCACCAAATCTGCCTTCATCTCATCAAATCAGAGTGGCGCTCATGCTCTTTGCTCTTCCGAATCCGGCTGGAAGTACAGCAAAAACATTTCCTTCTGACAAAAGCCTTCTGGCAGATATAATTGAGTATTTAAACACTGTTATTCTGCCTTTCTCATATGAAGACAGTTTTGATTGATCTGTAGGTTTGCCCCCCCCAGTGCTGATTGTTCCTATAATTTTGACATTTTTTCCTAAGGATTGAGGCCAGACAGATCTGCATAGAGAAACAGAACATGTACTCACAAGATCAGGATGTTCACACAAGGCCGCCATCTACTAGGTATAGTATCATCCTGTATGCATATATAAATACATATATAGTTACATCATGTGGACTTATATATATATAAATACATCTCCTGGAAACGTGAAGTTCTACCAACTGCTAAAGGTGAAAAGATGAGACGATAAGGATTTCATTGACGGTGAAATGTTCATTAAAGATCCCATGGCATGAAAATCTCACTTTCTGAGGTTTTCTAACATTAATATGAGTTCCTCTAGCCTACCTATGCTCCCCCAGTAGCTAGAAATTGTGTTGGGTGTAAAACGAACACGAGGCATTCTGCTCCGCCTTTGAAAAACGAAGCTCAGACGCGCCGTTTTGGAATTTTTCCCCCTTGTGTGTGTGTGTGTGATTACACACACTGTAAGGCAAGTGTTGTACACTTAGTTGTTATTTGGATAACCGTTCTGCGGTTATGGCGCATAACACGTCGGTTCCTTGACGTTTCTGGTATTTCCACAACAAGACTGTAGTTGGGGTTATCTTAGCCATGGTTGAGAAGGAATTGGGGGAAAGGAACTTTGGCTTTGAATCCCTGAAGTACATGAACTGCGACATGGAGGAGACAGGGATTTTCTCCCGCCGGAGCCTCGCTGCCCACTGCCCGCTACCGCGGGGCAGCACCACAGCGAAGCACCACCGCCCGGCAGCGGGCAGCAGATTGATGTGGAAGTGGAGGAACCAGAGACGTCCGAGAACCTGACGCAGTCGTTTGAGATTCATAATATCGTCTGCAGGCGCATACAGCTTTTGGCCGTTATAATATGTAATATATGAGATATCTATGTATAATCTGATATTTAGATATAGAGCTCCAGGACTCCCGCCGGAGCACCCGGAGTGTTCTAGAATATTTACAGAACATGGCCAAAGGCTGTTTGCGCCTCGCCATTGCGATACATCCACTGTAAACAGAGCTCACGGTACCGTGGCGGCAAGCTGCTCAGGGCCACACCCCCAACCTCCTCCTTGACCCGCCTCTCTCCTCCTCATTTGAATTAAAGCTACCGACACCGAAACAGCGCGTTTGGAGAAAGCTCAATGTACAACTGGCTCATAGTGGCTTTAAGTCTGCACCACGGCTGAATTTCGGAAACGTCTTCAAATATTTTGGCAGGGGCCCACTAATATCTATATTAAAGCATCCATAAAGTAGCATGCCATGGGACGTTTAATGGTGTGAATCCTTTCTTTGTGCTTGAGCTTCAGGGGGGGTTATTGGGGGATGGGGGATGAACCCTAGAGCCAGGCAGCGGCGCAGCGGCGTGTGAATTGTGGATGCGGACCGTTAGCCTCTCCAAGGTTCCCCTTTTCAGCGCGGTTTGAAGCACAATGCGAGCTATCAACAGGAAGACAGCGCCAAGGACACAGGATGTACAAGGACGGAGCTGGGCACAGCGCAAAAACCCACGCACGCACACACATACACATGCGCGTAAGCCCACAGTCAAGCACCCACACACTTTAAGTGGCAGTATACAGTCAACACAATCATACAGGTCCACTGTTAAGCATTCACACAAACACACAACGGCGATCGCCGTACTCATAACTCCCAGGGTTCACAGCCCGTAGATACATCCAAGACAATATCATCTTTCACGTAAAGAGGAGTCGGAGGGGAATCTGAATGATTTAATACCTTTCGCTGCTATTCTACGCTTTTAAAAGGTTTGGTTTCGTAAGAATGTGCTTGGTTTAAGTCGAATCCAATCCTTATTGGCGATGTAACAACCACATATATATATGCACAGATATTGTTTGTGTGTTTT
The DNA here is from genome assembly GCF_031168955.1 of Gadus macrocephalus. Lineage (NCBI taxonomy): Eukaryota > Metazoa > Chordata > Actinopteri > Gadiformes > Gadidae > Gadus > Gadus macrocephalus. The sequence continues at coordinate 13,218,305 of NC_082385.1, forward strand.
CTGTTTATAAAGTTGGACACTAGGTCTTGCTATGGTCTACCTGTCTTGGGATCTGACCGCTTATTCCCCTCTAAACGGCGGAAGTGGGGATAGAAATAGAGGAGGGAGAGAGAAATGGGTTATTTTTCAATAATTCAATAGTTAGAATCCAGATAATGCGACCACCGAGTAATCTCTGACAGAAGAGCAACAATGGTGGATATAGCCCCCCAAACTAACCGTGAACGAGGGCTTTTTATCTGTGTGAAATGTCAGTTGAATCAAAGCTAGGGCAATACCCAGGAAGTGATATTTTCAATGAGTAAAATGGCTTTTCACACGCTCCCTTTCTCTTCACCAAATCTCTCTACCTCTCTCTCCATCGCTCTCTCCCCCTTTCGCTTTCTCTCTCTCTCTCCTCCTTTTGCTCTCGCTCTCACTCCCGATCTCTCTCTTTCAATAAATCTGTCTCTCCTTTCGTCCGATTGAGTGTCTTGAGTCTTGTCGACTTCTTTCTGCAGTTTGCATTATCTCGCTCTCCTCTCATCGTTATTCTAGTGTGCGTGGCACCTTCTAAATAATTAAACCGTTCATCACCTCGTGGTTTATGAACAAATGTACACCGATTTGGGTGCAACAAAGACACGCCTCACTCAGGACATCATACACACTGACCGGTGGAAAGGACGTCAAGTCTCTGCACCTTTCTAGAATGAGTGTGGAATGTGTTTCTGATTGACATCCAAATTAAACCCAGAATCCCTTCCGGAGCGATTACCTTAAAAAAGGTAAAAATGCTGAAACGGATTTCATTAGAGTCTCATTATAGTGTAACAATTAAAGTTATATATAACAGTCCTGAAGAAAAAATAAATTGGGATAATTCGCGTATTGACTTTCAAATGTTGAAACTGATATCAATGCGTCAAGGCTAATTAGACTGGGTCCCCACTGATTAGCTTTAGAATAAGAAGAAACAGAACCAGATTCCCTAAAGGTCCAGTTAGCCACCTGCAGGTGAACTCGTTTCCACAAGATGGAATAACCAGAGGGTAATGGGCGATGCTTAAACAGCAAACTGTGATGGAATAAATAATTCAGTAACTCTTCATGGCCATTTGGAGATGAATGGACAGTATCACGCAAACACGCACTACAAAACAGCAGGAAACAGATACAGCTCGACAGATTTTCTGTTTACCAAAAGTGACTTTCGAGGGAGTAGAAAACGAGCAGTGAAATCAATCCTCCCCAGATGACCAGGCAACGTGTCCAAACGCGTTCAGTTTAATGCACACACTGAATCCAGTTTACGCCACCAGGTCCGCATATGCAAAGTGGAAGAAGGGTCACAAAATACACATTTTGAAACGTAGACACCCCAAATTTCCGAAAAAGGCTAATTGAAGGACATAAAGTAGTAGCGTTTTAAACTAGATGGGACCAGGGACACATCGGTGGACATCGTTTCAGACCCAGAGCGCGTTGAGCCATCGGGCTCCGGGTGGTTTGGTGCGTCGTGTGTTCATGACTTATTGAATACAGGATTACACAAGACAACACGTTCACACTAAACATAATGCCACAACTTGTAGGGTGTATGCATGGTTTCGGCGAACCTTGCCCACACCAGGAAACTTTTTCTCACTCGTGATCGGTAATGATTTTGATTCACTCTGAGAAGGGCGCGCGGTGCAGGACCACCGCCGCGACGCGCGCCCCTCTCCTCCAGCCTCTCCAGAACATATTTAACAATGAATACAACATGATAACGGCTGCGCTATAACAGCCACCCCATACGCTTAAACACCCCCTGTAGGCTCCATAAAGTCCATATTGAAAACATTTCGCCTACCTCTCGCCGAGGTAGCCTGGACTCGCGAGGCAAAAAGCACGAGGATGCCACATCTCAGGTAGCATCCTATGGAAATCCGACCCATCATGGTCCGGAGCCCCATCCCATCGCGGGCTCCCTGGAGAAGCATTTGGTTTCGGGCGGCGACCGTGGCGGCTTCACAGCCTCCTCCTCACCCACATCCTCCTCACCCACATCCTCCTCTCCTCCTCCGCGCTGTCTCTCGCTGCCCGCCTCAGCCGAGGCAGGAGTACAGTAGTGGCACTGGCATCGCGGAGGATTGCAGTGCGGTCAGAACGAAATTAAAAAGTAGCCTGGCTCTCATGACTCTCGAACTAAGCGTGCGCGAGTGAGGAAAAAAAAAAAAAAGGACACGCACACAAAAAGAGGCGTGCAGCCTTCAGCTTGAGAGAGAGTGAGAGTGAGAGTGAGAGTGAGAGAGAGAGAGAGAGAGAGAGCTCTATTCTTTTGTTGACAGGATAACGTGTGTGTGTTGTTTGTGTGCGCGCGCGTATCAAGCCTTTAATATGAGTTAGGTTACCAAGATAAAGGCAGAGAAAAAATGCCAATAACGTGATGGGTCTTTAAGAAAGCTCCTTTTCAGAAGAATGAGCCATTTATACATGATATTGGACGGCACAGAGCTGGCAGAGATAACACAGGTCTGAACATTGATTGGTTCTGATTGGACGTTACTGCAGAGAAGGTGAGGACGCAGAGCGGGACATCTCTCGTAAAAACGCACTAATTCCAGTTTCCCCCTACCTCCCCGTAACTTATCCCGTCACCAAAAAACATATCTCCGACTCTGCATGTTGAGGGTGGGGTGGGGTGGGTGGGTCATGTCTCGTGAATGTTGCACCATTCGTTTTCCTTGGAGAGCGTACACGCTCCGACCTTCGGTCGCACTATTACCCCCGCTGACCAAGAATCCAATGGTTCATTTCCCTGGGATCTTGTGAGGGGTCGTTCGGTTGGGGGAGGTTAAGTAGGCTATGCAATTATAATGCTAAAGGGGGCCAGGGGCGTATCCAGGACAATATTACTGTGGTTGCCGGCTCGGGACAGTCTTATATTTGGGGCGGCACCTGATTGTCGGTTATATTTTCATAACGTCAACATATAACAGTTTGAATAAGAATAATGTGCATATTTCAGATTTCTTTAGACCGCTTCCGTTCAGGATTTTTTTTTTTTCATACTCTGTGGCTACGCCCCTGAAGGGGGCATATCTGCAAGTGCTTAAAATATTTAGGATTGCCATGAGTCTAATTGACAGACCTGGGACGTTGTCATTACTCTGGGTAAGTTACGAGCGCTTTAGTGGCCCTTTGTTAAACGCATAAGTGAACATGTGCTGGTTGACGGGCCACTCGCCATAAATTACCCTCTTACCCCTTAACGGTGAAAGCTGTTTCTCGAAAGTTTGTTCCGACACTGCCAGCCTCGACAGGTAATCTTCAGTATTAAATTGAATCACATTATAATGGAATATATTTAACATTTTACACAGATGAAATACTGTATTTAATCTCGTAGCTAATCAGTTCACGATTAGCTTTTCAAATTGCTCATGTTTCTGTCAGACAAAGCAAATTACAACAACAATCATGTCTTAACTTTACATAACAGAAAAATAGATTTGATGTCAAGATAAAGTGGAACATTTGTCGTGTTATTTGAAGGAGATGCTCAAAGGAGGCCCTAGAGAACAGCCAGCCAGGAATAATCAGTCAGGAATTGTCTACCAGGAATAGAGGTACAGTCAACCAGGTACAGTCAGCCATGGGCAATCATCCAGCATCTTATTTTTTATCTTCCTTTATTGAACAAAAGTCTTCATCATCTGCACAGGAACCACCATGTGTTCACTGCAGTGACCAGGGCAGAAACAGCGCTGGCCGTTGTACCAGCAGCCTGTTAATCAGTGTCTCGCTCATTGAAGGGTAATTCCGGTGTAAAATGGATTTGGGATATGTTTTGTATGATAACGAGTTGAAACGTTCATTTTGGAGCACAAAAACCGCATCAAGACACTTTCTTCAGTTGGCTGTTTTTAGCTGATTCTATCAAAACGCTATAAACTTGGAACGAAGGGGGCAGTGGTTATGGTAAAAACAAAATCGCTATTTTAAACCACTTAAAAGGCTAGAAGAAGCCTGACACTTCTTTGGTAGTATAATAAGGGTCTTAACATATACAACGAGGCATTGAGAACTTTAAGTGTACAGATTGTTTATTAAAAAGGACATTTTATACACACAATACCATCAGTAGAGCACCCGTCAACGCCTTTTTGTTTTTAAGACTCGATAAGTAGATTGGCGAACACAGAGCTTGCGTGTTCCTGACGGATGTCACAATCTCTGTGTTCGTCAATCTACCTATCGAGTCTTGAAAACAAAATGGCGTCGACGGGGAGTGAACGGAGATATCTACTTCTGATCTTCGTTCGGAGAGGGGAAGTCGGGGGAGACGCCCCCTCCTCGTCGCGGTCGGAGTCGTCTGACTCCGAGCTCATGTTGGGAAAAACGGTCTGTCTAGCTACTGGACCAGATAAAATGAGACGGAGAGGTAATAAAGTCTATCGGCACGAGGACCTTGGATTTATTAAGTAAAGTGGCAACGGTTATACAGAGTCATAAAGCGTGAGAAATCGAATATGTCTAAGTCCCTAATCAGCGCTGATGGTTCGTCCAGAGCTTCGCCTCCGTGGAAGGTCTGCTGCAGAAGAAGGAATGAGTTCCTGTGTGATACACTCTTATGCTGTATCTTCCTCTCGATGAGGTGTGTGCGTTTAAGATGTGTATGGTTCTGTGTGTCTTTGGTTGACCTTGCCTCCCAGGCTCTAGTGTATGCATGTATATCTTCTTGTGTTCTTCCTGACGGGGGAGAGTCTCACAGAGTCTCCTGCTTGTGGCCCTCCCGTTCTGAGGATGAAACGGTGCATTGTCTGAGTGTTTACCGTTTGCCGGGAGGAGAGATGGGGCCTTGGTTCTGGCCTTCACCTGACCATGTTCTCATGTGTGTGTTATGTGTTAAAAATGGACTATATTGTAACGTGACAGCCATGTGTTGTGCTCCTCAAGCTAGGGTGGGAGTTAGCTATATTTATAATGTACATGTGATGTGCTCAGCAGGTTATTTTGCCCAACATATCCCCCTCAAGTCGTCGCAAGACGACTTTTACTCAGGGGTACGAGGGATAGGACTTCAGCGCGGGACTACCATCATAACACTTTTTAAAAACAACAGAAAGAAGGCAAAATGATCATAAAAACAAACAACCATGAGCATGGGACTAAAATAAGTCGCTGGACCGGGTGTATGGGGAACCACGTGGGAGAAACGCCACCCATGCTTCAAACATGGGTGTGCCATACACACCCCACCTAGGGGGTGGCATCCACCCCGGCCTTACATCACGAACAGACAATACCAAGTAAAGTGGCAGCAGGTAATACACAAAAAACAAACATACCACAAGCATACAATAATACAAAAAACAAATATCAAACGATACCCAAAAACAACAACAACAACCAACAACAAAACTAACACCAAACCCTAACAATAACAAAAAACAAACGTCAAACGATACCCAAAAACAACAACGACAACCAACAACAAAACTAACACCAAACCCTAATAAGAACAACGAAATGCAACAATAAAACAAACAGTAAACAATAAACAAAAAATGCAACAATCACACAAATACTACCCAATAACAAACCCTAAGAATAACAACGAAATGCAACAATAAAACAAACAGTAAGCAATAAACAAAAATGCAACAATCACACAAATACTACACAATAACAATCACCGGAAAGAAATGCAACCATGAAACGTGTCCCTAAATAATATTAATAATAATAGAAAGATATGAGGTAGATAACGAATGGCAATCCCCCTCAACCCATCCCCAGATGACCAAACACTAAGGATGTGAGGAGGAGTTAGCTGGTCGTGTAACAATAAGCAATCACACGCATGGGGTATTCGGGGCAGGCCCGGGGCACGGGAACAACTGAAACCACGGAATAGTCCTGAGCGTCATCATGGGCAGGTGGTCGCAAGGCGCCACCTGAGCGTTAAACCCTTTTATTCAACTGCGCTCAGGACCTCATCTGATAACCGGGCAATCAAGGCCCCTGGAATCTCGCCCGTGTGTATCCCCGAGCTCCATCTAGTGGGACAGCGATATACACAACAACATTTATGTTCCCGGCGTCGGTTGCGTAGACGCGGGCATAGATATGGGAGCGGCTAAAAACAGTGAAGCGTACAGAAGCGAATACAGCCAGGGGCGCCCTCAAGCCTTAAGGGAACGGGCCGCAGCCCCTGGTACCGGAACGCAGATCCCTGGTCCGGGCGACGTGGGCGCATCAGGTGGGAGGGGGGGGTGGTGCCGTTGGCGGGGACGGGAATGGGGCAGCCCACCTGGAGAGGTTACTAGCACGTCACAGGCGGGGGTATGGGAAGGGGGGTGTGGTGGTGGGGTTTCAGCATACGGTGGTGGAAACAGGACGCCGGGACCGTGCACCTGGAGAGGCCACTAGCACTCACGGGTAGGCGTCCGGCTCGGCGGGGACACAGTCGATGGTGGGGGTTGGGAGTGTGTAGGGGAACTCGTACTCAAAGTCAGGGGTTGCAGGGCGAGGGAGGCCATACTCACAGTCAAATTTGTCAGGCACCATCTGGTCGTCCAGGGGAAGCTCGTCCAGGCAATCCAGAAGGGGCATGAGGGGGGCTGCTTCGGAGTAGGGAGGGGGCTGTTGTTTCTCCTTCTCGAGGGCCGTGGTGATGAGGCGTGAGCAGAGGGTGCGGGCACAGGGGATGCAGCAACACCCGCAGCAGACCACAATCCCGACAAAGCAAGCCAGGGATGACAGGACGGCCATGAGAAGGCCTTTCCACTTGCCGAACATGTCCGTCATCCATTTCTCCATGGGGTTGTCGATCCCAGAGTCCTCTGCCATCTGGACGGAAAGAGCTCGAAGGCCGGCCAGGGCCCTTGTCACCGACCCGTCAGGGGCCGTGTTGTTGGGAATGAAGGTGCAGCATTGAGCCCCAAACATCGAACAGACCCCCCCTTTCTCGGCCAACAACATGTCCAGGGCTAGACGGTTTTGATACGCCATTAGAGAGGTGGCGGCCAGTTGTGAGGCCAAGCCTTCTACCGCGTCGCGAGTCAGGTTGGATAGGCGCTGGACGTTGTAGTGAATGTAATTAATGCGATCTACGTTTTTGTTGGGGGTGATTGGAATTATGGCAGAGATAAGGGGTATGTTCTCGAAACCCGCGGCTATCTGGTCTGCTAACTTAAACTGGTTTGGAACGCCCCGGGGAATGCCTATGCTATCCATGTACGTGGGGGTGTTCTTGGTTAGGTCAAAGTGGTCGGTGAGAGCGGTGTCGCGGCGGTGTCGAGAGGTAGTTTGGTCGGGCCCGGTCGAACCCCGGGTAAAGAGCGTGACGGGCATAAGTAGGCGCACTATAATGCAGGTTCCGGACCATTGTGCCGGGAGTGTAAGTCTAAGGGTGAATTTGTCACAGGACCAGAATAGGTCTTGGCGTCCCAGGCCCGGTTCGGTCATGTTGGGCCAAAGCGTAACGTTCGTGATGGAGTGGCACCACGACGGTGGTACCGCCCCAACATTTACCGCACCGACCCTGGTGATGCAAGAGTGGGTGTACTCCCCAGGGGAGTACACCGGGGGAATTGAGTCGTTAAGGCCGGGTGGAAACAGAGAGCTAAGGAGGCCGCAGCCGGCCGGTTTGGGGGTAACAAACAGAGCTAACATGCAGTGAGAACCGATGGGGTCACTGGTAAAGTCGAACAGTACTGGGGTCGAGATTAGATGGGGGCGAGCTGACGCACAGGCTACGCAGTCGGACAGCCCCTGGAATCGGACAGTAGCAGCAATCCAGCTAAGCCATGCATTATCGTCTGCGTAGCCGGTCGCGAGCGCGATGGAATCGTGGGTGGGGAGCCGCCCCACGGAATCTAAATCAAAAATCGTAACCGGGCCGTCGCGAGTCATTATGGGTCGGACCGGGGGTTTAGGAGTTGTCGCGTTGGCCCTGGAGGCTGGTGCGGTGGGTGTGGTGGGGGCCTTTCTGAAATTTAATTTCAACAACGCCGTCGTGTCCGGGCCGGACTGGGATACCCCGAACACGAGATAGGCAGAGTCCGTATTTACCCCGCACGCCCGGGTCGACCCTAGCGTGGGTTTGCCCCAGCCTTGGTACGGGTTGCTGGTAATGTTCCTGAGGGTAAGGGTGATTCTGCCGTTGCCTCCCGAGAGGAAGCCGTTCGCCTGTAGTGCGGCCGTTACGACCGGCCTGGGGAGAGTCTGAGAGCGGTTAGTCACATAGTACCCCTGGTGCCTCCCCGTCATCCATAGTACATTTCCCCATCCTCGACACCAGCTCTGGCTGTTGTCCGGGGACGTCATTACCCCGTTGCCCTGGACTCCCGTGAAGGAGCCCTTGGGAGCATCGCAGATGTATGCATCGTACTTCTCCCAGGCTGCGGGTCCGCCTACGCACGGAACGACGTCGCATAGGAGGAAGGTATAGGCGGCGCTGGAACCATAAGTATAGGTTAGGGATAGCCCACCGTATTTGTTGAGGCAGGGGTCGCCGGGGGACTTGGCGGCTTGCAGGGGTGTCTGTCTCTTGCGGCGGTGTGGACCCTGGGTTGGGGGTCCCGATGAGGGTTGTATCGTCGTAGACGGGGGAGTGATGGTGGAGGACCTCCCCGGGACGGCTGTATGGAAGTCCATTCCCCACAGGATGAAGAAACCCATCATAGCCCCGGTTATTCCTACCATGCCGATGATGCAACGTCTACTGGTCCGGGCTTCCTGTGGCGTCAGTGGTGGTCTCATGGTGCAGCCGTGCGAGGTCGCGTTGAACGGTAGCCAGGGTGCGGTCATGCGGGTTGTCGGCCTTGCGGGTGGTAGACAGATGGTGCCAGCGGGCGCCGCTCCTTCCTGAAAGGGAGACAGAGAAGGGGGTGGCCAGAAGTACCTTATAGGGACCTTCCCACCGTGGCTGAAGGCATTGTCTCTTGTGGACCCTGACCCAGACCCAATCCCCGGGATTGACGAGGACGGGGTCGGGATCCGCGGGGTTCGGGAGGGAGGTGACCTGTGTGTACAAGGCTCGGGAGGCGAGAGTCAGGGTTCGAGTGGAGAGGGGTGGGATTTCATGGTTCAGGTCCCCGATGGTGGATACTGTGGCTCCGGTGTCGACCATGAAACGAATCGGGGTCTGGTTTACGAGCCCGTCCACCATTGGGGCTCCCGTTCCCAGGTTCACCACCTGGGTCCCTTGTCGTCCTTGGTCTTTTTGTGCAGCTGGGATTTTTCGGCTAGCTCCTTGATCTGCATCCTCACGAGTTGCTTCTTCAATTCCTCGTAATCATCATCCTTTTCAAGTCGTTCGTCTTCATCGAGTCGGTGGTGGTGATCAAGGTGATCCACCCATTCCGTCCATGGCTCGGAGTGCAGTGCCACCACTGTCTTCAGTCTCCTCTGGACCGTGGGTGGCAGTCCCTGTATTATTGCCCGCTGGAATGTCTGTGTCGCCAGTTTGCTACTGTGTGGGGGACAGTCATTATTATCCGTCCACAATCCTTCGGCTCTTTCTATGTACTGAAAGATAGATTCTTCAGGTTTGATGGTCAGGCCGGAGATTCCCATTCTGCCTGCGTTGGCTGGGAAGAGCGCCCTGAGACTCTTCCAGAAGAGGTTTCGGTAGGCGTCGAAGGGGGTGTTCTCAGGTAGGGCCTCAGTCTTGGTCAGTGTCTCCAGTTCAATGATTCGTCTGGCACCGTGTGCCCTGCCGATGATGGCTCGTATGTCTCCCAGGGTCAGGAGATCGCCAGACGTCTCAGTTTCAAATCTTCTGATCCAGGCCGAGGCTCCTGCCGTGAGCGTTGGCAAGCGGGCGACTAGGGTGGTCATGTCCCGGTGGCTCCATGGTGTGTATGCCGCTCTTCCCTCCGCATCTATCAATAGAGGTGCCATAACAGCCTCTTGTATACCTGGCCGGGGGCGGCGGGGCTCGCTCTTATTGGTACGGGGGTCCCTTAAGTGATCTGGGTCAGGGCTGAACTGGGAGGGGGTCATTAATGGGGAATGTAGGGTGTATGAGGCGGGGGCTTTTGGCTGGGACTGAACTGGTGTTGTCGATTCTAGGGGACAGAACAATTTTGGGTTGGATGCCATGGGTAGGTGAGCCCTCTCCGGGGAGGGTGGGGGTGAGTGGCTGTCAGTGGGCCGGGAGGCTGAGAATCGCTCTCTGTCTTGGCTTCTCTGGTGTTCGTCTTGCCAATCCTCTCCGGGGGCTCTTTGTCGCTCGTCCGACATAGTGGGCGCGTTCGCCGCTTCTTCTGACAACCGCCTGGTATGGGGTGGTCGGGGTTGTGGACGCCTTTACACTGAAGGCCGGATGCGGGGAGGTTTGTCTTTTTAGCTTTATTAGTAACTGGGATAATTCTTCGAGCAGGGGGTGTCCTAGAGTCGGGGTTGGATTGGTATTGATGCTGTCCAGTAGGGGGCGCTGTAGTTGGGGAAGGGCAGAGTCGGAGTGGTCCAGTAGGGGGCGCTGTAGTTGGGGAAGGGCAGAGTCGGAGTGGTCCAGTAGGGGGCGCTGTAGTTGGGGAAGGGCAGAGTCGGAGTGGTCCAGTAGGGGGCGCTGTAGTTGGGGAAGGGCAGAGTCGGAGTGGTCCAGTAGGGGGCGCTGTAGTTGGGGAAGGGCAGAGTCGGAGTGGTCCAGTAGGGGGCGCTGTAGTTGGGGAAGGGCAGAGTCGGAGTGGTCCAGTAGGGGGCGCTGTAGTTGGGGAAGGGCAGAGTCGGAGTGGTCCAGTAGGGGGCGCTGTAGTTGGGGAAGGGCAGAGTCGGAGTGGTCCAGTAGGGGGCGCTGTAGTTGGGGAAGGGCAGAGTCGGAGTGGTCCAGTAGGGGGCGCTGTAGTTGGGGAAGGGCAGAGTCGGAGTGGTCCAGTAGGGGGCGCTGTAGTTGGGGAAGGGAAGAGTCGGAGTGGTCCAGTAGGGGGCGCTGTAGTTGGGGAAGGGCAGAGTCGGAGTGGTCCAGTAGGGGGCGCTGTAGTTGGGGAAGGGCAGAGTCGGAGTGGTCCAGTAGGGGGCGCTGTAGTTGGGGAAGGGCAGAGTCGGAGTGGTCCAGTAGGGGGCGCTGTAGTTGGGGAAGAGCAGAGTCGGAGTGGTCCAGTAGGGGGCGCTGTAGTTGGGGAAGGGCAGAGTCGGAGTGGTCCAGTAGGGGGCGCTGTAGTTGGGGAAGGGCAGAGTCGGAGTGGTCCAGTAGGGGGCGCTGTAGTTGGGGAAGGGCAGAGTCGGAGTGGTCCAGTAGGGGGCGCTGTAGTTGGGGAAGGGCAGAGTCGGAGTGGTCCAGTAGGGGGCGCTGTAGTTGGGGAAGGGCAGAGTCGGAGTGGTCCAGTAGGGGGCGCTGTAGTTGGGGAAGGGCAGAGTCGGAGTGGTCCAGTAGGGGGCGCTGTAGTTGGGGAAGGGCAGAGTCGGAGTGGTCCAGTAGGGGGCGCTGTAGTTGGGGAAGGGCAGAGTCGGAGTGGTCCAGTAGGGGGCGCTGTAGTTGGGGAAGGGCAGAGTCGGAGTGGTCCAGTAGGGGGCGCTGTAGTTGGGGAAGGGCAGAGTCGGAGTGGTCCAGTAGGGGGCGCTGTAGTTGGGGAAGGGCAGAGTCGGAGTGGTCCAGTAGGGGGCGCTGTAGTTGGGGAAGGGCAGAGTCGGAGTGGTCCAGTAGGGGGCGCTGTAGTTGGGGAAGGGCAGAGTCGGAGTGGTCCAGTAGGGGGCGCTGTAGTTGGGGAAGGGCAGAGTCGGAGTGGTCCAGTAGGGGGCGCTGTAGTTGGGGAAGGGCAGAGTCGGAGTGGTCCAGTAGGGGGCGCTGTAGTTGGGGAAGGGCAGAGTCGGAGTGGTCCAGTAGGGGGCGCTGTAGTTGGGGAAGGGCAGAGTCGGAGTGGTCCAGTAGGGGGCGCTGTAGTTGGGGAAGGGCAGAGTCGGAGTGGTCCAGTAGGGGGCGCTGTAGTTGGGGAAGGGCAGAGTCGGAGTGGTCCAGTTTTGGCGGAGGGGGAGGTGTGGCTTGGGACTTAGTGAGAGAACTCAAAAAATGGCGGCTGTGGTGCTATAACTCTGTGTGACCTGTCTAACACACGAGAGCGGATGAGAGGCTAGGGGGCAACTTGGAGGAGGAGAAAAGGAGGAAAAAACAGGGGGGGGAGGAAGCAAAAACAACAACGGGGCCTAGAGACGTTATTCAATACATCCAGATATTCCTCATAGCCAATAATCGTTATCTATCTTTATTGATTAATCTGTTTCAACAGGCTAAATCGCCAACCAACGCGACAAAGAGATGTTGTTTAGTATCGTAGTTTATCTATGCGACAGGTCCAGTAGTAATTTTAAAGAAACACAGTAAAAGATATATCCTTTATCTTTGTCGACTTATCTAGGTCTGGTTTTAACGGGTCAAACAGTAGATTGAAGCAACGCAGTAAAAAAGTTATTTATCCTTGTCAATTTATCTAGGTCCGCAGGTTAAGCCATAGACCGAAGCAATACGTCAGAGAGACATTATTCATTATTATCAATCTGTCCATTCTTTCCTTTACCCGTTTTAACGGGCGACGATAGAGCGGACCACGCATACACTCACTGACTCACTCACAGATCCTCTCTTTCACGCAGACGCACACAGACACACATCAACAGACCTTTCGTTCAGTCTCTCGCAGATGCACACAGAAACATATCAACAGACACTGCAAAATAGCGTTGAGCACAACAAAGCAAGCAAGCGCTGCACACATAGCGTTGAGCATAACAAAACAAGGGAACGCTGCACACACACACCCGGGTTATCATTGAATGATTTATTTCTATATTTAGCCGGCTCACAGATACGCTTGTTCTCTTTTTTTTTTTTTTCTCTGGGCCTCTCACACACACACACACACATAGTCTCTCCGTCTCAACCTCTCTCTCACTCGTGCATACACACACTGTCTCTCTGTCTCTCTCTCACCCATGCTCTCCTATTCTTCCACCCACGCTGACTCTCGTTCTCGACTCCATACACACGCACTTGCTCTCTGGTCGTGAAGGTGGGGGTGAGAGGTCTCTGCTATCCCTAGTCTGCGTCAGTTCAGGTGTCTGTCCGTCAGTCCCCGCATATGCAATGAATATATAGCTTACCACATAGAATTATTTAATATACAGACAAAGAAGGGGACTCTAACCCCCTCTGGGGGACTCCAACCCCCTTAATACACAGGTGGGGACTCTAACCCTCTTTACACAGGTGGGGACTCAAACCCTCTTTACACAGGTGGGGACTCTAACCCCACTCTGGTGGGGACTCTAACCCTCTTTACACAGGTGGGGACTCTAACCCTCTTTACACAGGTGGGGACTCTAACCCTCTTTACACAGGTGGGGACTCTAACCCCACTCTGGGGGACTCCAACCCCCTTAATACATTGGTGGGGACTCTAACCCTCTTTACACAGGTGGGGACTCGAACCCTCTTTACACAGGTGGGGACTCGAACCCTCTTTACACAGGTGGGGACTCGAACCCTCTTTACACAGGTGGGGACTCGAACCCTCTTTACACAGGTGGGGACTCGAACCCTCTTGATACACTGGTGGGGACTCTAACCCTCTTTACACAGGTGGGGACTCGAACCCTCTTTACACAGGTGGGGACTCGAACCCTCTTTACACAGGTGGGGACTCGAACCCTCTTGATACACTGGTGGGGACTCTAACCCTCTTTACACATCAATTACTTGGCCATCGGTAGTCTTGTATCACTATGCCCGATTCTTATAGGCCCTATGGTCTCGAGGGTATTCTTTCACCATGCAACGAGCCGATATTCGATGTGTCACGCGTTCAGGGTCAATCGGGTTTATGGGGGAATGCTGGGATGGAGCTCTATTCGTCCCCACGAGATATCCCGTAGCGAACCGCTCTCACAGTCTCACCTCCTAATGTGGTTCCTATATAACTATGCAGAGTTTGGATTTTATCAACAGGTTCTGCCTACCTTTTGTTGGGCGTACGCGAGGTGAGACTGCAGGAATCGGTCCGGTGCTCCGGGGTCCCGAGGTCGCGCCGCTCTCCGTCTCTCGTTTCCCAGTTGCGTGTTCAATTCAGAAAAAATTCACGTCGGAGGTCACCAAATTGTTGGGAAAAACGGTCTGTCTAGCTACTGGACCAGATAAAATGAGACGGAGAGGTAATAAAGTCTATCGGCACGAGGACCTTGGATTTATTAAGTAAAGTGGCAACGGTTATACAGAGTCATAAAGCGTGAGAAATCGAATATGTCTAAGTCCCTAATCAGCGCTGATGGTTCGTCCAGAGCTTCGCCTCCGTGGAAGGTCTGCTGCAGAAGAAGGAATGAGTTCCTGTGTGATACACTCTTATGCTGTATCTTCCTCTCGATGAGGTGTGTGCGTTTAAGATGTGTATGGTTCTGTGTGTCTTTGGTTGACCTTGCCTCCCAGGCTCTAGTGTATGCATGTATATCTTCTTGTGTTCTTCCTGACGGGGGAGAGTCTCACAGAGTCTCCTGCTTGTGGCCCTCCCGTTCTGAGGATGAAACGGTGCATTGTCTGAGTGTTTACCGTTTGCCGGGAGGAGAGATGGGGCCTTGGTTCTGGCCTTCACCTGACCATGTTCTCATGTGTGTGTTATGTGTTAAAAATGGACTATATTGTAACGTGACAGCCATGTGTTGTGCTCCTCAAGCTAGGGTGGGAGTTAGCTATATTTATAATGTACATGTGATGTGCTCAGCAGGTTATTTTGCCCAACACTCACAAGGAGAGAGAGGGCATCGTCGAGCGGGACAGTAAAGTCGTCGGCCCGTTCAGCAATGGCGGCGGCAGTGTCGGCTCCGCGCTGTCTGGGCAGCGCAGCATAATGCCGACACAGGCAGGGCGGCGAGAGCGCCAAGACAGCATGTTCATGTCCAAGGCAGCCCTCGCACACCTCATGGCCGCCATACGGCAAGATGTAACCCGCGTTACATGTCTTGCAGATGCCGTTCGCCGTTGAGTCCATAATATCTATTTATTTACTTCAGTATGCTACAGGATCGTCCTGAAGAAAATGGGAGCAGAACGTCCGCCGCCGCCCGAATATATCTTGTTGGTGGGCGGGAATTACACATTTTTCAGTGCTACGGCTCACGCCTAGGGATAACCCAATAGCGATAGCCTTAAAAGGCGAAGCCTATATGACATAAAATGGAGATATCTACTTTTGGGATCTATGAATCGAGGGACCCGTCCACACAGCCCGCTTAAACAGCTGCAATACTAGGCTTGGCCGCTCAGCACTGGTGGATTGCGGAAGTATGCACTGTTCCTGGGGGCTTGTATTGAACCTCTGGCCACATTTCAAGCACTCTAATATGTCAGGTGTTGAACGAGCTCAAGTATAGGCTGAATAACAGGGCACGGCAGTGACAGGACGCGGAATGCACCAGTGAGCTTCCCCTTGCTCAGCAAAGTAGGCCTATTCATAACGCCGATGCTCATTGATGAACCTGAAAGCCTCCGATATATATGACACCGGAGGCAAGGTCAGCCAATTGGGGGAAAACTACTATCTGGGTAGAAGAAGTACAGTATGACTTAGTATGTTATGTTAGGGGACTGTTATACTGAGAAAGGGAATGCTGCACAAGGGGGTTTGAGAATTGCTAGCCTATTTATTATTATTCAAAGGATTCAAAGGTTTTTATTCGCCATTTGTGCATAAACCAGACAGTTCAAACACATTGGAATTCTTGTGCAGGGCTTCCCAAGGGGGGGGGGGGGGGAAGAGAGAGAGAGAGAGAGAGAGAGAGAGAGAGAGAGAGAGAGAGAGAGAGAGAGAGAGAGAGAGAGAGAGAGAGAGAGAGAGAGAGAGAGAGAGAGAGAGAGAGAGAGAGAGAGAGAGAGAGAGAGAGAGAGAGAGAGAGAGAGAGAGAGAGAGAGAGAGAGAGAGAGAGAGAGAGAGAGAGAGAGAGAGAGAGAGAGAGAGAGAGAGAGAGAGAGAGAGAGAGAGAGAGAGAATAGTAATAATAAAAAAGTATAAAGAGTTTTTAAAAATTGAGATAAGGATAAATTGCATGTTGTGCATTGCATTGCAGAGAGCACCACAATTTAAAATTTAAAAATATATATACATATTAAATTAAATTGAATTCAGCAGTGCAACCATACTGTGTAACCACATGTAGCAGCGTTATTGCAGGTAGGAAGTGGGGGTAGGGTGGTGAGTATATATATATTCAAATAAATAAATAAAATAAATAAGTAAAATACAATATTGCACATTGTATTTTTCAGATGTTCTCTGTTAATGCCATCAGTCGCACTGTTGCAGGGAAGAAGCTATTGAAGAATCTTGTTGTGTGTGTGATGACACTGTCCGCTCTACTGTGTCTGAGTCTGTATTTGCAATGTTTGTTAATGAGTAGACGGTGAGCTGGGTGGAGGGAGTCTCTAATGATTCTCACTGCCCTTTTCCGACAGCGCTGACTGTAAATAAAGTCCATGGAGGGAAGTGTGGTCCCAGTAATCCTTTCAGCAGTCTTTATGACCCTTTGGAGTGCCCTCCTCTCTGCCTGTGTGGTATTCCCGTACCAGACAGTGATACCTGAAGTGAGAATGCTCTCTACAAGTCCACTGTAGGCCAGGGTGAGAGGACGCTGGTTTAGTCCCGATTTCCTGAGCAGTCTGATGAAATACAGCCGCTGCTGGGCTTTTTTCACTGTGGCAGCAGTGTTAAGAGACCAGCTCAGGTCAGACATCACCTGCAGTCCCAGGAATCGGTGGTTGTCCGCCCTCTCCACCTCAGTCCCTTGGATGGTAAGGGGCTGTAGGGGGGCAGGACTCCTCCTGAAGTCTGCTATCACCTCTCTTGTTTTGGCTACGTTGAGGATGAGGTCATTCTCCTCTCCATAGATGAGAATATCCTCTATCACACTCCTGTAGCCTGACTCGTCACCCCCCTTGATGAGGCCCAGGATGGTGGTGTCATCAGCGTATTTGATGACAATGGTGTTATCGTGTGTAGAGGCACAATCATGCGTGTACAGGGTGAAGAGTTTGGGACTGATGCAGCAGCCCTGTGGTGAACCTGTACTGACTATGAGCTCAGCAGACACCCGCCTCCCCACTCTCACCACCTCATCACCATTATGATATTTATATTCAAACTGTGAAGCTATAAAAACGCTCTGTGTATGCACCATTTCATATTTAGTGTGCTGGTTTCTGGTGCCAAAACATTCCTCTTTTAATTTAGGTATTACGATGTTAAAAAGGGCCAATTAATGCAATTTCAAAGACGCAGCAGTGTGCAACCGCTGTACTATCACGGGTGATTTTATAGGACTTCAGCCGCTTCATCTCCGAGCCCAATATTAAAGTTAGTTTTTGTCCAAATACCTCTGGGGGAGCTTTACTACATTTGCCACATGAAAAAGCATTTCAAGCAACACTTTTCAAAAAGGCAGTCCCTGGCCCTCAGGAGAGGGGCAGCAGTGTATTTGTTGTGTTCCAGCCCTTAGAGCTTGAGGTTCACTGTAAAGTTTCAGAAGACACGTCGTGATGAAGACGCTCTGGTGTATGAAATTGGGAAACCACTCCTCCTATGCCTGTACGATGGCTGCTCGCGGGTGGGCACCATTTCCATTTAAATGTAGGGCATTTAATTGAAGTTTTTATCCAAGGCGACTTGCAATAAGTACATCTCTCAGAAGAAGGTGAAACAATATATCGCTGTCGGTACAGTAAGGATCTTCATAGAACCAAGTGCAAAGCACTAACAATCACTAGGTTAAGGCATTCCACGCATGCAAAATAGATAATAAGCCAAAATAAGATGCTACACAACTAAGTACTATAACGAAGTTTGACATACAATAAGTGCATACATTAAGTTCCTGGACGTACAACATGCAATATGGAAGGAGGGGTGGGAGAGGGTGGCTATGCAGAGTCTAGGTGAGTGAAAAAGAAAGCTGGTGAGCGATTCGGCACCGGCTAATGTAGTTCGTCTGGTTCCTTCCTTCTTCTCATTTGCACCCTACACACTATTCCATTTGAGGTGAAGGCACGTCGATGCCTTCTGCTCACATGTTCATCGCAACCAGTAAGGATAACTTGCATGTTGATTTATTCACGTCGTTTCCATATGAGATAATAATCGCGTGGACGTAGATTCACTGGGGCAACCTCCCCTTCCTGTCAAGCAATAGAGCCAATGTGTTACTGGAGGGGGAGGGTTCTGTGATGTGCATGTCCGCTAGGAGACTTATAGCAGGGTTCTCTCAACACCAGCCTTTATTGGACTGTAAATTGATATTTCAAGCACATCTTAAAGTAGAGCTTGCTGTGGAAGGAGGCACAACCAAAAGAAAACATAGGCCTTGGGCCTTGTGTGCACACACTCACCTTGACAAGATAACACAACACTTTTTTTTGCTGATGACGGAGCTGGAGCGGTGTTAAGCCTGGTACAGTACCGCAGTCGTAGGAACGCATATCTAACACGCATTTCTAATACCCTGTTTATTTGTTTGCTTTCAAGACCATCAAAGTGAGCTACTTACTTTGGCATGCTAATGTTACCTTTGCTGTCCAGTTCAACAGAACCACCAGAATTTGTTATGGTATACGATTAAAACATTCATTTGGTCAACGTGCGCTGCAGGCGAAGGCGAGTTAATTCTGTCCTAGGATGGCGACATGGAGTTTATCTGTTTAGATAAATTGGAGTTAGGCTCGATATGGTTAAGTGAAGGTGTTGGTTAGGCATTAGGCTAGAGATGTCCAAGTTTTGTTACTAGGCTAGAGCTGAGTTGTTTAGTTCTTAGTCTCGAGATGGATACGTTTAGAGTTTGGACTAGGGTTTATGGAAGTGACTCTGTGTAGCTCCTCTTCAGGCCCGACCATTAATACGTTAATAAAGCGGGCCATAAACTATAGGCTACTATTCAATTTTCGCCCTCAGTTTGCCCAATATGGGTCATTTCAGCTGCTGGTTGCAAAACATCACAATCAAAAAGGAAAGGGAAATCTAGGGATCGATCACGGCCATGTGTAAACCAGTGAGATACATCCACATTTCTTACATCCATGGTAAAGATATGCCAGAGACATGTAAAATGACCTCAAACATTGGAGTCAATGTTTATGATGCCTTATTTATTGACCCTCCAATGGCCGTTAGGGGGAAGAATGCAAATGGTGTTGTTGCAGAACGGTCTGTTAGAAGAAGACAAAGCGTGTAATTGGTTCACGAACAAAGACAAGGCATTCATTCTCTGAGCAAATTACTCTCCAATTAAATGACTATTCAATTTGTCCCTGTGTGTAACGCAATGCACGTACACACAAACACACACACATAGGAGGGAGATAACAGTAAAAAAATGAATAAAATAGAACACACACACACACACACACACACACACACACACACACACACACACACACACACACACACACACACACACACACACACACACACACACACACACACACACACACACACACACACACACACACACACACACCCTTTAGCCCAGGCCCCCGTCGGGGCTCAGCGTGTCAGCTGGACGGTGAAGGCTCTGGGTTTAACTCGGCCTCTTTCTCCTCCTCCAGCTCCCCCTTGGAGGCCCCTCTAGGCATGGCCCCTGGGGGCCCACACCCCGCTAGTTTGTTTGGATCTTCGGGTCCCGCTGCAACAGGCGAAGGGGGATTAAGCGCTTGTTGCAATTCGTGCATTGAAGTGAGAATCCCAAATTATGGAAGGTGTGTGAGCCGTGCCGGCAGAGACCTTCCTTTGGCCACCACTAGCGCGCAGATCCAACGTGTTGAATGGTTGAGAAAACAGAAAACCCTCTTGAAGCAGAGTGTGGCTTGGGTTTGCAATCCATGCTCAGGCGAGGGGGGACAAAAATGGTTCCAATGTTTGAATATTGTTCAGGTTTAATTCATACTGTGCACGTGATGGCACAACGGCTGGCGGGCAAGAACAACGTTCTCTAGCAACTAAACTTAGTAACCTAATCAAGGATCTGGCAGGACATCACCAGTTTTACCATACAAAACAAAAGTTGGTATTTTGAGGTGAAAACGATATGCCAGATAGTTGTTGTGCGATTGGATCGACTAACCGCCAAGGAGTGAAGCCGGGGTTATGTTTTTACCGATCCCATCCGAAAAGGAGATAACTGTATTATTGTCTATAAGATTATATATATATATATATATATATATACATATATATATATATATATATATATACACACACACACACACATATATATCTCGTTCTCGTTTTAGCGCAGCTCAATCCTGGGGTTGGAGATGAACCGGTTTTTACAGGCCGGAGCCGGTTCTCTTGCGTTGTGAAACCAAAACACTGGCTCTAGCTCCGAACTAGCCCGGAACGGGCTCAGATTTTGCGGCGGTGTGAAAGGCCTATGTGTCCTCTTCATTGCGCTAGTTTGCCCCCCAGTGTCGGGCCGCAAACGCTACAATGGTAACTCACCTTTGCTTTGATTATGAAGATATTCCTGTTTTTCACCTTACGACAACGTTGTTAACCCACCCACTCTGAAAAAGAGTTAGCTATCCATACTTTTGTCGGCTATAATTTTTTGTGCGGTGTAAGGTGACGGATTCTCTATAAGATAAGATGTAAATATCTCCAAACTCCAAGTCTGGTTGAGACGTTGCAAGCTTCAAAGCAATGAACACATCAGCGGGTGCTGTGTATGGATCATAAGGTCAGAGTATGTTTATCTTATCTTAATATCTAATTTGAACATTTTGTGACACAAAAAATAGTTGATTGATTGTAGCATTGGAAATCTGCAAGGCTGCAATTCCCCTGGCTGGCCACTGTTCGTCTCCTTTTTGTCGGCGTTTGTTGCCCTCCAGGTAGCCATGGTAGTCTCGTGACTGCAAAGTATGAATATTGCAGAGATGTGGAGAGGAATGGCATATCAATATTGTCAACTGCTGCGTTTTTTTCAAAGGTGAAGCAGACATAATATACAAGACATAGCCTATATCGATCCCAGCCTCTCTCCAACTGGTTGCTCCCCTCACGCCCCACCATAAGTGAATTGAACTACTCTGTGTGAACTCCCATGAGCTTCGGTAAGGAGAAGAAAAAAGCGGGGCTACGGAATGAAACCATTGGCAGGTTGATGCAGCAACCTATTAAGGGATGGGTTGAGTGATCCATCATCTCAACCTGAACCACTTCAAAGAGATTGTTCTGCATGCACCGTGTGTAGTGAAATGTCTCCTATGAGTAAATTGTACTACAGCAAGTTATTAAAATACAGACTTTATAATCAAAATAAGGTGAATTATGGGAGTTTTTACAACCTGTCAAAGGAAAAAAACAAGTATAAACTTTGCGACCAGTGCTGTGTGCCAATGTGGCGATCTGCTAGTGTGGTTCTTCAAATGGATGTAGCCTCCCAAAAACATCCATCGACATCGATGTTAATTAATAAATTAATAATTAATAAATGTTCACATCAATGTATTTCATTATCGCTAGAGATTTAGATGAAAGATAGAGACTCCAAAATATAGTATAGACAAACAAACTCCCATCAGACAGGCACTGGCCCGATCCCCAAATCCACAGCCTGTGCTTGAGGGCCTGATGCCCCTACCTGCTATTTAATGACATGTGTCACATTCACTTTAAATGAGGATTAAATATTAAATATGTATTGGACACTGTTTCGTTCACTGTTTGAGTCCCACAAAAGCATATTTTAATAAAAATGTATTCAAAACCTGTAAAAGTATTCAAATAAACAACAAATTGTAAACAAATAACATGAGGTAAACAGAAACTATAACACCATTATTCAAAGCATTGGCGAGGACTCGTGTGTTTCATTAACACATCGGCAGGTTATGTGTTACAGAATGTTTAAACAAATATTTTGACGGCAGCACAGAAAACTGCAGCTTTGTTGTTCCGAAGAGTATTATATCGAGTTCATAGTTATTTCTTATTTTTTTCTGTGATTACACTTTTAATTTCAATGCCATGCAGCCAATAAATAATGGAAATGATATTCATTAGAAATTGTTAACTCGGAACCTCAGAAACTGTGACGTTTATTGATTGCGTCAGGTGACAGCTTTAACATGTGCCAGATGCTAATGTCAGACTCTTTCGAAAGGCAGAACCACAACAAGGAAAAAATAAGGTGAGAGAATAAAAACTGATAACCTCATTGACTGCATTCAAAGCTCATATTTACCTTATGGGGACATTTGTGAGCTGAACCCACAAAGTTGAATTTTGACATAACATTTCAATATAGGTCAAAATCCTTTATAGGTCAAAAGCATCATCTGATTCCAAACAGTTGAACATTGCATGTGCAAACATAGACTAAACTGTTCTACCAATATTCCAGGTGCAATGGTCAGTTAAATACAGCTAATGTCGTACTGAAGAAGCCATAATTAGGATTACTGCATTTGGTCTGAGACACTTAGTTACGTCATAATTCTTTGTTATTAAGTTTATGGATTAGCATTGACAGTAAAAACTCAGATCAGCAGACCTCACTGAACACAGATTCCACAATATCAACAACACTCAACAGTGCACTGGCCTCAGCTGATCACCCAACAGGGGCCAGCAAGGATGGCCCTTTAGCAATAGTCCCTGTTCAAGGCAAGGTGGCCAACGGCAGCAAAACCATCAGAATCTATGCCTTCCTTGACCCGGGCAGCTCAGCCAACTTTTGCACCAAGAACATCATGCATCAGCTGAATGCCAAAGGATGCATGCCTATCGTGTGGATCCCACAAAAAGAGCTCAAATGCAAAAAGAGGTTGGGTATTTGCAACAGCATGGCCTGGCTGTTCCCAGCTTCAGTGCCTGGAGCTCTCCATGTTTATTAGTGCCAAAGTCTGATGGAACACCACGCTTTTGCACTGATTTCAGGAAAACCAATAATGTAACTAAACCAGATTATTTTCCTCTCCCTCGTGTCGAGGATTGCATTGATAGAGTTGGAGCTGCTCGCTATGTCACCAAGTTGGACCTGCTAAAGGGCTACTGGCAGGTACCTTTAACACCTTGTGCGTCTGAGATCTCTGCATTTGTGACACCACAGTTTTATGCAATATACAGTCATGGCATTTGGTATGCGTAATGCCCCCGTCACCTTTCAGCACCTTATGCAAAGGGTGTTGTCTGGTGTAGCAAATTGTGAGGTCTACCTTGATGATGTGGTAGTCTATTCTGCTGACTGGCAGTCCCATGTGGAAACCTTGTCTGTTGTGTTTCAGTGTTTGCAAGATGCTTCCCTTCACACTGAATCTGGCAAAATGTGAGTTTGCCAAGGCCACCATCACTTATCTTGGCAAAAAGGTTGGTCAGGGTCAAGTGCGGCCAGTGGATGCCAAAATAACAGCTATCACTGAGTTCCCTGCTCCCACCACTAAGCGGGAACTGCGTCGCTTTCTTGGACTAGCTGGTTATTATAGAGGGTTCTGCCGTAATTTTGCTGCCATTGTGTCTCCTTTGACAGACCTCCTCAGCTCCACCAAGGATTTGTTGTGGGACACCAAGTGTGAGCTGGCTTTTCAGTCTGTAAAAGCTCTTCTCAGCTCTCCTCCAGTGTTGTTGGCTCCTAACTTTGAAGTGCCGTTTAAGTTAGAGGTTGATGCAAGTGGGACTGGTGCTGGTGCTGTCCTGCTGCAGGAAGATTCTTCTGGTATCGATCATCCTGTTTGCTATTTTTCCAAAAAGTTCTCTGTAGCCCAAGGTAGATATAGCACTATCGAGAAAGAGGCTTTAGCCATGCTTTGGGCCCTCCAACATTTTGAAGCTTATGTTGGCTCAACGCCACAGCCGGTGTTGGTTTTCACCGATCACAACCCTCTAGTCTTCCTAGACTGCATGTATAACAATAACCACCAGCTCATGCGGTGGGCTCTAATGGCGCAGAACTTCAATTTCGAGATTCGGCATAAGAAGGGGTGTGATAATGTTGTAGCCGATGCCCTCTCACGTGTGCCCTAGAATGTCAATGCTGACAGCATGGCTGTCATCTTAAGGGAGGGGTTGTTACGTGTCAATATATATTGTTGTCTGTCCCGTTGTACGTGTCTGCCATGACTCTTTAAGTTGCAGCCTCCTGAGTGGTGATTGCGGGCACCTGCATGAAGCTGTGGGTGCAGCCTATATAAGTGTATCCTCCCTCCGGCTCTCTCTCTCTCTCAACTTCCTGACAGGATCCCAGCCTTTGTTTGTGTTGTACTTCTTCTTGGTTGTAAATAAACATTATTTTGCATCATACTTAGTATGGTGTCCTTCTATGTGTTGTGGCCTTGAGCCGGTCGTAAAAATGAGTATTCATGGACTTTTCATTTCTCCACCACATTTGCACTCCTTGATCTGCACATACATAGACTCTTCATACTTGCACCACATTTACACTCATTGACTTTTGCTGTCCATCAAACTCTTTGGACTGCACAAACACACCCTATGGCCTTTGGGGGGACTCTTGGGGTCATCGATTGTGTATTGTACTTAATACTTACCTTGATGTAGACTGTAGTACTTTTTGTTACTTACTTAATACTCACTTGCATGTGTGTAAGGTAATGACGTAGCCATTGACGTACCTCTGTGGCGTGAATTAATTGGCCCATTGACAGAGACTGTGACAGGTTCTATGGCTGAGAAGGAACAGTTTATCGACCACATACTCGCATACTCGCATGCTTGCATATTGTTTTGTTAAACCGTATCTTGTAATCCTTTTTTTGCACTTCTTGAAAGTCAACCGGACTGTTCGAATAAATGTTCAATTGAATTCTACTCTCTGTGCGTGCTTCTCTGGTCGTTCAGCGAAGTCACGACTCTTCTCTGTGTTGGGACCACAGTGGTGGAACGAGCTCCCTGCCGATGTCAAGATTGCAGAGTCCCTCACCAGCTTCCGCAAAAGACTCAAAATTCACCCGTTCAGAGTCACTTAGAATCTGCACTGCCATCCAGTCCCTCCCGCCCACCATTGTATGTTGTACGTCTTGGCACTTAATGTACGCACCTAATGTACACACTTAATGTACGTTGTATTTATTCATAGTAGGCCTTATTAATTTTACAACATCTGCAGTAGCTAGCTATCACTGCTGTATACAGGGAATAATGTGTGTCGGGAGAACTCTGCTTGTATGTATTTTAATCTGTGTTGACCTCGTATTTGTATTGTCATGTATTTGTATTGTCTTTTAAATGGATCTTTGAGTCCGGAATAAAGTATTCTCTCTCTCTCTCTGCATCTACCTCATGGCTAATCATGGCCAAATAGCCACTTCACGTACCAAATCAAGCCTTAACACCTCCGTTCATTTAGCTTATCATAACAAGACTATCTTAGATAATAAGACAACACTGCCTAAATCAGAGGATGCCTGCAAAGGGTTTGAAACCAAAACCAACTGCACTGTCATGACTACCGTCTCCAGATCGTACAATGATTTGCCCCAAAGCGACGATGCAGCCCTTGTGATCTCCCTGCTAGCCACAGTAGTCCACACCTAGTCACTTCCATTGTGATCACCTTCAACATCTCCCTCACAGATCCCCCCCAAGTGGAGATTATTACAGGGGGCCGTTAGAGAGAGAGTGTGTGTGTGTGTGTGTGTGTGTGTGTGTGTGTGTGTGTGTGTGTGTGTGTGTGTGTGTGTGTGTGTGTGTGTGTGTGTGTGTGTGTGTGTGTGTGTGTGTGTGTGTGTGTGTGTGTGTGGGTCTAGGCGTGAACTCCCTACCTCTCATAATGAGACACCGGTTCTTAGATTCCCCACAGCCTTCCCAGCTTAATCTTACACCTTTTCTTTATTAAATACCAATTTTATATTAGTGTGAAGTAGTATAACAGCTAGCTGAATTATGTGCATCCAGTCCAGTAACAACATTCTAAAGAGAATCAAAAGTTAACTTATAGTAATGTGTGAGGTTGGTTGAGAAACAATATTAATTTTATTTAATATATATAATAATCTTTAAGTGATGTAAAGCCAGCAAAGCTGTTGTTCTCCTGATGGCTGATCTCCTGATCCCAACTGTAGACACACAACATGGCGATGTTGTTATACTGTGCGCCTACATGTTGCGATGCCGTTTAGGGTTTACAATGTGCTCCAGGTATGAAGGACACACACATAAGCTTGAAATGAAGAGTATCTCTGGCTGGCCAAGACTGAGCCCATTTTAAAAGGATGCAGCAGTACTGTTTATTCGGGAATCTCCTCTGCTTGTAAACCCAGAACAATTCTGCTGAATATATTACAGGGGAGATTTTAACACCATGCCTGCGATTTTCCTTTGCTCTTTTGTGCTTTGAAACGACATAATGGACAACCTAAATGTAGCACGGCTAAAATGTCGACACTATGGTATAGGGATGGATCTACAGGTGTGGCAGAGGGTTTTCCATTTACTGTGTGTTGTTAATGTGAAGTTGTCTGACTACTCTGCAGTTTCAGATACATCCTTTTCAGGTTAAATTCAGCACCCTATGGGTAATTTAGCTTCACATTAGTTTTATAGGATTGTTGAAGTTTTCCTCATAAAAATGTTTACGATGATTTTCACCAAAAGATGGTGCCTAGTAAGCAACCAATAAAAAAAAAAACGCTCTGAAATAGGTCCTCTTTAACACATTACAATTAGCATTAGGCCATAAAGTCATAACTTAAATGCTTTACATAAGCGTTTATGCTGTACATACTTATATTTTAAATAAATATTTTATTAATCTCTTCCATCCATCCTGCTGTGGAAATCCATTTGTCCTTCATTATTGAAGGACAGATGGATTTAATGTTTCAATATGGAATATTGAAACATTAACGCATGGTGCCCATTACAAAATAAAACTCTAATGGCTTCTGCCGTCACAGCGGCGCCACTAAAAGCATGTCAACACACGTGTCAACCAATCAACATCAGTGCCCTGTACTTCATCCCCCAGGTAAGAATTGAGCACCCGCTGTCGCCTGTTCACCGCCTTCTCCCGCCCGTTAACACTTAGAGCAGATCATTACCCCGCAGCCCCCCCAGCCTCCATTCATCGCTACGACGACGCAGTGACTGTGAGAGATTGCCGTCATGCCGGGGCGTTGGCGTGACTCTCTGCCACGCGAGCGGAGGACGGCTGAGCCCTGCAGAGGAAGCCCAATTACTGCCGTTCCAGGGATCACCGTCCGTCAGGCCGGGAGGACGGGATGCAGACGCGTGTTAGGGAGATGTTGATGCAGCCCCTCGGCACAGGGATCATTTGGCAAACCAGCACCTTGACTGGTGCGGGGGCAAGGTTGTAAATGCCGTGTTTGCCGTGTGTGTGGATCACGACAGCATCCTCACCGACGGCTCCCCATGGCCAGATCCACGCTGTATACTTTCCGAGACCAGGAAGTGGGCTATCCCTTGCCCCCCCCCTACCAGCATGTTACCCAGTGTGTCTCTGCCAACTACGTCAGACCACTCCTTCTGTTCCTCTCTTCCCCCCCATCCAACCTCAAGGGGTGGTTCAGGACGGCTGGTGGACCCCTTTAGACCCCATCTAAAGGGGTCCACTCGGTGTCCCTCTTCCAGACCGACGATGAGGCATCCCGTCTCTCTCGTGATTGGACACAGCGCCGGTGTTGGCCCCACACTGGGGCCCCAACCAGCAGGAGCCGTTGAGAGCACAGACGACTTGGCTCTCCTGACTTAAAGCTCTCAAACCCTCAACCACTTAGCAAGTTTGAAAGAGGCGGTCTGCAGGGAACTACAAATACCAGTTTCTTATGCACGCGTTCTCCTCCCCCCGCCTCGCCTGAGCGCCGCAGACAGCGCTGGGACAACACTCGTTATCGCGGCTATTTCCTTAGACCAATTACAGGGAGGACAGTGATGACATCAGGGTGCCACGACCAACCGGTTATGTGTGTCGCGGGGAACCCATTATGGTGGCTTACTTTTAACAAGCTGTTGGGGATGGTGTTGTTATGGGGTATGCTATATCATAATTGCTGTACCATAATTGAGGCGTATTGTAAATCATCAATGGCTGCGACACTCGAAAATCCTGCCGCTCTCCATTTGGTGCAGGGCACGGGTAAATAAAGCGAGTGCCACTTGTCTGCCACAGAGGGTGGTCCGCCCTGCGGTTAAGGGGGTTCAACTCCCAGGCAAAAGGGTTCATGGTTCAAACCCCAGTGCTGGCTGGTAACCGGAAGGTTGCTAGTTCAATCCCTGAGCAAGACACCTCACTCCAAGTGCTCCCGTAGAGCTGGCTGTCACCTTGCATGGTGGACAGCATCGTCAGTGTTTGAATGTGTACATGAACTGGTGAATGTTTGGCAATATTGTAAAGCGCTTCGAGTGGCCACTGTTAGAAAAGCTCTACAAAAAAATGCAGTACATTTACCATTTAACCTACCTGTTGGCATCTTTTAGCAAGAAAACTCCCAATAACAAAGCTTTGGATTCATGAGTCGAATGGATTAGTAAATTGTAATCAGCACCACAAAGAACATAAGTCTTTACATGAGATATTGGTGATATTCTTGAAAACGTCCCCAAGGTGACCAGGGCCTGCATGAGCCAAGTCTGAGTTAGGTGAGCTGATTAAGGAGTTTGCGTATTTATTTTCTGATACACCTGCTCAGACTAATCTTATTACTCACAACATTGACGTCGGGGAGGCCACCCCAATTTGGCAACGCTTCTATAGAGGCTCTGGGGAGAGACAGTAAATCTTAGAAGGTGAAGTGAATTATTTATTCGAGAATGATTTAGCAGAAAGGTCGTATTCTAGCTGGACAAGTCCTTGTTTGCTAGTTAAAAAAGCAAATGGAACGCATCGATTCTGCACCGACTATAGGAAATTGAATAATGTCACAAAATCCCATTCATTTCCCCTTCCTGGAATGGAGGACTGTGTGGACCAAGTGGGGTCTGCTAAATTCTTCGCTAATTGTTTGCTAATCTCGCGGATTGGATTTATTGAAAGGATGTTGGCAAGTTATTTTGACCGAGCAGGCACGTGAGGTTTCCGCCTTCATTACTTCTAATGGATCTTACGAGTACAAGGTCATGCCGTTCGGTCTACGTAACGCCTACACCACCTTTCAAAGACTCAAAAGTTTTTGCAAAAACTTTTCCGCAGTCTTTGTGCCTTTGACAACTTGTTAAAAGAACAAGCCTTTCGTTTGGACGGCCACTTGTCAAGCGGCGTTTGAGAGAGCCAAAGATCTTCTCTCGTCTGCGCCCCTTCTGTTTGCTCCAAAAATGAATAAGCCATTCAAGCTGCACGTAGATTTTTTTTCCTGCCTTATATTTTCTATTTCTTTGAATGTACTAAATTGACTAACCATAGGTGGGTCCATGGTGGTCCATGGTGGGTTTGTGCAAGTTAGATTTGGATTCCAAGGACATTGTAAGACATATTTATTATATAAAAAGTCAATTGCTAGGCCTAATTTCTCTGATAAAAAAAGGGAATTACAAAAATAAGCCAACGCCAAGAATTCAGTGACGCACCCAACTGCTGATTTTTGATTTTGATAGAATCCATATATTTGTCTAAAAATGTGTTGAGAAAATATCCTGGATAACAATCTATAGCAATTCATTTAATTATTTTATTTGCATAATTTTTGCAGACTAGGCTTGGCAGAACCTTCTGTTGTTACACTTATTTCCGACAGATGGACTCTGAAACACAGATCAAGTAAGCCTGACAGTTAGCCTGCTACCGCCCAGGTTAGTTTGGTCGGATAAATTGCCATGGTTACTTAGCGGAGATTCTCTTAAGTCAAGTTAATGGAAGGCAACTCTAGCTTAAGGTAGCGAGGCTAAGCGAAATAAGCCCGGCTTTGCCTTTAGCTTGGATGATGGAATACCCCTCAGACACCCTCTTGTGTCTGGCGATAACGACGATGATGACTCATTGAAGATGGGGGGGAGGTGAAGGGGAGGGGGGAGAGGTGAGGGGGAGGAGGAGGAGGACTGGGTTGGAGGAGTGAAGGGGAAGAGGAAGTGGGCCACGGCTGAACCACCGCACGTTGCAGACAGTGTGATGTGGCAGATGTTGCGCACCACTGGCTGGGCGGGGGGCCACAGAGCTGATGGTGTCAGGTTGGGCCAGGGAGTCTGGGTGGGTTTTATGGTAGCGCACCAGAGCGATGCCAGGATGGGGGTTTGGTCGCGTGCCTGGGCTGACCCGGTGTCGCTTTGGCCTGTTCTGGGGCCAAGCAGCCCGTGGACGTTGGCTATATATTTTAGTACGCTCAAATCACTTATTTTAAAATAATGTTTTTGCCTAACATTGTTTTTTGTTCCCAAGCTTCTTTCCGTTCTGCTGTTATTTTCTCATTGTTTATGTCTGGGACAAAAGTGCTGCTTTTCAACAAGTGTGCGTCTTTGAGATGGTAATGAAGGACTGGGATGTGCAGTGCATGCCTTTTTTCTCTCTTTTGCTTCAACAAACAAATAAAGAAAATTTCCATACAACACAAACTCACTGTTGTATACTCAGTACACACGTTTCTGTTATCATTTCGTGATTAGGGTACATAAATTTGAATTAGATGAAGTTAGATTAAATTGGATTACTTTAAATACAATTACATTTCTAATTTAATTGGCATCAAAACTGAATTAATTAAATTCAAACCCCACCATGCAAGACGGCATCTAGAAAATGATCACCACTGTGACGCAAGCACACAGTAAGCACATGAAGATTTAGACATGGTAAGAGGAATGACCGGCCCCTGGGGGCCCGAAGCTGGGCAGGATGCCAACCCAGCCAGAGCCAATGTGTGGCGAAGACAACAAGCAGAAAGGCTCCTGAACCAAGTTCAGATGACACTTCACCTCCACCGAGACCAATTATCTGTTTCTGTCTTAACCCGGCAACTCTGAATCCCTCCTCATCTCGAGCAGAAAACAACACGCTTTGCATGGGAACCAAAGAGGTCTCCCGTGTTTGATGGGTGTAGTCAAAACACCAGTCGCCTTTCAAATGTCTCTGTTTAGTTCGCTGCTTAAAAGGGCGAACACTGACATAACAACCGAAATGTAGACGTGTACCTTATGAAGTCACTGTATTAACATCATTCACATCATCAAGGATTTAGAAATACAAACTCCATAATCACTTTTAAAATGTATCTTAATACATATTTAAAAGATATATGAATCCATATGAGTACCAGTAATTATAGTATGTTAAACATCGGCCTGGATCATTACTATAAGAGGGGTTGTTTTTATGCTGCTGTTGATTTTCTATTAATGAACAACTAGATAAACACTGCTCTGATTGGCGGGTATTGTATGATTGTGTTAAGACCAGACCAGCATGATTAACAAACAGAAGCTGTGAACTCCATTTGTTTTTAACCTGGAGATCTTCAGATCTTTCATGAACCATGCAGAGGAAGTTTACCGCTTCCACTTTGGCGAAAGCAAAACTTTTGCCAAAACTCAAATAGCTTTTTAAGAGATATCTTTGTTGCTCTGAAGAAGATAACCTATATACACACGGTGCCGAAAAACTGAATGCGTATTAATTTGATATATTTGCCTGCATATAAGGACAGCTTCTTATGCCTTTGTTTATGATAGGCTGGATATTTCTAAAAGAACACACATTATGTTGACCCGTGGGGAATGTAGTCCTCTGCTTCTGACCTGTCCCAATTAATCAGGTGCAGATTGTTGTCCCAGTGCAGCTCTCATTGGGACCAGCTCTGTCCTTGCTTTGGTCAAGGATAGGTTTTATTTGGTTGGGTAACTTGAACACTTTATGGATTTTTAGATTTTCAATCCAAAATGATTGGCACACCCCTTCCATCCCTTGATTCACTCTACCACAAACGGACACTACGCAGAGCACGGAAAATCATCTCCGACCCCTCTCACCCTGCACACTATGCCTTCCAGCTACTGCCCTCTGGGAAGCGTTACAGGACATTTGCCTCCAGAACAACCCGGTAAAAAAACAGTTTTATCCCAACTGCAATAAACTTTCTGAACTCTGAACGTTAAGGATTAAGCATGGCCCTTATGTATTGTGTAGTGTGTATGTCTGTATGTATATCTGTGTTATATGTTTTGTAAGTTGGAACCTGTAACAAGCTGACAACCAATTCCACCAGCCTGGCTGTGTGGTCATTTAAAAATAATCAATCATTTATAATTCTGAAGTGAGGGAATTTACCCAATTTATCAGTCGGTAAAATGAGTTGTCATTTTCGAGGTTATAAAGAGAGAAAGAAAAAAAAAATTACACCTACACAACTAAGATGAACCTAGAAACAAGGACTGATGTGAAACTTTAACCCATCGAATCTTAACCATCCTCTCTGCACGGACCTGAACTCTGATTGGTCCATACAAGACATATAGCCGTTATTGGAACCAAACATACGCTGGGTGGGGTGACGAGTCCGAGGCCAGGCTGAGGTGGGCTCTTTAACACTAATCCAGCTACCACCCTCCATATTAGTTACTTTCCTCTATAGCGTTATTGGGATACATCGACTTAATCACAGGAAATAGTATTCCACGGCACTTTGAGGTGACATTTTTGCATTGTGAAGGAAACATGAGGTCAAAAGTTGTATTGGACGGTTAACTTTAATGTTGTATTTTTAGCGCATTGCCTGCTTAACGGCAGAATCCTGTTTGTCCTGTTATGGAAACTGTCCTTTAAATGCACACCACTGGAATGTTGTTGGCCAGTATTTGAGAATATTGTGGTGTACATAAATATATATATTATCATTCTGTCATTATCTTAGTTTGAGTGACACCCCTTATACCTTGCCTGTAAACCAACGACCTTCAGAGTAGAAAAACAGAATAGTTAAGTTAGGTATGGTCTCTCTCTCTCTCTCTCTCTCTCTCTCTCTCTCTCTCTCTCTCTCTCTCTCTCTCTCTCTCTCTCTCTCTCTCTCTCTCTCTCTCTCTCTCTCTCTCTCTCTCTCTCTCTCTCTCTCTCTCTCTCTCTCTCTCTCTCTCTCTCTCTCTCTCTCTCTCTCTCTCTCTCTCTCTCTCTCTCTCTCTCTCTCTCTCTCTCTCTCTCTCTCTCTCTCTGCTGCGCCCCTGCAGGGGGCAATACCCTGGAGAGATCCACCACATCAACGGGGGCGCCCTCACAACGCTTGGTCATGGCCAGGGCCACCAAGAAAAATAAAACATTATCTAATACAAATGAAATGTAATAGGGTGCTAAAGTAAATCAAGAAATTAACATAATCAGCTGTGAAAAATAATCGATTGTTTATGATCTATCCGAAGTATGATGTTATTGTTGGGAAATTTTTGAGTCTGTGTGTGTGTGTGTCCGTGCGTGTATGTGGGTGCATGTGGGCGTCGTCAGACTACGTTTTATTGGCATCCACTAGCAGGTGGGCCACACCGGTGGAATGATGTTGTGTGTGTGTGGAGCGGGGAGACGGATGGTAAAAGCCTCTCAATCACAGCTCCCACCCCTTGGCTCTCCTTCGCCTGCTGCAAGCTGCCGCCCTCAACTCTCAGAGAGGTCTGACACATATTTTATTCAGCCCATTCCACCCGTCAACGTACGGGAGAGAAAAGCAACGCAAAACATTGGTACAGTCCATGCGTTGAAAAAACTATATCAACAGAGGCTTTTACATATTTATTTATATCTGCATGTCCGTCGTGGTTATGTTCCCTAAGCCCCGTTTAACTCCTCATGGATCGCCGGCGCCTTTTCCTATTGACGGACGCTCAGCATACTATGGCCCTCTTTATCTTTTGAGCTATTGGTGGGATGGTAAATCCACACCCCTGCAATCACTGCGAAGAGTAATACTCTGCAATTAGCAGAAGATTTTCATCATGCGCTGCATTAGAGTAATATAACGCAGAGTTGACGCTCAGACGCACCAGAAGCCATATAAAGTGATTCATCTGCTGCTGGTGTGTGTCTGTGTCTCTTTGTGTCTGTGTCTGTGTGTGTCTGTGTGTGTCTCCGTGTCTGTGTCTGTGTCTGTGTGTGTGTGTGTGTGTGTGTGTGTGGTTGATGGTCACCAACAAATCCCTGCACATCCGTTTGATGTTAGTATTGCGTGAGGTAGATTGTAAACCGGCGACAGGACAAAGCAAGCGTAACTCTTTGTTTGGTCGCGATGGCCCATTGACAGAGTGGAATGCCCTTGTGATCACACTATTGTGATCACAGAGATGGTACGCCTGATCATCCAAAACCAAGTGCTCTTCAACGGAGTGTTGAGAAGAACACAAGACCAAAGACACAAAAACCTCCAGGACACTCCTGTGTTCATGGTGTTTGCGAAACATAAAATATCCTCATGATGTCATCAGAATGTTTAGGGAAGTGTTCAAATTGACAATCATACTGGAATTATTTAAATATTATACTCAAAGAGCAATCATTTGAAAGTTGAGTAACAGTAAATCGAGTTCTCATGATGACGCTTTGAGTGTTGGTTGAATAGGGAATCCCTCGCAGGAGAAGAGAAACAAGCAGCAGTCTTTGTGCAAGAAGAACAGAAGACGTTGAGAGGCATTTAGGAACCCCCTGCTGGTACTATCACACAACATAACCCCCAGGCAAACACACAGGGTGTCATCCCAGACGCCGATTTAAACTTCATGGCCCTTATTAAAAAGTATTCTACCATAAGATATTCCAGAAATAGGGAAACCCCTATGCAGAAAAACTTGGAGCAATTGGGATCTGAGAGTTATGGAATACATTCATGTTGTTAAGGAGCTGCTAACCTCAAAACTCACTTTCAGATTTGCTTTTACTTAGTCAGTCCATCGTCGTTATGTTGCCTATTTATGTCAAATTTTCCTCATGTTATCCTCTGATAATTGATTTCTCTCTTCCTCCGTATTCTTACAGTCTTTCATTATGTTATTTCACCTCTGTTTGAAAAATGGTAGCTGAGAAGGGAGAGTAACAACATGGCAGCTATGTTGTGACTCTCCCTTCTAAGATATAATTTTTCAACAATCGTCTTATGAATGTTGAACATCGCTCTACTGTAGCAAAAAAAGTTACGATTAATGGTAATATGAACGGCATCTATCGTAACTCATCAACTATCGTAGCTCCACAACAAAGCAGTAGAATGAATGTCCCTTAGAAAAAGCCTTAGAAATAATTGCACGATTTGGTTTGTCAAGTATTTTTTTCAGAAAGTTTGGTTTGTAAAGGTGAAGCCTAATCGGAGGCATGCTTTCCAGCAGTCAGATTAAGAAGAATCTAAAAATAACATAATCAAATATTAAGGAAAGAGAAAAACATGAGGGGCCCCATTTTAACAGTCTGAAATGCAAGTGAGAAGCGCCAAACACAAGTTTGTGGGCGATTCTATGGCTATGCCCTGAAGTAGCCTTATTACCCGTAGTTGTGGTTTTGGCGTAACGTGCAATAAACCAATGAGAGTGCCGTCTCCCATCCCCTTTAAGAGCCATGAGCACATTTGAATCTGACAAGTTAATATATTTGACAGCGCGTTTGCCGTTTTCTTCCCCAACTTCAGAAAAACTCAAAAAAATTTCGGCCAAAAAAATAGGTGGTATGCGGTAACCATGGTTCTCTTTAATGATATACGCAATACATTAACAAACATTGTTTCTTACCAGTATTGTATGCATTATCGTTGTCCCAACGTTAATATACACTGCTATGGACTGTATAATGCGTTAAGTGTTTAGTTTGCGTGTATTTAAACAGATGGATGCATACACGCGTGCCCGCATTCATTCATTATTTTTAATTCTCACTCGCGGTAAAACAATGTTTTCTCAGGATCAAATACTCATCAATCCTAAAAGTTATGGGCATGTACACGATGTCTGTGTCAAGAAAATATGCGTTTGCTGTACGGTGTTTGCAGATGCATTGATTTAAAAGTACAACTTATTACCGCTGTATCAGCAGTTCTTTCCCAAATAATTTATCAAGAAAGTGTGGCTAGGTAGATGAGAGAAGCAAAGTGTATGCGCGTGGTGCACAATTAACATTATGCATGCGCCCTTAAAATAGCATCTGAACAACGCAGCACTGACTTTAAACCTAGTATTTCCTGGTTTGTGGCGGAATTGTTTTCTGAAACTGCAAAATAGCATCAGGGAACGTTTGCGTCAGAACACGCCTCCTCCTTTCGCTGAACCGCCCCTTGGGGCGCAAGATCATTCCCTAATTTAGCGACGCGTGCCTGTGAAGCGAAAAGAACGCATCGCGCCAGTTGCAAACTAGCAACGACACATGCGTGGGTGTAGAAAGTCAATTGCGCTGGATGCAAGATTGGGCCTGAGATCCCAAAAAATGCCTACGCTGAAATGCGCTGAGATCATTTAGTAATTCTGCTTCTTAAAATAAAGATTTCAGTATGATACAAATAAATGAATATGTTTATATGGTCGTTATTATGGATGTCATTATCCAATGGCAAAAACTGTGTAAACAGTTAAAATAAAAACAAAGTCTGGACCTTCCTCTGTTGGCTTCTGCCAGAGCTGCTCTCCATTGATCAACTCACCGTATTTATAGAATACAAAACAGGATCTATAGCGGGAATCTGGTGCTGGCTCCACAGTGAACTGCCAACATGTTTCTTGTTGTACTGCGAATCAATGCACGCGTGTGCTAAACCCACACGCGTGTACGAGCGGAACGATTTTGTATCATGCGACACAGTCTTTTAGGAGAAACCTTTTCATTTTTAAACCTTTTATTTTTTTAAGATTGCACACGTCAGGAAACCAGAGCTGGGATCCATTACGAGAGTCCTGTGAAAACGATGTGTTCACAGATTGTGACACGGGTACAACCATCTTTAAGTGTGTCACCGGTGTCCTCTACCGCCAGCGCCCAATTTCACTTTTCAAATAAAAAAATAATTGACACAGAATCTCTTTTTATTACATGTGTGTGTGCGTGGACGTCTGTGTTGCATGCGTGTGTATTTGTGTGTGTGTGTGTGCGAGAGATGTATATATATATATAAAGAGGGCTCAAATACAGACAGGTTTGGCCATTATAATTCTATATTTTCATTTCCCAGCCACGAATTTTAGCATTTCAACGACAGAGTTGCGTCTCCTGGTTCCTGGCTCTTTTAGCCCTGGCACGGCATTAGCCAATCCAGCGCGTGTCCTTCGCCTGAATTGGATTAATTCAATCGACGGTCCCTAAACCTATCATGAATGCGTATGGTGCGGGCGGAGGTGGGATAGGGTTGGGGGGCTTCTACCTGCACCAGCTCGGTCTGGAGACGGCCACCCTTCCTGCCAACTCGCAGTGAGTTTGATCTCTATTAGTTGGTATTCATGCAGCAGGTATTCAACAGGCCGCTGCCTAAAAGTGGAATCCTCACTCTCTAATTCTGCTGCATTCACTGGCGACCACAATCAAACCGTTGGACCCGGTTGTTTCTTTGATAGACCCCACAATGGCAGCTTCTCTTTCATGGCTTTCCCTTTCAGTCTCCTCTCGCCGGTACACAGAGGTGTCTGAGATGACGCAGTGCTAGCGCCTAAATGAATTCACCAAGAATAAAAGAAAGGAGAAGCCTCGGTCCTCTAGTGTGAAAGGCGTACCCAGATTAATTTAAGCTTCTTTCTTGATGGCCGCGCGGTTGGCTGAGACTCAGATACCTTTAAAGGCACCCAGTGCAACTTTATGTAAACATTCAATGAAAAGTAAGTTTCAATAATTCCATACCATTACATATCGACATTCAAGGAGCAAAGATGAGACGTCGTTGTGTGGTGAGAACTGATAGAAAATCGTAAACAACAACAATCGCCGGTGGGGAGAAGCCATTTTTCCATTGACTGGAAGCCTGCTTTATTTATTGTAGGTTACAAAAAATAAAGAAAATGGCGGCATTGTTGTTGTTATCGATTTTGTATCAGTTCTCACCACACAACGACGTCTCATCTTTTGAATTAAATTGAATGTTTATTTTTAAGCCTCGAAAGTTGCACTGGGTGCCTTTAATAATGAACAGTTCAAGTGCTAGGGGAGCAATAATGAATGACCGCGGGGGATAACTCATTCGTTAAGGCTGCTCTACAAAGCACAGGGGAGGGGGGTATTTATGCACCACTGTAGCCAGAGATCCAGGGACAGGTTAATGCCAGGGAACAGGGAGCCCGTATATTTACCCCTTTAACCTTTGGGTTCATATCCCGGATCCGCAGGAAATTGAATAGCGCCGTTTTGTTGCGAATACGGAAGGGATTGGGGGAAAGGATGAGGGGGGAGAAAAGGAGTGAATTACCGCTCAGCTTATGCTTAGTGACGCCCAACACTAATTACATTTGTGCTGCTGTTTTAATGGAGTTTACACACGGTCCTGTAGCTACGGAGTGCAGCGAGGTCTGGCTCCTCTTTCATTTAGATCTAGATGAAGGTGTCTGACCAAACCAACCTCTGTGTGTTTAAGGAGCACTGTGCTGGCTATGAAATACAACGCAAATGTGTTTGTTTGTTCCCCGATATGAATTTATTTTAAAGTTAAAAACATAATAATAGAGAAATTGTGAAATGGGGAAAGGGCAGAAAATAGTTGAAAATGTGAAGGACAGGTTTTAATGGAGGGAGGAACACATATACTTTATCGCATAAGATTAAAGACGGATCAAGCTGTAAATAATAAAAGATGAGCTATAGCGGACGAGGTTAGCATGGAGAGCTAACATGTGTCTGTAGTAATATTATCACGCGTGTCTGTTCGCTCCCTTGCCGGGAAATGCAGAACACAACATGTGCTCTAATAAAACCACAGCCCTTCCCTCTCACGTCCAATGAGATCTAGATTCAGCCTGGACCAACCCATAATGACTGGTGAAACTAATAAAGCAAAAGCAGAAGTGTTTTCATAGTGTACCTCCATGTTTAATCAATCTCGAGGACAAACATACAGATTCCTTTCCTCCCTTCACATGTACTAGTAAAGTCTTCACAGGCTTTTCTGCTCGAAAACGCTGATGATAATGAGAATGATGATGAGGATGATGCTGCTAATACTGATTTAAAAATGATATAATCTTCACCAACATGACAAGAATAATGGGAACATTAATTCATTCTGCAGTTTTGGGTCAGCTGAACTGAGAGCAAACCTCTAGAAATGTGTTTCTAGAAGAGAGGGAAGGCTGTTGTGGAACAGACTGTGGTGGACTAGGATTGGCAGACCCTGGTCTGTCCAATGACCAACCTCCTCTCTCAGTGTGGAGCGTGAATGCATTGGCGGCTGATGGAGCGGGCGGAGGGAGGGCTTTAGAGCCCACTCTGAGGGACAGCGACAGCCAATGCAGTGCAGGGAGAATTACACAGGGTTGTGTACCACACTGCGCTCTCTTCTCTGAGAAGAGGGGGCCCCAGGGAGCCTTTGTGGCCCCCAAAACACACACACACACGTACATGAAGCTGGACCTGTCCTCTGACTGCAATTCATACAGAATAGTCACTGGTGGATTAGGCTTTTGGAAATTGAACAATGAGCGTGTGCAAAATAGGTTGCTGTTTTTGTTATGAAATGTGTTTGTTGTGTTATATGCAGTTGTGTGACGGGTGTTGAGATGTGATCAACGCCACATTGTGCTTTCATCCTTGTAAATGTTTGTGTCTGTGTACGCTCAGAGCTATGCATGCTGTGGGTGTTTATGTGTGCGTGCGTTTGTGAGTATGCGCTTTCGTGCGTGTGCATGACGCACACACATATGCGTTACAACACGCATGCGCATTACAGCTCAAGTGTACTCCTACAAAAACACACAAGCAAAAGCCTGTGTTTGTGTGTGCGTCTTCGAGTGAACGCACAAAGCTCCTCTTCCTCAGGGTTGAACTTGGTATAAACCAGGCACCCGTGAGCCAAAGGGACTTGATGTCGTTGTGTTTGTGTGATGTTTTGTCAGATCCCTACATTATGCTCATCTCACGCATAAGGCTGATGTTGTCTCTGTTCGTTATCCATAAGGCATGACCCCATCTGCTCCCCCTGTGGGATGAGGGGGCATCAACCAGCCGTCCACTGCTGCTTAGACTCTCAACAGCGACAGGTAGTCAATAACACACACACAGAGAGAGAGAGAGAGAGAGAGAGAGAGAGAGAGAGAGAGAGAGAGAGAGAGAGAGAGAGAGAGAGAGAGAGAGAGAGAGAGAGAGAGAGAGAGAGAGAGAGAGAGAGAGAGAGAGAGAGAGAGAGAGAGAGAGAGAGAGAGAGAGAGAGAGAGAGAGAGAGAGAGAGAGAGAGAGAGAGAGAGAGAGAGAGAGAGAGAGAGCACTGCCATGGTACGTCAGCCGTAAGGGGAGCGGTATATATGTAAGGGATAATGTATAGAACGCCGGCCATAATCAGAAAAATAAGCCCCAACAGGGCGAACTGGACACCGACGCGAAGCAGAGGCGACGTTCTATACATTATCCCGCTTATTACACGGCTACGTGCCAAAACAAAAAAAAATACTTCACACGATGTATCTTTGTACAATTTATTTGTTACCAGCATTTGTAATGTTGATCAGCGGAGAAATAGTCTGCCAAAGACTTTGACATTGCTTAGCAACCGAGTGCGCTGGGTTTGATAAGTTACCTGACTACTTGGGGAAGGGCCCATGCAAGTGAACAGAGCGTTGCACGGCATTGAGAAGAGCCGTGTAATATATATATATATGTATCTATCGTTCAATGAACGCGTTCAGGCACAACACTGTATATATATATATATATATACAGTGTTGTGCCTGAACGCGTTCATTGAACGATAGTTCATGAACTCGTTAATATTTTCGGCGAACGTGAACTGAACGTACTGTATTACTGCCTGATGAACGTTACTGTGAACTCGTTCATTCTGGTGTCTGTGAACGGCACGCGCACTCGGTTTAACTTCGTTCAATTGGGGGGTTATTTGTTTATCAAAACGGCGGATGCGCGCGCAGAATGATTTGTTTGACCGGTTGCCATGGTTATCTCCGTGTGTTTCATTTGCAGTTGCGGCGTTGTCAGCTTACTGTTACATTAAACTGCAATCAGAAAATGCGGTTATATTATGCTATAGACCCTATAGTGTCTGTGGTGTAAAGGCTGGGACGAATTAAAAAATATAAATACACTTTATGTTGAAAGTATAGACCGTCCCGATTCCCATTGAAACGAATGGCGCGGTGATTATTCTTCAGAATGCTATTCTTCTGTTAAATAGTGAAAAATGAATCAAACTGTAATCAGACAACACGGTTATATGCTATGGACCCTAGAGTGTCTGTGGTATAAAGGCTGAGACGAATTTCGAATTATAAATATGTACAATCCATAACGTTATCTCCCGCTGGCTCATAGCTCAGCGGACTAGAATACCTCCTAGAATCATTGCTTGTTGGCCGGAAACGTAAATGGGGGCTGTTTACGTTTGGTTGTAGTCTTTTCGCTCGGTTCTCCGACTCAACAGTAGGGCTAGAACCGAGCAAAAAGACTACAACCAAATTTGAACTACAACCAAACTAGTTCCCTTTCCGCTTCCGGCCAACGAAGCAATGAGTCTTCCAACAGAAATCAATGGGATTTACAAAATGCGCTAAATGTACAATACATTTTCGCTACGATGCTTGATTCAACCACTCTATATCATCCTAGACAAATCACGAAGTGGGCTCGATGTTCAAAATACCGGAAAAAAATAATAGCTCACACAGCAACATATTGGAAAAAAGAACTATGAACTAGTTCATTTTTTGGAACTGTGAACTTAGTTCAAATCTTTGAATTATGAACGTTGAACTGAACTAGTTCATTTTAAAATTTGTGAACTGAACTTTGAACTAGTTCACATAGAAAGTGAACTATCCCAACAAATATAGCTGAGTCCACAGGGAGTGTCAGGGGAGTCACCACTGGGAAGAAGACCGCAATAACTGCTGTGACAAAAGTTAATTGTGCTATGAGTTTTGTTGTTGATGATGAAAGTGATGAGGATGAGTAGGACGATGATGTTTTTGATTTTTTGTGAGTCAACAGCTATTGACACAGTCGGTGGAAAATTGTCTGTTTTTCTCAGAACCAGATTCAATGTTTGATCTCGTTTGTACCACGACTAGAATTTCTGAGGAATCGCTAGATTCAATAAATTCTAACATTTTCTGCTCCTAGGCATGAAGATTGAGGCTGGCTCTGAAGAGGGCCGTGGCAGATAGGCTGACAGGTTTTTTTGTGGGGTGCTCCATTAAGACTTTCATTGAATGGTACATAACAGATGTGAGAGATCTCGTCTGAAATGTGAAGAAGAGAGCAAAGGAATATTGATTAGTTCAAATGTTAACATGGATACGGTCTCAATAATAAATATAGTGTCCCATAATTTATTAAGAGATGGAGTCTTGGATAAGAATTGTCAATGAATAGGGAGGAATGTAAGTAGGTGGAGCAGCCAAACATAACCAAAAATACGCAAAACTCTGCTCAGATCTGCTCACGTCATGAACGCGTTTACGTCAAATACATGCGCCAGTACAGGGAAATAAACAAACATGTTGGATTATTTCCATGAGTCGGACCTTCAAGCTGCTCTGACAGCTCTAATAAACGTACAGGAGTCTTTCCACGAAATGTACAGGATATGTACAGATAGTATTACTGAAACGAAAAAGATCTGTAATTATGTTTTGGTTTTCACGGCGCAGATAATAGAAGAAGGAAAATTATACGCATGCGCTCAGACATGGCAGTGTTGTATGATAGTGTATCACAGCACCACCTAGCCACCTGGCATGCATACCCAATCGAATTCCACACACTTTTGCGTCACTGTATGCACACAGATTTCCTCCCGAAAACGCTTGTCTAAACACGGAATAAAAAGTGAAGACGCGACGCCACTTTTGCGTTTTCTGTTCAGACCGTCATCATGTAAACGTAGCCTCAAGCTATAGGCTATTGCCTTGCTTGTCTCTATCCCATGATCAATTATTAATATGGCAAATTTGGCATTGCAGAGTTTGTGGTCAGTAGTTGTTCTGGGTTTAATTTTTTAAAACAAATCAGCCTCCCTGAATATGGAAACGAAAACAAAAAGTTTCCAGCTCGTACGATATTTCCTTT
Organism: Gadus macrocephalus; assembly: GCF_031168955.1. Taxonomy (NCBI): domain Eukaryota; kingdom Metazoa; phylum Chordata; class Actinopteri; order Gadiformes; family Gadidae; genus Gadus; species Gadus macrocephalus. Next base: position 13,261,364 of record NC_082385.1, read on the forward strand.
CTTTGTTTTGTTTGTTCTGCTGTTTGGTAAATGTTAAGTGAATGCCTGCGGTGTGCTGGGTGATCACACAACCTGTTTATAATGTTTCCAACGGACCAATTGGACCAACGACGTCCAATACTGAAACATCTTACTTCTTGGTTAAAGTTATTTGCTTTAACCAAAGCTATTTGGTTAAAGCTATTTGCGTTAAACCCTCCCAGGTAAGCTATTTGCCTTAACCAAGAAGCTATTTGCTATTATAAAGGAATTGCCCAATACAATGGACATGTGACCTGACCCCGTTCCTGCAGCGCTCACAAGCTGCTCCTCATAACACTGATGGCCGGTGGAGCAGCTGCCCTAACGACGTGGACCGGAGAGAGAGCGGAGTCCATCCCTGTTCAAAATGGCCGACCGCAAACACAAGGCGGTGGCCTGGCCGCGTCGGCCATGCATAAGTCATACCGTGTCCAGGATATGAGCCAGGGCACAGGGTCGGTTTGGGAGTCCAGCAACCCCAAGCGCCCAATCAGATTCTAATGAGACGAGATGTTTTAATAAAACATCTGCAGGTGATGTATAAATTATTATGTGTGCAAGGTTTTCAATAAGGAGTGCTGCATGTACAATGCTAGTGGTAATTTGTATAATAAAGAGGTGGTCAAAGCAGAGTTGACCAATGCGTGTTAGGCCACATTTAACATCCATAGGCAAGGCAAGGCAACTTTATTTATATAGCACTTTTCATACACAAGGCAGACTCAAAGTGCTTCACATATAAACATTGTCATACAATCAAATAAAATAATAGATAAGTAAAAGAAAACATATGCAAGAAATGAGTAAAATAGAAAGTGCAATGTATTTAAGAGAAAATTAAATTGAAAGTTAAAAAGGCTTTTTAGTAAGTAAAATTGAAAGTGCAATGTATTTAAGATCAGATCAACAGTCTCTCTGGAACCCAAGTCGGGACTACAACCCGACCTAAAGGAACTTGGTCCTTTCTCTGGAACTCCAATCCAGATTCTAGGACTCTAACCCAGACAGAACTTGGAAACGTCTCCCACGGAGCTCGGTCTCAGAATTCCACCCACACACAAACTCAGGACTCTAACCCTTATACAAACAAACTCAGGACTCTAACCCTTATACAAATACAAACTCAGGACTCTAACCCTTATACAAATACAAACTCAGGACTCTAACCCTTACACAAATACAAACTCAGGACTCTAACCCTTATACAAATACAAACTCAGGACTCTAACCCTTATACAAACAAACTCAGGACTCTAACCCTTATACAACCTTTCTCTCTGGTATCAGATCATGTATTTTTCTGGTAAAAATAGAAAATAAAGAGAAAGTTAAAAACGCATTTTAGTAAAATAAAGGTAAAGTATTTAAGATTTAGCAGAAAGCTAAAGCAAACATAAAAGTCTTCAATCTTGTTTTAAAGGTGCTCAGAGTTGGGGCAAGTCTTAAATCCTCAGGGAGTTTATTCCAGCTATTTGTTGCATAGTAACTAAATCCTGCTTTCCCATGTTTCGTGTTTACTCTGGGGATAATTAACAGATTGGTCTCAGAAGATCTTAGTGTTCTAGAAGGCTTATGTAGTGGAAGCATATCAGTTAAATATTTTGGGCCTAAACCATGTAGGGATTTATAGGTTAGCAACATGATTTTAAAATCAATTCTCTGACCTACAGGAAGCCAATGTAACGATTTAAGAATTGGTGTAATATGTTCAAATTTTTTGGCCTTTGTTAAAACTCTAGCAGCAGCATTCTGAACAAGCTGAAGCTTCCTTAGAGTTTGTTTTGGGAGACCTGTAAGGAGACCATTGCAGTAATCAAGCTTACTAGTGATAAAGGCATGTACAAGTTTTTGTAAGTCTTCGGTGGACATGAGCCCTCTAAATCTTGCTACATTTTTAAGGTGATAATATGCAGATTTTGTAACTGATTTGATGCGACTTTCGAAATGTAAATCAGAATCCATGATAACCCCTAGATTTCTGGCTTTGATTGAGGTTTTCAGGGACAGAGAGTGAAGGTGTTGGGTTACTTTAAGCCTTTCCGTTTTAGCTGAAGGAAATTTCGGCACATCCAGTCTTTCACTTGCTCAATGCACTGGCACAGCAGATCTATGGGCCGATAGTCATTTGGTGATAGCGATACATAGATTTGCGTGTCATCAGCATAGCAATGATGGTCAATATTGTTATTATGCATGATTTGCCCTAGTGGGAGCATGTAGATGTTGAATAAAGAGGGTCCTAAGATCGAACCTTGTGGGACTCCACACATCACGTTGGTTGATTCTGATACAAAGTCGCCAATGGAAACAAAGTAGTTCCTATTTTGTAGGTAGGATCTGAACCAATTTAAGACTGTGCCTGAAAGCCCCACCCAGTTTTCTAACCTGTCCAAAAGTATTGTATGGTCTACAGTGTCGAATGCAGCACTGAGGTCTAGTAGCATTAGTATTGAGGTTTTGCCAGAGTCTGTGTTAAGACGGATGTCATTTACAACTTTAATGAGGGCGGTCTCAGTGCTGTGCAGGGGTCGAAATCCTGATTGGAAGGTGTCATAACAACCAGTTGATGCCAGGAAGTGATTAAGTTGCTGGAGGACAACTTTCTCAATGATTTTACTTATGAAGGGTATATTTGATATTGGTCTGTAGTTGTTATTAATAGAGGTATCTAGGCTCCGCTTTTTTAAAAGGGGTTTAATAACTGCAGTTTTCAGGGCTTTTGGGAAGTTGCCTGACTGGAGAGAGTTGTTAACTATCTGCAATATGTCTATTGCTAGGCAGTCAAAAACATTCTTAAAGAGGTTGGTAGGTAAAGAATCAAGGCAACAGGTGGATGGCTTTAGTTGTGTAACAGTTTCCACAAGAGTTTTAGAGTCAATAACATTAAAGCATGCCATCCCTGCCACGTTACTTTTGCCTGAACAGGGTGGTAGTCCAACATTTTTGTTTGAAGTGGAGATATTGATGGCGCGTCTGATGCCTTCAATTTTATCAGTATAAAAAGCTGCAAACTCATTGCATTTCTGCGTGGAATGGAGATCAGGTGGAATTTGTGTTGGGGGGTTGGTCAGTCTGTCAACAGTTGCAAATAGGGTTTTTGCATTATTAGTATTGGTTTTAATGATATTGGAGAAAAATGTTTCTCTAGCACTTTTTAAGTCTGAATTGTAGGCACGGAGGCTCTCTTTGTAGATATCATGGTGAATATGAAGTTTTGTTTTACGCCAGATGCGTTCAACCTTCCTGCATTCTTTTTTCTGTGCTGTTACAGAAGCAGCTTTTCTCCAGGGTGCCTTTTGCTTTCCAGAAATCGTTTTAACCTTATAAGGTGCAATGACATCCATGACTTTCAAAATTTTCAAATTAAAGTTTTCTACAAGATCATCAGCAGAACATGGGTTGAGAGGTGGTAGTAAGGAGATGGCCTTTCTAAAAAAGTACATAAGATTCTTCATTGATATACCGTTTTTTGACAGTATTTGATTTTGTCTGTATGTCGGGAATGAAAGATATATTAAAGAAAACACAAAAGTGGTCAGACAAGGCAGGATCAGTCACAGAGAGATCAGAAACATTGAGGCCCTTTGTGATAACCAGGTCTAGAGTGTGCCCCTTACAATGAGTAGTCTCTTTCACATGTTGCGACAGTTCAAATGTGTCCAAAATGGTAAAAAGTTTTTTTGCACACTTGTCATTCAAATCACCAGTTATAACTAGACAGTCAAAGTCTGTGGAGATGCTAGACAATAATTCTGTGACTTAATCGAAAAAATTTGCAGAGTATGTGGGTGGCCTGTAAATAATTAATAGGAGAACTCTGGGGGAGCATTTCAATACAGCACAAAGGTATTCGAATGATGGAAAATCACCAAATAACATCAGTTTCCCCTGAAAAACATTTTTAAATATAACAGCAACCCCTCCACCTCTCATATACTCCAGATATATTCTCACCAAGGCAGTATAAGGAGCATACACACAGCCATTGGGTCCTAGTCAATAATGATAATGTAGTGCTGGCAGGGGTATAGTGGATGTGAGATTTATGGATTGGAACCGACATTGACTGAACACAACACATTATGAAAATTTTAATTTAAAAATGAATAAAAAGGGGGTCGTATTAAGGCTTGACATGGGAAAGTGTAATTCCATTTGACACAGATTTCAAACGCTCTCCGATAAATTTACGAATACTTCCTTTAGCCATGCAATGTGAATGGGTAAAAAAAGGAAATAACCTACTAAGACGCATGTTTTTAGCTAGTTAAAAAGCGGCACAAGTAACACAGTGTTAGCGGCGTCATGTATTGTCCAAATATTGACTCTGAGTGGCAGTGGGAGACTTTCCTCTTTTACATTCACATAACCCCCTGTGCCTTCACGGCAAGAAGCAGAGGCAGCATAAAAAATAAATAAAACACAGACCAAACAATATCCAGACAAAGCCGTACATGCACTGCGGGCATACATCTGAATGTCATCCATGTCCTTGTGTAGACAAATGAATGGGGAAAGAATTGTGAATTCTCTTTTCCTTCCTTCCTTCTTTCCTTCCTCTCCCAAAGTCTTTATTTTAGGCTAATGGAAGAAGGAGTGAAGGCACCATTAGGCTGCCCTGTGGACTATGACAACCCCTATTACCTATCGTCGTGGCGTCGGCCTCTCGCCGCCACGGGCCCTGCACCACACTCTGTCACCGCGTAACCCGGGACCTCTGCGGAAGGTCAGCCTTCTCCGATTTCATTTCATTTATTTATTTATTTAAGGACAGTGCACATTAATCAACATTTCTGTTAATGTGCCAGTGTTAGCCAGCAGGCTAATTTTCAACTGTAGTCCTTTGGCAAGATGTTATACTAGGCACATGGTGGCTAAAAAAAATAATATATTAAATCACACAGCAATTGATATACAACAATAAAACAATGCCATAGGCATTGTGACGTGATGGCTCGTGACGTCCAGTGATCAGCAGAGAAGGACCAGAGAAGGAAAAGTGAGGGATCCTTATAGCCTCCAGGGGGAAAGGGATGGAGGAGGAGCAGAAGAAAGGAAGAAGAGGGAGAAGAAGAAGAAGGAGAAGAAGAGAGGAGGAGGTGGATGAGAAGAAAAAGAAGATGAAGAGAATGACAGAACAAACAAGAAAACAAGAGGTTCAAATGATGAGGGCTAGTGAAGGGTGTCAATGGAGGAGCAGGCACTTCCCCTTGAGGGATCATAGGGGCCAAAGCGTCGAAGGGGGGATTGTGGGTTCCGAAGGTCGTTCAGAGGTCAGGGTTTCATCTCAAAGACACTTGGGGAAACGTCTGAATCATCGGACCAGTATCTTAAATCGCCACAACGCAGGTAAAGCACTCAAAACTTACTAAAACCTCTTGCCTTGACATGGTGGCATACAACTGTCTGTGAGATGTATGTAGTCACTTCCCCTTGCAAGTCATTGACCTAAACCTGACATGAAGATAAACTCTTGGCACGCACTGCTGTTAAGTACACTCACTAGTCCCACCATCATAAGCCTCATACCAAACCCCACTGCCTTCAGATTAGGCCATACATTATGCATCTCTCTTTCCCCCTCCATCTCTCTCTCTATCCCCCCCCCCCCCCCCCCCCCCCCCAACAGCAATAAGATCGCATGGATAGGAACTATATTTCATGACGGGCAAAGTAGCGGTCTGAAGACTGGGTGGGGCTCACAGGGACTGTCCTGAATGGTTCACGTCACACCTTCATGGTAGAAGGCACTTTGTCCCCATGGGGAAGTGTGCCTCATCAACCGGCCCTGACCTGGGGTCCATGTTTTGGGGGGGGGGTCTCCCCTTATACAATCTCTTAATGCTCCCTATAGGACAAATCCTACAGGACATTAAAGTAGCAAACCCATAATTATCCAGATAACTATGGACCTGTTGAAACTGTCTCACTGCATCGGGCAAATCAACAACGTTTTCTCCAACTTAACAAAGAAAGAGGTAATGTCTGATATTACTTAAGAGTCAAGCCAGAGATCTCTCCATCACCCGGTGACTTCATCAGCCAGTGACTGTTTGAAAAACATTGCAAGAGTCAGGAGAATAATGTCCAAGAAAGACCTGGAAAAGCTGAGCCTCACCTTCATTTCCACATGCATATATTACTGTAATGGTTTGTTCACAAACCTCCCCAAAAAAAGCTGTTCAGAAACCCAAATTTATTCACAAGGCTGCTGCCTGACTTTCCAGAAACTAAGAAAAACTACTTCATTACACCAGCTCTTAATCCTTTGCACCGGCCACCAGTGGCTCAGAGAACTGTTTACAAACTGCTCCGTGGTTCTGGCCCTGGTACATCTCCGACATGCTCCCCCAAATAAACCTCCAAGGCCCCTCACTGCCTGCTCTCTGTCCCAAGAGGGAGAGCAGAAAATGGTGGTGCAGGGGTTGGTAAACACCCAGCAGTCCTGGTATAACCTCCATGAGGAGAGTGAGGACAGGGGTAAGGTTATTAGGCGGCCGCCCCATGGTTGAACCTCTTAAGGCTCATTTATGCTCTACGTTTGATACGCAAACGGACACGGATGGAGCCTTTTGTCCGTACTCTTCGTACCTTTCGTCCACACTCCGTGATGTATTTAGTTGTCTTACTGTCCTTCGCTGTCTACAACGCTGCCTGCGTTTTTGCCTACTTCTCAATAGATGCAGGACCCTTATCTGCCCCTACGTCGCCATGCTTGTTGTTGTCATAAACTTCTATTTATTTTACTTTAATCTGAACGACGCCCTCTAGAGGATGTTTTGCCCACCGTCCATTCCAACGTAAAGGATGCCTGAAAGTATGAGGGCAGTGACAGTTAGAACATTGATATTGTACATCTCGTATTAACGCACGAAATGGGAGCATAACTGAGCTTTCAGAGGCGAGTGAGAACAGGGTTTGGTTATCAGGCAGCAGTCCTGGTTTGATGTCTCAGAAGATGTCTGACAGGCCCCCACATGTAATGGAGAACCACTATTTTATCTTTAAGTCCTTTATCTTTTGAATGGTAATCGTGCACGTTTTTATACTAATTCGCTTAACTTTATTTTATAACTTGGAATAGCACTCTGAATTGCCTCTGCATTAAATGTGCTGTAGAATAAATGCTGCCTTGGCGATTATTATAAATATTCATTGATTATATCTGACAAAGATAATCATCATATTTATAGTATACATTTGATTCTGTTTCTATACTTAGTACCCATCCTATGTACCAGTGCCCATTTCTTAAGGGCACTACCTAACAAATAGGACAGGTCACTCTTCAAGCCAAGAGATATGTTCTCTGGAGGAGAAAATAGGTTTCAGGTTCAAAGCAACACTGTGGACTAAGCACTACGGCGGTGCAATTGGATGGGCGTCTCTCAACCGCTTCATTGCTTTGGTTTGATACCACATATCATATGAGGCCAGGTTTAAGTGGTGTGATTATAAGTAGAAGAAGTACCGTTATTTCAGTATCAGTAACAGGATTGGTGGTAGCATTTGATGTTAGCCTTTGTGTCAGTATTAGTGTATCAATATTATTCATAATCAAACCGATACTAATAATACTAATATCATTTTAATAGCATTATGATTAGATCAATTATTAATATCAGTATCAGTAATGTTAATATCATCAGTATCATTATTCAGATTAGTAATATTAAAGGCTGTAGGTCAGATTCAAGAGCTATCGTTTGAGTGTAATTTGTTGGAAATGCTCTATCAACCCGTCAACCGTTAGTGAGTGAAATACACGTTGAGAATATCTTCTGCTTTTTCCTCCGTGCAAGCCGGAGAGCAGAAACACACAAAAAAACAGCCACTCATTGCTTATTGAGTCTCTCTCTCTCTCTCTCGCTCTCTCGCTCTCTCTCTCTATCTCTCAACGCCGCGGCCTCTCGTGGCACTGCATTAATAGCTCCAGAGGCTGCTAGCCCTGTCCCAGCCAATAGCGGCCTCTGACAGAGAGTGGGAGTGTGTGGTGAAGAGACTCTCCACGTCTTACGAGGTCACACAGGGAAACGGGACTAGACTACACTAAGGGAACGAGACTCACAGAGAAGGCACTAGAACCATGGCGGGGAGGGGACATGACAACAACGACAGATGATGAATCCCAGGAGCATAGGAAACCAAAGAGCATAGATGATGATCTATGCAGAGTGCTGCCCATGCACCTTACCTCACCTCCAGCCGGGACAGAGGGGGCTCCCGGCTGGAGGTGAGGCCCAACCATCTACGGGGCGAGGGATCGGGCCCCAGGAGAGGGGAGGACATTCGCCGTCGCCTCTGTCCTCTGGACCGGCTCTGAGAGACACATCTTTCAGATTGTGAACTCACTGGGGTATTCAGACAACCCTGACTGCCTGACTGCCTGTCTGTCTGTCTATCCATCAATCGTAGGCTTCTACCTGCCAGCTTTCATGGTGGCATGACAAATGGAGACCATTTGATTAACGATTGGCAACGGAAGAAATATGCCTCTAGTAATTGAGACCGGTGAATGTACACCATTAAGTATTGCTCACATAGTTTGCCGGAGTAGTGTGCGTGTGTGTGTGTGTGTGTATTACGATTCGGGCAACAAAACTTTAGAAAGAAAACCCACATGGACCCTAGATATGTCTGTACACGGGGCTCTTAGGGCCCGTGAACCTTCCGTCCCGCTCTGGTGCCCCCGTCCCCACGATGAGCGGACCGGGGAGGGGGGGGGGGGGGGGGGGAGTTATCAGCTCTGGGCGACACCATGTGCATGCCTCACTGAAGACAGGACTTACACAGCGTCTGGCCTGATAGCACGCCGCCACCACCGGCTGTCTTATGTCAGTTTCATCGTATATATCATTGAGAAGGATTATATTTTGGGGAGGAAAGTGACTGCAGACTGGCTGTGACATTGGGGGCCGCTGATAAGGGGGCTGGCCGGGCGGAGCGGGGAGGAGATTCGGCCTCCTTTCAACAGTTACCTGGTTAGAGTTTGGCAGGCCGAAATAAATGACAAAATCATTCACACAGAAAAGGTGTTTGCCTGCTCTCATGTGTGTGTCTGTGTGCCTGCTCATTTGTCATTGCGTGTGCGTGAGTGCATCTTTGTGTGTATGTGTGTGTGTTTGTTTGTGGGCGTACTGACATTTAGCATGCACACGTGTGTATGTGAGGGTGGTGGAGGAGGAGGTGGGCCGAGGTTATGGTGAGGTTGTGTATGCAAGAGCGTTCCTCTTACTCTGGTCTGACCACCACCCACTGCTACCTGGTCTCTGTGACCGACGGAGGCTTACTCTGTAACAGGTGGCGTTCTACTCTCTCTGAGGGGTGGAGGCCTGGTCTGTGTGAGGGGTGGAGGTCTGGTCTCTGAGAGGGTGGAGGTCTGGTCTCTGAGAGGGACGAGGTCTGCTCTGTGAGGGTGGAGGTCTGCTCTGTGAGGGTGGATGTCTGCTCTGTGAGGGTGGAGGCTGGTCTGTGAGAGGGTGGAGGTCTGATCTCTGAGAGGGACGAGGTCTGCTCTGTGAGGGTGGAGGTCTGCTCTGTGAGGGTGGAGGCTGGTCTGTGAGGGTGGAGGTAGGCCTACATACCCAGCCAGCGGAGTCAGCAGTCAAGAAAACAGGCAGTGTGCGTCACTGTGAGGAACAACACAACGGGTGTGTGTTGGTTATGAAGAACTATTGCTGCTATCCTCATGGTAATAATATCGGCATTGCATTTGAATAATATGAATAACGTTAAGAACATAAATTACACCTTACATTGCAGCTTTTCTTGAAAGAGTCAATGCCCTTTCTTCTCCTCCAGGTTTAACAAGTCAAAGTAGCTTTAAGTGGTAACACGGCAGACCATTGAGATCTATAGTTTTACGGTTCCTTGTTTATTCTTCTCAAGGGACAGATAAATCCATATAGAACAATAGAAGAAATATGAGGGTCAGAACAAGGCTATTCCTTTACTGTGAATTCAGTCATTGACAAATCTTATGATTCATAGCCATTGAGCTGTGAAAGAATGATGAGTGTGAAAGTCATAGTGTTGCCTATTGATGATTCCAACAAGGATTCAGTAGAGATGTATGGGTGTAAGCATGTAAAGTCTATGCAAAGGGATTTCCCTTTTTTTTCTCATTATTGCTTAAACTTTCCCCATGTCACTTTTCCACTGGTGCTCTTTTACCGTATTCAACAATAACGAAGCAGTCTGAACTAGCGGGGAAGGCCATATCCGACGCGGGTTTCCCGGACTTCCAGAACAACATAGAACAAAACACAGTATTTTGGGGGTTTGATAAGGTCACGTAAAAAGTCTTCCGCTGTTACCTGGCTGCAAAACATGCTCGCAGAATTCCATTGCTATGGTTTCTGTAGTAAATATCTTGAGTCTTGTCATTCATAACTGCAAAACCTTTTGACTGTCTGAAAATTAACAGCTTTAACTGTTGCTACAACTCAAGCCACTAGGGGCTGCTAATTGAAAACATGGAGGCCTATAGTGCAGATTTAACATAGAAGGTATAGGAAAATATATAGGAATACCTGAATATATATATATAAGGTATGGATGCTTCTGAGCAAAACAGCAAGCCAAGGTTACATTATAGCAAGCTTCTGGACAACAACAGAATTCAATGCTACCAAATCTTTTTGACCATCCTCACAAAAAACACAAAAATGGACATTATCCTGAAAACTTTGTTTTTTGTTTCAAATAAAAAAACGTCCTTCCATCCCTGGCACCGCTGGCTTGAAGAGAGAGCGGGCCACACTGACTGCATTTGCGGTCTAAATCAACATACTTTGATTTTCCTCAGTCAGAATGCCAATTCATAGCGCATTGTATGAATATTGCCCATGAAGTATAGATTGAATTAGACAAAGAGCCTTCACGAGGCTCAAAGAGGGAACACAATCATATTCCCATTAGTGGCGTGGTGGTTGGGAGAGGGGCTCGGTGGCCTTTTTATCCTCCCACAACTTCCACATATTCAAACATTAACCACCGCTCATTTCACACATCCCTTCAATACATCCACTTTTCCGACAGAGCACTCTCCTAGCCTGCAAAACCCCTTTCATCACGCTACTAATCCACCAACGGAAAAAGGCTAGGGTTATTTTTCATTCAGCTGCTGAATAGCCGGCTGGACAATAGTCAAAATGAAAGGTCGCCTGCTTGAATGTTTTTTTATTTTTATTTTTTTTATTTTTTAAAGGTACCCTAAGAATCTCTCCACTGGCCCCTGTGGCCGGGAAGGGAACTGCAGACTCTGGAGACTGCATTCCGAGCACTGTAGTTCTGTCTCCATGCGTCGGGACAATAACAACTACAAGCCCACAGGCCTTCCTACGCAACGTAGAGTCAGGGTAGGGCTCATTCTTGGGTTAAATTACAACTTGATCATACATAGTTAATATAAAGCAATTCATGCATGTCATAATCCTGCAATTTATCACAATAATTTGTCATTTTTTGGAGTATTGTGAAAGTCTTCGAATCTTAACTGTACCAATATTTGGCGTTTATTTTATGACTCCTTACTGTAAAGCCCTTTTAAAATTGTTTTCAAATGTGCTTTATCATTCCAAACCGTCCGACGTGGATCCTGAGGTTCTTTTGAGGCGAACTTGACGTGGACTCCAGCCGCACCGCAGACCAGGTGGGGCTGCAGGAGGAGAAGGAGGCACGCGGCGGGGGCTCCTCCACTTCCTCTTCATGTTATAAGCTACAGATAAAGCCCCTCCCCCGTCTCTCAGCAGCTGTCTAAACGTCTCTCCGTCAGCCTCCTATCCCCATCCCTCATGACCGTCATCCATGGGCTATCACGCAAACCGAGACATGTGTAAAGCCCTGGAACACACTGGGCTGGTCGAAGCCATCCCTGTTGGATCGTTACTTTCCCCGGCAAAGAGAGATAAACGGGTCACAGGGATGTTTGTGTGTGTTTGAGGGCAGACCAAGACATGTACGTACGCGTCTTGGTCTGCCCTCAACAGGACACGTGCGTGCATGCATTTTGAGGGCAGACCCAGACACGTACGTTTGTGTATGTGCTTAGGGCAGACCCAGACCCATACGTACGTGCGCACGTGCAGGGCAGACCAAGATACGTGCTTGCGTGTGTGCGTGCTTGTGTGTATTGGGTTGCTCTCAATGCTGCTATGCTACAGTGATGCGAGTAGGCGAGTCTAAGTCTCAGATAGAGAGAGAGTAGTAAGAGTAAGTAGCAGAGGGACTGTAGGCAAAAGGTCATACCCTATCTTTCTCTTGCACTTCCATACAGGAAATGTCAACAGCACAGTGTTATGTAACTACGCAACCTGACAGCAACAGGAAGACTGAAAGTCACTTTTAGCAGATCTTCATTACAGATTTTGGAAGGGACTAATGTTGGCCTATATAATCTGTGTGTTACACCAACACAAATGTCCCTGATTGCCCTAGCTATGACCACAGCACTGTTGTACAAACCCTCAAACCCCACGGTTGAGCTGAACTCTTGAAAAGACAATTGTGGTGGGAATTCCCGGGCCACGTCAATCACAATTGTCTAAACTGACCAAACTGGGTAGAATAAAGACTCCTCCGAACTTATAACAATAACCGTCATATATTTGGGTAATAACGGTACAATAACATACAACAATCATACAACAAACAATAAAACATAACATAAACACAAAACACAAAACAATAAAACATTGTGGCATCCCGCCACGTGGTCCTCGGCCTGGACGGGCCCGGGGTACCGTGGAGGACGGGGTGTACCACCCCCACCCACCAGCCGGCAATGGAGAGCAGCCCTTTCGACACCCCAATCAGGGTGATTGGGGGACACCTGGCCGAAAGCACCGGAGCCATCTTAAAAGGAGGACCAGCACAGCACGGCTCGGGAGACCAGGAACAAGGACGTAGGAAGCGCTCTGGTCCACGAGCGGCTAGAGGCTCACGGAGACCCTAGGGACCGCGTCTCCTTTATTGTTTGTCTGATTTAAGTTGTCTGCAATAAATGCCTGCCATGGCTAAAAACCCTACGCAAAGCGAGTTTTGTAAGTGGATTCCGGCTCGACCGAGCACCGGGAGACCACATATGGTGGAGAATGCAGGCACGAAGATCCCACTACGACCCCCCGCAAGAGACGCTGCTGCCGCCGCAAGAGACGCTGCTGCCGCCGCAAGAGACGCTGCTGCCGCCGCAAGAGACGCTGCTGCCGCCGCAAGAGACGCTGCCGCCGCCGCAAAAGAGACGCTGCCGCCGCCGCAAGAGACGCCGCCGCCGCCGCAAGGGACGCCGCCGCCGCCGCAAGGGACGCCGCCGCCGCCGCAAGGGACGCCGCCGCCGCCGCAAGGGACGCCGCCGCCGCCGCAAGGGACGCCGCCGCCGCCGCAAGGGACGCCGCCGCCGCCGCAAGGGACGTCGCCGCCGCCGCAAGGGACGCCGCCGCCGCCGCAAGGGACGCCGCCGCCGCAGCGGGAGAGAAGGCCGCAGCGCGAGGCCGGGACGGGGCTGCGCCGCCGGCCGGCGCGGACGGGGGGACGGGTCGGCCCTGTATGCTGGCGACCTGCTGGGCGCAGGGAACATCTGGTAGTCCGACCATCCCGGTGCGGGTGATGAACCAGGACACGCAGGCCCTCCTGGACACCGGCAGTGCGGTTACCCTCCTTCGCCCCGACCTGGCGGGTGGGAAGGCAGGGGAGCCGATGGAGGTGGCCTGCGTCCACGGGGACACCCGGACCTACCCCACGTGTCACGTGGTTGTCCGCACCACACACGGTGTGTTTACGATCCGGGCGGGGATTGTCCCCCACCTACCGGTCCCCGTGGTAATCGGGAGGGACTGTCCGACTTTCCGCCGGTGGTGGGACCCGGTACTAGAGTCCCGGGGCAGGAGAGATGCGGTCGCCGCCGCGGCAGGAGAGGCAGCTGCCGCCGGCGCAGCGGGAGACGAAGCGGCGGGAGACGAGGCGGCGGGAGACGAGGCAGCCGGAGACGAGGCAGCCGGAGACGAGGCAGCCGGAGACGAGGCTGCCGGAGACGAGGCTGCCGGAGACGACGCTGCCGGAGACGACGCTGCCGGAGACGACGCTGCCGGAGACGACGCTGCCGGAGACGACGCTGCCGGAGACGACGCTGCCGGAGACGACGCTGCCGGAGACGACGCTGCCGGAGACGACGCTGCCGGAGACGACGCAGCCGACGCGAGGGACGCAGCCGGCGCCGCAGGAGACACCCGGCCCCGGCGAGACACCATCCTGGGCGGGTCCCTCGGCTACCTGGGGCTTGGACAAAGGGTGGAGGAGTGTGGCATCCCGCCACGTGGTCCTCGGCCTGGACGGGCCCGGGGTACCGTGGAGGACGGGGTGTACCACCCCCACCCACCAGCCGGCAATGGAGAGCAGCCCTTTCGGCACCCCAATCAGGGTGATTGGGGGACACCTGGCCGAAAGCACCGGAGCCATCTTAAAAGGAGGACCAGCACAGCACAGCACGGCTCGGGAGACCAGGAACAAGGACGTAGGAAGCGCTCTGGTCCACGAGCGGCTAGAGGCTCACGGAGACCCTAGGGACCGCGTCTCCTTTATTGTTTGTCTGATTTAAGTTGTCTGCAATAAATGCCTGCCATGGCTAAAAACCCTACGCAAAGCGAGTTTTGTAAGTGGATTCCGGCTCGACCGAGCACCGGGAGACCACAACATGCACAAGCTGAAGTCTCACGCATGGGAAATCAACCTGTGGCGCTCCAAGAGCTGCGCAAGCTGAAGTCCGACGTGTTGTCTTATGCGAAGACTTCTTAAACCGTGGCACATCAGCTCTGCTCCACAGATGAAAAATCATGTTGTTTCCCCTTCATGTGAGCTCTGTCTCCTATTCCTTGCATCGTCTAGCCACTCCACGTGTCCCCAGCGTTATCTAACTTTCAGCTTTGTGCCAGGGGTATACCAGTCACGAGGGAGCAGAAATCTCCTCATGCATTCTTCTCCTTGATGAGAATACAGGACACTCTTTCCTTTAAGTAAACATTATTTGATTTGATCATTGACAATTATAATGTGGGCTCTCATAGTGATGACTTCTCAGTTGAAACCTTTGACCCTTGAGCACCACAAGCGTGTCAGTGAAAAGGCATTATCAACAAATGGCAGTTATAGAAACAGAATGTGAAAATATAAATTTTCCATGACACAATCCAACCATCCGCTTCGAATGAACAAACTGATTAACTGTCACTTGTAATCGTGAAGCCTCTTCATGCAACGACCAACATTGTTTCCTGATTGGTTATGATTATGTT
Source organism: Gadus macrocephalus (assembly GCF_031168955.1). Taxonomy (NCBI): domain Eukaryota; kingdom Metazoa; phylum Chordata; class Actinopteri; order Gadiformes; family Gadidae; genus Gadus; species Gadus macrocephalus. The sequence continues at coordinate 13,276,672 of NC_082385.1, forward strand.
GGTGAAACGGCCGCAAAAATACACTTTCTAAAATCGATCGTTGACAGAGATGCTTCTAAAAAAATTAAGATCATGTAATTACTGTTATCCTGCAATTGCGCTGCCAAAATAATTCACTTAGTTTTACTGTTCTTTGAGTTGTAGTCGAGTCACTTCCTGTTATTATTCCATCTGTTGACTCATGATCTACACGTCTGATCCTGTGTTGGGTTACATCAGCGCAAACCAGAACATTTTAAATACAATATTAAGACTACAGTGTGAATACTGATCAGCCATGAATGGGAGCTTGTCATAAATATTATGCTAATGCCCCGTACCCACCCACCCACCCCCCCCCCACACACACACACAATTTATCAAAAGGGGTTGCAGGACACCAACGCTATGACTGGTATGTAAATGATAAGGTGTAGACGTTACCTGTGCATTTGTCTTTGGCTTTTGGCCTCTCTCGGTTATTATGCTAATAACCATCCATCAGCCAACTCGTAAAATCCCTCGCATATTTTGTTTAACAATTACAAAAAAACACAGCTTTTACACCACACACACTAGAATTCATAAGGTTTTTGTAAGGCAGTGTTGGTGTTGGTTGGTGTACTGCATCACCTGGTAGGGTGTTGTGGTTCATCCACCCCTCCATCCATCTGAGTGGACACTCCACCTTGTTGTGAGGGCACAAAGGGATCGATTGTGTAAAAGAGGGCTCCTTTGACATCGCAAGAACCAAATGTGACACCCACCCCTCTATGGCCACACACGTTTCCATGGATACGTGCTATTCAACTCCCCCTATATCTCCAGACCAATTCGCGAATGCTTTTTCAACCCCTCTTTTTGCTAGAGCAAGTAAAATATGAGGCCCCAGACTCTACTGTTTCCCAAGGCTACAACTCAACCAGAGCAGCTCTGCTATCCCAGGGATGGACGGACAGATGGACAGAGAGACAGACAAAGTCATTAATTCTAGAGGTCAAACACTGCAGCTGGTGATGGCCATGACATATCCTCCCTCACAGACAACGTTTGAAAAACGGGATCTACAGCCAACTTTGTCAGGCGGGAACATCCTATTGTAAGTGTTGTGGCTCTCGATGGTTGCTTTTGTCTCTTTAAGGGGACCAAACCCAGGGTAGGTGTGGGTCGCGGGCCTGAACAGAGGTACCCAGTGGGGAGGCCGTGTTTAGGTTTGGCGGGACAAGGAGGAACCCAAGGTGGGCTTCTGCACGACCAACCGTCAAAGGAAAAAAAAAAAAAAAAAACATTGGAACCTGGTTGGAGTTGTGGTGAGGAGGGTTAATTGGCCACATATGCGGTACATCGGTCCACTGTGGGCTCTCTCTGCGCTCATGCTAATGAGCGTTAACGAGCCATGCTAACTCCCTTCCTCTTAAAGGGATGAATAGCGCCAGACAGAAGGCAGAAAGGGCGTTATGCTAGTTATCATTATATTTTTTCACTGCTACCGCCTCGTACTTTGGTAGAAAATAAGAACCTCTATTAAATCGAAACATTTGAAAAGACTGCCGTTTGATATTTATTTGCAACACTGTTAAGACCCTATGCATTTCAATTCAGTGTTATTTGTATATCGCTTGATCACAATACCATAGCTTATTTCACGGTGGCGACTCTAAACAAGTGACCAATGCATTGCCAGCAAAGCAGAAGTAGTTCACCACCCCCTTAAGTGTATATGATTATAGTCTATACGTTACCATGGGGACGTTGGATGCTAAACAAACAAAGGAGGGGAGATTGGACAATAACATGGGAGTCGATGCTCATTTATATGCTGCCGCCGTGGTAATCAATGGTGCTTCGCGTGACGGCTGTGTGGGTTGAGGCTGTTGATCTCAGCTCAGCCTTTGTTTTATACCGTCTTTAAGTGCACAACAAAACATTGCATTGTTGTGGATTGATTTTTCATCATAAAATCACAGCAGTGGGATTAAATAGGTGGCTCCTCCCGCCTGTCTGTCACAAGACGTATTTTATTTAGCTTTTGCCGTCATCGGATACATGGTACTCCGTGGGGGGGGGGGGGGGGGGGGGGTATTCATTGGCCACATTTTGTGCGTGGCAATCCTTCAGTGGAATATAAAGATAAAATACCTTCAGCAGAACGCATTGCCTAATCTGAAGGGAAAAAAACAAGCGTTGCGCGTAACAAATCGTGATGGGTCTGATCGCTGGGAAAAGTTGAAAAATAAAAAGCAATTATTGTAACGATCATATCCGGCACGGAAATGACCGAGTGAGGAAACAGATTGTTCCTGCGTTCCGACAGTGGGCAACATTCACAGTCGCTTTTAACAGAATCTCACGCAAGCTGCTGATGGTGATGGTTAGATAGAAAAATTGAGCAATATATTTCAAAAGAGTTTCCTTCCAGGCACTTTAAATCATGTATTTGCTACCAAACAAGGTGTTAACCAGTGCTGCATCCAAATCAAGCCTGTCAGACGTCCAAGTGCTGGTTTTATTTTGTTTTTATATTGGAGTTTCATAACCACTCCATAAATCCTCCCCAAATCTAAATATTTCACATCCTCCTGGGATTAAAGACGAGCTGGCGTAGCAGAGCCATACCTTGATAGGGTTGCGGCGCTTCTAAGTTATATTTTCATCAATAAAGAGAGAGCCGCCTAAAAGCACAGGCGGGAGCATTATCCATTTGTGAGGCTTGGGGGCTCTGCTGCGTGGGGTGTAAAGGCCAGGACCAACGTGCTGAGCTTTGGCTCAGATAATGTCCTCTCATATTGTATTCCTCGCACAACGCCACAAGCTTCCAGCAAATGAGACACTCTGGCTTGGAGGTGACTGCTATTTTGCATGTCCAATCCATCCGTACACCTCGTTTTCATTGCTGTCTTTTCTCTTCCTTTTTCGTGACATTGACATTTTGTTATGCAGAGCGTCAGTCTTTTTTTTGTGCAGCTTTTCTGAGGACTGCCTCTAAAGTGCAGCTTACTCAGCGCGCTAAACTATACAGGCTGCTGTGTGTGTGCGTGTGCGTGTGCGTAAACTTGACTTGTATTCTTCACTAGTGGGTTTATGCCAGTGCAATCATGGAAAATGAAACCTAGCTTGCTGTAGAATATTGTAGAACATTCAATCAATAACAGAAAATTGCCTTTGTGAAAACAATATTTGCAGCACTTTGCTGTGTGTGTCGTGTATCGGTCTGTTCAGCTACAGTCCGGCAAAAGGAGCCTAATCACTGTTTGGGCTTTGGCTCAATACATAATATGCCTCTAATATGCATTCTTCTTAATATTGTCAGTTAAAGCAAATGCCTTTGTCTATGTCCTTCACCCTCTGCTCGCATCAAGTTCAACATCTCTCTGTGTGTCTGAGAACCACCGCGGGCTGTGTATACATATATATTATCATACAGTCTGACTATTCGCAAATGTCAGGCACATTTTTAATAGTGATCCCAAACTTCCGGAGACTATTGAACCGACTGTGGTCTTCCCAACACAGAATGTTAGCCAGTAGTTTTTATCAGTTTGCAGGTTCCCAATGTCATTGGTATGTATTAGGTGGAGGGTATCATTAGTTATTCGTAGAAGTATATTAGGCAGAATCGCCATCAGGGAGCTCTCTTGGTGCTCTGCACGGCCTGGATAGCACACGCTGGTTGTTACCTGGATTTTAATAATGCATACGACATTCAGTCATAAGTCTGCCGTGTGCGCTTCCAGTTATCTGTTTAAACAGTTTAGAACTAGTATTTGAAACACGACACCGACCAAGCCAACAACTCAGATTTGAAAGCCTTAACGCTTTCAAATCTGAGTTTTGTTATTTACTGGGAGAATGGACCAAGGTGTATTGAAGAATACATTTTCAAAGAAAGGATGATGGGAGGAGATGGAGTTCGTTTTCAGAGACACCACTCTGTTGTCGATGCTTGGTGACGTCAGGCCTTTCTATACCATCCTCCTTCACAAGAAGCAGTCAGAAAGAGCTCATGTCAAGAACAACTTCATAGTCGTTATGGTCCATCACACGCCCGTTTAGAGGAGATTAGTATATGCTAAACATGAACCTCCTAACATGCTCAATTTGATTGGTTCGCTATCGCGGGCTATTGGGCAATATCCCACGATAGAGATCTCAATCTCGGGATATTGCGTAACGTTCGTCTCGTCACGCTAATAAAAATGATAAAATAAATAAATCCCGACAATAGGTGTTATCTTGTTTACTTCGAGTGTTCACGTGTAGTGTTTACTAAAACAATTATTCGCCAAAGGCGAATAATTGTTAAATATCTCGCAATGGCTACAGGTAATTATCATCTAAATTATCAAAGGTGTCAATCCTGTGTCCTTGTTCACAGCAAAGACAAAAAAGATAGCTTTATAGCCTAAAGTCAAGCAGGGCTTTAATTTTTCGGATGTCTGGCCTCCTTATCGGTATCGGCGTTGTCGGCTGTAAAATATCCACAGTCTCTGAAGCAGAGATACGCCACCAGCCCACAAAACTAAAATGACTTCTCAAAAGTCTTCTCTCCAATCCTACCAATTCTTTCAGAAAGTGGTAGGATATTATGTCGATAATTAAATTAGCATAATAGCTATGCCAATGCTAATTCGGTATTATGCTAATCACGTCCAGGCATACGGTGTGGATATGGCCTATTGTTTTACGCAGAGTGGAGTTCTTTGAAAAAGATAAATTGGCTAATAACTGCTCATAAGCTAATGAGTATGTAAATAATATATATTTTTCTGGCTGATTTGCCAGTAATGGCATAGAAATGAGGAAAAGATCAAGTTGAAAAATAAAGGGGTGTAGACCTTATACAAGGGCCTGTAGAGAGGGTATGAATGGGTGGAGACAGAGTCGTACTCAAGTCAGACATTTCTTGAGCAAGGAGGACACAATCTCTTACCCATTGAGTAGATCACAGCTGCTAGCCAAAAAGAATATGAGCCATTTCCTCATGATGGATAAACAGAAGGCAGTTCTTGAGAAGCTGGCACAGATCTTCCACATCAGGCACCGGATTCTTCAGCAGGGTCTGGCAGAGTGCCTGGGGACCCTGGTTCTTGTGGTGAGTGTACGGGGCCCAGCGGGGCTTGTGGTTTCAAAATAGATCTATATTGATTGAGCAGACACTTTTAGCCAAAGCAACCCAAGTGAGGCTGGGGGTATATCAAAGAGTACCATCAAATAGGGGTTATCTGCTTTGTCACAAATCAATTAAAACATGGGCCGTCTTTTCTTACATGCAGACTATTGTGGTTTTACCACATATTTTTGTCTTCATTTAGAAAGGAAAGTGTAAATGCTCACCAGAATGTTATTGCATTGCATTACTAGTACAATGATTGGATGACATAAACATGTGGTGCGAATGCTTTACTATCTGCAATGACGATATTTATTCATTACCTAGAAGATTAGAATATTCATTTATCTTATCCAAATATCGGCATTGTCCTTTCCAAAGCCTCTCCGGTTGCCAGCACACAGCTTCTGACCTTTGACGGTTTAGAATTTCCACAGCTCTTGATGCTACTGAGATAAGGTCCTTTTCTGGTCCGATTTTCAGATTACTATTTCCAACATCAGATTATTTATTTATGGCTTGGCGTACTTGCAAAACTGCTTTTAAATCCCCCAAAATAGACAAGATCAATGTCAGACCTGTCAGGATCAATTTGAAACCGTTTGACTTTCAAGACGAGTTGACAAGTAGCTTTCAACATTTCCCTTCCTCCTCATCCAGCACATCATTCAAAACATACAAGGTAGATAACTGTTCAACTTTTATTATTGAAATCGAAGAGATCCCAGAATGCAAACCAAGAGAAGAGAAAATAGTCCAACCAGGCATTCTGAGTTCCCCCAGACCACACATCCAGAGAGGTCACTAGCTGGGTGGGTCTCTGTGATGTCTGCAGCAGGCGGCTGCTGTGAAAAACACAGAATAACAGAGAGGGAAACCACTCCTTGACACCAGGAAGACCCAAGCATGTGTCTTCCTGTTTAAAGACGTGTTTAAAGACGCGTTTCTCAGGTTAAATGTCCCCCCACCCCTCTCCAAAAAAACGAAATAACATCACACCCAAAAAAAAAATCTCAATGACCTTCGAGGTTTAAAGCAAATAACTTTCATATAATGTGAATGATTTTTAAACAAGAATAAGGTGTAGAGAAATGCGTGTCTTTATTTGAAGCACAATTATAAATAAAAATAGTGCTTCACTGAGCTGAAATTGAACATTTAGAACTAAACCATTAAGCAAGATAAAACTTTTTTTGCGCTTAAAGTATTCAACAATTAAAATGTTGACCGGTCTCCCTTTGCGCAAAATGCGGCTGTAGACGATCACACACTCTTTGGTAGGGACGTCTGTGTCACCGTCAATCATGAAGGACATGTATGTGGCATTTCCGACATCAGCAGCTGTCTTTTTTCTTCAAGGTGTCGCCTATTACCGCAATGAATTGTGCACATGCCATCTCATTGCTATACGTCGGGTTGACGTTTAATAAATTTTTCTTCATGAGAATAATTTCGGATTTAAATTTGGTGAATGGCAACTCCTCTTTGGCAATGTTGTATGCAACATTAAATTTGATCATTTCCAATTCCTTAGAGAACCTTATTGTTACTGCCGGTCGCTGAAATGCAGCTGGGAGAGGGGCCACTTTATTTGCACACTTGTCACGTCGGATTATTTAGACATATGCTTTTTTAACGTTTCGATACGAAACGTTGTTGACCCGCTTACAAATTCACTATTACCGGCCATATTCTGACCGCACTCCTGACAGTAAAAGCAGTGCGTTCCGTAATGCACTGCGTAATAATAAAATGTTATATAGATGAGTCAGCATTGAATTAATTTGTGTGACAAACAAAATTTCATGGATACATTTAAAGTTTATTAATTTATTTAAATAAATTATAGAAACGTTTAAAAACATAAACTACACATACGCCATACTGCACACGTCAATGGAAGCTTACGCTACTGTGCTTGGGCTAAATTAAATTAGCCCAAATGGGGGTGTGTCCCGACACCTGTCAATCACAATGAAATGGCCGCTTACGCTACTGTGCTTGGGCTGAATGACTTTAGCCCAAATGGTAAGCATATGAAGGGGGCGTGTCACCATACCGGTCAATCAAAATTTAATGGAAGCTTACGCTACTCCGCTTGGGCTGAATACATTTAGCCCATTCACAGGAAAAAACCCAAGATACATCATGTATCCTGGGTTTTTCTGTCACTTTTTGGTGCCGTTGCTGCTTTAGGTTCTACCAAATTTATGTTAGCCCATTTATACCAGCCATCCCTGGCTAAGAGGACATCTCCTTTAGGAGTCCTGTTTAGAAAGTCATGTTTCTGTCCTTCTCGCCCTCCGTAGGTGGTCACCTGAACCCGACCGTGACCTTTGCCCTCTGCCTCCTTGGGAGAGAGCCATGGAGGAAGTTCCCGGTTTACTTCCTCTTCCAGACATTAGGGGCCTTCCTGGGGGCCGGGATCATATTTGGCATTTATTCTGGTAGGCATCCTTGAGTTGTAGAATTGTTACGCTTTCTGCATCCCTGATATCCACGGAGAACCTGCATGCTTCCTACAGCCAGAGGCCCAACCCCTACGTCACTGAGGGGCCAATTGCAGACACGCGGACAATTCGAAAAAAAGCCTTTAAAAATAGTGCTTTGTTCCAATCGCTCTGAGCCCAATCCTGCCGTTATAAACTAAATAAATAAACTTAGCACAAAAAGTAATGAAATGTGTTTGGTAGATAATTTCTCTGTGGTAACAATGCTTTTTGGCAATAAATCTTATACCGTTGGAAAGCCTGTTTAGTTCCCTTTCAAATGCCCCATTTGTAAGGAACATGCATTTACGGGATGAGCAGCAGCGTATGATGTGGGTTGCGCCCATGAAAGATTTGCCAATTATTTTCTGCCATTGCCAAACAGGTTATTTTACTGTTGCTATTGACACTTGTTTGGAGCTTCTGGTATCCCCCGGTGCTGCCAATCAGGTGCCTGATTGGCACTCGATTGGTAGCACCTGCGAGTATGGGCCCTACTACTGTAAGTACAGCTACAGTCAGTAAGTGTCTGCTCCAAGAATCGGCATGCCGCGTTCGGGCAATCGGGCAACTTCAAGCTGGTGTTGCGAACCCCAAGAAGACCATTTCATCACCCTGTCTGCACTTAGGTGCCCTGGGCTGTCATATACAGATTTGCAGTCAAGGTTTGCAGGACGATATGGCGGACAGCTCTCTGCCCAGACAATCCGGAACAGACTACACGCAGCCAATCTCCGGTCTCATAGGGCTGCCAGGAGTCCTGCCGTGACTGCACTTCACCGTCAGGCCCGTTTGCGCTGGTGTCGGCAACACGTGCACTGGAACCTGAACATGTGGAGGAACGTTATTTTCAGTGATGAGTCCAGATTCTGCCTACGGCAGTTGGATCGTAGGGTCAAAGTGTGGAGAAGACATGGAGAACGCTATGCTGATTGCTGCACCGATAGCATAACATATGTTGGTGGAGGCAATGTGATGGTGTGGGGCGGCATCTCCCTCACTGGAAAAACGAGGCTTGTCATCATTGGAGGCAATCTCAATGCAGAGAGATAGAGATGAGAGCGGGGTTTATCAGAGACTACCTCCATAATGTGGGAGTGGAGAAAATGGAATGGCCTGCTAGCAGTCCTGACCTCAACCCCATTGAACACTTGTGGGATCAGCTTGGGCGTGCAGTTCATGCCAGAGTGACCAACACAACCACGTTGGCTGACTTGCGACAAATGCTTGTTGAAGAATGGGATGCCATCCCACAGCAGTGTGTGACCAGGCTGGTGACCAGCATGAGGAGGAGGTGCCAGGCTGTTGTGGCTGTGTATGGTTCTTCCACACGCTACTGAGGCTCCTGTTTGTGAAATGAATAAATTGTTAAATTGCCAATATGACTTGTTTCTTCAAACTTCAATCATCCAATCCACCAAACACCAAACGAGCCAATGTCAGAATAAGTTGTTTGGCATTGGCAGAGAAGGTTTGGCAAATTTTTCATGGGCACAACCCACGTACTCAGCTCTGCTGCTCATCCCACAAGTGCATGTTCCTTACAAATGGGACACAATTTGAAAGGGAACTATACAGGCTTTCCAACGGTATGAGATTTATTGCCAAAAAGAATTGTTACCACAGAGAAATAATCAACAAATTTTATAATTACTCAACAGCGAATATTGATTTGGCAATACGCCGTGCCTTTACGTTTGATTAGATTTAGATTATCCCTACCCCCTCGAATCAATTGCTTGAAATTTGATCAAGCCCTTTTCCACCTTTCATTGTGAAGTGGCGCTGTTCCGCTCCCGGCACTCAAAATCGAACATATATCAACTGTTGAGTATTGTTAAGAAAAAACATTTGAACTTTGAGGTGCATCACAAGAAGTGGAGCAGGACCAGCAACGACCACAGTCCCATGGACACAGCGGTGAGGCCGGTACTTAGTGCTGCTCTGTGTGATCGCCCCCATATCGAACCCATTTGTTCCTCTTAATGTAATCTGATAATACCAGCATCGCCGCGGCACCAACAAACACACAAGATCAATGCTTATTCAATATTTACCCAGGTGCCTGCTGTCAGGCACAGATGAGATTCTTGGAGGCCGGTGCTTACAGTTAATGAAGCTGCTCATCAACACTCAACACGGTAATGTGTGTGTCCCCACCAGATGCGCTGTGGGCTTACGGCCAGGGGACGCTGTCTGTGGACGGGACCAACGCCACGGCGGGGATCTTCGCTACGTATCCCTCCCCACATCTCAGTCTACTCAATGGATTCTTCGACCAGGTAAAAAAAAGTGTCAGACATCTTTTCGTCACGTCCCTGAGTGCACAACAAGGGTACGATTAAATCTGAGTCACACCAATTGCTCCGGATCACATCGCAAGAACAACATACATGTTTGAGAATTGCACAATGTGACCCGGTGCTCGATAGCTACAGGGCCCAGATGGAGCTCTAAACCACTCCATCAGTCCCCAGGCCCTCTCCCCAACTCCAGCCCCATTTAAATGATCATTGTTTTGTGAATCCTCCCAGTGGAATCGCTATCCGGCTATTAAAGTGCCCCTAAAGTCAACACTTAAAGTCAAGTGAAATTGTTATTTAATGGAGAGCATGTCATACAAAACAACAGTTGTACTCACGCACGCTGACAGACAGGCAATGAGCACAGCCTCCATTCAATCTGCTTTTTATTGAGTTAGTCCTCTGAAGTGCGCTGGATGCGATTTTATTTTAGGAAATATAGATAGGGGGTTGGTTCACTGAGGGGTGGTTTAGCTGTCAAGTTGCTGCACAAGATCGTTTTTGGAATGTACTCCCTTTCTCCTGTGGTGCTTGGAAATGGATTTATGCGGCTTTTACTTTAGATGTGGAAAAAGGGAAGGAAATTAAACTTGACATAAATGCACACCTTAATTCCGAGCAGAAATAGTGGGGATGCCATAAATATATTGAAATAGAAATGAATAAAGTGAAGCATCTTTGAATTAGGGTTTGTCAGTCTACAGCGTTCAGCTATCAGGAGGTAAACAAGCCCAGTGGAGGGGTCACTGTGTGATGTCTTCAGCTATGTCGGCCTCTTCTGATGCTCTGCGCTTTTTGAAGGAAAAGAGGTTTGCTTGTGTATACACGGTTATACCATTTGTTCAGGAAGAATATCTGCCGTGCTTTTCACTAACTAAATTGACCAATCGTTTTCTTCCAAAGAAATAGGCCATTTATTTTGTTCATTTAGATCGGAAGCCACTGGCTTGTGATTGGTTGAGAGCTGATGGTGATTCCTTCTCCCTTATATAACTAGGGACAATGTTCCCCGTTAGATAAAATGATAAGGCGTGGTGTCTGGCCATTTAATTACGATTTTAGTCCTTAAAACATTAATTGTATAACATCCTAGACTCTACAAAAAACATCAATGGCAAAACCATTGCAACCTCCCTGAACTAATCGTCTTTGTATCTATCTTTTCATGTATAGGAAGGCCTTCAAATCAGTTTTGGTTAGTTTCTAGTTTGTGTTTATTCTTTTAGGCTCTACTTGCATGTTCGGTTTCAGCCCTGTACAGCACTTTGAGATTTCTTAAATGAAAGTGCTTTCAAATCAAATAAATCTTAATCAACTGACATCAACACCCCACAATGCATTCTGTGTCCGCTGTGTGTCAGGTGATCGGAACGGCCGCATTAATCGTGTGTATCCTGGGTATTGTGGACCCCCACAACACCCCGGTCCCGGCGGGTCTGGAGGCCTTCACGGTGGGGCTGGTGGTGCTGGTCATCGGCCTCTCCATGGGCTTCAACTCGGGCTACGCCGTGAACCCCACCCGGGACCTGGGGCCGCGCCTCTTCACCGCGCTGGCGGGCTGGGGCAGCGGGGTGTTCACGTGAGTAGCCGGAACATTTTAGATACAGCAGGGAGAATGTCTAACCTGTACACCAAAGGGAGGAGTTTGGCTGTGGATGCGTTTTGGGTTGTAACCGAGTAGAACACATGGTGGAATACATTGAAGGACTGCACTACAACAAAGTATATTATCTTCTATGAGTCTGAATAGATTCACAACCTCCAATTTTTTTTTCCATGAAATATATTTTTTGCCTAGGTTTTATTTCAATATTTTGTTTGCGTTTGTCTGTTGACATTATTGCCATCAATTCATAGACTATTTCCGAATATAAAGACAAGGTACTCTATTCAAAATGTCAAGGAACAGTTCAGTTAACCCTTGTTCGGGACCCTATACCAATGTACCATCCCGAATAAAACATAATACCTCTTGTTACCTTACCGATTTGCTCAAGTGAACTTTTACAATTTATTTCACACAAAAAGGAGTTAAACCTGCCCTATTGCACTTTTGTACTGCAGCTTTTTACATTTTGAGAAATTATCCCTTCCATTACTACTCGTACTACTACTCCAGAAGCAGAAGATCACTAAAGACCTGTCGCATGAAAATATATCTAGAACCTTAGCTACAATCCAAGCAACTAGAGTGTGCTACAATAAAATATACATATTGGGTTAAAACAAGTTAAAGTTATTTCAATAGAATTGTCTGTTGCGAAATGACAACATTTGGTAATACATAGCAATTAAAATGATTGAATGAATCCTAAAGAAAATGTATCCAATTTGTCTGCTCTAAACAATGCAGCTATTTTTCTCCACAGGGTGAAGGGCTACTGGTTCTTGGTGCCCCTGTTCGCCCCGTTCCTAGGGGCAGTGGTGGGGGTGGTGATTTACCAGCTGATGGTGGGCTATAACGTGGAAGGAGAGGCACGCATCCAGGGAAGACGAGAGGAAGAGGAAAGCCTCCTAACTACAACCACCATCAATGAAGAGGCATAAGACATTATGTGTCCTTTGTTGCTACCATATAAATATTTTACGTTGTATATTTTTGGTAAAGGTTTTACGTCTCCTATGTATTATTCGGCAGATTGTCTTGAAGTTTGCTTGGTTTATTGATTGAAACTAATATCCTGTAATAAATTGTTGAATCCTGTTATAAAATGCAGTTATACATAGAAAGTAACAGCTGAAACCAAATGCTTTTCAATTTAAACATGTGGATCTTCTGATCTTGTTTTGTAAACCTTGGTGGTAGAGTGGACACTGCATTATGTCTCAAGGCATCTCTCCTTTCCCCTCTCTCCTGTTCCCTCTCCTCCTCTGTTCTACCTGTTTCCACTCCTCTCCTTTCCTTGTCTCTTAAGACAGTCGAGACGTTCACTTTTCACAATGAAGTTAGGTTGTTCGGAAAGGGTCAATCTTGCTATCTTTGCTTTTGGCGACTCAGTTGAAAGTAAAGAAAATAAACCTCCTTTGAGGAAAGCCTTCCATGCAGATTTATTTTCATCTTTTAACATCGTTCATGACATTTAAAAGTATGTTTTGGGGGGTTTTGTACCTGAATTAGCCCGCCCCCTTGCAGCGCCAAAGGGGTCACGGTAATCTACATCTTCAAACTCCATTGTGCTGTTCAAATGCATAAAAAAAGAAATATATATATATATATATAGACACAACGTGTAGACGCAAACCATTATGATTGATGCGATTAATAAGATGTAACAAGGCAAACCCACTCGAGCCAACCTCGTGCTTAAGCAAATAAAGGAATGAAGAGAAAACGTGTAGAGTGTGTCCACCGGGTCTGATGACTCGTTTTGAGGTCACAGACCTTTAACCTTTTCTCTGTGCATAGTGTTACGATGCTGACCTACCGTACTGATCATTACCTGGGTAGACAGCCCGTAACCTATATATGTCTGTCCCGACGTGGTGTGCTGAACTTGAGGCATGCTCCTAATCTTTCCCTGAGTTACCAGGAAAAGATCTTACCTATCTAGGGGTGAGGTGTGAGGTACTCACCACAGGTCCACAGCCACTGTAAGAGAGCAGCTCTGTGTCACCCAGCACTGGCACCCTCGTCTCCAGTTGACCAGCCTGCCCTTTGTATTCCGTCTTTCATTTTCCCTGTGTATTACAGCACAAACAAAGCTCTCTAATGGAAGCGTGTGTCCTTTCAGTTAGGTCCTTTGACTCCGAGTCTCCCCTCCAGCACTCCAGAGACACTCCACTCAGTCTCAAACTCTGAGAGACTCAGCTGCTGCCATTTAACGCTAATGAGCACCTCAACACCGCCCCCTCTGTGTGATGTCAGTACTGACCCTAACCATAATAGGGATGGCGAAAATGTAAAATATTCTTGACCGACCACCGAGCCTCATTAACCGGTTGAAACCGGTTAACTGATCAGATTGAAATGTGCTATTTGAAATAACAGCTATTTCGAACCGCGCCAGCCCCCCGCTATTTCGTAACTCTCTCCCGTTCTGCCTCCGACTCATACACACACACTCTGCCCCTGCCCCACCCTTCCATTCTCGTCACTTTTTTTAAATCCCCTACAGCGCGATACATGGAGTCCAAATGGATCCATCGTTTGGAAATGGTTTGGGTACAAGGTGATAGCGTTGAAAATACAGGTTTGATATGAGCGGACATGGGGATAGCCTCAGCACGTCCTGTGTTTGAATTGAAACACGAGGCATGCTTACTGCAAGTTGACCGTGTGTAGAGAGCTGGCTCGAGCGCCCACAATGATCTGAGATGGCACGGACCTGGTTGAGACCCTGCGCGGGATTCACCAGGTGCCAATTGGAAGAGGGCAGCGTTAGGAGCTCATTTGAAAATTTGCCACGGCTCATTTAAGAAAATGACAGCTCTGAAGAGACGCTGCTTGTTTAGTTTGGAGGAAACGGTAGTGCTAATAATAATTATGCAAATGATGATTATCATAACCTTATCTGTTACCATTAAATATCCTGAAATGTAGTAATTTCCAAATCCAAGCCCATCTTATGCGGAGTATTGCCTGATAGACCTCAACATGATAAAACAGGCATTTTCAGAATGAATAAAAGACACACCGGCCAAGGCAGGTCTTGACTTTGTGTGTCTTCTAATAACGGACAGAACAACTATTTTATGTATAATCATTTTTTTTTTTTCACAAAGACAGGTGTGAACTTCTGTCAAGGGTTAACTTCTCCTAAAACATAACAGACAATATTGGCCTACAGCTATTCTCACGAAGAACATTTTATTAAACAAGAAATGAGTTTAATCTAGGAACGAGAATACTGTAGCCAACAAACAGCTCACAGAAGGTGTCAATGGTTGGGTCGCACACCCTTATTATTAAAACACAACACAATGGTTTGGCCATCAGTTATTCTTGGAAAATAAATTAACGACAAACAAGTTAAATAGAGAATATACTGTGGCCTACAAAATAGACTCTGAAAAGAGTTATCTTTAATGAATGCCTAAAAGAAAAGATTGGCCTACAGTTATTCTTAAAAACGTACACATTAAAACATTAAATAAACTATGAGTTATCTATGAACGAGAATACTCCAGCTGTAGCCAAATAGATTGTACAAAATGGTCAGCTTTGAATGCGTAAAGACGCCATAGGCCTACCTCACTCCGAGTCCTCATCTGGCTCCTCACATGGAGCCAGATGAGGAGAGGACATGGAGAGGACATGCAGTCACACGGAGAGGACATGCAGTCACTTATTTTTTTGACACAATGTCTACGTGCTCTGGGGTCAAGCGGGTACGCAGTCGATTAACTACAAGGCCCGCTCAGAGAAAACCCTCTCTGATGGAACAGAAGCCCCGGGAATGCAAAGGTAGCGCCCGCCAAGCGCGTCTGGTTTGCCCTCCACCAATCAAGCGGATTGCTTTCTAATGAGGGGCGACTGTCTTTCACATACTTATCTACCTCCAACTGTGGATCCGTGGCATCGGCTGTGCTGTAATCATCTCCCAGAAGCAGACTCATTGCATTCTCCTTGTGGCTGGCTCCACTGGATGGACCCGCTGTCACAGCATCATCATCATGATCTCCTCCTGCTGCGCCAGGCTCATCTTCCCCACCCATGTCCGTCTCAATAGCTGCAGGCTCCACGTCAGCACGTTCCTTGAGTTTACCAAGCACTGCTGCTCCTTCTCCCTTCTTAACAATACAGCTGAATTAATGTCTATAATTCATTCATTCATAAAACTGGATATTTTGAATTGTAGCCTATTATTATATAGCCCAATAGGCCTATAGCTTGACTATGTGTAGTGTACGATGAATGAATTATCTAAAAAAAAATATTACCCCTAAAGCCAAAATTATAGCCTACCTCCATGCGTTCACTTAAGGTCTTTCGAACCATCGCCTTGAACTCCGCTACCCGAGGTCTGTCATCGGTAATGATGGCCATATGCTTGTTGATGATGCTGAAGGTGATGGGGTAGATGTGGGAGATCGACACGGTCTTCTCAGAGGACATGATGGTGGTTGCGCATTTGAGGGTTTCTAGGGCAGGTTTAAGATGAGCAATTATTGCCCAGTATTCGTCCTTGAGCTCGAGGATTCTGGCATCCTGCAGCTTTGTGACGGTGCGGTCGGAAAAGACGGCTGTCACTGCCCATCGCTGTTCGAGAAGCCTCTCAAATATGTTGTACACCGAATTCCATCTAGTTTTACAGGACTGGATGGGCTTGTGTTTGGGGAGCTGTATCTGCTCTTGTTTGGCCTTCGAGTGCTTTGCAGGCTACAGTGCTGTGGTTAAAATGGCTTTTTGCCGGCTGCAGATATAACTCTATTTACAAACAGCTTAAATGCGTCATTGATTGCCAGGTGTAATGTATGTGTGAAACACGCAACTGATACCCAGTCCACCCTTACAGGAATGTTGGCAGCCACGATGTTGCTCGCGTCGTCGTGGACACATGCAACCACTTTTCCTGTTATTCCCCAGGCATCTACCGCTTAGTTTAGTGCTGCAGCCAGGTTGTCAGCGGTGTGTCTGCCTGTTATGCTCTCCGTCAGGAGTCCTGCTGATTTAACCTGCCAGTCCAGGTCAGTACAATGGCAGGTGACCGTCACATAACTCTCTGTGGTTAGTGCTATCCAGCAATCCGTCGTGATATGTAGTTGGGTTCAATAAGTTGCATAAGCTCTAGAAAGCCCTCTTCGCTTACAAAGTCAATGGGCAACACCTCCTTCTCAAGCATTCCGCATACCTTTTGGGAAATAGCCTCTGAGTGCTGTTTGTCATCTTTCCTACCAACTAGCATAGCTGACAGGGTCGGTTGGCTTTGATGAATTTTCTTGCCCGTAGAGGCTTGCGGGTGTCGCGTTTTCAGGTGATACATCGTAGATGATGTGCTACTACTGTACTTAAGCACTGTATCACACAACTTGCAACTTACATCTGTGTCATTCTTTTTGGTGAAATGGTACCACACACTAGTTTTCTTTGCACGCCTCATGCTGTCGTCTTCGCAAACGTTATGAGCTCACGAACCCTATAAACCCTGTGACCTTGCGGCAATTTTTTTTATTGGTTTATTAAGTACACACAGGCGAGTTATGAAATGTTGATTGTGAAGGATAATTTTTTTCACTTCACACAAAAAGATCTTGGAATGAGATGGCTAACTGTAGTCTTATAGCGTTTAGTATACTGTCCATAATAATTTAGAGATCATATTCTCCGCCGCTCGCATGCGGGAATAATTAAGACTTGAGGAGAAATTAAACAGTGGGCTAGAGACGCGGTGTCCGTCCAACTTCCAATAAGTCACCTCATCTGATCATCTTTTTATGTGAAGTGAAACCAACACACAGTCCACACTGACCCCACATTTTTTTTAACGGTTAACGTTGATACAGACAACCATCGGTCAAACGGTCATCGGTTAACATCCCTAAACCATAAGCACCCTAAAGCTAAACCAGATCGTAACACTAGGTCAGCGTATGAACGCAACATATTTCAACGAGCCGTCTTCACAATCCTCCTCTTCACTTCCTGTTCTATTCAACCACAACACCCACCATCATATTATCCTGCAGCCGCCGCCAAACTTATTAAGCCAATGAACCCAACCTTCAATTTTTCCGACCTCATTTGTTTGGCTTTGCCGCTCTAGCCGGAGCCTTTTAACGGGGCCAGGTGGGCCTCTGACCCTTCACTCTAACGCGGTAATGGTGGTCGATGGGATGGGAGGGGGGGACGGACAGTGCTCCATACCAACTAGCATTAGCTTTACCCAAGAGGGCTGGCTGGCTGGCGGGCAGTTTGTCAGTCCGTGCTGAGGTCAGTCCTTGCTGAGGTCAGTCCTTGCTGAGGTCAGTCCGTCCTTAGGTCAGTCCATGCTGAGGTCACTCTGTGCTGAGGTCAGTCCATCCTGAGTTCTGTCAATAGTGAGACGCTGTGGCTCCATATTCAAGGAGGGACCTTCTATTAGTTCATTCATCTAATCGATGGACAGACAGATAAATAATTGATTGCACTTTGAGAATGCGTGCAGAGTGCCGACGAGAGCCTAAGTGCGGCGGTCAGAAGCCCACCGCGGGGTTGAATACCCCCGGGCTGTCGCTCATTTCAAGATGTCATGTGGTCCCAGATCAGATGTCAAACTCGTCTCCCTCCCGTCTTCGTCTTCCTTCAGCGGTTGACCACATTTACACGGTCGGCTAGAAACCTCCAGAACCATGATGAAATATTTATATGGTATTGAATGTTGAGTATTCTAATATTTCCATCTGCTGGAATGTAAATCAACGTGCTTTCATCTAAATTATTGTAAAGTCCTAACTCTTCCTATTAACTGCAGATTCTAGTGACATAGCTTCCAACATATAAACATTTACATTTATAGATTTATACATTAAATGTATGTATTTACTAAAAATATCCCTAAACAAAATCCCCTTTTTACCACTCTGATGCATTTTTCTTAATCACAACGTTTTTTTTTCATTTGGATATGCCAGAGATTTTTGAATAACCTGAAGGCCCTGACAGCAACTCGAAAACAAAATCGATATCCCCAATCGTTTTTCTGTAGGCTGTGCAGTCGGCCACTCTGTCTGAACGCTATAAAACGGACTCAGTGCAGGCTGAGGGTTTTATGCACACATTAGGATGAAATGGACATCCACTAACAATATGTAAGTGAAAAGCCTGTGATAATCAAACACAAGCTACTCTTACTTGTTCGCAAAAGAATCATGTCTGAACTTGATTTGTCAAAAAGACGCCTATGCTAACTAGCAGTTGGTTTTTTTGAACAGATCACGCACTCACCTTGAGTGCAGAGCAGTCAAGGTGAAAGTTCAAGTCAGCAGTATGTGACTCTAGGGAGGGTCAGATTGAACAACATTTTAGCGTTGCTTACCGCGCCACTTAAGCAGCAATACGTCCTTTTGGTGTGAACATTTTGCTAATTAAGTTAATAGTTTTCCTTTCAATCGGTGCAAGGAGGTCAGGAAAAGTGAAAGTGAAACTGAAGAATACCTGGCCAGCGGTGGAAATACATAATGCATGACGAGAGTCCTGCGACCAGGGGTCACTGCAGTCCATTATGGTTCACTGAGTAGGAAGGGGCTTCATTTCAAGATGTGCTCATTACTTGGTTGACACTAAAGATTTTCCAACACTAGTCCAGATTAACTCCTAGTGGTTGAGTGCATTGAGGTGTTGATGGATATGAAGTTCAAAAGGACAAAACCATCTTTGTAGACGACAGGGCTTGGCTCTCAAATTCTAATTGACTAAAGTTAAAGGGCCCTCGTTCAAAATATATCCATTTGTGACATCACAAGTGTGAGTGTGACATATGTTAGTTAACTAGTTGAAGCAGTCAACCAATCAACTCATTCCAGCAGCTGGCCAAACCCACATTATGGAATAGATAGAAGGGATACCTTTTAAAAAAAGTAGTTCAAAATGTATAATTGGGGCTCTTTTAGAAACCATCAAAGTAAAAAAGTGCAAATGCACTGTGATTCACAAATCACACAAATGCACTATTATTAGGGTTCATAACTAAAATAACTCCATCTCTGCATAGATCAAATCAATGCAATTCCCAATGGGAAAAAAACAAAATAAATATCTATCAGGCAGGTCGATGTGCCATTCTGCTCAATCTTTGGAGAAGTGTTGTTTTGACATTTCGAAGTCCTTGTTGGCGTGACCTTTGCTGTATAGTATTACCAAAAAGTCCAAAGGTCTATCCCAAATATTTCTCTGAAAATGCCACTATTTACCTATCAAATGGATTTCATGATGGGCACAAAGTGAAGCATTTATGTTTGTGAATAGTTTGGATTTATTTACTCAAACCCGCCAATCATTCTTTATCCTTAGGGACATCCCGTCCTCTGATCTACACATGGGCCGGGGCCGTACCAAATGTCACCATCAGAAGCCCACATGATCTACGGGCTAGTAACTTACTCCAGTGTGTTACACATGGAAACCGTTCGTTACCCAACCACCTTGCAATTAACAAGAGTTTATACAACACAAAGTAAGATCACACACATACACACACAAATTATGACCTTATGAAATCGAAATGGCATGATATAACGTTATATCTAAAGGGGAGCTTTAGATATAACGTTGCAATAATTATCCTCTATTGATCATAAATTATAAGTTAATGGATTGAACACTTATTATACAACGTTTTTTCATTCATTAAGTTATATATTAATGATTTATCAAGGCTGATATGAATGTAATGGTTAAACAGTATCGGATTCAGATTGGATGCAATCGTCATTCAATAACTTATATAAATTATCAAATTTTATTTTATATAAAAATACATAATCAAAAAAAAAATATATAAATGATGATTGCCATATATCATCCATTAATCGATGGTGTAAAAGTATCTTCATTTTCTAAAGTGGACCAGAGACAACATAGGAGGCAATACACGTCTTCTGGGCAAGCAGTTGTCAGTCCTTCTCCTCGGAGTTGGCCGAGTCGAATGTGGCA
Organism: Gadus macrocephalus; assembly: GCF_031168955.1. Taxonomy (NCBI): domain Eukaryota; kingdom Metazoa; phylum Chordata; class Actinopteri; order Gadiformes; family Gadidae; genus Gadus; species Gadus macrocephalus. The sequence continues at coordinate 13,297,123 of NC_082385.1, forward strand.
CAGATGCGCTGATGGATGGACGGGGGGATCTTGAAGGCTGAAGGCTGGAAGAGAGGAATCTGCCCCTTTTCGGATCCCCTTCCAAGTGCAATCACCAGATTTTAATCCTAAAATACGGTGTGTTCGCTATCATTTATTTAGGATTAAAATCTGGGGATTGGATTTAGAACTTAGTTCTAGAGGGTTCTGCAGGGGTACCGGGCCCTGCCTAGCGCCTTGGGGTGGGAGAACGTGTGTTGGCGGAGCAGGGAGGTAATTGGAGGAGAGATATCTCCAAGGAGAAACCGCATCTTGGAAGAGGATCCGAGCGAGGCTCCTCTAAAGTAGAATCCCGATGAGGGCTAACACAAGGTGTTCCTCTGCAAAGCAATGGCATGGTACCACAAACGGAAAATAACAAAAATATCTCAAAGCAAAGTGACGCCCAACGGTATTATCTGCAATATTATAAAACTTTACGACAACAACTTCATATGTATGTAAGACTAGTATTCTGAGAGTTAGTTAGTTGTTGGGGTGTGTGTGTGTGTTTGTGTGTTTCCACCTATGTGAGAGTTGTCATTGTGTGTGTGTATGCATGTTTTTTTATACCTGTGAGAGATAAACTGTTGTTTTGTTCCTGTGTGAGTGTGTCGCTTTCTGTGTGAGTTGTTTTTCTGTACGTGTGTTCCATGTATATCTGAGAGAGAGAAAGCCTTTCATTTTGTGTACGAGTGTGTTCCTGTGTGTGAGAGAAACTGTGTTTATTTTACCGCAAGATGATATTATAATGCTTCCCAAAATCCCTAAAACAAATCCATCCTCTCTGAAGGTCTTTCGTTTCACCGTGTTATCCGTTTAGTGTTTGATGATTGGATGAACCGTTCATTAACTCACTATCGGAGCGGAGTCAATTAGTGAGTCTGGCTGAGACTCACTCTGTCTTTGTAACATTAGAAACACAGGGAATAATAAAATAAAATAAAACATGATTGAAAAGAATACGACCAGAGGTACAAAACACTACGATTTTGGCAGACACCCCCAAATAAATAAGTAGTGTGGTCGGTCCTCAGGGGTGCAGCGAGAGGCGGTCCGAGCTGCACGCGTTTCTTAGCATTCTTGAACCATCCCAGCCCCCCAAGGGAAGCCCTCTCTTCCCTCTCTTCCTTGCCTGCGTTGGCATTCCTGTTCCAGCGTTCACCGTGTCGGAGCATGGCGCTCCGCTGGGACCAGAGCCGAGGTTATTATCTTTTTGTTTCGACATAAAAACAAAGTGAAGAAGCTCAGCGTTCCTTCTCTTCCTCCGAGCTGTTTCCTGTGGCTGCACCGCGCAGCTCGGAGTGACCAACACCACAGGCGAAACAAAGCCTACAGGATCTCATTCTCTCGTCTTCTTCACAGCGGCGTTCCTCTTCCTCGTCCCCACCTCTGGGCTGAACTGTGAAGCGGGCTCAAACACCATCACTGCTACTGCTACTCCTCTTCCTCCTCCTTATCCTCCCATAGCTCCTCCACGGGATCCTAACCAGAGTTCATGCAACTTAAAAGTCCCCCACCAAGGTCTGGGTCTGGGTGTTTTAAGAGAATCCAGAGTCTGGCCGGTCGCTGCCCTGCCCCAGTGGGGTGAGTGTCCCGGGTGACGGGGCCCTGTCGATCTCCTCCAGAGCACAGGCCAGGGAGTCCACGTCCCCCGAGGTCTGGTGCTGGGTCTCCCACAGGCTGAGGATGACCGCTGACGGGCTCCTCTGGCAGGCGAAGTAGCTCAGGTGGAGGAGGGAGGGGGGGAGGGGGGAGGAGGGAGGAGGGAGAGGGAGGAGAAAGACAGGGGGAGAGAGGGGGAGAAAGGAGCGTGAGGGTTGGGTGATGTGGTGGGAGAGAGAGGAGAGGGAGGGAGGGAGGGGTGGGTGGGTGGGGTGGGTGCAGGAGGAGGTAGAAGGAGGAGGGAGAGGAGAGGGAGGGATGGATGGGGTGGTGGGAGAGGGAGAGGGAGGGAGGGAGGGATGGGGTGGTGGGAGAGGGAGAGGGAGGGAGGGATGGGTGGGAGAGAGAGAGAGAGAGAGAGGCCGTTGGAAAGAGGAGAGGATGGAAAGGTTAATATGGAAATAACTGCTGTTCAAATCCACTTCATGCTCAAAGAGCATAAAGTTGCAACGTTGCATTACTGTTTTATACTAAATGTTGAAACATTTCCAACAATATTCCGAAGGCAAATTTCATCAAGGTCCCTGGCCATATTAGAGGTTTGTTTCCTTTCCAAGATTTTCTGTATTTTATTCCATAATTGAGGGTGGTTAATAATAACAAACAAGATTGTCTTTATTATCGAATTAAACTGTACTATGTTGACAATTTTTTAGAGTTTTCTTTGCAGTTTTCATATGAGTCCTTTGCAAGGATCCACATTAACACTCAAATTGCTCACAGGCAAAAATGCATTAGAGAATCAAATCCCCTATATGTCGGATCGAATTGCTGCCTGCATCCAGTAGAGGGCACTGTTTCCCACGGTCCGGCCTTCCGACGCCCCACCCTCTGATAATTAAAGTGAGGACGCTTTAATGAAGCCATAGCACCCTTGAAGAAATAATTGCAAAGAAAATATGCTTAACAAGGTATATACTACTTTATTACACCTGCTGCTGGGCTTTTACTGGGTTCCACATGCAGTTAAACTCTTGCTACTCTTGCCACGCCAGGTGTTGTCGTGTAAGAATCCGGCTGTGGAAATGTTCACACATTGCATCTTTTTTGGAAAACACAGCGAGGTGAGGCCGCCAGTAACGTGTGTCCGTTCTGAATCATGAACATCGTGTTTCTCGAACGATAACACCCCGTTGTTTCGGAAACACGTCACAACCTCAAAGTTCGTGTTGGAGCCGGATGGAGGAGACGTAGCGGGTGAGAGTCTGTGTTTGTGTTTTCTTGAGTCATGCGCAGCATTGTTAGTTAGCGCTGGCGCGACGGTGTGCTAGAGTTGCCGTTCGTACGTAAGCCTATATACCTATATAAATCTTAATTTCAATTGGGGGACAATTTGCGAAATAGGGACTTTTCGGATATTAATCCGGAAAAAGTGGTAATGAGTCTTCGGCCCCTATTTTAGCGGTCTGAAACGCAACTGAGAAGCGCGACGCATATCTAAATTGGGTTGATCTGAATACCCGTATGTGTGTTTTTGGCGTAACATGCCATATAGACCAATGAGAGTTCCATCGTCCATCCCCTTTAAGAGTCATGAGCGCATTTTAACCTGACATGTTGATATTTTGACGTTATATTGTGCGTTTGCAGTCTCCGATGAGACAGATGCATGACCACATGAATTTCAAACTTCAAATGGCTCAGTTCATGGCCAAATAATATGGCCTAATTCACACATGGATAGCGTTTTCTTCTACAACATCAGAAATACTGAGTCGTCATGTAAATTCCGGCAAAGAAAACTTAGCACACATATAATATGCGGTGATGTGCATATGATATGCAGCAATACATTAACAAACATCGTTTCTTACCAGTATTGTATAGATTATCGTTATCGTGTTCATAATATGCACATGTTCATAATATGCATGTGTCCCCCCGTTAATATACATTGCCATGGACTGAATTATGCGTCACGTGTTTAGTTTGCATGAGTTTAAACAGATGTGTGCACACACGCCCGCCCGCATTCATTCATTCTTTTAAACATACACACACGCGCACCCACATTCATTCAGATCTGTAAGATAGCACCATGTATCATTTGCGCCGGAAAACGGCTCTGCTCTTCGCCGACATGCCTCTCTGGGCGTTTTGCTGCGGGGGAAAATCAGCTTTGCGCCGGGTGTAAACTAGCAACAATACATGCCTCGGTATTGAAAGTCAATTGTGCTGCGTGCAAGATAGGGCCCTTTGTCACATAAACAAATACACAAAAGTTCTCAATCTAATTCTGGTCCAAACTAAAGAAATTGCTCTGTTGGCATGACAACGGTCCTTATATCGCCTAAGGGTTGAGTAAACAGATAAGCATACAACGCGGCTGTTTAACATGACCTCCGCTCCATCCTATGAAGTAATCAGCAGCTGTGATAATTAAGATACATCTGTTGCCTGCGACTTAACCATCAAACCCGCATGGTGAGAAGTCCTGTGTGGTCACCTGTCTACGTTGTGTTCACCCTATCTACCTGTCTACGTGGTGTTTACCTGTCTACGTGGTGTTTACTATCTACGTGGTGTTCACCTGTCTACGTGGTGTTTACCTGTCTTCATGATGCTTACCTGTCTACGTGGAGCTTCTGGGCCAGCAGTTGCCAGTCCCTGCCCTTGGAGTTGGCCGAGTCGAAGGTGGCACAGATGCAGTGATTGATGGACAGGGGGATCTTGAAGGAGGTGGACCCCGACTCGGAGGTGAGGGGACAGTGGGACAGAGGGAAGAGAGGAATCAGCCCCTATTCACTCTGTTGGACGAAGAAAAGGAGTGAGAAGAAAGAGGAGGAAGATGAAGTAGGACTATTTGCAGAGTAATGGAACAATAATCAGACTGAAGCACGTCTGGTTTGAAAACGGTGTCTTTAATGATGAGTACATGCCTTTCTTGCTCCGTTCTCCCCCTCACTCCCTCTTTCTACCTCTCCCTCCCTTTTTCTCCCTCCCTCCCTCTCCCTCTTTCTCCCTCCCTCCCTCTCCCCTTTCTCCCTCCTTCTCTCCCCCTTTCTCTGTCTTTTTCGCACCTCTCACTATCTAGGCTCACCTCTGCCGCCGGCATGTAGGATCTGCTCGTGACCTTTGACCTGCCGTACGCTGATCTTGCAGGAGAGCTGCAGGGGCGTGGGCGCCGAGGCCCCACACCTGGGCGAACGAGAACTCCTGCCAGAGGAAAAAGAGAGAGAGAGAGAGAGAGAGAGAGAGAGAGAGAGAGAGAGAGAGAGAGAGAGAGAGAGAGAGAGAGAGAGAGAGAGAGAGAGAGACGGGGTCAGACTAAATAAGCACAGAGCAGCTGAAAAATTAGTTCTAACCCTCACTTTTAAGGCTGCTACACACTGGCCCAACCGTTGGCCGTCTGAAACGTGACTCGGACGAGTTTGGGAACAAGTCTGTTCCGTGTGTCCAGCTGTTTTGAAAGCTCTTGGAACCCCGTGGACGGTGTCTGGTCCAGTTCAACATGCAAGGTCTGAGAGTGTTGGCGGTCTGAGGATTTAAGGCATTGGATAATCTGATTGGTTATGTGCTGCTAGCACACAACCAGCGAATCTGCGCGGTGTGGGAGGGGCAGACTAGCGCCACGAGACTAGCGCCATCCATCTCGTGCATATGCAGGACGCACACTCTCCTGTGTAGTGGGCAGTAGTATTTTTTCAGAAGCACGAGGGCCTCTGAACCTCTGCCTCCACTCATAGCCAGTCATACGTCCCTTCGAAGAGCCCGCACTCCCAAGGATTGAGGCCACGTCCGGGGGTTGGGGAGCGGGGGAAGAGGCTTAATCCGCTAATAAGATGTCACTGGCGGGTTCAACATCACGGATCATGGGGAAGGACATAAACACACACTCATACACATACACACTCATACACATACACACATACACACACAACCCTCGAAACATCACTAGGATGAGTGGGTGGTGTTCATGTCCTAGTCAATGTGTGTTTGAATGGGCCTCGAAGTTATAATTAAAGTTGTGCGTAATGTGTTTTTGTACATTGTGCAAGTGTGTGTGTGTGTTATCTGTCTGTGTGTCTGTGTGATAATATGTGTATGTGTACGCGTGTTACATGTGTACGTTTGTGTGTGTGTGCGTGTGTGTGTTATCTATATGTGTGTGTGTGTGTGTGTGTGTGTGTGTGTGTGTGTGTGTGTGTGTGTGTGTGTGTGTGTGTGTGTGTGTGTGTGTGTGTGTGTGTGTGTGTGTGTGTGGAGGAGATAGTTCTCGCTGATGCCCCCCTGCTGGGGCGTACCGCTCTGCCTTTGCTTTGATGTGACCTCGCGGGGACGCGGAGTGGAACAGTGTGTGTGTTGGGCGGGGGGGGGGGGGCGGGGGGCCGGGGGGCGGTTTAGAGGAGCGGTCACATGGGTTGGAACAAGCGCCACACACATCGCCACACTGGGTCTCAGAGGACTTCAGAAACATCCCGGTTGGAGGCCATGCATGTAGAAATGAGACTGTTTCAGTCCTAGTACAGTGACAGTGTACACTGTTCTGCTGGCTGGTACACTGGAGCCAGTGTTGTTCAACTATGAAACGGCATTACAATGCCGCACATAAGCTTCTGCACGCACACATACACCCACAACTGTGCACTCATCTACTCAGTCAATCACTCGCACTCGTCACCACACATACACCCACACTAACTAACTCACCCAGTCACTCAGACACACTCTCTTACTTACTCACACACACACCCTCACACCTACACACGCACACACCTACACACACACCTCTTTTTGTTGTTGGTTCGAGTTTAAAATAACACTCAACTCTGGACTGAAAGCGCCCGCCGTCATGGCGGGGTTAAATGCCGACGTTCTGCGGTGGCAGCAGTAAAAACGTCTGCTTTCATCTGGGCTTCAACAGAAAGGCAGGGTAACACGGCCCCCGCTCTACAGCCTCCAGAGCCTTCTGTGTGATCACCCCCTGAAGGCCGCTGCTCTCACTGCGTATTCAGGGACAGATTAGACCAATGGCGATCGGAGGACGCGAGAGCTGAGCGAGATACGCTACAGAGCTACTATGGGAATGCAGCCGAAGTCCCTTTGTGAAGATATCCTATTCAGAGGCAAAAGCAACTCACAGCAGTCTTCTTCAGATCACTTAAGCATTCTCAGTCATTGATTAACACAATTAATGCATTTGTGCATCAACTCAGAAGACCTCACTGTAAAACGAAAGCTGCTTTACTACGAACAGGAGGGCAGTTCACTTCCACAAGATGCATTATGGGAAGAATGTGCGAAACATTAGTCTGAATGTAATTATCATCCATCAACATATCTCCATGGAATAATAACATGCTGTGCCGGTACCATAACAGTGATTACAAATAAATAAAACAAGCACCGAAAAAAATTATTACACAGCAGATTGAAAATAACGAGTCACAACCGTTCAAAAAGAGAGAGAGAGAGAGAGAGAGGGAGAAAACCAAACGAAACCAGCAAGATAAATCGGAAGGGGGGAAATAGTCCATCTGCTCAACACTGATTAATATCAATAATGCATGTGTGTAATAAACTCCACCAACCAGTGATTCTAGGCGTGATTCTACATTGTGCCAACAGGGGCGAGCTCAGACTGGAAAGTGCTCACGAGTATCGATGTTTTACTCATTTTGTTATATGACTTCTGTAGTTCTCTCACTCGCTCTCTCTCGCAAAGTAGCAGAGAAGAGATGCAAAGTGTACGAGCAGGTACATTAGGGGTTGATTCGTGGGACAGGGGCTCACAAGGGAAATTAATTATCACAGAACGGGGACAAACAAAATTCTAGCTGAGCCTAACCCGACTTAAAAGCAGCACAAACGTACAACTAACCGTCGTTGACTGAGAGACGGAGTAACTTAGTGGTAGGAATACAAATATCTACCACTAGCAAATAAGTTTTTGCTCGATCCACGTTCAATCTTATCTTCTAAGTGAAACCTGCCGTTTGTGAGGAGCTTTAGGGCTGCGCCGTATTCAGCATTCACACCAACTCATGGGAGGAGTGGTTGTGTTTTCTGCTGTTTTTCAGCCCCTGGATGAGAAGGTTTGTATGTTTGTGACTGTATGTCCATGTTTTAATAACCTTTTATTCGGCTGGTATTTAGTGATGAAGATTTAGATCTAAAGTTTGATGGATGCATAGATAAATACAGTTTGAAACACGTGGATATTAAGTTTAAATTTCTTGATAACATAATGTTAGTTCACGATGGTAAATAAGAGTAGACGACATACATTTTCAAATATATATGATATATGATGTGATATGATATATGATACCATATATGCTATCAGCTATGATGGAATATTACATTATTCATGTATATTATATCATATTCAACCTTTTTTTTAATCCCTTTGTTTGTAGCGCCCACAAAGTGCACTCAATAGAAATGGCCTCAATAGAAACGGAAGGAACTATTGATTTTGTAAATGTCAATGACTGTGCTAATGACAGACAGCATAGCCGTGTGGCTTCCTTATTCGTTCAATTGCCTTCCACGGCTAATCGTGTGACCTGCTAATCATATTAAAGAAAAAAGTAAATAGCATGACCGTTTAAGTGAACCGCGGTCATTAAAATAAATGTATTCTACTTCATTTAAGAATGCTCGATTCTGATTGGCTGGGAGGAGTGCATTAATCCGGCATATTGCCCACTGACTTGTCGGTTCTACTTGCTGCTGACTGAGCACAGTAGATCAATACGCCGCTTTTATCATTTTCTATCACATACATTTCAAACATGAGGTCCATTGTAAAAATAAACCTTGTTTAAAAAAGTTTCTAAAATGTGTCGGAAATCTATCAGAGGGTCAGTCGATACAATGTAACAACTACGTTATTAAACTAGTGATCAGATGCAGCCTTATGTGGTTGCTATAGAAACGAGTTACCTACAGCTGAGCTAACGTTATTCACTGTAGTTCTAAAGGGAACTACTTTTCGAGGGAGATGAACTTAAACAGAGTAAACATTTAATAAGCATGCAATAAAAATAAGAAAAAAGGCTAATTATTAAAGTATTTGAATTGTTTTATTTTGTTGGCCGGTCGAGAAGTAGAATAAACGGAATAATCACCTCAAGGCAGGGAAATAAACAGTTTGATATGCCAGGCTCGTGGAAGGTTACCGCCCGAGACTTTGTCTCGGGCGGTAAGCCGTCCACGAGCCGGGCATATCACACTGTTTATTGCCCTGCCTCTCTGTGATTATTCCTTACGTATCGATCCGCCCTCATTAACCTTAGCCTAATTGATCTAGAAAATTAAACCACTTGAACAATAAATACCTTAGATGGATCATCTCAGTCTCTGGTCCTCGTCAGCATGCTTTCTTTTTCAAGTTCAAAGTCGGGCTGAGATCTTCTGAGCCCTTTAATGTTGTCATTTCCTCATCGGGCGGTGTGTGTGAGATTTACATGTGTAGGGGAGGGGAATAGCGATTAATCTTCCCTCCAGAACTCTTTAACAGCCAGATAATGGCTGGTGTGAATTACCTCAGTATGCTGGCTTCAGCTGCCGCATGCTGGTGTTCATGGTTCTAATCTATTTCCTATGGCTACGGTCAGACCCTAACAAAGGCCTTTCTGAAGACTATAACAGAAGCACAATTATGTTTTAGTCGTACTAATAGAGACATCCTTTCACAGGTCGTTTTCAGTGAATACTAAAGCGATCATGACCTTTATTCGTGTGATTCCGACCATGGTTGAAATCCTTTCTTCCTCAGATTTTCTTTTGAAGTTTTCAGTTGTTCTTAGCATGTAAGACCTGACAGATGATCAGGAATGACCTCCCCAAGATGGCTGCTACTTGTAGATCATTACTGGCTTTTCTTTCCTTCAACCTTATAAACATACAATTAAGCCTCATACCTAAACTTAACAAATAACCCCCTGAAATCTTGACTAAACAAACTATAATATGCAACTTTTCCCTAAAAATGACAACACTACTTTTTCTAAGTGACAATAAGATCCATTGAATAAAATTGGAACGTATCAGTATCATAATACCATCGCTCGCTGCACAGATAAAATTACCCACTGTCTGAATGCACTTCATTGCGAAAACAATCTCCATTAGTCAATATGTACGATCGGGTTTCAACGACAGGAGACATCATCTCGTTGACAGGCCTGCACAATGAAACATGAGCACACGTCTGCGCGCTGAAGAGGGGAGGATGCAAGTGCTTTTTATCGTTTCATCCAGAAAGAGGGACAGATTAGTCACGGAAATTTATTCATAATGCGTTTTTTGCAAATTTGCGAGTCGTACACGATTTTGAAAAGTTGGTGACGAGACATGGTCTTGTTATGGGACATGCTTGTGATGTGCGATTTTTTTCTTCGGCGACGTTCGAAAACGCCACGACGAAAGTTTGGCATGCCAGAAATTTTGGGGAATCGCATGACGTATCCATTGTTGATATGGAGGGAATTCCGCGAACATCTGGAGTTCACGGGCAGTGTTTACTAACTAGTAAAGAACCAACTAGTAAAGTAAAGAATAGTAGAGATGCGCGGTTGGCGTCATACCCGCGGACACCGTGGATAATCCACGGGTTGGGTGGATTGCGTTAAAAAAAAGTAGTACTTGGAGAAATTGCAGGCGGGTCGCGGTTGAAATGAATAAATAAATATATAATAAGTAGGTTAACATATTGACTATACAAACGGCAAACTGACACATTTTTACATTATATTTTTCTATAATCTCCCTGCTTCTGAAATCTCCGCCCGGCGCTCTTCCGCTGGTTTTCCATAAGCATTACACTGTGCGATCATCCCTGATGCGTTTGCTATCACACATTGTTGAAATCATATGCTGGATGCTGCCGCGAATGTCCGGTACTTCATGAACTAGGGCGTGGCTAGGCTCCCATGATGCGGAAGCAAATCTCTCCTTGATGTTGCCCTGCAACATTGAGCAGTTTCATAGGAATGAATGGGTGCCATTTTGGAACCCGGGTCCATTCTATAATAGGTCCATGGACGTCGCATGTGGCATCACTCTCTGGCCAATCAGTGGCCAGCAGCCTGTTTATGTCACACAAAAGTATCGGTTCAGCTCTCATGGAACCGAGAGAGAGAGAGAGAGAGAGAGAGAGAGAGAGAGAGAGAGAGAGAGAGAGAGAGAGAGAGAGAGAGAGAGAGAGAGAGAGAGAGAGAGAGAGAGAGAGAGAGAGAGAGAGAGAGAGAGAGAGAGGTTGAGAGCGCTTTAATGTCAGTAAAACCCGGGGAGCGGGTATCGTGGAGGCATTTTGCATGAGATAAAGTGCTCATTACTTCACACTGACAGAGAGGGGTCACGCTGTTGCTTCTTCTTGAGGGACCACTCATTCCTTCCCACCCCTCCCTCCCCCTCCTTCTCCCTTCCCCTCCCTCCCTCTTTCATGCCTCCCTCCTTCAGTCTCCTGCCTTAATCCTTCCTCCCTCCTTTACTCTCTCGTTCCTTCCCTCTTTCAGTCTCCTATCTTCAGTTTGATCCCTCCCTCCCTCCCTCCCTCCCTCCCTCCCTCCCTCCACTACTCATCCCTCTTTCTTTCTGTTCTTCCTCACTGACTCTTTTCTTTTTCCTTCTCTTCTCATCAAATTTTTTCCCGATGGCATAAAACACACATAAATGATGGATCTATTCATGGCTCCCCTTTGTGCAACACGTTTCTGCTGTCAAATTACATCCTGTGTAAATGTCACCCACACACGCCGCACACACACACAGACACACACACACACAGAGTGACAAGGGGAGGGGGGGGGGGGGAGGTCCCACTGGCTTTCTCCGCAGGCAACACAGAAGAGTGTGTGGCTCTTGCGGGGGGTGGGGGGGGGTTATTCTGCCTTATGAGGTCCCCAAAGTATTTTGAAGGGATTTTGCTGTATTCATATGGAAGGATGGATGAATAGGAAATTGATGGATGGATTAATGGATGGATGAATAGGAGATGGATGGATGGATGTCAATGTGTGTATTAACTGATGTAAGTCGCTTTGGATAAGAGCGTCTGCTAAATGCCCTAATTAACTGGATAATTGGATGGATGGATCGAGGATGGCCGGATTGATAGATGGATAAATGTTAAGATGGATGAATGAATGGATGGAGAATGGGTGACTTGGAGATTCATAGATGAATCAGGTTTAAGATGGATGGTTCGATGGATGGATCAATGAATAGGGCTTTAGATGGATGGATGGATGAACTGGAGATGGATGAATGGATGGATGGATCGTTGAATCAGAGCTGGTTGGATGGATAAAAGGCTGGATGAATGGTGGATGGATGGATGAATAGGGGTTTAGATGATGAATGGAAGGAACGATGCATGTGGTTCAGATTGATCTCAGAGTTGTGAACAAATTGTCTCCCCGTCTGTTACTCTACGTGTCTTGGGAGTTGTTTGAGGTGAAGCTAAAACAGCTCTGTGGTATGGTATAGGTATGGGTGTGGCTGGATGAGGTGTTTGAAGGAGCTACATGTGAGCAGCCTCAAGCTCACACGTTGCTTTACCACCCCGCCTCAAAAACAATTGCAATAAGTATTTCAGTTGGAAATAATCTTCCTCCGACTTGCAATGATAGCGATACAAAACTGAGAATGTGATTCTATATTAAAACAGACATGTGTATGCCATGTATATCTCAGGTTAGATTGTAATACAATCCCCAAACTTGCAGGAATACTTAATCTTCACTTCATCACAAGGACAAGAAATATAGTGTAGTACGCCTGCACCTTTCAATGCTTCTCTCAATCCATGTTATTAGCCCAAAGAAGAGGGTGTCAGAGTGTCGGCCATGTCACTTTATGGATTTAGCCGCAGAAATATTAAACAGGAGCCGGCTCCACGTCCTTGACAGCCCAAAGGCTGGAACACCATTTCCATGATAGATGCAAAATAATTTGCTTGTTCTGAAACTAACTGCTTTGAGGACTTACTTTAGAAGATCCACCGCCCCATCGCTATCACATCGCACCGCATTCTCCTGGATTTATGTCGACAGTGTTACATAACGCTCAGGGTGTTTTTGGGACGGAAACCACGGCTCTGAACTCACTGCATTTATCCTTTTGTTCTTATTGCACTGTGGGTCAGACATAACCGCAATTTTGATTCCTCTGTATGTCTGGCACATATTTTGAAATTGACAATAAATTTGACATTGACTTCTTTGACGACTATCGTTTTCCATGTTCTCCGTCCGAGCGAAGGAGGAGAGAGACGACCGGAGCATTTCTCTGGCGTTGAGCTCGTCTCTCTCCTCAATCCTTCGACGTTTACGGTGACGGTGAGGTTACCTCCCACTTGTTCTCCGGGGTCCGCCTCCTCAGACGGACGGCCCAGGTGGCGTCGGCGGGGCCGCTGAGGTCGGCGCAGTGCGCCACCGACAGAGCAACAGGGCAGGACAGGTCCAGCCCCGGGGGGCCGTAGGTCACCTCCGGGCTCAGCAGGACCTCGTCCTCGTCCTCTGGCGCCGTGCTATGGGGGGGGGGGGGGGGGGGAGAGACAATAAAGACAAGGAGACAGGTGTGAGACGCCGGGTTTGATCCCTGGAGCAGAAACAGATTAGACTCGACACGACACAGAAGAGATGGAGATATACAAGCACAATGCTGGAAGAGCGCTAGGCATGGACATAGACAAGGAATACAGATGGGACACGTGGAAAATAACGACACACACACACACACACACATACACACTCACACACAGAAAACGACTCTTTATATGAATTAGAACGTGTCACGGGCGCTGAGTCCAATACTTGAGCAGGTTGTGGTGTGGAGGGTCTGGGTGGAGGGGGAGCATGATGAAACGCTCTCAGCACCTTCCCGTCCGTGGGTATAAAGGACAGGACCCCCGGGCGACATTTTGAAACATTTGGCTTTTCCTCTTGACGCATTGGTGACCATGAAGGACATGGAATGATTCTGCTCCCTCGGAAAGGACATCATAAAAATGAATACTATAAACAATGGATTACTGGCAATTCTGGGGGCTGTTCTAAAGCTGTTAAGAGGTTAAGCACCTTGGCAGGTCAATATTTCTGTATGCTTCAGAAACAACGCCAGCAAATTAATTTGTGTTACATGGTTGATGAGGACTTGTTCTTCAGCCAGGACACACAGAACGTCCAAGGTCAGAACCGTCTTGTGATCATGCTTGTATGTACATATATATATATAAATCAAAGCCAGAGTTACATTACATATAGTCCAGGTAATTTTTTCATACACACACCCTATGAAGTATCTAAACCCCCTATAAGTGGTGCTAGAGGAGTAGGGGTCTCTGATTGGGCGGTACCGTCATTCTTAATAAATCATAAAGCAAACAGCTGTTGGTGAGACGGTGCGATGGAGTCACGGACCTCCCTGCTTCACAGTGTGGACACAAACACAACACAAGCGCACAAACAAAGCCAGCAATATCTCCACCAAGCACAAAGCGAACTGATAACGCTCTGAGCTCTACTTAAAACACACACACACACACACACACACACACACACACACACACACACACACACACACACACACACACACACACACACACACACACACACACACACACACACAGGCGTGAGAAAGTGAGGGGCGAGCATGAAAAAATCGACCGTCAACCAACTCCGACCCATAGACGTCCCCCCCCCCCCCCCCCCCATCGCCAAGCAGGCCTGCTGGGGTCCATGGCCGGCCCCTGAAAGCCCGGCTGGCCCCCGGTTCTGTTCACAGATTAGCTGGGGCCAAGGCAGCTCTTGGCCAGGGGCCCGGTCTTGGCTGGGAGCCCTAAAGACTGGGCAGTAATTGATAGGACCACCATCAGTCATGCAGCTGGGCTGGACACACACACTCACGAAGAGGACCGAGAGAGAGGACACACACACACACACACACACACACACACACACACACACACACACACACACACACACACACACACACACACACACACACACACACACACACACACACACACACACACACACACACACACACACACGTGTGTGGCCTGCTGTCGCCAGGCCCTTGCAGGATGGCCGGGCACTATGAATGCAACATGTCTGACCACAGTGGCTGATTTAGAATCTGATTGGTGCGTGCGCTCAAGGCCGCCTTAATGCACGGGCTTACCTGGGCTGAAGCCCCAGGGCCTACGACGATCAGGGGCCTATCATGAGCTGCAGTAAATGTTTTTCTTTTTGGTTGCTTTCTTTTTTATTTTTTTAATACTGGCTCATGATAGGCCCCCCGATCGGCGTAGGCCCAAGACAATGTGATTTTTTGTTTGGGGCTTACAAAGATCAGAGGCCTATCATGAGCTCACGGGGCCACTAGTGGTAGCTGGGCCCAGTGGCCACTTGACACCACAGCCACTGTCGTCTAACCCCCCCCCTCAGGGGGCCCCCCTAAGATCCCCTCTCAGGGGGCCTACGAAACCTCTCAGCCCCAGGGCCCAATGGCAGGTTAATGCAGGCCTGCGTGCCCTCACACTCAAATTCACACACACACACACACACACACACACACACACACACACACACACACACACACACACACACACACACACACACACACACACACACACACACACACACACTATTTGGGATTTCTTATTTTTGTCTTATCGCTTACTTAATATCACATCACCTACCAAGAGGAATAAACTGCTGGCATAAATGCTCCCGTTTTTACTCTCTAAGCGGTTTCCCCGAGGCCGGTTCCTCCAGAGGTGAGCGGATCAGTCGTTCCTCCAGAGGTGAGCGGATCAGTCGTTCCTCCAGAGGTGAGCGGATCAGTCGTTCCTCCAAAGGTGAGCGGATCAGTCGTTCCTCCAGAGGTGAGCGGATCAGTCATTCCTCCAGAGGTGAGCGGATCAGTCGTTCCTCCAGAGGTGAGCGGATCAGTCGTTCCTCCAGAGGTGAGTGACATAGGTGGTGATTGACAGATGGTTTATCCAATCAGCTAACCAGTATTGTCGCCCCTTACCAAAAGTTTTCAAACGGAAGATTCCCAGATGGATATGCTGAGCAAATGCGAATCAATCAATCTGGCGGATTAGGTTAGTGATGAGGACCTTTAGCAACACAATATGTCAAATTAAAACAGGAACCCCAATAAGTCGTTGACATGGTTAAATGCCTCACAAGGTCCAAAACTACGTCAGCCACCACTCTGTCGCGGTACGACTCTTTTAATGAAGCTACTCTCTAACGGCTGTGACCGGTACGGATTATGCTAACATACTCGCCGTTACCCCGAGCTATAAAATAACCCGCAAATCCACCCCCCCCTCCACCCCACTGCCCCACACCCCGAAGAACCGCCATGTGTGATGAAGCGCTTTGATTCTAATGAATGTCCCACCTGTCGGATGACATTAGATCGTGTGTGGGAGTGTGGGAGTTTGACAGCGTGGTCTCATTATGCTCCGGGGGTCCCCTTAGTAGACAGCCAGAAGACCCCGACGCGGCAGGGATGTTCAGAGGAGCGGCTCAGAGGACATCTGAGACCGCCGGGGAGACGGGGTGCGAGCGAGCGACGGACCCTCGATCGATTCTTATTCCTTAACCTTGATGGAGAGGAAGAGAGGAAGAGAGGGAGCGAGAGAGAGAGAGAGAGAGAGAAACGTATCGCATGCAGATGGTCTCACAAGCATCTGGTTTCTCCTCGGGTTTCTGTAGATGATGAGGGAGGAGATTGACTGACAGCTTCTGGTAGGAGCCCGATGGAGCGCAGGCCCCTTGGCTCCTCCAGCCCAACCAACTCCTTCTTCTCCTCCTCCCCTACCACCTACTCCTCCTCCACCACCACAACTCACTCCCACTCCACCACACACTCTTCCACTACCACACACTCCTCCACCACCATCACCACCCAATTCTCCTCCTCCACCACCTCCACCCACTCCCTGTCCTTCACCACCACCCACTCCTCCTCCTCCTCCACTACTTCTCCTCCTCCTCCACCTCCACCCACTCTTTCAGTGGTCTTTCAGGGAAGAGATGGTCACCAGAATGCACCACCATGAGTTCCCAGCATAATAATAAAACCTATCAACCTAAACTTCGGGGTGCGGCAAAAGGGAAAAGAGGGAGAAAGTGTGTGTGTGTATGGGGGGGGGGGGGGGGGGGGGGTAGCACAAGTTTGATTCCCAAAGATGCAGGCGATGCGGACTCTAACGTCTCCAGCGGAAGCTACGGGTTAGCGGGGTGACGGCTAACTGGTGGCAATGACTGACCAGACTTAACGTCTTCTGCTCTGAGGCATGAACGCACCGTGGCCCAGGAACACATTTCTTCAGTCTTTCTTTCGTTCCTTCATCGTATCTACCCCTTTGAGATGCGCGTGCCTCTAACACAGCAAACAGGGCCGACACAAAAATCCACGAGTTATGATTGTTTATTTGTTTCTCTTCTGGTTTACCCCCAATGAACCCCCAAAAGGGGATTGTCATCACAGAGAGAGAGCGGAGGAGAGGAAACAACAGCGTGGTTGCAACATTTGCCACTTTAACCAGTCATGACAAAAGGAGAGGGTGACATCGCTGAGCTGTCTCCAGGCGCAAAGCACACTCCAAGTATAGCCCTCCATTCTGCAGTGTTGCGCACATACACACACCCCCCCCACACACACACACGTACATACTTCTATTGGTTACACATTACGTCCTACCCTGCAGTGTGTGCAAGATGAGCAAAGACCACATTCCGTGTCAAGTAAGTGTGTGTGTCTGGCACTCAGTCACGGTGAGTGGTGTGTATGCATGACTGTGTGTGTGTGTGTGTGTGTGTGTGTGTGTGTGTGTGTGTGTGTGTGTGTGTGTGTGTGTGTGTGTGTGTGTGTGTGTGTGTGTGTGTGTGTGTGTGTGTGTGTGTGTAAGGAGGGGGGGGGGTGTGTGTGTGTGTGTGCGTGCGTTTGTATTAATGTGTTTGATAAAGAAAAAGAGAAAAAAAGGAAAAGAACAAAAGGAAAAGGAAATTTGAAAGACCAAAACGGAATTAGGTATTAATAAGGAAAGGAAGTAAAGAAAGACTAGAGAGAAGAGCACAGAAATAATAGGAAGAAGAAAAAAGAAAAAGAAAAGAAGCTCCACTCCGACCAAGGAACAGGTGTGTGTGTGTATGTGTATGTGTCTGTATGTCTGTATGGGTATGTACTGTATGTGGATGTGTATATGTATGTGAGTATGTGTGTGTATGTGTATGGGTGCATGCGTTTGTTTGTTTGTTTGTATCTATATGTGTCTGTATGTGTCTGCGTGTCAATGCGTTTGTTTGTGTGTGTGTGTGTGTGTGTATGTGTGTGTATAGGTGTGTGCGCGTGTGTGTATGTGTATGTATGTGTGTGTGTGTATATGTATATGTGTGTGTTTGTGCGTGTGTGTGTGTGTGTAAGGAGGGGGGGGGGTGAGAGAATAAAGGGGTTGGTGGGAGGCGGCCTCAGAGCCTCAGTGTGGGCCTCACCTGCTGTCCTCCTGGTTGATGATCATGTACATCTCCCAGCTCGTGTCTTCAGCTATCCCTCCGCGGGGCACCAGCAGGCTAATGCCTACAGAGAGACACAAGCATGGCTGATGGTCCAGACACAGGAGGTAAACACACACACACAGACACACACGCACGCACGCATGCACCAACCCACGCAGAGACACCAATACACAATGCATATAAACTTGTACAAACACACACACAGACACACACACACGTACACACACTAGCACACACCCTCACACGCTAGACACACGCGCAAACACTCATGCAAACACACACACGCACACACTCTGACGCATAGCCACCTCCTGCCACAATCAATAAATGTCTGCTCGTCAATCTTTGTATCAGTAGACTCAAACATGTCCCCGCTAGGGAACTTGGGAGAAAGAAATCATATTTGAAGCTCCTGCTCTTGTCCTTCGTTCTTTTTGACATCATGGTTCAGAATAATAACACTCAAAGTGCGACAAACCCAGCGAGCTGCCTTTAGCACTGCTACCGTCTTTAAAGGCGTTGTGTGCCGTACCTTTGACCATGATGTCGGGCAGCGGGTCCAGCAGAGAGTGGTCGGCCATCAGCTCCTTGTCCATGGAGTCCTGAAAGCACATGGGGCTGGTGTAGGTCCACGACCCGCTCAGGTCAGGCTGCATGGACGAGTTCATCAGGAGGGGGTTTCCTGACCACACTGGACACACAGAAACAGGTCAACCCCACCCAGGCACCGTGACCATGCAGCGCTGCTGTTGAGTCATGGTGAGTGGGAAATGGACTGCGTTTATATGTTCTTCTAACCAGTGGCCACTCAAAGCGCTTTACTATTATAGCCTAACATTTAGCCATTCACACACCAATGACGGTGTCAACCATGCAAGGCGACAGCCAGCTCTTCGGGAGCGGTTTCGGTTTGGTGTTTTGCTCAAGGACACCTCGACACTAGTAGGAGCCGGGATCACACTAGCAATCTAAGTTGCTAAGGCTTGATCTAGTCCAGCTCTGCCTCTCTGCACCTAGTCCAGCTGGTTGGGTTTTATGCTAGCCAATCAACCCGGTTATGTGCTGTGTTCCGATATCCATACTTCCCGTACTTCCTATACTTAGTTTGAGTACATAGGGCGTTCCAATTCCGATCAGGGCGAAAAGAAGTGCACTGAGAGGACCCGGATGGTTTCCTAAAAACATTCAAAACACTGAGTGTGGATTGATGTACACTTTTTGTACTCAACGGCAGCCATCTTAGCTACGTTGCGGAAGAGGCGGAGCCAACGTCGGCGCATTTTCCACGTAGCCTGCATTAATGGAGTCATTTTGTAGTTTTTATAGCTGGTAGGCGTGAAGGGTTCACGAGCCGTGGCGGCAGTCGCGATCACGATTTCTGTGTTTTGGGCTGAAAGTTCGAGGAAAGAGGGGGGTGTGCTATGACCAAAGGCAACTTTGTGATACTCATTTCGTAGCGTTGTTGTGTATGAGCGTTATAAAGAGCGATGTTGTATATGAACTGCGGCACACACCGTGGCGTTATACTGAGAAGATTAACCCCTCACTCGGACACAGAGATAAACTAAAAATAAGCTGCTGCTGATACAGAGCTCCACACCTCAACACACCGTAGTGTTAAACTATAGGGGTCCTGGAAGCCTAATCCTCTCTCGGTAGCCATCATCAAATTCAACGTCCGTCCAGATCAAGCTCCACACATCCACACATCCCCAAACACCGATGTGTTATCCTATAAGTGTCTGAGAAGCTTAACCCCCTCTCTCTGACAACGCAGTCATCCTCTGCCAAGACAGAGCTTGTTCTCCGGGGCTATAACTAGATGCTACTTGAATGGTGGGTGACCAAGTGGCATGAATGAGGTGGAGAGGAGCTGGACCTGAGCCAGGGATGAGGCTGGACCTACAGATGGAGCTGAAATAAGTCAAGCTCAAGCCATCAGCTCCAGCCATTGGTTGAGCAGCCTCTCAGTCAACCCACTCTACTTCCTGAGCCAATCAATGTTGCAGTGGAACTACAGTACAACCCAACTCTATCCTCGTCTGTATGGGTTTTATGCATTGTATAAATTTGTGTTTCTTGTCTTCAATTTCTCTTCATATTTTGCTGCGATGCCTAAGTGTTCCCCTTAGGGATCAATATAGTATTAACTTACAATATATTTGTAGTAGTGCCATAAGAAATAACAAAAAAGTATATAAGAGACAGAGAGAGAGAGAGAAATTTGGGGCATGGATTGATTATAATAATCTATGAAGTTACGGCTTTATTGGCTCTTATATCGAAAGAGGCCCAGAGCAGGATAGTAGTCTTCGATGTGTCCTGCTGGGTCATCAAAATGCAGTTTCTGCCACTATGCAGAATATCACTGTTGTGTTGACCCATCAACTCAGGCTTGGGAAAATAAATCCCCTGTTCTGAGAGTGAATTACAGGGTATTACATGAAATACATAAACACAGTCATTTGGTGACTACATCTTAACTGTAACTTTCTCTTGATTATATAATGGGGGTATTTCTTATTCAAACGTTGATACTTATGACCAATGTTATTCTAAAGTACGATTGGTGATTCGATATGGAGTGCAATCAAAAATAAACTGTCAGAGTGAAGAGATGGGAGAGGATGTTTCTTCCTCATTTTGAAGGAATAACAAATAAATTAAATAGTTTTTGTGTCCAGACTTTGCAGACCTTGAATCAGGCTCTCGGTCGGCAGTACCTTAAGTGGTGGATTAGTCCTAGAACAAGGCCTGTGTGAGACGCCCTGGCCCCTCCCTTTCAGACCAACAGAACAAGCAGCAGCAGCGCCACAGCTAAGGCCAGGGATTTGACCTCGCCAACGCATGGAGCTTCCCGTAGATTTAGATTGTCCATCGCTAGCATGTTCCTTCACAACAGACAAGAAAAAGCCACTAAGGACCAACCTACGCCCTGCACCCGACCTGAAGGTTGGGATCCATGCCGACAGCGGATGAGCAATTGTTATCTGACAGTTGTTATCTGACAAGATTCTCAGAGGAGGAGATTAAAGAAAGCGTTGTTTTTTCCCCCCGAAGAAATCTCTGGATTGTGCACTCATCGAGACGGAGAACGACCCATCGACCGTGTGATCAAATAACAGGAGCGGGAGCGACCTGTCTTGTCCGTAAAAAAATAAAAAGTGCCGTAGTAGTCGTGGTCGTGGTCGTATCCCAGTCAGAGCCAACAACGCTAGCTACTGTCAAGGGTTAGAGTAGACAAGAGATGTGCTGAGACGGAGCAGGCTGAGCAGACTGTGGTCAAATAAACTGTCGTGTTAGATATGCAGCTTTAAAGCCCTGAGACAGCCCAGGCTGAGACACATTCGTTTTTTCCACAATCATTATTTAAGCGCCTGTCACTAGATCTGCTTCTCCGGCGTCGTCGATTCCCACAGGGTTTTACCGAGCGGCTGTTAACACTACAGTTCTACGTTTATGGAGCGTCGTGGAGCTTTCCTCTCTTTACATTCACTCGAGTTTGTGATGAATTCATTCAGTGCTTAGTGGACTATGGCGGTTCTGGTGAACAGGGCTTTTGATTCATCAGGCAGCGCCGGCAGCCGGGAGAGAGGGAGAGGGCGGGGTGTATGGGGAGACGGAGCGCCAGGTCTGTCATCATAATGAGACACCAGATCATCGGCGGCGCCCTTAAACGTGTCCTTCTTCGTCTCCTAACGAGGATTGAGGAGGCAGGTGGGGGGCCAGAGTTTTATACTTTTATGAGGTTGAGAGGCCGGCTGGAGGCAGCCCGTTGGTCGTTACCCTGTGACTTCCTGATTGGACGATATAACGGGGTCAGGGTTGGCATAACAAATTTCCATTCAACTTAGAGTGTGCGTGTCTTGTGAACAAGACACGCACACACTAAGTTGAATGGAAATTACTAAATAATTAACTAGTTTAATTAGTTATTGTAGTAATTATTAGTATTGACAAACTGTTAATTAACAGTGAACTTATGGTATGATTAATAATATTCTAATGGTGATCATGTGAATTAAGGTACATTATTTGGGTTATGGTTAACCCATGCTAATGCTATATAGCAATGCTTAATACTGCATTAACTAATGTTACTTAAGGTTTCATGCGTGCGTGCGTGCGTGAGAGCTCACCTTGGCGGGACGTCTTGTAGGTGAAGGACTGGAAGCCGCCGGTGAGGGCGGAGGAGTCGATGACGTCCACGCTGTACTCGCTGTAGCTCCTCTGGTAGAGAGTGACCACCACGATCAGGACCACCACCATCAGGACCCCCGCACTCAGCCCAGAGTACAGCACCACGTCACTGCTGCTCTCCACCTCTACGGGGGGGGGGGGGGGGGGGAGAGAGGGATGGAGGGAGGGAGGGAGATAGAGAGAGGGAGGGAGGGAGGAAGGAGATAGTGCAAGGATGGGGGAGGGAGGGTGGGAGGTAGGAAGGGACAGAGGGAGAGGGAGGGAGAAAGGGAGAAAGAGGGAGAGAGAGAGACAGAGAGAGAGAGAAACGGGCAGAAAAACGAGAATAAAGAATTAAAGATAACGATCCAGACTTAAATAAGTTTATTTGGGGGATATTACAGATAAGAATGCCTCTGGTTACTAGCACCCTTTCCTTTAATCATGCTACAAATAAATATTATTCTGTTCGAAAATAAACCAACAACTGAAAATGATTCCAGTTTTGTCTGCTAGAGGACTGTGAACTGTGTGGTAGCTTCAGTGGGTATTGGACAACTTTATTTTCGGTTTTATTCCTGCTGGTGTGAAAGTGCATCGTGAAGATTCTCGTCGTGGAATCGTGGTAGTGTGCTGGAGACAGAGCAGGAGCAAGAGTGTGTGCTAATGAGGAGCCACACAGGGAAAGCACTTCTAATCAACCCAACACCTGAAGGTCATTTCACAAACGGCGTTTGGGTCTGATGTGTGGTGCCACGGAGCTGTCCGAAGGGACCGTCTGACAGAAGCAATTCATTGAATTAGCTCATCACGGCGATTACCCTGTAGCCGGTCCAAACGGCACGGCAGCATGAGACACATCCCCCCACCAAAAAAAAGAGCCGAGAAATGATTTGCAGTATCAGTTCTTCAAGAAAATAATGAGCTCCATTGTACCAAAGAAAAAAGGAAAGGTGTTATTTTCTGGGGAAGCCGGACAAGTAGCCAGAGGCATTATGGGAGGAGAATTCACAGCTGCAGCAGCCTGGTCTCACAGGAATCCGTGAAATGACCACGGACGCTTAACTCGAAATCCGTGGCCACATCACAGAAACACGCCGATTTCCGTAACAGGTTAATTGAGGGCTGGGGAAGTTTCGACAGATGTGGCTGCATCTGGTTCAATGTCACCTATTCCTCTCTAGCCGACTAGAAGATGGACCCCCACTGTCATGTGACCCCTCTCAGGGTGTTCTCCTGGCTCGTTGTTCGATGCCCAACGCTATTAGGCAGGTCAGAGAAAGTCGTCTCATCTCGTTTGGATACGGACGTGTTTGGAGCCCTTTGTGGCTGTAATTGTGATTATGTAAAAAAAACCTGACCTGACTTTGAAAGATCATGTGACTTTTGGATGGCCAAGTTCAGAAGCCGACGCCCTGTGAACTTGGAACTTGGCCGTGGTCACCATCGCGATGACCTGCGGGTCCCGTATACTGATTACATAAAACTAATCTCAACTTTATTTTCTAAATTATATCCCTGAAAATAATGGATCATCGGATACTTTCCCTGAAGCCCTGTTTCAATTATGCGTCACAATTATGCATGCAATAATATGTTAGATCACAATGCATTCAAATTATGTTTTTCTGCATAGTTTAGCATTTTCACATGCATATCATTATACACCATGAAGCATGATGATGATCATAATGCATTAGAAGTAGGAATTACAATCACGCATAAAAAAAGGATATACTTTGACATTATATGACTTCATGAAACCATGCATACCCTTTAAAGGGCCAGAAATGGGCTAGGATGAACTGCCGGATAATGAGAAACATAGCTTTAATACAGCATTCAAATTAAACATTGTAGCTTGATGAAACTCATAATAGGATTACGAGTGGTTCAAACGGAGGCGATTTGAAACCGATATGAATAATCGCTGCGTGCTTTATGGAAAGCACTGAAACAATGCGAAGAGTCCAGCTCCACGTAAAGACAAGCAGAGGGCCTCGCTCCACCGACGGATGTCAGAACGGGATTGAAGTGGTCCGTGTACCGGCTGTATATCAGTGTTACTGACAGTCGTGTCTCCGTCAGCGCTCCATTTGATACGCCGTCAGGGGAAGGTTTCCATGTACCGTACATACATACGCCCGCCGGCAGCAGAGGCCGGCAGGGTTCTCAGCCGTACTTCGATTCGCTCACTTCTGTATACCGTACAACGGTTGTGAGTGGCTCAAAAACATCTGCACTGCCAGGGGCTAGGGGTCCCACTGCCACTGGGCAGACCAATGCTAGGAATGTATGACTACAGGGTATTTTTTATCTAGCTTTATATATGAGCGATCACGTTCACCCATTTTGTCATGTTTTGCGCAATTGTATAAGTTGCTGTACAGCTTTACACT
This sequence comes from Gadus macrocephalus, assembly GCF_031168955.1. Lineage (NCBI taxonomy): Eukaryota > Metazoa > Chordata > Actinopteri > Gadiformes > Gadidae > Gadus > Gadus macrocephalus. The sequence continues at coordinate 13,321,874 of NC_082385.1, forward strand.
CAGTGGATATGAGGATGTTGGTCTGTGCCCTGATCCTACCATGGATAACCCTAGCCCTGGAGAACCCTTACTCTGGATAACCCTTACCCTCACCCTGGAGGACCCTGACCCTAACCCTGGAGAACCTACCTTGTGGCTTGATGTCATGAAGCAGCTTTCCATCTGCAATGACAAGGACACAATGAATGTCTGGTTTAGTCTCACGTCAAAGCTTTTGCACATGTGTGTGGACATTTATTTGAATTTGTGTGAGTGAGTATTTACGTGTATGTGTGGTGTTTTTGTGTGTGCATGTGAGTGTGTATTTATATGTGTGTGTGTGTATTTATTTGAGCATTTGCATGTGTGTGTTTGTACGAGTGTCTGTGCATATTTATAAGAGTGTATGCATGCGCTAGTGTGTACATGAGTATCTTTGTGTGTTTATATGAGTGTGCTTGTGCGTCCCTGAGCGCGTGTGTGTCTATAAAGCACAGCATAGCGCTGATTGCCTACAAAGTGTAATCTACGGCCACAAAGCCAGAGGCTCCCCCTGCTCCCTCCTGGAGGACCACTGAGTCCATAAAGGAGGGTAAGATAGCGTCTCCGTCCTGAAGACGTTTAGCCCCAACGGCCCCTAGAGGCCCAGCGCTGTGGCCCCGGGGCCTCAGAGACGTCCGGCCCCACTCACTCTGTATGCAGAGGCCCCCGGTGCAGTTGTCGCCCCCCAGCCCGGGACCGTCGCAGGGCCGGCCCCCGTGCCGCGGCTCGGGCTCGGCGCAGTCCCGGCTCCGCTGGCGCCCGCAGTCCACGCCGCACGCCGTCCACAGGCTCCACGGGCCCCAGCCGCCGTCCACTGCAACACACAGGGAGACATGAGAGGGGGAGACGTCCATACACACACTAAGGAGGTACATACATACATAGATACAAATACGTCCGTACAAACGTACATACATACATGCATAGACACAAATGTAAATACATACATAGATACACGTATGAATGTATGTACGTGAGTACGTACGCAAGTACAAACATGCATCAATACAAATGTAGATAGATAGATACATACATACATGTATAAATGCTTACATAAATACACATACATACATAGATACACGTACGTACATACAAGTTCATACATGCATAGATACATACATACGTACATAGATAAATAAGTAGGTACATGCAAACATATACAAACATAAATACATACATACAAACGCAAATACATGGCAAGTGTTGAACAATGTCATTCATCAGCGGTCTGCTGCATGTCAAGACAAGGAGACGGCCTCGCTCCACCGATGGATGTTAGACAAGATTCAAATGGTCCGTGTAGCGGCTGCATATCAGTGTTACTGCCACTTGTGTCTCCTTCATCGCTTCATTACATGCATACATACATAAATACATACATACATCCATACTCACACAAACAAATGAATATACATAGAAATGTTCATACATATATACACGTCCATACATTCAGGGCCCTATCTTGCATCCGGCACAATTGACTTTCTCACATGGCGAATGTGTCGTTGCTAGTTTGCAACTGGCGCAGTACAGTTCAGCAAACACATATTTTCTTGACACAGACATCGTGTACATGCCCATAACTTTTAGGATTGATGAGTATTTGATCGTGAGAAAACATTGTTTGACCGCGAGTGAAAAAAGAATGAATGTTAAAAAGAATGAATGAATGCGGGCGCGCGTGTGTGTATGTGTAAAAGAATGAATGAATGAGGGTGCGCGTGTGTGCGACCATCTGATCAAACACAAGCAAACTAATCACGTAACGCATAATACAGTCCATGACAATGTATATTAACACATGCCTATTAGGAAGTCGATAACGATAATGCATTCGATACTGATAAGAAACGATGTTTATAATGTATTGCGTATATCATTAAATAGAACCACAGGTACCGCATATCATATGTGTGTTAAGTTTTCTTTGCCGAAATTTATTTGAGGACTCAGTATTTCTGAAGTTGTGGAAGAAAACCTTATTCCATGTGTGAATTACGCCACATTATTTGGCCATGAGCCATTTGAAGTTTAAAATTCCTGTGCATCTGTCTCATCGGAGACTGCAGACGCGCTGTCAAAATATCAACTCGTCAGATTCAAATGCGCTCATGGCTCTTAAAGGGGATTAGATGGGAGCTGGCACTCTCATTGGTTTATTGCACGTTACGCCCAAACCACACCTACGAGTAATCAGGCTACTTCAGACCAACCCTTTTTAGATTTGTGCCGGGCGCAAGAGTCATTTTTGCGCCGGTAAAATAGCGACATCGCCATAGAACCGCCCACAAAGCTACTTGCGCTTGGGCCTTCTCACTTGCGTTTCAGACTGTTAAAATAGGGCCCAATACTTACAGAGTATAAGTATTGAGTCAACCTTAGTGTGTGTTTGGGTTGGCGGAGGCTTCAAGGAGTACTTTCTGTTTATCTATTACACATAAAAAGTTCATATTTTAATCATTTTCTGGCAGTGTAATGGTTTGTTTATGTAATATTTCCCTTCATTTCAAGCCAGCAACTAAAAAAAATGAGTTTGTGCTTGAATCGCGTTATCTAATTAAATCTACCTAGTAAATCAAGTCAAGGTAAAGCCTTCCTAAGGGTAAACAATCTGTGTGTAAAACGGGGGTTCACAACCTAATCTCTACTTACATGCTCTACGATCCAATCCACAATTCTTTTATTTGTAATTAAGGACTATTACACTCTTTAAAGAATGGCAAGTAAACCAGTAGCTATAATTAGAAAAAGAAATGTGTAATTCATTCAATAGCCAACAAGCGACTTAATGTAATTGATTATAAGGCATTTGGCTTATATGAACCTTCCCAGGAGTTAATCAACACACAAAATGATTCACAAACCAACAAACTGCTTGTACATGCGTGCAGTAAATCAACCTTCTTTGCTGCGTATACATATATTTACATTCCATTTTTGTCATTTAGCAGATGTTAAAATTAGTACTTTTTGTTTACAGTTAGTGAACAGAATATACATTCCTGTCACATAGGAGAACCCTTCAATAAAAACAAGAGTTATTAGTAGTTTCAATGCTAGATGCTGGATTTATTTGTTTGTGTTTTACAGCGGGTTTAACCTGAGCCAGACAATACCAAAATGATAGCAGTCATTAAACATCCATACTGGGTTAGTAATATACAACTGATGTATATACCCCCCCCCACAAAAAAAACAAATCAGGTCTCGGGAAGAATAAAATGGTATCGTAACATTCTCAAAACAGACAAGGAAGTGTAAAGAGGAGGAGAAGAAGAAGAAGCAGAAGAAGCAGAAGAAGAAGAAGAAGAAGAAGCAGAAGAAGAAGCAGAAGAAGAAGAAGAAGAAGAAGAAGAAGAAGTTGGAGTATTTTGTTTGGTTGAAAACCATTTGTTGAGAGGAATCTTTTGGTTATTGCCAATTGCTCAGATCTGATGGGCTGAGGATATCGCTATTTGGGGCCAAAACAAGAGTTGGAAGTATTGTGAGTCACGGAATATAAGCCAATGGATATCCATGGAAACCACAGGCGTTTGGAACTTCAAAATCAAAATATTACCATGACCACCTCTATTACTAATATATTCATACACACATATATTCATTGATTGACACGATTATTTAAACTGTATCAACTTTTTTGAATTATGGATGAATTCATGTTACCCTTAAAAAATATATATAAGTGAGAATATGACTTAATATAAATATGTTGATATGAATATATATATATATATATATATATATATATATATATATATATAATGCATTGCATTACAAACCTTTGTGAAAGACTCATTTGTGAGACAAGATTAGTCCCTTATACTCAATAATGTACACATGCACATACATGCACACATCTATATTATATATTGATGTAACATACATATAAAGTATACATTTACATTAATTTACAAGAAAATCGTTTCTTCAAACTGAATGGAGGGGCCATAAAATGGCTGACATCCCAATAGATTGGTGTCCATCTGCTTGAACATAACCCTAGTAGGGATGAGCTGCTCCCAAATTGAAGGGATTTGCCATGGCTGTGAGACTTTGAACAAGACTGGGAACGTTTCACACACAACGACTATTCCCAAAGCTTGGAACCGTTCAACTTCTGGTAGTGACATGAGATGAGTGCCATCTCCTGGCTGGTTGATTCTGGTTCCGATCCATTCACATTCATTGATTAAAGGAAGGAAGGAAGGAAGGAAGGAAAGAGAAAGAGAGAGAGAAAGAGAGAGAGAAAGAGAAAGAGAAAGAGAAAGAGAAAGAGAGAGAGAGAGAGAGACCTTTCCAAACCTCTGACAGAGCACAAACATGCACATCTTGCTTACAAAAGGACCAAGCCTGAATTAGAAGCTACAACCTCCCTTTGTACAGCTTCCTGTAGTCTGCCAAACCAGCTTTTCTTTCAACCCCCAGACCAAAAAAGAAAGGCAGAAAATGCTGTTTCTTCCCCTCTCCCTCTCACAGGAGCAGGGTTGTGTACAATGTTACACCATCCTCCTGACTTTGAACACAAAGTCGCTTTGATTGTGTCATGTTTCATCAAGCCTCCTCTCCACCTTGACGTCTCCATAAAGATCCACCCCTATTTCTACTTGTTAATCTAATGCTCAATGTTCTGTTGTGTGAAGGGAACAAACAAACAACAACAAACAAAGGAACTAAAGAAAGAAAGAAAGAAGAAAATATAAAAACATTCAGGAGTGGAAACAGAATCCCTCTGAAAGAGAGAGAGCGGGGGGGTCTGTTTGAGGGGAAGCAGGAGGATTGTTTATAAAAGTAGCCTCTTTCTCTCCATCTCCCACTGTTCTTTTCTTATGCACAAGCTGGCCAATAACAGCCGGTCTGGAAACACACACTTGGAAAGTGCAGATTAGGTTGAGGATGAGATATCTGGCTCACCTCTTCAGCACTTTCACAACTTTAAGCTCGCTCTGTCTGTCTGTCTGTCTGTCTGTCTGTCTGTCTGTCTGTCTGTCTGTCTGTCTGTCTGTCTGTCTGTCTGTCTGTCTGTCTGTCTGTCTGTCTGTCTGTCTGTCTGTCTGTCTGTCTGTCTGTCTGTCTGTCTGTCTGTCTGTCTGTCTGTCTGTCTGTCTGTCTGTCTGTCTGTCTGTCTGTCTGTCTGTCTGTCTGTCTGTCTGTCTGTCTGTCTGTCTGTCTGTCTGTCTGTCTGTCTGTCTGTCTGTCTGTCTGTCTGTCTGTCTGTCTGTCTGTCTGTCTGTCTGTCTGTCTGTCTGTCTGTCTGTCTGTCTGTCTGTCTGTCTGTCTGTCTGTCTGTCTGTCTGTCTGTCTGTCTGTCTGTCTGTCTGTCTGTCTGTCTGTCTGTCTGTCTGTCTGTCTGTCTGTCTGTCTGTCTGTCTGTCTGTCTGTCTGTCTGTCTGTCTGTCTGTCTGTCTGTCTGTCTGTCTGTCTGTCTGTCTGTCTGTCTGTCTGTCTGTCTGTCTGTCTGTCTGTCTGTCTGTCTGTCTGTCTGTCTGTCTGTCTGTCTGTCTGTCTGTCTGTCTGTCTGTCTGTCTGTCTGTCTGTCTGTCTGTCTGTCTGTCTGTCTGTCTGTCTGTCTGTCTGTCTGTCTGTCTGTCTGTCTGTCTGTCTGTCTGTCTGTCTGTCTGTCTGTCTGTCTGTCTGTCTGTCTGTCTGTCTGTCTGTCTGTCTGTCTGTCTGTCTGTCTGTCTGTCTGTCTGTCTGTCTGTCTGTCTGTCTGTCTGTCTGTCTGTCTGTCTGTCTGTCTGTCTGTCTGTCTGTCTGTCTGTCTGTCTGTCTGTCTGTCTGTCTGTCTGTCTGTCTGTCTGTCTGTCTGTCTGTCTGTCTGTCTGTCTGTCTGTCTGTCTGTCTGTCTGTCTGTCTGTCTGTCTGTCTGTCTGTCTGTCTGTCTGTCTGTCTGTCTGTCTGTCTGTCTGTCTGTCTGTCTGTCTGTCTGTCTGTCTGTCTGTCTGTCTGTCTGTCTGTCTGTCTGTCTGTCTGTCTGTCTGTCTGTCTGTCTGTCTGTCTGTCTGTCTGTCTGTCTGTCTGTCTGTCTGTCTGTCTGTCTGTCTGTCTGTCTGTCTGTCTGTCTGTCTGTCTGTCTGTCTGTCTGTCTGTCTGTCTGTCTGTCTGTCTGTCTGTCTGTCTGTCTGTCTGTCTGTCTGTCTGTCTGTCTGTCTGTCTGTCTGTCTGTCTGTCTGTCTGTCTGTCTGTCTGTCTGTCTGTCTGTCTGTCTGTCTGTCTGTCTGTCTGTCTGTCTGTCTGTCTGTCTGTCTGTCTGTCTGTCTGTCTGTCTGTCTGTCTGTCTGTCTGTCTGTCTGTCTGTCTGTCTGTCTGTCTGTCTGTCTGTCTGTCTGTCTGTCTGTCTGTCTGTCTGTCTGTCTGTCTGTCTGTCTGTCTGTCTGTCTGTCTGTCTGTCTGTCTGTCTGTCTGTCTGTCTGTCTGTCTGTCTGTCTGTCTGTCTGTCTGTCTGTCTGTCTGTCTGTCTGTCTGTCTGTCTGTCTGTCTGTCTGTCTGTCTGTCTGTCTGTCTGTCTGTCTGTCTGTCTGTCTGTCTGTCTGTCTGTCTGTCTGTCTGTCTGTCTGTCTGTCTGTCTGTCTGTCTGTCTGTCTGTCTGTCTGTCTGTCTGTCTGTCTGTCTGTCTGTCTGTCTGTCTGTCTGTCTGTCTGTCTGTCTGTCTGTCTGTCTGTCTGTCTGTCTGTCTGTCTGTCTGTCTGTCTGTCTGTCTGTCTGTCTGTCTGTCTGTCTGTCTGTCTGTCTGTCTGTCTGTCTGTCTGTCTGTCTGTCTGTCTGTCTGTCTGTCTGTCTGTCTGTCTGTCTGTCTGTCTGTCTGTCTGTCTGTCTGTCTGTCTGTCTGTCTGTCTGTCTGTCTGTCTGTCTGTCTGTCTGTCTGTCTGTCTGTCTGTCTGTCTGTCTGTCTGTCTGTCTGTCTGTCTGTCTGTCTGTCTGTCTGTCTGTCTGTCTGTCTGTCTGTCTGTCTGTCTGTCTGTCTGTCTGTCTGTCTGTCTGTCTGTCTGTCTGTCTGTCTGTCTGTCTGTCTGTCTGTCTGTCTGTCTGTCTGTCTGTCTGTCTGTCTGTCTGTCTGTCTGTCTGTCTGTCTGTCTGTCTGTCTGTCTGTCTGTCTGTCTGTCTGTCTGTCTGTCTGTCTGTCTGTCTGTCTGTCTGTCTGTCTGTCTGTCTGTCTGTCTGTCTGTCTGTCTGTCTGTCTGTCTGTCTGTCTGTCTGTCTGTCTGTCTGTCTGTCTGTCTGTCTGTCTGTCTGTCTGTCTGTCTGTCTGTCTGTCTGTCTGTCTGTCTGTCTGTCTGTCTGTCTGTCTGTCTGTCTGTCTGTCTGTCTGTCTGTCTGTCTGTCTGTCTGTCTGTCTGTCTGTCTGTCTGTCTGTCTGTCTGTCTGTCTGTCTGTCTGTCTGTCTGTCTGTCTGTCTGTCTGTCTGTCTGTCTGTCTGTCTGTCTGTCTGTCTGTCTGTCTGTCTGTCTGTCTGTCTGTCTGTCTGTCTGTCTGTCTGTCTGTCTGTCTGTCTGTCTGTCTGTCTGTCTGTCTGTCTGTCTGTCTGTCTGTCTGTCTGTCTGTCTGTCTGTCTGTCTGTCTGTCTGTCTGTCTGTCTGTCTGTCTGTCTGTCTGTCTGTCTGTCTGTCTGTCTGTCTGTCTGTCTGTCTGTCTGTCTGTCTGTCTGTCTGTCTGTCTGTCTGTCTGTCTGTCTGTCTGTCTGTCTGTCTGTCTGTCTGTCTGTCTGTCTGTCTGTCTGTCTGTCTGTCTGTCTGTCTGTCTGTCTGTCTGTCTGTCTGTCTGTCTGTCTGTCTGTCTGTCTGTCTGTCTGTCTGTCTGTCTGTCTGTCTGTCTGTCTGTCTGTCTGTCTGTCTGTCTGTCTGTCTGTCTGTCTGTCTGTCTGTCTGTCTGTCTGTCTGTCTGTCTGTCTGTCTGTCTGTCTGTCTGTCTGTCTGTCTGTCTGTCTGTCTGTCTGTCTGTCTGTCTGTCTGTCTCTCCCTCTCTCTCATCCCTTATTTCTCCACCAGTGAGAAGTGAAGCATTTCATGAATCTGTGATTGACAGGCAAGATGGCTCCCACAAACCAATCGGGGAAGACCTGGACAGAGTGTGTGTGGTGGAGCTCACCTGGACAGAGAGTGGTGGGGCTCACCTGGACAGAGTGTGTGTGGTGGAGCTCACCTGGACAGAGTGTGTTGCAGGTGCTCCTCTGCACTGACATGCCCTCGCAGAAGGCCCCCCGGTTGAGCGGCGCCGGGTTGGTGCAGGTGCGCGAGCGCTCCTGCAAGCCCCGCCCACAGCGCACGTTACACAGTGACCAGGCGGTCCGAGGAGGCCAGCCACCGTTCACTGGGGAGACAAAAACACACAAACAAATGGGTTAAAGTTATAATATAATGAAAATAATTAAATTTAATAGAGAATTATTTTCATCATATTTAATTTTTTAGGGACTAGAGTTTCCAACTTTTGAGGTGAGTTTCTCAACCTCTAGTTGTAATTAAACCAATAGCAATAATATGGAAACCCCAGTCGATAATGTATCAAATTTCTGATCACATAATAAAATAAAATGTTTGCCTATAATGTTACAACCTTTAACATTTTGGTTCACCTATTACGTAAAGAAGCAACCATAATAAATTCCTCCTTACATTTTGAAGCAAGCATAATCATTTTCTACTTACAAGCCGTTTTCACACATTTTTCCCGCATTTGTATATCAGGAGATATGTTTTATATGCGGACATCAATGTAGTTTAGACATCAGTAGAATCAACGGGGGGTTTAGGGGGATGGGTTTGCAAGGGGCGGGATATGGTGTAGGGTCTAAATTAGCAAGAGACATGTTTGTCCGATTTCTAAGCGTGAAGCTAACATTGCCCCCCCTGCTAACCTAGCTCACAGTAAATAACCACGGCGGCGTTGGCCCTGCGCCGCTTGGCCACGATGTTGCTCGCCAGGCAGGTGTAGTTGCCCGAGTCGGACAGGCGGGCCTCGGAGATGATGAGGTTGTTGTCGGCTCTCTTATCCTCCGTGTTCAGCGGTTCATCGTTCTTTAGCCAGGATACCTGCAGACAGCGGAGACGGGGGAGGAGATAAAACGCCACTAAAGCTACAGATTTTTGAGCATTAAAAGCAACAGAGAGCAGAAGAGAGCAAGATTTTGGAAACCAACAACCTAAATAAACGCCCCATCCCTCTCTGCCCTATCCCCCTCCGTCATTGACAAGTCTTGCGTTTGTTGGCGAACTGTGGTGGAGCTTGATACTCTGTGACAGGTAAGATGGATTCCCTTAACCAAGTAGGGAAGAGATGCCCTGATTGGTTAGAAAAAGAACCAGGATTGGACTGTAGTCAAGGTTGTCACACACAGTGGGAGGAGCAGTCAACCAGGAGCGATATCCTCGGAGCACATTTCACTCTCTAATAGCTGAGGGATTACTATGGCATTACTAACAAATTACACACAAATGATAGCTTTTAAATCTTCCCTACAGCACCTTTAAAAGGATGAAAGTCAGCCAGAAATGTGTTGTGTTTTGTTATTGTGGAAATATAGACCTCCCCGGGCCAGAACCAATAACCTCCCAGGGAGGGGGGGGGGGGGGGAGTAGGCCTTGTCTCCTCGTACCGAGGAAACCTAAATCCCATGAGTGGAAGAAGCTTTCAGAAGGGGATTTAAAATCTGTATTTCTACAGTGGCCTGTCCACACGATGTTTACAACAGTTTAATACTGCTGCCCGGGTTTGTGTTCACCAATTCACACGCTCACAGATCCCGGCATCCAGCCACATGATTGGCCGAAAAATAAAATAGGAAGCGAAGGAAGTGAAACGCCCCGTTCTTTGAGCTTGTCATCCTCAGACACTAGGTGAGAACCTAAAGTCTGATTTGTGAGACTAGTCCAAAGAAAAATACATTTCTGACCACGTAAAACATTGGGGAGGTAAACTCCTTCAGAATGTAAATGTTAAATTTACATTTGTCTTTTAGAGGCCAGACAGAAGCTGGCGATAATCTGTCTGACGTAAACGAACCGTGGGCATTAGGAGGGCTGGGCGCGGGTCAGATCTCCTTCCATTACTAATTCAGCAGCGGCTCTAGTGAGTGAATGTAATTAGGAATTACAAACGGAGGAACGCTCCGCTGGCCGCTGCTCCGCTTGCCTGACTGACTCTGTAAATTGCTATTAGTGCGTCGTTGGCCTGAGCCTTTCATTGAGGAGACTGACTTTGGGCTCCAGGGGGAGGGGCCTGTTGATTTATGGCTGTGTGTTTGAGGAATAAAAAGTCAACATCATTCTCGAGGCGTATGTGTGTGTGTTTGTGTCTGCGTGTGTTTGTGTAGTTTAGTGTAGAAATGTCTGTGTGACAGATTTTGTGTGTGAGTGTAAGAGGGATAGAATGGCCGTGTGTGTATGCATGTCTCTGTCATGTGCATGTGGCTTCTGTGTGTGTTCCGCGTGTGTGTGTGTGTGTTTGTTTCGTGATCTTTGTGTTTTCTTTCTGTACGTGTGTGTGCTCCCTGTGTATGTGTTTGCGTTGGTTTACATTTGTGCGTGCGCGTTCTGTGTGTGTTCCTGGTGTTTGTGTGTGTATGTTTGGTGAATTGTGTGTTGTGGCAACCCGGCCGTTGCCAATTAAGGAGATGAAGAGCACCTGAGGAACCGGTGGAGAAGCAGCTTAAATAGCCTGCTTCTCCACTCATTCGGGGCTCTCTCAGCCATGTGACTGCCATGGGGAGCCCAGTGAGAGACAGTCGCGCGAGAAGCCGTGAGCGGGAGCCACGCCGACCTCACCGACGGACCGGACCCGGAGACCCCTCACCCTTTTTGCCCCAGTGTGGAAGAAACTTGAGTTACTGTATGATTTCCCCTTTCTTTCGTGAGCTGCAGTAATAAAACCGTTGCACCGCAACTGTGCTCGAGCGTTTGTTTCGGAAATCGCAGCCGCCGACGACCGGGGTTGCCACAGTGTTTTCTTTGTGTCCATGTTTTTTGTGTGCTCCCTGTGTGTGTGTGCGCATGCGTGTTGGGGACTGTCTATTTGCCGAGGGAATATAACAGTAGCCAACCAATCTGAGATTGCCTTGCCCTTTCGCAGCACCCCGAAAGAAAAATGTAGCTGTGAAATCAATAATCAGGGGCCGCGTTGTCACAAGTGTTGGGCTTCTGTTTTCTTCTTCTGATGGGCCACAAGTCTTTCATCAGGCCTTTAATTTCCTTCTTCTCCCCCCCCCCCTTCTACACTCCTGACGGATGCTGTGGGAGCTGTCGTATTGCAGAACATCAAGACAATGTCCATATTGACTCCTCTGATCGTTTCTCACTACTTTGTCCCACCCCTCTCACTGTACTCCTAACCCTAATGATAACGTCAAACGCTGCATGGAGCTGATGTATTTCAATAAGACATCTGAATTGGAATGCGTCCCCCGGTTCTCTGATATCTCGTACGTGGTCGGAGAGGATAAACAGCAGAAGGGAGGACGGTACAAATCTCATTTGCACAGTTTTGCCCCAAATCTTTGTTTTGATCGATATTTACAGTTAAGCTGTATTTTTCTCAGATGGAAACAGTTGTGGGGATTACATTAAAACAACATAATCTTTCCACTGATTTTTTGGGTTATTTGTGATTATTCATTTGAATCCCAGCGATTTGTTTATTGACGTCACCAACGCTACCCAGATGCTAGCCTATCTGGGCCCTGTACCACGAAGCTTGCTTAGAGGGTTAGCGAGGTATGTTGAGCTCCAAGCCTGGGTTAGTTGTACCACGAAAGTCGATCTCTTTTAGCGTCGCTGTATCACCATGGTGACTTATGCTCGCAACCAAACCTGGTCGGGAGCAGTTTTTCGGCTTAAGGCGGCTGCTTGCTTCAGCGTTGGTGTTACGTTGTTGCGCAAAATTTACTCAAAGCAATTCATGCTCCCTTTTAGGTTGCGCGTTTTGCCAAGCAATTTACCGCCAGAACAGTAGGTGGAGTAATATGTGGAGTAAAGTTTTTCGTTGAAGACAACCTCGAGAATGACGTCTTTGTCTGTGGGAGTCGTTGGTTTGTTTATGTGCCAGATCGTGTTCTCCCCATACACAGTGAATGATGGCAACAGACAGAGGAACAGGGGTGATGAAGTTGTTGATCATTGGGGTTGTATAAATGTGCATATCTCTCTACATTTTAAAACGACATAATGTGTTGGCAGCAAAGTTAACTTCACTTCACGTTAATGCTTTTGTATATGAGCCTGCCGGGTTCCATTCTATCAAACCACCCACCCTCCTTCCTCCTACGGCAGCGTTTCTCAAATTGAACCATGAAAAGGAGATTTTCCTGGTATTGGTCGAAGACTACCTAAGTGAAGCCTATATGGTGTATTTGTGTGTGGGCGTCGTCGTCGGCTGTTTATAAACCGCCTCCCCATTCATCTTGATGTCGGTGGCTCTTGATGTTCTTGCTGTATGAAAATCGAAATGGAAAATAGTCCTTGCCTTCTGGCTTTTAAAAATGGCGGTATGAAAACAGGAAATGTGATACTCCAGACAGGAAGTAGTAACCAGACCAGCAGACCAATCACAGCCTTGCAGGCTGCGCGGCTCGCGTAAAAGCTTACGTAAAAAATGACGCAAGTCTAGAAAAATCGCCCGACGCACGCAAGACGTGAGAAGTCGCGCAAGGGGTGCGCAAGGGCCTCTTGCGCTTGCGCTTACGCTTACGTAACTGAGCATAAATCGGCCTTTAGTCTAGCCGGAGATCGGCTACTTAAATCGGCGTGCGCAGCTTCCTAGCCCCTCCTCTGACAATGGCGTCACCATTTGTGGGTGTTCCCGTGGACCCCGGCGCACTTCTCGTACAGGCGTCTCTCCGGAGACAGAGGGTTTTACGGGACAGAACCGATCCCTTGGCATTGTCTGACGATATTCAGATTTCAGACTTTATTGTCATTGTGCAAACAACGAAATTGGGGTTCTTCATGAGAGATAAAGATTCTCATCAGAGGGTGTTCGTTATTTGATCGTCCTTTCGGACCTTATGTAGACAATGATTACTGTTGCGCATTGTGTCTCCGTGACAGAGTGCTAGAGTGGATGTAGCGCGTCAGTCTTGAATTCCTGCGCGGGGGTTTCTACTCCCAAGTAACGCGAATTTATGTGAAGCTTAAAAAGTCCTAATTCTCATGCATATGGAATACTTATTCACTAAAGCTTATGGAATTATATTTTTGTGCTTATTTCGAACTTGAAAAATGACGCAAAAAACGCCCCTTTCACGTGAACGCGCACTGAACCTAAAGCGGAAAACCTGGTTCAACTAATTTAATCTAAAGTGAGCTTCGTGGTACCATTTAACTCTGATTGCGAGTTGCGGCTCTGTCGAGCCAGGTTTTCCCAAGAAAGCCTGGGTATGTTCAGCGAGCTTCGTGGTATACCCCCCTGGGTGAGGCTAAGATGTGTACTAATCAGTTTCTTGTGAAAACCTACTTGTGCGAGCTAATGTTTAACTTTGCGATACGTAGATGAACGTGTTGCCTTGAAGATGATGAATACATTAAGAAAGGCTATTGTCAGTGGGAAGATACATGATTAAAATAATTAGATGAAGCAATCATTGTAATTAGTCACTGGCTCCGTTTTAAAATATCCACTCTGAGAAACATCCTCCCAATAGAAATGTAATATTGAAGAATGTTAAACATCTGACAGCATTTGAAGAGCTACCTGTGTTTTGTCTTTCCAATGAAACCTTGATTTGCAACTCTTCATTTGTATATAATAAGGGGAACCTTCACCAGTCACTAAAATCCAGTAAGGAGGCCGAGACCTCATTACTTTTATGAACCGCGTGCCTGAGCCACAAAGTCATTCTAATTACAAGCCTTTTTTTATCCGGCATTACTATAGCCTGCACACAGAGGCACTGACCTATATTCAATATTGAACAGACACTCAGATGAGGCCTGGTGTGTGACACCAGCCAGAACGTGCATCGTTTCAGGAGGGAAAATCCATTTCAAATCCTTCGGTAATAAAACAGAATCATTGTTTTACGGCTATTAGAATGGATGTTTAAAATATAACCCCCCTCGTAGAAACGCAAAGATTGAGTCCCCCTACAATCACATGATGAAACAGGCCCTCAAAACATTTTTCATACATCCTTAGCTTCAGGATTGGATTTACAAGATTACTGTTTTGATTATTGATCTTCAGGGGGAGTTATAGTTAGGTCTGCTATCGAGTATGAAATATTATTATTTCTCGCTGAAGAGCCCATACCCCCATCAAGGGTTACAAACAAAACTAAATCATTCTAACCAAATAGTAATCAAAGCAATATATCTGCTGCACGCACGAGCACACACAAGTACAGATAAACACAGACACCCACAAACTCAAACACAACCCCCCCCCCACACACAATCATACACACACAGAGACACAACCAAAAACACACACAGACTTACAACCACACACACACACACACACACAGACAGACGCACACACACAGATATAGCCCCACAAACACACAGTCCCACAAACAGACACTCACACACACACACTCTTGTGTGAGGGTCCTCGTCCACGGTACATGTCAAAATACTTCAGGGTAAATTACTCTGTATACGATATTATAGAAACACAAAAAAAACACATCCGTCCCGTCCACTGATCCATCAAGTGTCACCTGATGAGGTTTTGTTGAATTCTGATTCATAAGTTGTATGCAAAGGTACTCTCCCGTCGTCTGGAGCCTTACATGACCTCCCTTGTGCACCATGAAAAAACAGGATTTATTAAAAACCTGCCTAGCTGCGGACAGCATAGGCCGTTTACTGCATATCATAGGGGCCTCCCAGAGTGTTCCGACTCCAGCGGCTATCTTGTCTTTAGATGCAGAGAAGGCTTTTGACCGGCTGGAGTGGGGATTTCTGTGGGAGGTCCTAAGACATACAGACTTTGGGGAACACTTTATTTCTCTGATTCAGGTTCTTTATTCCAATCCCACAGCTATGGTATTAACAGGGAAAATCTGCACCTCGCAGTTCAAAGTACCAAGGGGCAGTCGGCAGGGTTGTGTTCTCTCCCCTTTTTTGTTTGATTTATCCTTAGAACCACTTGCACAGGCTATACGTTTATCGGAGCACCAAGTTCCCATAACTGTGCATAATACAGTCCACCATATATTGTTATATGCCGACGACATTTTGCTTTATCTTGGTAACGCCCCTCAATCTGTACCGTATCTTCTTCAGATTGTTAAAGACTTTGGCAGTCTCTCTGGATATAAAATTAATTGGTCCAAATCAGCCCTGCTTCCATTGAATGAAGCTATCTGCAATTCCAAAGAGATTTCTGGGATCCCCTTTGTGAAACAGTTCCGTTATTTAGGTATTCAAATACATTCTTCAGTTAATATGATAACTAAAAACAATTTTAATTCTATTTTTAGAGCTGTGGAATACGATTTGGAGAGATGGGTTAAAATACCAACCTCTATTCAGTCACGATTTTATATAATTAAAATGAATGTTCTCCCTCGGATAAACTTCTTCCGTTCTATGATTCTTCTGCCACCTCCAGTGGGATATTGGGATAGGCTGAATTCACTGTTAATCAAATTCATTTGGAAAGGAAAACGCTCTCGAATTAAATGTTCCACTTTATAAAGGGGAAAATGTGCAGGTGGCCAAAATCTCCCTAGTTTAAATTTTTATTTTTGGGCTTTTACCCTTTTACCCTGCACTCTTGGTTGAATAGTGATATTTCTGTCTCCTGGCGTCCGATAGAGGATAAATTAGTGTTCCCACATAGACTGCAAGATGTAGTAAATTGTAATATTCCTCTCAAACTCTGTAACCTTAAATTTGGGCCAATAATATCATATTTAATTTCAGTCTGGTGCCTGTTGAGCAAGCACACCAAGAGTGTAATAAAAATTCATCAGCATTTTCCTTTATTTCATAACTATGACTAACTACTGGGAGGTCGGCCTGTCTAATTTCCTTACTCGTGATAGAGGGATCCATATAATTTCTGATTTTACAAAAGATTTCAGTCTTCGCTTATTTCAGAACATTTAGCAGCAGTTCAATTTACCAACAACGTCCTTTTTCTTTTATTTGCACTTGCGTTCTGCTTTAAATGCCTTGAGAATCACCTGGGGGCAAGAACTACCACTGCATTCAATGCATTGTTTATATTCTTGTATTCGTACACGAGGTCTGGTCTCGAAATTATATTTCTTGTTGATAAAGGCAACATTCAAACCTATGCCAATTGACAATATATGGAGAAAAGACTTATCATTAATTCCTTCTGTTATAAATTGGCCTAGAGTCTGGTCCAATATTTTAATTTCTTCAAGAAACACTTATCATCGGATGATACATTATAATTTTGTCTGGAGATCATATTGTACACCCCGGAAATTATTCCTGATGAAAGCCAGACAATCGCTGAATTGCACACTTTGCACCCAGGGTATTCCGGGCACTTTTATTCATATGATTTGGGAATGTCCAGAGGTCTTCAAATTTTGGAAATGTGTATCTTCTTGTCTTTCATTAATCATGGAATGTATTGTACCTTTCTCTCCATTGGTTCTCTTTTAAAGGAGACGTATTATAGTGTTTTCCAAACAAGTAAACATAGTATTTGAGTTCCAGAAAACATGTTTTTGAAACTGATTGTTGCAAATAGCTTTTAGGAAAAAAAAATCTTGCCTACCGCTATTCTCCTCTGTTTCAGTCCCTGCAGAATAAGCTGTTTCTGGTGTCTGTAACTTTAATGCAAATTAGCTGCTTCCCAATGACCAATGAGCTGTCAGACTGAACCACAGCATGGAGGAGAAGGGATTGTTGGGGTTTGCGGACTCCTGGAGCTCTATACCTATATAATAATAATAATATTATATATGGGTATTTATATAATATTATATCTAATATCACGGTCAAAAGCTATGTGCGCCTCGGATGATATTATGAATCATAAAGACTGCGTCTGATGTCTCTGGTACTTCCACAACAAGTAAAGACTCGTAGTGGAGGATATCTTGGCCAAGGTTGAAATTAATTGGGTGAAAAGGAACTTTGGCCTTGACTCTCTGAACTCCATGAACCGCGACATGAAGGAGAAAAGGATTGTACTCCGGGAGCTGAGCTGCCGCTGAGTTCCCCCCGCCGGAGCTGCTTGTCCTCTGGTCCACAAAGTCTTAGCTATGCTCTGATTGGAGGGGAGTGGGGAAGTGGGAGGTAATATTCAAGTCTGCCCCCTTCCTGCATAGGAGGGGGCGCTAAAACTGACTCGCTCGTTTGGTAACTGTAGGCGGGGTACTTTCAGAAAGGCATATCTCACTCAAGAAATCATGTACAGACTTTTTTCAAAGTTTGTATGCGTGTGGGAGCACCAGAGACCCAAAACAACACACCAAATCCCAGGAAAAGTGTTGTTTTCATAACATTTCCCCTTCAAGTTTTTCTGTTCAACAATGGCTGCTTACTTTTTCGGACATTCTCAATTTGGAACAATCAGTTGGAAGAACGCATGGTGCAAAAGAACTTGGATATTTTAGCTGATGCCGCAGAAAGTGTTAAATTATTACTTTAACATACTATTTGTCTGCAAGTCCTGTGGATGGGGTGTAGGTCTGTCTCATGTCCCATGTTGTTTGTATGTTTTGTCTGTTCTAAACTTTTCTAAACTAATAGAAATTTGATAAAAAAAACAACAACTAATGAGGCCTCCAACTGACACTTAGTCAATTGATCATGTGATTAATTTAAGAGCAGGTGTCCTCTTTCATAATATTAGAGACAGGGTGCACTCAGCGGGGGGGGGGGGCATGTCTTTCATATCCATGCTCCAACTATGATTAAAGCTATCCCGGAGCTCCCCAGAGGACTCGTTGGCACTCTCACCAACTCATCGCATCGGTTTGACACTTCAAAAGACACCCCGGCTCCGTCCAAAACACACACCACTTCCTGTGATGCCATGTTTACTCTGGCTTTAGGGGTAGTGCCTTTTGCCGCGGTATTTTATTGTCTCTTAGAATCTGTCGGGAACCAACTGTTCCAGCGTGCTTTTGATGCTCGTCTTTGGGTCGGTATGCAAGAGGGTTTTGACATGTCCTGGAGTCGAAGGCGGCCCGGTTCAGGTTTAAGGTGTTCTTTGGGTTCCAGGTCTGCCGTGGTGACATTGTGAGGAGCTGCGGAGCTGATGCGAACCAGCAACCCTTCCACTGCCAGGCGAGTCATATATCCTGAAAGGCAACGCCTCCAACATGCTTGAGCGCCTGTTTTATCCTCTTCTGCGTCTCCTCCCTCCCTCTGAGTGCTACAAAGGCTAGGTTTGATGTTCTTTCTACTTGTGTGTTTGAGTTTTTCTTGTACTTTTGTGTTAAGCAGACTCTGGATCCAAAGTGAATTTTCAAGGTATTTTGGGTTTTCAGCATCTTGCTCAGAGAAGCCTGCTGGTCAAGGGCAGAGCAGACTTCAGGGGTTCGAACCCAGGGCATTTCTGGCCCTCCATTACTATTGGGTTAATAAGCCGGCCACACACACAACACACACAGGCCGCTCTCATGTCTGTGTCGTTTGCAGAGTGATGAGGACGCAGCCTTCCTTGAGAGACATTCTAGTGACAATTTCACTAGTTAGTAGGGATGTGCCTTCCTCCTCTAAAGCTATTTGATACAGACCTCGATAACAGCGGCGCCGATACGACACATGAGGACCGGTGGGTTAGTTGAAAGGATTCAGTGTGACTGGGTTTGATTAACGGAATAATCTATGGAATTTGATGTGATTCAATACACACTTCTTTCTTGTTGCACACATACTTGAAAAATAATAAATGTTTTTTGTATTGAATTTTAAATCACTAAAATCTCAAAATGATACAGAGTAGTCCAAATATAATCTATGATAATTACAACAATTCAAATTAGCAATAAATGGTTAAAAAGGAGAACCAATAAATAAAATTTAGCAAAATGCTTTTTTAAAAAGATGTGTTTCTAGGTTTTGTTTATAAACAGCTCTAGTCTGTTGAGCCACCGGTGGTCAGGGAGGGTGTTCCACAGTCTAGGGGCGTTTGGATGTGTGGATGCTGAACGGAGGGTACGTGAGGCGGTCTGGGAAGTGAGAAGTTCTTTGAGGTAAAGGGATTCATGTCCGTGAAGGCATTGGTGGGTGAGGAGCGAGACCTTGTACTAAATTAGTAGTAGAGTAGGACAGGGAGCCAGTGTAGAGTTTTCGGGATGGGGTTGATGTGATCTTATTCGCGCACCCTCATCAGGATACTTGCAGTGCTGTTTTGTATATACTGAAACCTCTGGATGCTCTTGCCAGTGATCCCGGTGAGGAGAGCATTTCAGTAGTCCATCCTGGAGGAGACAAAGACATGGAAGAGCTTCTCTGCATCTGTCAGGGTGAGTGTTGGACAGAGTTTGGTGATGTTCCTGAGGTGGTAGAATGATGTCTTACAGAGGTGTTTGATGTGGGTGTCAAAGGTGAGTTGAGGGTCCATTTTAACACCCAGGTTAGTGACAGATGTGGAAAGAGAGATGTTTTGGCCAGAGAAAGTGATATCGGTGATGGGGGAATAGCGTAGCTTATGTAGTGTGCCAACAAGGATGGCTTCCGTTTGGGAGCTGTTTAACTGAAGGAAGTTGAGCTTCATCCATGCCTCTATCTCCTCCAGGCAAGTGGTCAGTGTGGATGTTGGCAGAGGGGCAGAAGAAATGGGGGTTGTCCTGAGGTAGAGCTGTGTGTCATCAGTGTAGCAATGGAATGCTAACCCATGCCTGCTGATGAAACTGCCCGGGGGGAGCATATAGACTGAGAAAAGGGTGGGGACCAACACGATCCCTCGGCAACACGGCAGGTGACATTGCAGGTGTGTGACTTTGCTTTGCCCAGGGTGACGTTCTCGGTTCTGCTGGTGAGGCATGAGGTGAACCAGTTATGTACATTTCCTGAGAGTCCAATGGTGTTTTGCAGGCGGTGGAGGAGGATATTGTGGCTGACTGTATCAAAAGCAGCAGTAGGTCCAAGAGGATGAGAAGAGATGGGGAACCTATTTCTGCTGCCATCAGGAGGTGGTTGGTGACCCTGACCCAGGCTGTTTCTGTGCTGTGTCCAGGACGGAAACCAGACTGGAACTTTTCAAACTGGTTATTTTGGATGAGGTGATCCTGAAGTTGTGCTGCAACTGTTTTTTCCAGAATCTTTGACAGGAATGGAAGATTGGAGATGGACCTGTAGTTGGAGAGGACTTCTAGATCCAGGGTGGGTTTTTTCAAAAGCGGTCTGATGGCAGCAGTTTTTAACGCAGATGGGATATGGCCGGCCAGGAGGGAGTGGTTTATGATCTTGGTGATGAGCGGAGACACGGCAGAGATGTTGGCCTTCAGCAGAGCTAAAGGGATAGGGTCCAGTGCACAGGTGGACGGTTTCACTTTTCTGATGGCGTCCTCCACCTCTTACTGTGTGACGCCGGAGAATTGCAGAGGGTCTGGACAGTCTCAAACTGTGGGTCGGCAGTCGGGAGGGGCATGACAGCAGTGGTGGAGAGGTGTGCGGATGTTATTAACCTTTTGTTTGAAAAAGTGATCCTCGTGGCCTCAGAGTGGGAGGTTGAAGGGGGTTTGAGAAGGTGATTAATTGTTGAAAAAATATGTTTGGAGTTTCCCGGGCTGCTGTTGATGATAGAGGAATAAAACCTGGATCGTGCATTCCTCAGAGATTCACTGCCTGTTTGTGAACAGTCAGTACGGAGGCCTTGAGCCGCCGCTCAAGGACACACCCAGCCACCTTCATCTTTCGCAGCTTGCTGGTGTACCAGGGTGCTGAGCCCGAGAAAGAGACTAACCTGGATATTAAGGGACTGGTTGTAAAAATCCACTAAGTCAGCAACAGAGAAGAAGTCAGTTGAGCCAGAGGAGAGTGGTTGAAGGTCCAGGACCATGGCATCCACGTTGATGTTTTTCAGGTTTCTGAAGTGGATCTGCCACTTTGGTTTGGTGTGGGTGGAAGGAAAGGGCTGCACCATTGACACAACCTTGTGATCCGAAAAACAGAGATAGTAAACCTTCAGGTTGCTGAGTTAGAGATGACCAGGTCGAGTGTGTGTCCCCTGGAATGTGTTGGGGCATCAACAGTTGGCCAGAATGGCCAGAGGGGGTGTCTACATGAATATTAAAATCTTCCAGAATTATGGTATTGGCAGAGGTAGTACAGAGTGTTGTGAGGAGATCAGACATTTCCGGGATGACAGTAGAATTGGGTTTTGGGGGCCGATGGATGAGTAGAACAGTCATGGGAAGGGGGGGGGGCTTACATGTGAATGCAAGACACTCACAGGAGGTTTTAGGCAGCAAGATGAGGGATAATTCCAGGTCCTGTCGCTGGATGACAGCTAGGCCACCACAGCGACCAGTACTGCGGGTTGCCACCAAGTAAATGTAGCTGGGGGGACAGGCTTCATTTAGGGCAGAGTCTGGCTGGTGCCAGGTTTCTGTCAGACACATGAGGTCAAGTCCTTTCTCCCGATGTGTTCTTAAATCAGGCTGGATTTATTATTGATGGATTGAGTGATGAAAAGTTCGAATTTGAACTATGACTGTTGGTTCAATCTCTTAACAGGTCGCAAAAGAATAAAATCCACTCCGCTCAGGCTGGAATCCAGTCCATGAAATCTATCCAGCCGAGAGTGCGGGGGGATCTTGCGATGTTTTCCATGCTGGAGTGCAGAGGTCTCGCGGTATTTCCTGTGTTGATAGCAAGAGGAGCGACGGTGCTCTGATGAAGCGTCAGACTTGCGACGGATGTCCGGAGAGATGGGATGTTTGTAGCAGAACAGCTACAAAGTAAGTGAATTGTATAAAAAGCAAAACTGGAGCATAAGACTCTAAAAAATAAAGCACATGAAAACTATACGAGCGATCAAAACAATTGCGGGCGGAGTAGTGGCGAATGAACAACGCCAGCGTCCTCTCTGCTGTCACACCTTCAAAAGGGATCTGCAAAATGATCACGGAAATCAGTGATTTGGAGGGCCAGGAAAATGATGACCCTATGAAATAAATGAATACTTTTTGTTATCAAAAATCGGTCTTAGGAAGTTGGTGTGCATGGACAACAAGCTGGTAGCTGCCGCTGGCTTTGCTGGGAACAGCAGCTTATAGGGGTTCTGGTTCTGGATGGATTCAAACGATGGACAGTTTGACCTGGTGACCTCTATTCCAACCCAGCTGGGTCGCTACAGGTGGTAGCTAACACACAATAATACAGAATCCTTCTGCAAAATAATGGTTTCTGAACACCAGAATACTGCCCTACAGTCTGTGAATAGTCTGTGAATAGGCCAGCCTGTGTTGTAGCTTCACCTTGACAAACAAGGTGAGGCTATGCTCCCGAAACGTCTGAATAATGACCTATTTCCA
The DNA here is from genome assembly GCF_031168955.1 of Gadus macrocephalus. Classification (NCBI taxonomy): domain Eukaryota; kingdom Metazoa; phylum Chordata; class Actinopteri; order Gadiformes; family Gadidae; genus Gadus; species Gadus macrocephalus. The sequence goes on from NC_082385.1 coordinate 13,344,303, forward strand.
GGTGGGAAGATAATAACTAATAACTCCATGACTGTGGGCCCAAAGTCGCTGCCTCTATTCTGTTGGAAGGGAAGTGGAAGTGACAGGAAGGTAATTACATACGTATGGTGAGATTGCATTTTTTCCCGTTGCTCCATTAATCTCAATCCAAACTGGGGGGTTTCATTAGTTCATATGCCCCACCCCGTTCCCACCCGCTCTGCCTTCTCCAAACCTTACACCACACACACACACACACACACACACACACACACACACACACACACACACACACACACACACACACACACACACACACACATGAAATCCCATCCCCCCACCCGTCCGAGGAAATGTTTGTGTTCATCACATGATAATTACATTTGAAGTGCTTTGGGATGACTTGATTACAGTTTTTCTTGATTGTATACATACAAAAAATGGAACTATGCACACAATTTTGAAAACTTGAAGCTCATGTATCAACTACAAGACTCCAGACTGCCAAACTCTAAGCACAATTCCACTGTTTTCACACATATAGAAATTCTAAATCACATTTTTGCAAAACTCTAAGCACAAATCTCATCATTTAGCACACTTGGTTCACCTGGAAACACTGGCCTTCAAAACGCAACAACTCATTACCAATAAGTCTAACTCACTTCTCGCCTGTTCAAACTCAACTGGCAAAACACTTCAATCATATGTCAGAACATAAAAGAGGCCTCAGTAGACCTCTACTGTGTTGTAGATGAGCTGCTCTGGCCTTATCAGGATCGGAGGTGGGAAACAGACGGATTTAGATGTAGATCTGTTTCACCTCATATATATTCTTATTTTTATTTTTTGTTCGCCTACGAAAAGCTTTTCATGCAGTCAGTTCAGCTGAACATTTTACTGTATAACAGTAAAAAATAAATATTTGCTTTGTTACCTTTTGGTATTTGTGCACTTTTTTCATCATTAGATCCTCCAAAAGACAGTCTAAACATTTTCTTACTGATTGTTTTTCATTTTACTGTAATTATTATCAGTGCAATTACTGTACTGTAATTTGCCAAAATAGGTAACATTGGTGTATTGTCAGAACAATGTTGCAGTATCAACTATTGGTATACAATATAACTATGGGAAGCTGGGATTGTGAGTTTAGCCCATTGGAGCTCAATGGATGGACAAATATGCAATGTATCCTATTCTGATGTGATTGTGTCAATGCAATATTTATATGATATATTCACAGTATTGTATTACAATATGGCAACAGGCTTTATTCTAGATATACTACCTAATTGCAACTTTAAAAAATGAGCTATTTCTAAAGAATTGTATAGATTGGAATATGTAAGATGGCCTTGTGAATCCAAAACATATGTAAATAGTATTTTGTTGGAAGTGTTATGAATTGATCACATCAGTGTTTAATTAATGCTCTCAAGAGATATTCATTTGATAGCTGTGTTTACTGTTTGGTGGAAAAAAAATCTGTTTTGAGAAGACTGTGGTTTTTTGACATATAGTTTAACAATAGTTGCAGAAAACGTGTTTAAACTATTTAGAAAAACTGCAATGAAGAATCCCTTTAGGATGCATAACCCCATGGCTGGTAATATTTGTCTTTTGTTGGGTGGTCATAGAGAAGGATCATTGAGGGTATGAGAGTACTGAGCATGATGATTAACCTCAAAGTATACATAGAAACTCATACAAACCTACAACGGCATTGAATTCATTCTCTCTTTGCTAAAGCTACTCAGAAAATATCTATACAAACCCAGTTGTCCTCAAGTAATATTGGATTTTGCTCATATCATATCTGTAAAGGGGAGAACACAGAGGGCGAGAGAGAGAGCGAGAGAGCGAGAGAGAGAGAGAGATTAATAAAAACCTTGAATCTCTCCCTGCTGCCGCTGTGACGGCTCCTCCAACTATCTAACTTAATCATCACACATCCCGGGGTCTATTGTTTCACTCCGCTGCCATAAAAGGTGCAGTCAGTCGGAGAGATTCCACCATCTTTGGGTCTTTGTGCAAATTAAATTGCTCCAAAATGCAGACTTCAGCTGTTCAGAGGGCGATACATTATCCCCACCCTGCGTCTCACTGACGTTGGGATTATTACGTCTATCAATATCATGACTGTTAACGCCATTGTCTCCAGCTTCAATAACATAAAAATCAACCCAGTTGGTAACCCCCACCCACACCCACTCCCCCACACCCACAACCAGCATCATTTAAATTGGTTTAGGCCCCGTCCACACGGGCGAAAATTCCAAAAACGCATCAAGCAGTAGAAACGCTGAAGTAAATAATCAAGGTGCTGGTTGAATTGAGCAGAAATACTTGTTAATGTATGGTTAGTAATTAAATATACCAAGAGGCTGTGTTTTAAAGCTACAAAAAGAATACAAATAAACAATTGAATAAAAAATTAAAAACATCTCTAACGTCGCCCAGTTAGTGGGGGGTGCGATGACGTCATCGTTTGCGTCTCAGGCGTCAACACGAAACCTTATAGGTCCGTTATTATTTGTATCCACCCTAGGACCTGGACCGACTGGTCCGTCTGGACGGTCGGCCCAAATACATGACTAGACTCTATCCCGTTTTCAATGTGGTTTGATGTGGTTTTCCTTAAAGGGGACATATTATACCACCAGGTGTGAGTGTGATTAGCCTGACAAGCCGTTTCGAAAATCTGCTCCAAATGACATCACTAGTGGGCGTGTCCACCTAGATCTGTGCCGGATAGATGAGCAATGTAGACTTCAGTCCACTGGGTAGACTGGTAGACTGATCTATCCAGCACAGATCTAGGTGGACACACCCACTAGTGATGTCATATGGAGCAGATTTTCGAAACGGCTTGTCAGGCTAATCACACTCACACCTGGTGGTTTAATATGTCACCTTTAAGAACAAAATCAGGTACTGCAGCGAATTGACAGAATTTGTGCGCCGGTAAAAAATAAATTAATACAATGGTGTTAGCTTCGGTCTGAAAAAAATTATGATAGTTGATAACTAACATTTGTGAAAAAAGCTAACATTAGAATATATAAATGTGGTTCAATCGACCGTTGGGTTGTTGTTGAGCATTTAAACAGATGTCCACAATGCTACAACAGATGCAAGACCCTGGAACAAATTAAGCCAAATAAGTCTTAATCTGCCGTGTCGTTGGCTCTAAATAAGTTTAGCAATTAAACAAATCACCCACAGCTGCAGCAGATGCCAGAACCTGAAACAAAAGCACTAAACCTGTCTCTGAATGTAGAGGACTCTGAATGACTCACACTACCATGGATTAATGTAGAAGACACTTGTATCCAAAGCACGCTACAGACTGAACAAAGTTGAGAATATATGTCAAAAGTTGGTCAGGGTTTGGCGTCTCGCACAAGGGCGTTGAAAGGAAAGGCTGCCGACATCGAAGCCCGAACCCTTCAGCTGGGAGTGAAACATTTTTCGGCCCGTGACCCCACTTCTAGCTCTGGAAATGTTTGCGACCCAAACTTCAACTTTTTGGAACACAGATTGTTTTTACCTCCAAGAAAAACAATTATAACATCTACGTCTTTGTAGAGTTCATCACATCGCTCCACCACACACTAAGTGATTAGAGGCAGTTTGCTCCTGGCTAGGAATCAATAGGCAATTATTTCTTATAATCAGGACGTCTATGAGATTAGAAAAGTTTGCCAAAATGTATCATCAAACATCAAAAGCTTCATTGTCAATTCCCCGCGACCCCATGTGCATCTCAGGGGACCCAGAGTAGGGTCCCGACCCCAAGGTTGGGAACCAGTGTCCTACATTATCCTGCCCCAAAACATTGCATCTTCGTCCTTGTTCTCTGACTGTTTGTTAAGATTCCTGTACCCCCTCTCCCCTGGGAGATGTACACCAAGACTCCATTTGTGAGTTGTGAATCATTCATTACAGACGGATACACACACAAACAAAAAGGTAGCAGTCTGATAAATCTTTAAGAACGTGTCCAGAGACAGATGGAGAGCCGGCTATATGGAGGAGCACAGGGTGGAGTGTTTTAATATTGGCGCTTTTCGTATCATAAACCCCACAGCTATCCATACCATTATTGTTTTCATAGAGAGAGGGAGAGAGATGACGACAAGAGAAGGTAGTATGAAGGTATTTGGGATCAGGAGAGAGAGGGACACACAGATCTATCTCAATACGTTGTTGCGACACATCCTTTTTGGTGCAAAACAATCGTAATATCGTAATATAAAAAAAAAAAAATGTGTCCCTCAGTCTAACCCAGTCTTCCCTTAGCCCAGCTTTCCTGATCTAGTTTTCTCCCGAGATGACGTCAAATGGCGCATTTTACGTCATCTTGGGAGATTTTTGCTTGCCTGCTAGAAGGGCCGAGGACTACAAACCACTGGTTCCGTAAATTAGTGAGCCCACCAATAAGGAATGAGGGGCGGCAGGAGCACGCGTACGAGATGTAAACACATTGTCCGCCATGTTTCTTCACCACTTAGCTAGAGAACAAATTTGTGTGGATTTTGAAAATCGATTGTTGGATTCGGACATTCAGGGCTATTAGTACGAGCCAGAATACAGCCAGGAAGAATTTACACAAAAAGAGGAGGAGGCTGCTGCGGCTGCAGCTGAACAAGCCTTGCCTGTTGCCGAGGACGAGGAGCCGGATCACGCCGGTTTGCTCTGTTCGCCTACACTAACAGAGTGTTCCTGTGCTGCAGCGAAATTCAGCGAGGCCAGTTCTTCTAAAATAAATGGCTGAATCTGGCCATGAGTGTAACCTCTCACCCTGGCTTTACGCCTCATCAGAACAGGGTATTGGGTATTGGATACATATTTCCGGACCCAGAAAGTGAACTGGAAACGCCAGCCAAAGCCCTCCGGGAGAAACAGATGTCTTAGCATAGAGTAAGTGTTTGTTTTTTAGCTAACACATTGGCTACAATAGTTTTGAGTCCTAAGGAACGTGACAATGGAGTTATCCGAAAGTAGCCAATCTTATTGGCAGAGCATAGGCTACGTTACGTTAGCTTGAAGTCATTTATCTTGCTTTGCTACTGTTGTTCTCTTTCTTTCTTCCTGTGTTTTCCAGTCCATCAGAGCTAATTACCCAGCACAAGAGGGGCAGTACCGTGACTACCAGGAGACAGTAGATGCTCAAGATGAGCTGTGACTATTTTGACTCTAGCAAACACACCCTACACGTTTTATTTTTGTAAATAGTTCATATATCTTTTCATGAATAAAACTACAAATTCATGATGGTTGTTGTGATTTGTTCACTAATCCAAGTGCTGTTATACTAAAGTAGGCCTACCGTATAAGATAAACACTTATTATAACTGGGGAGAAATGGTTTAGTACAAATACTTGATATGCTGAGCTAGCAAATGTTTTTATGCTGTACAGTAATAAACAAATGGTGCGTTTGAAAAAACGAGGGCAGAGGTCTAAACTAGTCAACGTATCACGGGGATATGTTTACACAAAGTTTGATCGCGCTACCACTCACGCTAGGACCATTGGTCCTTCCCCCTCCAAACGGAAACAGGCGGGCGGTGCAGCGAGCGCAATGCACTGGGGTAGTTGGAGGATTTCTTACTTTTGAGACACTTTCTGCCTTTTCTCAGGCTAGGACAAACCGATTTAATTACTTTTTGCACATTTATAATACATAGAATTATTTACTTCATATAACATTCATATCTCCACCAGTGAAGTATCCCTTTAATGTATTCCTACCGTGTCCTGGGTAGGTTGGAAGGGTGCAACTGTGCTTTTGAAGCTGATTGGTCTTAATTAACGGAAGAGTGAAGAAAATGTGTGTGTGTGTGTGTATGTAACATTACAAATTAGGAATAAGATGCTTAAACCGTTAAATAAAAGATTAATGAAACCCAGCCGAGCTCCTGCTAGTGATTTTATTCTCACATGATTGTGTAGATAAAATCCATTTACACAATCATGAGGTTGAGGTTGAGGGTGTAGGGTCTGGGGGGGTTGGGGGAGGGAGGGGAGGGAGGGGAGGGAGGGGAGGGGCCGTACCTCGGCCAATGGCACGCCCTCTGGGGGCCGGCAGTGCAGCACGATCATGCCCTTAAGAGGCACATCTGTTCTGTGATGACTTGTTCTGTGACGAGAGATGTTCTACCAAAGATAAACTTATTTGTGACCATCACGAGGGACTGGGGCTTCCAGAGGATTTAAAGAAGTGTGTTTCTACAGTGGCCAGTCCACCCGGTGTTGATTAGAGGCTTTACAGACGCTTTAACGAACAGTGTTGGTGTCTGGACAGGATGTTTAAGAGTAATTGTCTTCTCCTCCAGGAGAAATTTAGTGCTGGCCGGGTTTGTGTTGCTGTTCACCAATTACTGGCCTGCAGATCCCCGCCTCCAGTGATATGGTTGGTCGAAACAAATACAGAGAAAAGAAAGCAAAACGCCCCGATCAACCAGATAGCAGGTGGCCTGCTTTCAGATTTAACATCATGAATTGATTTGTGAGAATAGACTCCCAGCATATCCTGGACCAGCATATGGTATTTTATTCTTCTTCACGCAAGCTCAGTTTGTTCAATGTTAAAAGGAACATGAAGCCTAAGTGATTCCATGTTTCACCACATCATGGTGATCATCATGGTGGTCATTTCCGGGGACTCCCTGCCCTCTAGCTCTCCCCCTTGTGTCCTCGTTAATGAAATGGCCGTCACCTGTGTTAACGACTCATTATGTCCAGCTTTGGTCTCGCCGTATGAGCTCTGCAGTTTCTGTCGCTCGTTATCACTTAAAAAATTTTTTGGTAGTTTCTGACCCATTTTATACATTCAATGGTTTAATGGCGCGTACAATTTTCAGAATTAAAGTAATTTGAATTCAGTCAAATTACAGAAACAAGATACACTCTAAGTATTGTTTCATCTCTTAATGTGCCGCTGACTCATTAGCATAAAAATCCCAGGGAAAACGAGGAGAAAGCAAATCGCACGGCGAAGACATTAAGCTAGTGGTTTTTCTCTTCAGAAACACGCAATACAATTTACTCGACGAGTTTCATATATAAAGACCCAACTCATTTAATCGGGTTTTGAGATTATTCTGTATAGTGTCAATCCCCCCTCTTAAAATTGTACAGCGAGCCAGTGATGAACGGCTGGTTGTGAGGTCAGAACAGAATAAGCCTTTTAACATATGGCTGACCTAGAAGTGTGTTGGGACTCATCCTTTTAGGCGGAGCGGGCCCTGTCCCTCGCTCTGGGATTACAAGAAAATACATTGATATTTCTTTCTCCCTGGCCTTTTTTGGTTCTGATTCTCCCACCTCTCCCCTCCACCACCCCCACCCGAAGGCCCATGGCTCAGGAAACAGCGCCAGGAAACCTGATCGCTGGCTTAGAGGACGCATCCTCCACCCTTAACTCTCCACCTGGCTCTCTCGCCTCTGCTCTTCACTCCATCTCCAACACTCCCACTCCAGGGGGACAGGGGAGCTTTTTGTGTGTGCAAAGAGATACACTAATGCCCTGGTTCTCCTTGATCGCCTGCATAGTACCTCGCCTCTGCCCTTTTTCTCCCTCTCACCATTATTTTCCAACTCTCTGTCTTTCTTTCTTTCTCTCTGAACTTATTGCTCCACCTTTCTTGAACCTGTCTCCCTCTTTCCTTCTCGATTTTTTTCCTCCACCTCTCTCCCTCGATTATTTTCTTCACCCCTCTCCCCACCTCACTCACTCCCTCCCTCCCGCCCTCCCTCTCTCCCTCCCCCTAGTTCCCCCGACCCCTCCCACCCCCCCTCTCCCTAAATCCACTCCGTGTACGGCTGCCTGTGTTCCGCACTTCAAGCCATCCTCCCCCCAGCAGCCGCCCCAGGTACACCATGGGGCGCCCCAGGTACACCATGGGGCGCCCCGGGTACACCATGGGGCGCCCCGGGTACACCATGGGGCGTCCCGGGTACACCATGGGGCGCCCCGGGTACACCATGGGGCGCCCCGGGTACACCATGGGGCGCCCCATGTATACCTTGACCCCTCAGATCTCTCTCTGTTTATAAGAATCGTTTATAAGAATCGACACTTCCGGAGCCCCTCCCACTCGGGCTACCCAGCTAGCCGAGCTAGGCTAGGTAGCGACACACAGTCGCCCTGCCGGTGACAGTGACAGTGACGTGTCCGTCACTGCCACTTTTACATTTAGTATGCAACTGTATGTTGCATTCGGTGGAATCCAGAAAATCCATTGTTGAGAAAAGTTAATTTCACACACACACACACACACACACACACACACACACACACACACACACACACACACACACACACACACACACACACACACACACACACACACACACACACACACACACACACACACACAGGCTCCCCGTCTCCTCCGGTCCACTCTGGGCTGGGGGTGGGGGATTACTCTGGGAGCGTTGGATGTAATCGAAGCGCCCAGCGGTGGACTCCCACGAGCCACGACTCCTCTCTCCTCCACTCCTTCTCCTCTGTTGCCTTATCGCTCCTCTACCCCCCGTTCAGCCCTCCTTCCCATTCTATCTCTCCATCAAAAGACTCTGCAGGAGCCGCCACTCTCCCACCCCCTCACACCCCTCCCACCCAGCCAGCGCGCCCCCCTCCCCCCAAACCCTCAGATCAGTCACTACCCCGCCACCGCTGCCAATACTAATCTCTTTCCCTTCTGCCCACTCCTCCCCGGCCCCCCTATCTCATTCCTCCTCCTCCTCCTCCTCCTCCTCTTCCTCCTATCTCTCCATCCGAGTATCAACTTTTCGGTGGTGGGCGGATGCCTGAACCCCGCCCCCGCCTCTAAGTGCCTCCTCCACCTTCCTCTTCTCCCTTATCCAGCCCACTGCGCGGTGGTGTTGAGCCTCACCATCCCAACACTCTCATCGCGGCGCCCTGAAACAAGGGCTCCACCCAGAATATCCTCCCGTTGGCTCGTGAGATCTCACTTCTGACCTCGTGACTCTAATGTTGTCAAATTTCGTTTGTCAGATTAGTCGTTTACTTTGTACACATTAATGATTGCTCTGATAGACTGCACTTCAAGGCTTGTACTGGCTATTTTTGTACCGCTTCTCAACTATTTTCCTAAAAACTTGAGTCTTGCGTGTGTGTGTGTGTGTGTGTGTGTGTGTGTGTGTGTGTGTGTGTGTGTGTGTGTGTGTGTGTGTGTGTGTGTGTGTGTGTCTGTGTGTGTGTGTGTGTGTGTGTGTGTGTGTGTGTGTGTGCGTGTGGGTGTGGGTGTGCATTTGTGTGGTGAGCCAGTCTGCTGGCATCCAAAGGCTTACCAATTGGACAAGAATGAGGAAATATAATTGATAGGATTGTGAAAACACATCCGTATTTACCTTTTGATCATGTAGTTTTGAACTAACGCTGCCTTTTGCGAGTTTGTTTTGATACTAAAATCCTTCATGAATAGTCCCAAATATTTGAATTGTGAAAGCGCCTGTTAACACAGCACTGGTTTCAATGGCTATTTCTTTTATCGGGGGGAAATGGGCTTACGACAGTGAAAATGGCCATGGAACATCCACACACAGCTAGTGCAAAACATCCAGCATCCAAGGTTTATGGCGTCACACAATTCGACATAGCCTGCCAGTGCCACTCCATCCTCATCCACTCTACTCTGCACTTATTTGAGTCTAAACTAAAACAAATCCACTCGCTGTTTGATGATATGAGTAGACAATCTTCTTTCTAAAGAGTTGTTATGCTTCATGACGATTGACATTGTAATTTGGAAACAAACGTGAATGAACAAAAACTGTGTGTTTGGCGTCCTCTATCAGCTTCGACAACTGCATACAAAGCAACACAACCCCATGTGACCTTGTTGCATATGTGATCATACGCAGCATACAAGGCATTTCCAGTGTGTGTCAAAGTCAATAATATATGCAGAAATATCTGAAATATCTCTCACATATGTCTCATGATGATAAGCACATTCATGGTGATGACTGAAATATGAGTTACATATGTTGGGAGACCCTGAAGGATATTTATAGCATCTAATAAAACTCCCTTGATGATATACAGCTTGGAGAGATATTGATGTATATTGACGCACGCACGCACGCACGCACGCACACACGCACGCACACACACACAAAGGATCAAAATCATGGATCATGTCTATGATGTGTGTTGCGATAATGATGAATAATATAGTGACACATCTCAGTTCATATTACCAGGCTACACGGCACTTGGGAACATCAAATGGATTAATATTTCCCTCAATCCTACAAATGCATTTGTGCTGAGAGTGACAGTTGACTGACAGACATGACTCAATCATTTGACTAAACACAACTTCACTCGACTATATCAGACACAATATTGACTAGGAAGAATACTACTATAATTTATCTGTATGTTCATAATATGACTCAATAATATAACTCCATTATATAACTCCATAACGTCCAAACTTATCATATTATTATTCCCAATATGCCTCAATAACTGCATAATATAACTCCATAACATCCTAACTTATGATAACATTATTCACAATGTGACTCAACAATCTAACTAATGATTTCATAACTTAATATTTTTTTTTAAATTCACATTCGATTAAACTATATTACTTCATAATGCCATTACTTATCGTAACTTAATTCACAATATGATACAATATTTATTATAAGGTCATAACTAAACATAACTTCATTCACAATATGACTCAACTATACGAGCGGTTTGACTTGTATGTCAACAGTATGACCCAAGTTGAGAAGGCTTGTTGACGATTAAAAATAGCACGATCACACTCGAGTTATATTTATACATCTGTGGGGACAGTACACTATATAGGGCATTATTTATGTATACATATAACAGGGAGATGTTTGAGCCATTCATTCATTGGATCATTTTTCATGGCTAACAATGTTAGCCATGAAAAATGAGAAACGACAGCAAGATCAACGACACAGGCTAACCCGGTATCACGCGATTGCGTGCTCCTGCGCACGAATGTTAATCTATTGAAGCGTGTTCCAGAGCACGATAGTCCGACTTTTTGCGTGTTACACAGAACGAAATGTAAACCAATGCATTCTGAATGGGAGTGTTCTAAGACAATTAACATGCTCCACAAAACGGTACGAGAGAGAGAGAAAGAGAGAGAGGGAGGGACAGAGAGATAGAGAGAGAGCGAGAGAGAGGCTTCAGAAAGGGTGTGCGCAGATAGTACAGTGCACCCTAGTTATGTTTATGCCAAAACCACAAATGCTATATATATATATATTGCCTATATATATGTATGGGCTATATATATAATTAGGCTATAATTATATTATTTAGCGTGTAATGAGACAATCTATAGCCAAATTGTCGAAGATGCCCGAGAATCTTCGGGGATATCAGCATGGGAAATCGGCGAATCAGACCCATGAACCTATAAAGTCATTCTTATTGATTTATGAAGGAAAATGTAGATGATAAAGATGAAACTATTTCATCCTATCCAGGGTACTTTAAGATTGTATTGTTACACAGAACGAAATGTAAACCAATGCATTCTGAATGGGAGAGTTCTAAGACAATTAACGTGCTCCACAAAACGGTACGAGAGAGAGAGAAAGAGAGAGAGGGAGGGACAGAGAGAGAGAGCGAGAGAGAGGATTCAGAAAGGGTGTGCGCAGATAGTACAGTGCACCCTAGTTATGTTTATACCAAAAACAAAAAAATCCAATATTTATCTATAGATGTATATATTGCCTAATTATATATATTGCCTATATATATGTATAGGTTATATATATAATTAGGCTATAATTATATTATTTATCGTGTAATGAGACAATCTATAGCCAAATTGTCGAAGATGCCCGAGAATCTTCGGGGATATCAGCATGGGAAATCGGCGAATCAGACCCATGAACCTATAAAGAAAGACGTCATCTCAAGCGGGAGAGAACGTTTGCGGTGCTGGTTTGTGTCACGTAAGTACAGGGCTCTCATGTCTCATGCATTCGGAGTGAGACACACGCAATTCAACCCATGCACACGCTCAAACCTGTGCCGTGTTCCAATACCCGTACTGTCCGTACTTACTAGCCAAAATTTGAGTAAGATCCGGCGGAAAGAAGTATACTTCAAGGACCCGGATGCCGTAGCCTACTCAAAACGGGCTAATCCTGAAGTGTGGATCGAAGGACACTCCCCGTACTCAACGGCAGCCATCTTAGCTACGTAGCGGAAGAGGCGGAGCCAGGCTGAGCCAAAGTCGGCGCATTTTCCACATAGCCTGCATTAATAGAGTGGCAAAGTCACGCCCCTTCCGGTAGGGCTCATGGGACCTATGAGATCGAAAAATATGAATGGGTGTCAATGGAGAGAAAATAATTATTTTCTGGTCCCAGTCTTTATATGCCCTGGATTACACATATGTTGTTTGTGGATTTAAATGATAATTTTTCATGCAAAGAAAACTAAAAAGAAGTTTGATAATTTTAGGTTTTATGTGAGGCCGCTTTGTGAACTACAGCTCTTCGCTGCTCTCGACGCATATGATATACGTCACCACACCCGCCCTTGGAACTCGGCACAGAGATGGCGATCTCTCTGCCCCACTTCACCGCTTTTTCCAAGGGGAGGATAAAAGCATCGAAAGAGGTGAAAACCAATATAAGTCGGGGCACGTGCAGAGTTTCAGTTATGCCGATGGGAAGATTGTCGGTCTTCTCCACGCCAGTCGCAGGGAGTGTGACGTCACATACGAGCCGTGTAGTCTTTCTCGTTGTGTTTTCTCTACAGCCTTTATCTGAACAATTGCACAATAAACGGTCAAACTCTTTGCATGAAAAATTATCCTTTAAATCCACAAACAACATATGTGTAATCCAGGGCATATAAAGACCGGGACCAGAAAATAATTATTTTCTCTCCATTGACACCCATTCATATTTTTCGATCTCATAGGTCCCATGAGCCCTACCGGAAGAGGCGTGACTTCGCCACTCTATAGAGTCATTTTGTAGTTTTTATATTTTTTATAGCTGCTAGGCGTAAAGAGTTCACCGTTCAAAGCGGGATGTTTATTGCGGGGGAGTAGCCACGGCGGCAGTCGTGATCGAAATTTCCGGTTAGTGCACCACGGAGTACTCGATTTGGAACAGCACTCACATCTGAAAAAATAACGTAGTTGATAGTGCGGATAGTATACTTCCTTTAAGTATACTCATGGAAGTACGGGTATGGTCTCACGAATATACATGACACTGTCACGTTATTTAATCTATTGAAACGTGATCAGGGACACGTAGGCCCATTTTCTAAATTTTGTACTTCAATTGGAAGTAGGCTATTTGTCGTGTCACTAAGGCTTAAAGCATGACTTCCAAACTAAGGTTCTGTCCGGGAACGTTCTCCCTAATGTCCCTTATGGAGCTCCGTACAGATCATTCATTGTTGAAAATTGTCTGTGATAACTAACAAATTACAGCTTTTGGCCACCCGTTTCTACTTAAAATTGTCTGTGATAACTAACAATATGACAGCTTTTGGCCACCCGTTTCTACCTTTGATACTGAGAAATTGTGACAATACACGGATAGGCCTATATTAAATGCAGGTGCGCTGCTCTGTAGGCAAACCGCGAAGGAAAAAAGGGTAGCTGCTTCATCTGTTCTTTTTAAAATTGTATGTCTTGATGTTTATTTTATCTAGCCATCTATTCTCTTGTTTTTGGCTACGTGAATGAACGTCCGCGTCGATGCCTCGATCGCAAGTCCAGTGTCGCGAGCGGACGTTGCCATCTAGAAATCATACCGTATTTAATGGGTTGTAGTGAGTGTAACATAATTCACCTACAGTATTTTGTTATGTGTTGTTCTTTCAATTGTGTTAGGCATGTTGTTTACTGTCTTGGTGGTTCAGGGATCGATGTCCCTTTTAAGGATTACAAGCGTCTCATGACGTCAGAGCCCATGCGGGATTTGTTTACCTTCAGCACGTTTTGATTTCCTGTTTCTCTCTTACTAAATAAACGAGTCACACAACTGTGTGCTCAACTTGCGAAATTGTGTCCCTCACTTATGGCAATTTCCACAGGGTTATCATTAATATTGATGTGTAGGGGTTGTTTATAACACGTGAATAATATTGTTTAGACCACGGTCTGGGGGAATACTCTGATTCTGATTGGCTGCAGTGCGTGCATTAATTCCTGATATAGCCCTACAGACACCTGTTAAGTAGTTCCAGTCAGTGTTTAGATTCTCTGCCTGAGCCCGAGCCCGACGCGGGCCGGGTCGGGCCGATATTTCCCACCACTATACTCGGGCCGGGCCTTTGATCGAGCGTTTTTATTTTTATTTTACCATTGGTTTATTGGCCTAATCTGAGGAGAAATCTATGCCATGAACAGAAATATTATAGGCCTTTATTACACGGGTCTTCTCAATGCCGTGGAACGCTCCGTTCACTTGCATGGCTAGTAGTCCGGTGACTTGTCTACCCCAGTGTCTACCGTTGCCAAGCGACGTCACCGTCTTTGCGGACAAATGATTTCTCTGCTGATCAACACTACAAATGACCAAAATACTTTTATCCCCCCCCCCTCTTAAATAAATACTATGGCAGAATTATTATTATTATTCTCATTCAACTTGAACATGTGTTTTTACAGTAGAGTGGTGGAGGGATGACGTATGTTGGCCAACCCGGAAGTGAGCGCCGCCCTGGATTCCCTCGACAAAAAGCCAACGGGTTTTGCCATTGGATTTTGGATTATTATAAATTGATATCATATATATGAAAGAGGGCATTCAATTATGCTATAATGATCAATTAGGAGGCCGAAGCCCTAAAGGAAGTGATGCAATAGGTGACTGAGGGTCAACATTTGAGAACCCCTTTTATCAAAGGGGGTCACAAAGGACTCATACGCTTCAACAGCGGTTGCAGCAGAAGTGTTGAGACGAAAGATGATAAAGACATTTATAGAATATTCCCATTCACATGATTCTTCGCACGACCTACAGGTTGGAGAGACTGAAATAACCCCCAAAATGAGTAATAATGTAAAAGCAGCCAAGTCCCACAAATTGCTTGAACTATTTATTTCATTCCATTGTTTCGTTGATATGCATTATTGAAAAGTTTCAAGCATATGGATTTAATGCAATATCCACAAACAGTTCAAAAATGGTACCATGAAATGTCTTGTTTATTGTATTAACCAGTTCATTTCTCTTTTGTGAAAGTCACCAAAAGTCAAAAAAAGTTAAACGCAAGGTCACAGGCTAACAGTGGAGCTGTGTTGGGAACCAGCAGCCAAGAGCTTCCATGGAAACTTTCTACCCATGTTAAATAGATTTAGTTGGCAGTTGCTTTTCTGCCCATTATTTTTTAAACTTGTGGAAGCACTTTGCAGTACTGGGAGACACCATTTCTAACGGCAATGGAGCTAGATTCTAAAAATAACAAAAGATGCCCAAAGCAAATACCTTTAACCCATAGTTGTGTACTTATCAAATTAAAAAATGTCAGAGTTTCATTGACCACAAATTGAGCAGAAATATTTTGCATACAAATCATTAATTAGTTTAACCACATTAAGAAAAATACATTTGTTAATTTTTTTTATTAGTGAAGCCACAAGTTTTGCACATTATCCAAACAGAATACCTGAAATGTTGATATTTCAGATCTTTCGGGTTAAAACAAGAGAAAAGGACAACCTATCAAGAGTGAAAAGTTTGGGTTAGGTGACCTATAGTTCAAAGATGTCCCTGGTCAGGTAGACTAAATAAAAGTGTATTCCCAATTGCTCCAGGAAATTCGTGCAATTTACTTGTGAGCACTCCCTCAAGCCTAGAGAGACCTCAGTGTTGAACCACCAACTGAAAGAGGGTATTTGCCATTAGAATGAGTGACAACATTTCATGGCTATTAATTTAGTTCATTATATTTAGCCGATTTGAATAGACTTTTCTAGCAGGTGAGGCTGTCGAAGAACTAAATATGTAAGTAAAGTAAATTTGCAGCATGACCAAATTATACAAAAAGTATAGGAACTGTTCTAGCAGATATGTTTTAGACAGATATGTTTTAGTCTCTTTTGATAGGCAGGGAATAATTGTCTTTGTCACCCTGTAGTCATGCCATCAAATCTGTTGGGCAAAGTACCGCTACTGATTAATCCAGTAGACTCACCAGTCAAGTCCCCCTAGTTAGAAAATGGAAGAAACCCAGTTAGTCATGTTAATTATTCTGTTGTTACAAATGAAGACTAATACTTTCCACATATTGAAATCCAAGTTACTGGCTGCAGTCTTGGATTTTATAGTTCTATATGAATAGATTCAATTTACCAAACTATTAATCATGCTTCAGAAGAATTAACCTTTCTTGGATGGCAGATCTACCACAAGCCTCCATTGCCACAACCTCCAGATGGCTTACGACCTACGGCAACTCCTCGACTACTGCAAGCCAACAAATTGGCTCTTGCACACCAGACACGCATTTTGCTTTATTTTAGGTTTTCAAGCATCTTAAAATACCCAAATCATCGCTCCAATACACAAGTCTGCTAATGGCCTACAAGGAAATGCTGAAGCTAGTGTTAGTGATGGCGATAGAAATGGACAAGCTTGCGTGTACAAATATGCAACTAGAATTGCAAGGTTCACAGCCCAGTTGCATAAGTGGTCACAACCGTTGGATTGTAAGCAAGGTTAAAAAAAAAAAAAAAACTTCCCACAAACTAGTCAACATGCTCAATTGAAAGCCTGTACAAAACGACCCAGGAATAGTCAAATGCAGCTTTACTGCGGATGAATTAAGCCAAATTGCATAAACATCCAATGGTAAACAGTATACAAATGCAATCAAGGTTGCACTCACACTAGGCCATCTGGCCGTGGCCGTCGCAACTGTGGCCTGACCACGGTAGGCTCTTGTACATACGCTATCACGTCGCTAGCATCCAAACAATTCTACCAAACCTTAACTAACTAGTGAAAAATGGGACAAAACTTTAGCACACACCCAGTGACTAATCACCTTGTCCAGGGGTGTTCCAACGTGGTTTACCAGAGGGCCCTGTGGACTTAAAGTAAGCCACACATTTGACAGACAGCACGGAATGACGTTAAACTAAGCTAATCTACAGGTTACTAGTGCTAGTGCAATTACATGCAATTACAATATTTGTACTCCAATGCTACGTAAAGCAGGCTTCTTCAGAAACCCGTAGCCTGTTACATTGAAGGGCAACTGTAACAAATCCTGACCAAGACCGAAAGATGGCTCTGGAAGCCACTACGGCCCACGCAGCAGATTACTGCGTGGACCGTGGTGGCTTCCAGATCAACCCTTCGGTGGACCATTCATACACATGTATTCCGAGGATGTTTTGAAGACACTGGAGTCCCATGGCACTAGATTCTTTTGAAGACTAAGTTGGTATGGGGGGGCCCAAAGGGGGCCCCCCCATAGATCTTGTCAGTCATCTAACACCTGTTAAGAAAACACACATCACAAGATACAAATCAGCAAAGCTAGGTTAACAAACAGCGACGACATGCATGTCAAGGTGCAAAGAGCAGGGATACTGATGGCTTGTGTCTGAGGAGACGGCCCAAAAACGTCAACATTTAATAAAGGAAAATAACTTTTACTCACTGCGGTGGTCTGTTTCGAAGTATCACAGGATTCTCACTGACTCCCTACTTAATAAACAGGAGAAAACAAAGATAAACCAAACAAGCTACTCACCCCTACGATTACCTGGCCTGCTAAAGTTTTAACATAACACTACACAATACAATACAATACAATATAATATAATATAATGCCACATGGTGAAGCCTGGTGCAGTTGGGAGCAGGGCCAAGAGAAGGAGAGTGACTGTCTCCAGCGGCGGCCATTTATAGTAGCTCCTCCAGCCCCTGCACCAATCGACAGTCAGCACCTGGAGAGACACCAATGGTGGTAGCACCACCCTCAGGCTGGGAGGAGCAGCACCTGGAGAGGGAGAGAGCCTAAGGGTGGTAACACCACCCTCAGGCCGGGAGGAACCACAGCACAGACGAAATCCATAATAACACTGCAAAATACACATACGACCCTGGGTCGCACAGGGTCCTTGAAGTATACTTCTTTGGCTATAGATTGTCTCATTACACGCTAAATAATATAATTATAGCCTAATTATATATAGCCTATACAGATATATACATATACATATATATAGGCAATATATATAATTAGGCAATATATATATATATATATGTACATATAGCATTTGTGGTTTTGGCATAAACATAACTAGGGTGCACTGTACTATCTGCGCACACCCTTTCTGAAGCCTCTCTCTCGCTCTCTCTCTCTCAGTCCCTCCCTCTCTCTCTTTCTCTCTCTCTCGTACCGTTTAGTTAATTGTCTTAGAACACTCCCATTCAGAATGCATTGGTTTACATTTCGTTCTGTGTAACACGCAAAAAGTCGGACTATCGTGCTCTGGAACACGCTTCAATAGATTAACGTTTGTGCGCAGGAGCACGCAATCGCGTGATACCGGGTTGCACAGATACACTGCAAAAAAAACACACAACTATACATAGTATGTGACCAACCAACTGAACTACTGACCAAACACACAATTCTTACGACTAGCCTATGGGCAGTGGAAAGTGTGCTGTGGGGATGTTGAATAGTGTTAACATAAAACAAAACATGGAACCAATCCAAAGGTCCAAAACCTTAAGGAACCACCCTAAACAGAACCCAAGCCCACCTGCCTCTGTGGAAAGAGAGAGAGACTAGCTAAAGCCTGCGTGGCAGACCTGCACAGGTGCACCTCATCAACCTGCAAGAGGTTGTGTGTTTGCGTGTGTATGTGTGTGTGTGTGTGTGTGTGTGTGTGTGTGTGTGTGTGTGTGTGTGTGTGTGTGTGTGTGTGGTTGCAACCACACACACACACACACACACACACACACACACACACACACACACACACACACACACACAAAGGATCAAAATCATGGATCATATGTCTTTGATACAGACCTTTGAATGTGTGTTGCGATAATGATGAATAATATACTGACACATCTCAGTTCATATTACCAGGCTACACAGCACTTGTTTGGGAACATCAAATGGATTAATATTTCCCTCAATCCTACAAATGCATTTGTGCTGAGAGTGACAGTTGACTGACAGACATGACTCAATCATTTGACTAAACACAACTTCACTCAACTATATCAGACATAATATTGACTAGGAAGAATATTACTATAATTTATCTGTATGTTCATAATATGACTCAATAATATAACTCCATTATGTAACTCCATAACGTCCAAACTTATCATATTATTATTCCCAATATACCTCAATAACTGCATAATATAACTCCATAACATCCTAACTTATCATAACATTATTCACAATGTGACTCAACAATCTAACTAATGATGCATAACTTAATATATATTTTTTAATTCACATTCGATTAAACTATATTACTTCATAATGCCATTACTTAT
Source organism: Gadus macrocephalus (assembly GCF_031168955.1). Classification (NCBI taxonomy): domain Eukaryota; kingdom Metazoa; phylum Chordata; class Actinopteri; order Gadiformes; family Gadidae; genus Gadus; species Gadus macrocephalus. The sequence continues at coordinate 13,363,842 of NC_082385.1, forward strand.
CGTAACTTAATTCACAATATGATAAAAATATATTTATTATAAGGTCATAACTAAACATAACTTCATTCACAATATGACTCAACTATACGAGCGGTTTGACTTGTATGTCAACAGTATGACCCAAGTTGAGAAGGCTTGTTGGCGATTAATAATAGCACGATCACACTCGAGTTATATTTATATATCTGTGGGGACAGTACACTATATAGGGCATTATTTATGCATACATATAACCAGGAGATGTTTGAGCCATTCATTCATTGAATCATTTTTCATGGCTAACAATGTTGATCCTAGAATCCATCCTCAGTGCCCCCTGGGCTGAGAAACGACAGCAAGATCAACGACACAGGCGTAACCGCGGCAACAACTGTCAATACATTGTTCGGACGACCACGGACAATAATTGCAGCTACATTTCCCAGCAAAAACTCATTATATACGCGAATAATGATGAATGATTCATCAATACAAACCATGTTTTGTGTGTGTTGAGCGTGAGCAGGGAATACCCTGGTGGTAATTCATAGAATGATTCTAACGACATGTGCTGGCCTTGACTCACCGTTACCACACAAACACCAACTATAGCATACGATATAGAGCCATGACACAGCAGGAACCGTGCCCAAACAAATGGTCTGTTCTTTGGTTTCTTTATATTTCAGTTCACTGTGGCTTGTACAGAGCTCCTGGGTAGCAACGTGAGCCAAACTAGGAGCAAATACAAGTTTTGTGATAGGCAACATCATGTAGCAAATCCCACAGCATGTCTGGCAAGCAAAGCCTGGCAGATATGATGCGAAGCAGCCCCATGGGGGGGTTGTACTACAACATGGCAACCAGTACATTAAGCAGAAGAGAAAACAGAACATTCGTTCAACAGGATTTGGTAGGCTTGCTCTGGTGGAAAACAAACAGACAAACAGTGCTTAGCAAGGTTAGAGTCGGAAGGAAATAACAACAGGCAGCTAGATCTGAACAAATGCTTTTCTAACTAGGCTGAGTGATTGCCAAGTGTGTTAGGACCTAAATGTATGTTTGAAAGCTATATATCTCTTGTTTATGACACAAATCCTTGATTGACTTGACCAGTGGTGAAATAATTTAATTAATTTAAATTCCAACATCTAAGGTTTTGGTAGCTGTGTTTGTGATTGTGTAAGAATGTATGAATGTCAACTATAACTTGAACACTACACAGTAATTTTAGCTGTTTCACAGATTAGCGTGTTACTTGCCCATAGACTAACAGAGGAGGCATGGATATCTTCCTCTATCCTCACAAGGTATTGTTTCATCATAATAATACAGAGGATTTGAATGATGAATGAATGAATGAGGACGATACATGAACATATATACATGTTAGGGATGGGCTGTGACTCTCTGTATCTGTATGTGTTCAGTATTAGAACTGTAACTAAATGTATAGCTGGATTTGTGTTTGGATAAAAACACTAATAACAGGGTCTTAAGACGGACATGGTTCTATGTAGAGGAAATTTTATATATTGTAGCATCAATATTATTTTAGTATTCACACCCTCCCAATTTGCTTTACAAAACCTTATGATTAGGAACTTTTTCATGGCCTTTATATAATCAATCATTGATTCATGATGTACTTATATTGTTTTGTGCATTTTATTTTGTCATTAGTCATTAAGTTGACTCTGGGTTTGAATATACAGAAACAAATTCTGTATCCGCACACAAATAGGAGTTTCACGGATCCCAAGAGATTGTGCAAGGTTAACTTCATGATTAATGCAACCATCAAGCCTGTTTCCCTATTACTCATTGTACAACTTCCACATTGAAGGTTAACAAGAATATGTGGGGACGACGATAGCAATGCGGAGGTGGTTATTAACCAAGAATCCAGACTTTGAATAATGTATGTTCATTACATTATGATGGACTAAGATAGCAATTTATTTTGAATATTTTTATAATCAAGCAATGCATATGGAATTGGTCATAACTTCAGGATTCATGGACTATCATGTTTATTTAATAACATGTCAGGACATAAATTATTTCTTTTGTAGTATTCTATTTGATCAATAAATTGTCCTCCATTTATTCATGGTAGTTATTCTATTTATGAGATGTTCGAGTAATATGATCAAATATGTAATTTTGTTAATAGCTAGTGTGTATTATAGTACGTTGTCAAGTGTAACCCTAAACGGAAACAGGGACATTATCCTGCTGCAAGAGCTCTGAAAAATACTTTTAAGAGTCGTTAATTAAATATAACAAACATGAGGCTGGTGACTATATAAACACACAATGTCTTTAACAACACAACACAGCATGACCAGCACATTAATTGTCCCTCTCTGTGCAAATATATATCCTGTAGTAGCTACAGATGGGATCAGAAAGTGCTGGATAAAATAATTTCTATTAATAAATGCAAGTCCAGAATGAAGATCCAGCTCTCAATGTCTGGCGGCAGTATGTGTTTGTGTGTAGTGGGGGGGGGAGCAGCATTAAGATCCATCTCTATCTGTACACCTGGAAATGACAAAACTTCATAGCCACTAGCCCAGGTGCAACTATATTTCCAATCTACTGCTATTTACTCTCCTCTCCCCCTCTGCTGCCCTCCCCGCATTCTGCTTTCGGAGCTGTTCTCTCTCTCTCTCTCTCTCTCTCTCTCTCTCTCTCTCTCTCTCTCTCTCTCTCTCTCTCTCTCTCTCTCTCTCTCTCTCTCTCTCTCTCTCTCTCTCTCTCTCCATCCCCTACCCAATCCTCTCCCCCGTCTTTCCCTTATTTCACCCCCTCCCTGCCCCATCTGTCCCAGAGGAGGTTGAGAGCGAGCGAAAGGGAGAGAGAGAAGGGCGAGAGAGAGAAGGGCGAGAGAGAGAGAGCAAGAGAGAGAGAGACAGAACTAGAGAGCGAGAGCGATGGTGACTGGTGTTAAGGAGACAGATGGGAACCAGTCTATAAAGGACCAGGCCTGTGATGTAACAACCAGGTCTCAGCCGTTAACAGGAGATAGCCATCAGGGCCGTTTGTCACAGCCTTCACATTCCCAATTAGGAACGGTACTTTGAGGCAACAGATTTTTGTCGTGCAACCTTTCATGTATATCCTATCCAATTATATCCAATTCAGGATTGGTGCTTTAAAGGGGTAGTTCGGAATCTTGGACATAGGGCCTGATTCCCAAGTTAGCCTCGGTGTTCTTTATCATTGGAGACAGTTTTCAACACATTTCATCCAGTCCTTCTAGTTGCAGAGTTTGCTCGTGCTAGGCTAGCGCACGGCAACGGGCAATACTAGCCTGCTAATAAAACAGTCTTACCCACTCCACAGTACACCCGAGGCAAATCAACTATAACGCCAGAAGGTTGATGTAAATGTCTCTGTTGATAGAATAATGTTAGAAATAAAACCAACCTTGCATTGCATTACATTTTGAGGGACTTGCTGTGTCTCAGCAGCAGTGTTATATTCCTGGTAGTAGGCTACGGCAGCGGCGGACTGATACCTAGGTTAAATTCCACTGCTGCTGAAAAAGTAGTCCCTCAAAATGCGATGATTCATGCAATGCAAGGTTAGTTTTAGTTCTAACATTATTCCATCAACACAGACATTTACATCTATAGTCTGGCGTTATAATTGATTTTCCTCGGGTGTACTGTGGAGTGGGTAAGACTGTTTTATTAGCAGGCTAGTATTGCCCGTTGCCATGCGCTAGCCTAGCTCGAGCAAACTCTGCAACTAGAAGGACTGAACAAAATGTGTTGAAAACTGTCTCCAATGATAAAGAACACCAAGGCTAACTTGGGAATCAGGCCCTATGTCCAAAATTCCAAACTACCCATTTAATCACAAATCTGAGCGAAAGTTTTGATTCTTTCCACCAATTTAACGAAGAACGTGTGATTTTACTCGTCGTCCTCTTGGTCGTCAAGTAGACTTGTTTAACTCCACGGTTGTCATAATGATATCACTATTGTGTGAGTGAGTGAGCGAGCGAGTGAGCGTGTGCGTGCGTGCGTGTGTGTGTGCGTGCGTGCGTGCCTGCGTGGTCCGTAAGTGTGCTGTGCTCCGTACCGGTGCCCAGGTCAGTGTGCTCCTGGGCCAGGTGGTGGTTCTGATGGACCCATTCCCCGTTGCACTTGAAGAAGACCTGCAGCACGGGCTGGGCCCGGCAGCAGAGGTCAAAGTGCCTTTACCTGAACATTACAGTTGTGTTAGTCGAGTCTGTGTCATTTTCAGTTTGTTTGATTTCCCCCGGCTCATTGTTCACCTTCAAATTAAAAAATTATAAATATATAATGTAAATCAATACGGTACAAATGGTTAAGGGGAATCTTGTTTCTCCTTCTGTAATGTATTGAATGGGTCCAGCTCACATCATTTGAATAAATCACAGAAATGACTCCAAGACACCCAGAACAATCCATTCAATCCAAACTTCACAAGTGTGTGTATATCTGTGTATATGCATGCATTCATGTGTATTTGTTTGTGCATGTGTGTGTGTTTCTGTGTCCGTGAGGGCCTGTCAATGTCTTTCCTTCTGGGGAGTGCTTACTTATGTGGGTGTGTGTGTGCGCTTCTGTGTGTATGTGTGTTCAAGAGTTTTTCTTCTGTTTGTGTGTGTTCCAATGCATGGGTGTGTGTGTCTGTGGTTCTGCACGATGGATCTGCGCTGATGCGTGTCTGTGTGCGTGGTTGTGCATGCATGTTTGACAGCGCGGCTATTAATCACACAGTTTTGCACCCTGTTGTGCCTCGTCCCACACTGCGGCACACTCCCATTCACTCCCTCTTTGCTCCGGAGCCCGGACAATGAGACACGCTTTTAAAGCACAGACGTGGGCCCCCATGCGAGGGCCCCAATCAACAGAGGAAGACACCGCTGAGCCCAGGCCCCACACCAGCACAGGACCTCGCAACCAGAGTAATTGTTCATTTGTTTACAGTTTGTGGTGTTTTTCTTCCAAGACAGAGTGAGGGGGGGGGGGGGGTTAATCAATGGTATTGTATCTCCACACCGAAATCTATCAACACTGATACATCTCTGGCTTCTTGGTTTGTTAGACTTGTTAACTCTGGTAACCAGGTATTATAAATATTATTAGTAGTATTTAACGTTATCATTATAGAGTTTGCGTGGGTGTGTTTCTAATTGTTGGATACTGATAGGTTTGAAAAGGTACATCATATATTATAATTGATTTCATATTATTAATGACATATTTCGAATCAATCTCGTGAGTGATCCAGCTCATTTACATATTTTAACATCAATACACCTTACCCCGCCTCCCTCTGGTTCCTTGATGGTCGTCTCAGCCACCAGTGGTGTTCCGTGCACTCCGCGGTTTCCACGGTGATCTATTATGGCGACACATTAGTGACATAATTCACTAATGTGATAAAAGATGCATTCGGGCGTATTATATTATTCCACACGCGTAGATATTAACTGCGAGCGCGCAAATGATCTCTGCGCGCGCGCAAATTACCTCTGCGCGCGCAAAACAGCCTCTCGCGCGCGCAAATTACCTCAGCGTGCGCAAAACAGCCTCTCGCGAAAGATGTTTTTACGCTCGCTCGAATTTAATTTTGGCACTATGGGGGAGGGAACCAAGGCAGGGCGGGCTTTCCTATGATTGGCCGTTTCTGAAGCGCGATATTTGATTGACAGCCCTCCTCAGCCCTCCTCTCATTCAATTCTGAATTGTTCAGTAAATGGCTGAAACGAGTTACGTATTGTAACTCCAGATTCTATGAGTACAGGCGCAGCCTTTTAAGTGTCGGCCTCATTGTCCTTTAAAGGCACCCAGTGCAACTTTATGTAAACATTCAATGAAAAATAAACATTCAATTTCTAGTCTTTTTTACACGTAGTAAGTTTCAATAACTCCATACCATTACATATCGACATTCAAGGAGCAAAGATGAGACGTCGTTGTGTGGTGAGAACTGATAGAAAACAACAATCGCCGGTGGGGAGAAGCCATTTTTCCATTGACTGGAAGCCTGCTTTATTTATCGTAGGCTACAAAAAATAAAGAAAATGGCGGCATTGTTGTTGTTATCGATTTTGTATCAGTTCTCACCACACAACGACGTCTCATCTTTGCTGCTTAAATGTCGGTATGTAATGGTATGGAGTTATTGAAACTTACTACGTGTAAAAAAGACTAGAAATTGAATGTTTATTTTTAAGCCTCGAAAGTTGCACTGGGTGCCTTTAAATAGCTGAAGAAAAGCTGTTTATTGGGAGCAGAACGTCCGCCGGCGCCCGACTATATCTGCGAAATGCGGACGTCGTTGAGGCACGCCGCACGCGGACGTAATTGAGGCCCACGCTGTTGGTGGTCGGGGATTACACATTTTTCAGTGCTACGGCTCACGCCTAGGGATAACCCAATAGCAATAGCCTTAAAAGGCTGTGCCTATACTCATAGAATCTAGAGTTACAATACGTAACTATCGTTTCAGCCATTTACTGTACAATTCAGATTGGAATTGAATGAGAGGAAGGCTGAGGAGGGCTGTCAATCAAATATCGCGCTTCAGAAACGGCCAATCATAGGAAAGCCCGCCCTGCCTTGGTTCCCTCCCCCATAGTGCCAAAATTAAATTCGAGCGAGCGTAAAAAGATCTTTTGCGAGAGGCTGTTACGCGCGAGAGGCTGTTTTGCGCGCGCTGAGGTAATTTGCGCGTGCGAGAGGCTGTTTTGCACGCGCAGAGGTAATTTGCGCGCGCGCAGAGATCATTTGCGCGCTCGCAGTTAATATCTACGCGTGTGGAATAATATAATACGCCCGAATGCATCTTTTATCACATCAGTGAATTATGGCACTAATGTGTCGCCATAATCTATGACCACTGGGTCAGTCCAGCAAAAAGACACACACACGCACACACACACACACGCACACACACACACACACACACACACACACACACACACACACACACACACACACACACACACACACACACACACACACACACACAGAGAGCCTCACCTGTAATCATCAAAGAAAAAACAAATGATAATAAAATAAAATAAATGAAAATTAATGCATTGATATTTGGCTATTGATCTGTGCTCTAAATGGCATCGATGTACGATTCCAATAATTTCAATATTTTTTACTATAAAAATCGCTGAATTTGCCTATTTCCTGTTCCCAGAGGGGAGATACGCGTGATGAGGCAGCGAGCAGTGGTGCCTCACCGAGAATTGAGCAAAGTTTGCATGCCTTTTGATTTTTCACCGTTTGTCACTGAAAAAGCATGAAACGAGGGAGCCAGTACCTCTGCCTCACTGAACGGGGCGTATGCGTGAGCCCACAGAGTTTATAGGATGCTTCCGTTACCTTCATTTACGCAAAGTCATGTGCACTACATCCGTTTGTTTATTTACACAAATAATTTCTGACTGCAAAAATGGTTTCTCAAAACTGGACTTTCAATCAAAAAGCGTGACAAATGCTTGAAACCAATGATGAAACCGATGCCGGAGCTAAATGGGTTGCTTCAAACAACGGGACAGAAGATAACGCACTCTTTTCAAACAGAGTGGCCCCGCCGAAAAGACTGTGTGGCTGTGCTATGAGAAACCTGTACTATATAACAATTGGGTTCATATATATTTTTAAATCGGACTCTGAAAAAGTCAGTGCCTCACCAGCCACGGACCTCACCGCACGTCTCTGCACACATAAACACACACACACACACACACACACACACACACACACACACACACACACACACACACACGCACCCCAACATACAGACAATGCTGTCATTGCTTGGGAGGAAGAACCTTGATGTAGGTGCTGCAAATATTAATTAACCGTGAAAAATATACGCAGTTGCTTAATAATTTAATCCATAGCTTTTAATAAAATCCCTTAAAAAAATGCCATAGCAGTTCATTTCAAAGCAAGTAGTAGTTTAACTTGACAATGCCCGGAGAGCAGCGACTACAATTTCAATAATTCAGCATAGATACGAAACAGAAATCTAGCAGATCACTGATCTCTGAAGCCCCGCCGATCTGGGAATATTGTTCAGTCAGCTTCTATGCATCTCATACACAACGTCAGTAACAGGCACGCATAAATACTGGTACAGGGACAGGGACAGGGACAGGGACAGGGACAGGGAGAGAGAGAGAGAGAGAGAGAGAGAGAGAGAGAGAGAGAGAGAGAGAGAGAGAGAGAGAGAGAGAGAGAGAGAGAGAGAGCGGCCAATCATAAAACGGGCCGTTGCACGAATGAATCCTTGAACAAGCAACGATGAGAAGCCTCATCACAAGCATTTTGAGAGTACAGCTAATTTTCAAGATCATCGCTTCATTTTGAGGGGCCGATCTATTATCGAATAATCATCAGAAGGGCTTGAATCTCCCATGACATTCGTAGCCTCTAATCGCATCTACTTTAGCTCGGCCGACAAGTTATTTCCATATCCCATTTCCAATCGCATTAAGAGCCCCTAACTGATCAACATTCACCCCCTCCACCACCAGTTTTAGCAGTGCTATGGCATTAGGGTTGTACAGTTAATTGCATTTTCATCTAATTCCTTCTGCAATAAGAAAATCATTAAGGTTATAATCAATGCATTGCAATTTTCTTAACAAAGTAAATGATATTGCACGGCCATTTCATTCAAATCTAAATCATCAACGATCACAACTCAGCAATTAACACCCTAAAAAATCACAAGTGTGATTGTGTAGGGTCAAATCACAGGCGTGCCCCCCCCCCCAAAGACAACACGGGATGATAAGTGCTGGTTATTAACCAGGCAGGAGGCAGCTGCTTACACATAACAAACAACCACCCAAATCGACTAATGAATTCTCTGTTTTGCTAACTAAGAAGCGGCAGAATACTTATTTGTTGATCAGTGACACACAAGCGTTGTTAACATTTCGTAAAAACAGGGGAAAAAAACACAACTACTACCCTACCCTCGTGTGTGTGTGTGTGTGTGTGTGTGTGTATGTGTGTGTGTGTGTGTGTGTATGTGTGTGTGTTTGTGTGTGTGTGTGTGTTTGCATGCGTGTGAAGATGGCCTGTGTGTGATGGCGTGTCTGTGTGTGATGGTATGTGTGTGTGTGTGTGTGTGTGTGTGTGTGTGTGTGTGTGTGTGTGTGTGTGTGTGTGTGTGATGGCGTGTGTGTGTGTCTGTGTGTATGCATTGGAGGATGAGAATGCGATTCATCGCGGAATCTCTCCCCTTTATCCGTATGCAAGCAACAGTCTATTTGTATGAATACACAACATAAATAGAGCCTGGCAATAGTCAACAGTCCATTAATCCAAGTGGCTGATGTCAAGGTATGGTTTAGTGTCTGTAGGTGTGGGTGGAGGCGCGCGGCGCTCGCGGCAGCAGATGGAGCGGTCTGCCTTCCGGAGCAGAGGATCCGGGGGTGGAGGGAGAGCAGATGAAGGGTGGGTGTTGGAGATAGTGAGGAAGGCACCGAGGGAGCCTCTGTTTAGGTCAACCAAATGTGACCCATGAAGACATATCCCAGAGCGATTTCAGGAAAATACCTTGGGAGGACATTTCAGTATTATTAAAATATCTTACGCCTCAAGGAGAGAAGTAATTATTTATATTCCACCGAGCATGGAGACAACCGGCTTGTTACCTATTTGAGGAGGACATTTTCCCCAATATAGAGTTACACTACACTTTAGCGCACTACTACTGTGTGCTGCGATTTAACACTGGATTATATACCAGTTAACAGGATACAACACGATAATGAACACTATCCGCTCCTGATTGTGACCAAGGCATTATGTTCAAACAGTTCTTCATGCCCCCCAGCCCCTCTCCCGCCATTTCCCAGTGCCCCCACGGGGCGCGTTTGAGAGGGACTTCAAAGAAACTGTAGAAATGGCAGAACGAATTTCTGAGTTCATTCTCCCTCCAAACATGAGACCTCCTCCGGGCCGCACGCCCACATGGGCGTCTCTCGTCATTGACCACACACAACTGAGAGGAGAGCTGAGAGCATGGCCACGACAGACGGACATGTCAGTGTGCGTGTTGGTGAGTGTGTGTCTGCGTGAAGTTTGTGAGTGTGTGTGGTTGTCTCTGGCTTTGTTCAAATATTGATGCAACCCTCTGGTCTATCATCTGAGGACTGTGCTTGTGTGTGTACACACAAACACACAAACATGGACACACACGCATTGCAAACATAAACATACACGCAATAGGATATAAACGATATGATGATATAAACTGGACTGGAGCAGTTTGGGGGCTGAGGAAAGGCAGCCGACACTCTGCTCAGGGATTTAGAAGAGAGATTCCTGGTCGTTGGGGGGGCTTTACGACCCCGCTGGTTAGAAGAAGCAGCCAGAGGGGCTCTGGCTGTGGAGATAAACCACCGCTTGGCCATTGTGCAAAAGTGTTGAAATGGGGGTTCAATAACTTCATTATGGCGGCGTATTGTAGCGCAATGTAGTATTTAAAATAGGACATATTTTCTCCACTTTCGTTTGCGAACTTTGCCAAGAATAAATTGTATTTTTGGTGGATTTGCGTTGATGGGAAGTAAAGTTGGTAACACTTTATATTAAGGTCCTTGTAATAAGCCTAAATTAATCTGTAATAATACCTTATTATATGCTTATTAACATTAATATATGTTAATAAGACTATCAATAAGTGTTAATTATAACATAATAAACATGTTTATTGTGAGATTATAAGACCTTTATAAGATAAGATAAGATAAGATATATTTATTTGTCATTGCACAGGAGTACAACAAAATTCAGTGCACTCATGTACTGGTCGCATTTAAAAAGAAAAAGAAAAGTAACTTAATAAATAGTAAATAAATAAAAAAGAAATACATTCAACATTTCGTTCACTCACTACATTCATGTCGTCATACACTATACCGTTAACTTAGTGCCATCATATGCCTAAAAATAGTATGCCTTGAAATAGTAGTGCAAATATGTAAAGTGCTGGGCATTGCATTAGGTGTAGATGTCACTGGTTAATACTGTCAGAACTAGTGGATTTATTTTCAGGTCAGAGTTCAGTATGGTGACTGCTTTGGGATAGAAACTGTTCATGAATCTTGTGGTGCGTGTTCTGATGGACCTGTAACGTTTCCCTGAGGGCAGTAGTTCAAACAGGTAATTGGCAGGGTGGTATGAGTCTTTCAGAATGTTGTGTGTCTTCTGCAAGCATCGGGAGTTGAAGATGGTGTCCATGGTAGGTAGCTGTTGGTTGATGATGTTATGGGCGGTTTTTATAATCCTCTGCAGTGACTTTCTGTCTGCAGCAGAACTGCTACCAAACCACCACAGGATTCCGTAGGTGAGCACACTCTCGATGGAGCAGTGCTAGAAGGACCTTAGGTGCTGTTGTGAGAGATTGGCTTTCCCGAGTGTGCGGAGAAAGTATAACCACTGCTGTGCTTTCTTTACTATTGCTGTGGTGTTTATTGTCCATGATAAGTTCTCTGAGATGTGTATGCCCAAGAATTTGAAGCTGGACACTCTCCACCGTCTCCCCGTTGATGTGTAGTGGTGTGTGTGTGTTTCCTGCCTCTTCCTGCAATCAATGATTAGTTCTTTAGTTTTTTTGATGTTGAGGCTCAGGTTGTTCTCTGAGCACCACTCTGTCAGCCTTTGAACCTCCTCTCTGTCAGCGGCCTCATCACCTTTGGTGATCAGTCCCACCACAGTTTTGTCATCTGCGAATTTCACTATGGTGTTGGTAGTTTGAGATGGAGCACAGTCATGTGTGTACAAAGAGTAGAGTAAAGGGCTCAGTACACAACCCTGTGGGGCCCCTGTGCTGAGTGTCAGGGTGGGCGAAAGGTGCGGGCCCATTCTGACCGCCTGTGGCCTGTTTGTCAGGAAGTCCTTAATCCAAAGGCAGAGATTGAGTGTTATACCCAGGTAGGACATCTTGGAGAACAGTCTGCTGGAGATGATGGTATTAAACGCAGAGCTGTAGTCCACAAACAGTAGCCGTGCATAGGTCCCCTGCAGCTCGCGGTGGCGCAGAACGGAGTGGAGGGTCGTGGAGATTGCATCGTCTGTTGACCTGTTGGCTCGATATGCAAATTGATGAGGATCCAGAGTGGGTGGTAGGGCAGCTTTGATGTGTTGTAGAACCAGTCTTTCAAAACACTTCATGATTTCAGGTGTCAGTGCCACAGGCCTGTAGTCATTGAAAGATGTTATTGAAGTCTGTTTGGGAACTGGAACTATGGTGGATGTCTTCAGGCAGGTGGGGACAGTGCACTGTGATAGAGAGAGATTGAAGATATTTGTGAATACTTCACCTAACTCTGCAGCACAGTCTCTGAAGACCCGTCCTGGGACCCCATCTGGGCCGGTTGCCTTCCGTGTGTTGATCCTGCGGAGATTGCGGATCACGTCAGCAGGCTGAAGGACGAGGATCTGGCTGTTGGTGTCTGTAGCCAAATTGGTGGTTGTCATTCCCTCCACCTCAAAGCGGGCGAAGAACCGGTTCAGCTGCTCCGCCTCCAAGGCACTTCCGCTGGTAGTGCTGCTGGTGTTGTTTTGCCTGGTGATGTGACGTATCCCCTGCCATGCCCGGCGGGGGTCAGAGCTGCTAAAGAGGTCCTCGATCTTCTGTTTGTATGCTGCTTTAGCATCCATGATTCCCCTCTTCAGGTTTGCCCTGGCGGTCTTGTACCGTTGCACGTCACCGGAATGGAAAGCAGTGTTGCGTGTCTTTAGCAGGAGTCGGACACCCCTGTTCATCCACGGCTTGTTGTTAGGGAACACACAGATCTGTTTTGTGGTAGTGATGTTTTCCATGCAGCATTTGATGTAGAACAGTACAGAGGATGAGTAGATGTCAATGTTGTCCTCTTCAAATATGGACCAGTCTGTGTCACTGAAGCAGTCCGCAGATGTTCGGAAGCCCCCTCTGGCCACACTTGTATGACTTTGACAGTGGGTCCGCTTGTACAGATACGTGGTCTGTATGCTGGAGTCAGGAACAGTGAGATGTGGTCAGACTGCCCAAGGTGGGGTAGGGGTGATGCTTTGAACCCATGCTTGATGTTGCTGTAGACATGGTGTGTTACGCCCTCTTGTTGGACAGTGTACATGTTGGTGGAATTTGGGGAGCACAGTCTTTAGGTTGGCTTTGTTAAAGTCACCTGCTATTACATGGCAGTTAGCAAGGAGTCCAAAGCTGTTTTGGTGTTAGCATCGGGAGGAATGTAAACAGCAGTGATAATGATAACTGTGAACTGTGTATGTGTCCGTTGTCACAGCGTTTGTACACCAGTTCGTGTTTGTGAAAACACAAAGCCCCCCTCCTCTGCTCTTACCGGAGTCTGGTGTTCTGTTGGCTCGGTGTGCTATGCGGCCCGCTAGCTCGATAGCCTCAGCCGGGATGGTCGGGGTGAGCCACGTCTCAGTAAACAGTAAACTGCTAATAAACTAACTAAAGAGGAATACGTGGAGTGCTTAGCCGCAGCGTGTACACGCGCCGCCATGAGCCTGCTGAGGTAGTACAGTCTATAAGCACTTATAAGAAACTTGTAAAATCAAATAAATACAAAAACACAGTAACACAAAACCCAGCCAATTTGAAAAGAAAACATGTTTTACGATACAGGTTACGTTGATGACATCATGGATGTCATTTTTGAGGAAGTATTTCCTAACCCTACGCCATACACAGAGGCCCTGTTGGAGATCCCTGTTCCAGAGCCCCTAACAGCACAGTATGAGAAGCCTGACAAGGAGGCGGTCATCAGCAGCCTTGTGTCAAGGTTCAAACGGGGGGACGTTTAAAACCGACATAGTGGCCTTCCTCAGCAGGAAACTCAGAGCGGATACGCAGGACCACACAAGCTGGAATGACAACCCGGATACTGCGTCCCAGGAGGCCCCAGCACCAGCTCACAAAGGAACGATAGGAGAGATACCTGTAGCGACTGAACAATAGATTCAGAGATTAAGTCTTGCAGAGATTTATCATTGCTTTTGTGTTATAAAATAAATATTACTATGCTCCTATGGATGGTTTGTTCTGTAACTATTTAAGTTGTTGTTTTTTAGCTCTGATATAAATACATCTTGACAAAATTAGGCACAAGATTTAGAACTTCATTTATTTTATTAAATTCTGTAACAATGCACAACTTACTTGTGTATTCTTCTCAAATTTAGAGGACCATAGTCGGCTCTATATATTTGGCTGGCATTCTGAATAGAGTAAACATTTAGGCAGACAGGCTCCAATCCAGGATGGTCAACCATACACGTCAGCTGTTGTTCGACCTCCCGTAGTCTTCTAGTAACCTAATTAGAATTTGAAAGGGTAAGTTTTATTTTTAAGCATAATTATTTGTTAAATAAAGAGACAAAGTAGTTTCCAATTTAGTGGAGAGTGCTACCTGCGGTATCTCCATGCAGCAAATATTCTCTGCTTCTGTGGGCATGATCGCACATTTTCCACAACGGCACCTATCCATAAAATAAAGGTAGATGTAATAATGGCAGAGGTCTGACTATAATGGCTCTGGTTAGTGTCTATAGCTATACATATGACAGTGGACAAGCTGATGTTAGACGTAAATCTTCACGAGTAAATCATGGGTAATGTGTAACATGACTTCAATATAGGTTGAAATTAACCCATTAAATGAGCCAGTGACTTCTCTAAACTACAAAGATGACTGATATAGATGCTAATATAGCGTTGTAACGATAGCAAATCAGCAACTTTAAAAGCCAACAACGTAGGCTATCGTTAGCACTTGATAATAACTAACCGCATACATAAACAAACCAACTAAAGTACCGTATCCAGACACAATATATTAAACTAACCATTCAGAGACGTCCTGCTGTAGCCGCTGAGTACCAACTTCTTCAGGTGCTTCGTTATCCGGATCCGATTCTGGGTCAAACTGAAAGGCTTGAACGACTGGGTTTCTACGAGCCATTGCGATACAACCACCGTAAACAGAGCGCACGTTGCTGCAAGCTGCTCAGGGCCACACCCCCACCCTCTTTCTTGACCTGCCTTGACACGCCCACCGAAACAGCGCATTTGGGGGAAGCTCAATGTGCGACTGGCTCGGAGTGGCTGTAACTCTGCACCACGGCTGAATTCCGGGAACGTCTTTGAATACTGTGATAGTTGCCCACTAATACCTATATTAAAGAATACATAAAATAGCATGTCATGGGACCTTTAAAGGATATATTATATGAGGCACAAAACAGATCACACTCGCTCAACATGTGCGGATTTGTTAACCTTAATAAGCCTAAAAAATGCTTAATAAAGTTTTAACAATGACATAATCGGTAAGTTAGTAAGACTCAATAAATGGGTTTGTAATGTTTTTATGAACTATATTATGTTATTAACACTTATAGTCTTATTAACACCAATTAATGTTAATAAGCATATAATAAGTGTCTTATTACCTATTAACAAAGGCTTATTACAAGGTCCTTAATATAAAGCATTACCGCGTACAGGGTAAAGTTGCTGAATCGCCGTGCTGTAGTGATTAGTATGGTAGTATACCTGCTGCCTTTTTTAAGAAAGCATTCCTAAAATGTTCCAAAGGTTTTAGAAAGTGCAGCGTTATCTCATCTGTCCAATGGAGGGTTCTACTGCTGATCCGGCCCAAGCTGTGGGTAGCCCACCATAACGCTACCTCTATATGGCTCGTACATCAGAATGCATCATGGGAATTTTTGTGTAGGATCTTTCACCACTGTCCAAAACCTCCATCAGCATCAACCAGGCTCATGAAAACGTTGTTTTTGCCACGTCTCGTATGTGAACCACTGTGGCAGTTTCAAACTCAACAATGTCTCCCCATGATGACAAATCATTTCATGATCGGTTACCAAAATAACATACCTGTATTTGTCATTGTTTTTGCATTGTGACGTTGTGACGTTTGTGATGGACAAGCACAATTATTGTGATCTTAAACCCCTTTCTAGGTCATCAGCAAACTGCTCAAACAATCAAGATTTAACTTTTCACGATGATGACAGATTTATTATTTTATTATCCAAGGATGAGCTCAGATTTCGTCACACATCTTCAAAAACAGTCCACCTGTTTGTAACGAAAGCTTCTCTGTGTGTGTGTGTGCTTGTGAGTGTATGTTTGGTGTGTGTTTGTTTAATTGTATGTGTGTTTGGATGTTTATTAATCTGCTTTTATATGTGTGTATATTTTGTAGGTGTGTGTTTAATTGTATGCATGTGTGATGGGATGTTTATGTGTCTGTGGAGGTGTATGTGTAGATATACGTGTGCGTGTGCGTGTGTGTTTGTGTGTGTGTCTGTGTCTGAGTGATACCCTGATGCTTAGCATTTCTGTCTGAGTGTATGTGTATGTGGGTCGCCATGGCAACGCCCAGGTGGTACATGCGTCGTCTCCGTCTGTGTTGTGACAGCCTGTCAGCCCTGGTCCCGGCTGGTGGGGGAGGAGGGCTCTCCCTCTGCTCCGACGATAATCAAAGAGTAAACACGGCGAAGCAAAAGTGGGTTACCTGAGATATCAACCTTATAACAAAGAGGAAGCACCATCTCTCTCTCTCTCTCTCTCTCTCTCTCTCTCTCTCTCTCTCTCTCTCTCTCTCTCTCTCTCTCTCTCTCTCTCTCTCTCTCTCTCTCTCTCCCCCTCCACCATTCTTAGATATCGACTTAATGGATGGTGGCTGGCTTAGCTGGGATACAAATTATATGGGTCATAGTTGTGTGCATTGAATACACCTTTGCTTCTTCCCTACAGGTATATCAAGCAATGGATGCACACACACAAACACAAACACACACATTCACACACACACACACACACACACACACACACACACACACACACACACACACACACACACACACACACACACACACACACACACACACACACACACACACACACACGTGTGTTTTGTTAAATAAAGCATTATTTTAGCAGCAGAATAACAGGGTATCAATTCTTAATGCTGATTTATTTTGTATTGAGCCTTTTGATCCATTCTGAAGGCAAAACACAAGAGACTGGCTCAAAACAACAGCCTCTTAAATCAATTGTCTATGCTACATATTCTGTTAGTACAACCACACGCCCACAACCTGACATAGCGCACACGGTGCTAACAAACCATCAACATACTACCGCTGTTCATATTCCCTTCAGTATGTCGTTCCCTGGGATAACGTTGTGAACACATGTGATGGAACTCCATTATTAAAGACATTCATGAATGAATTGTGGCAATCGTGGCTCTATAGAAGGTTTACAATCCATTAAGGTTAATCCATTTATGCATTTTGGATTTTCTTAATAGCATGCCTTACAGCATTTTCTAGATTAATATGTATTTTTAGGCAAATGTTGTAAAATGGGGCTGATATCAACATGTCATCATCGCCAACGTTTTTTTGAAAACGTATTTATTCATAAAGTAACTCCTCTACTAGAGAATAAAAGGATGTGAGGTTTCGAGTTTATCTTTTCGTTAAATCCTTTATGTTTTTAAACAGATCAATCAGATTCCACACTTAATGCTGCTGTAAGTAAGACTCGGGAGTGGAAAATATAGAGCAGAAGAGAGTAGGCTTTTGAAAACGTATAAACTCTGCAAAACGTCTACTCCTTCCCCACCTTTCTCAAGGGTCGGCATTTCACGCAACTGTGATGGACAGGCAAAAGGATTCCCAGAGGCAATCAAGGAAGAGGCATTCTAAGTCGACTCAAAACCGATGTTCCAACAGTGCATTTCACTCACTAACAGCTGACGGACGGCTTTGCCTTTTCTAACAACTTAGACCCAAATAGCAGCTCTTGAATCATACCTATAGCCAAGATACAACATTATCATCAATGCTGTGCTACATTACATAACCACCATAGAGGGGGCAACACACAGTGCTTGGCCTATAAGTCACATGACCTGCATGTCCTCAATCCCCAATCCACAGCGCGGTTCTGTGTCTTCCAGCACACAAAAAGGGGGGGCCCTCCTGAAAAATGCAACAGAAAACGTTATTTTTGGTCCCAATGGGACCTCCACACCACTCCACTACTCTCCAATCCGACATCCACCCCCCCCAGCCCTCCACTTCCCCCCCCCCCCCCCCCCAGCCGTCCACACGGCTGCGCTCCACGTACGCAGCTCACAGGCCGGCTCAAAGGACCAGGACGAGGGGCCGTGCTCTTCCGTTGTGGATCCCAGGGGAGGCTCCTCCTCCTTCAGGCTCCTCATCCTCAGTGGTGAAGCCGCCGTGGTAGTGCTGGGGCTAATCTGATGGAGCTCCTCCACCTCCCGATCAGCAAAGGGAGCGTATAGGATCAAGCTCACATGATTTATGAAGCAGAAGGGACTGAGATCCTCGTAGCGGAGGAGGACGCTGGGAGTCTGCTTCGTCTGAGCCCGGGGCCTGTGGCGGTCCCCTTTTAGAAGACGTTTTCGGCGTTATAAAGAATGCAGAATAAAGAACGTGTTATTGTTCACGTTGAACGCCGGGCATGGAGAAGCGCGTCCCCACCACGGATTGTTTTGCTTCTCATTACTACTGAAGCGTTCGCCTCCGTCGTCCTTCTTAATAAGTCGGAGCGAGACGGGGGGCTCGTGTTCTCGTGAATCCCAAGCCCCACCCTATTAATATTTGAAATGAGAAAACACAACAACACTAAAAAATACATTGTGGTCTTTCAAGGATGGATGGGAGCATTTGTCAAGCGACACACACACACACACACACACACACACACGCACACAAACACAGCACGTACATGCGTGTCAGCAAATCCTCTTTTCCCCATTTCCCACACATTCTGCTCCGTGCCCGTCACATCAGTGGGCCATGAGCGAGCAAGCGAGCACACGGCCGAGTGGGCAAAACGGCGCGGTGCGTTTGACTCACACACACGTTGTTGTTGTTTTGGGGACTTATTTTGATGGCGGTCGCTCTGGTGGGATATTTACGACGATGAAACACACCCAAAGTACAGGACTGGCGTCATCGCCCCGACGGCTGTGCGTGCGTGCGTGCACGAGAGAGAGAGAGAGAGAGAGAGAGAGAGAGAGAGAGAGAGAGAGAGAGAGAAAGCTTGTCGTTCAGGCGGGGCGGTGCTCTTGGGTCTGGTGGAACGGAGGAAATTGTCGGTTTAGTGATTGGCATACATGAGCCTTACACTGGGGTTGCGTCATAACCCTTTATCAGTCTAACCGATGTGTTTCCAGAGACCCGGCAGATGCCTCCCGTCCACCTCTCTCTCTCTCTCTCTCTCTCTCTCTCTCTCTCTCTCTCTCTCTCTCTCTCTCTCTCTCTCTCTCTCTCTCTCTCTCTCTCTCTCTCTCTCTCTCTCTCTCTCTCTCTCTCTCTCTCTCTCTCTCTCTCCTTCTGATACTGAATTCAATCTGTTGCCGTTCATTTCATGTTCAACATACTACCCTTTATTTAGGTGTTTCACTCGTCTAAACAACGGATTAACTTCTGGTCCACATCAGCCAGTTTGTTTCTCATCCTGAACCACAGATGGTCTGTAATGAGCGCTTAATAATTCAGAATACAGGAAGGTCTGCTTGCAGAATGGCCCACTGCCATTTATGATCTGGTGAAGCTACTTGACTTCTCCTACTTCATATCCCATCGTTAAATGTCACTCTTTCTTAAATGGGCCGCTCCGGCCGCTACTAGTTGTGGTTTCTAGTAGCGGTCCCCCTCCCTGGCTGTTATTAAATGTGACGGCGGTGGCTCTGCTTTTTATGGGAAGTGCGTTATATTCACAAGAGAGTCTGTACATAAATATTGTTTCCATTATCTGCCACAATCACTCGAATGAAACTCCAGAGAGTCGCGGCGGAGCAGGACATAAAAGACAAAGTTAGGGAGGTCAAGGTGAGGTCATCACCTCATCTTAAAAACGTCAGAGCAGGAGAGGTCCGTGCTGAACTCCTGTGACCCACGCACTATCTGCTTATGCAGCTCGTCAAGCATGTGTGTGTGTGTGTGTCAGCCTTTAATGCAATCTATCAAGCCCTAATGAAATACCACCACTCCTATGCTAGTTAACCATTCCTGTTTCATTTGACACGCATTTGAATATGTATTAGACAAAATCTCACCTAATGTAATCAATAGCCTTGGTGATCAAAGGATCTCTGCATGGATACCAGTGTCTAATCCTCGGCATTGAAACAGCAAGGCATGCTGGGATTGCAGCCCATTATAAATCGATGCATGGACACCTTTATTCTGGGGGCTTTAGCTACTTATTAGCCACCTTGAAGCAGCTGTAATACCTTACGTCCCTGCAATGTTCCCTGAGATAGAGTTCTTCAGACTCAATCTCTGCTTCATCTTAAGCTTACCAAGGACGTATGACACTGTTTGTCAACTCAACAGCCCTCTCAGATGCTCCCGTCTTGACCGAGAATGGGCCGTCCCGCCACTCGGACATCTCAGTTGTCTTCAGAGAGGCTGACAGTGAGTTAGATATTTGACCCTGTTCGCTGAGATGGAGGAATTTATTCCTCTACTGTAACCTCCGGTGAAATAGCATATATATATTAATGCTAAACGCAAAGATGATGAAACCTGAGTATGTGGAAGTGACCGTCTCTGTGACAGTTCTTGTTCAGAAAGTTGCCAAAGACGTCCGGTTCTTAACTTTAGGATTCAGTTTGCGTTTATTTTCTTTAAATATAGGAATGTGTGGGTTCAAGTTTGCGTTATATTGGAAACACTATAACGCACTATAATGCTCATACATACTAAACATGAGCAGAAGACAGAGGTAAATTATCACGTTCAAAGTGATGTTGAAGAACTTTCGCAGTCGGAACAAATGCAACCAGAAAAAAAAAACTAAAAACATGGGGGCCGTCGGGGAGGAGAATACATCCTAATGAGCTGCTGTTGGTCAGCATGGGCCCCTGAACATGTGGTGGTAACCTCCCTGCAGCCAGAGCTCATCCACTCTCCCCTCCACCTCTCCTCTCAAGAGCCTGTCTGGTGCAGCGCTAGGACTGATAATGTGTGACTCACAGGTGGAGCTGATTGGAGGACTTCTGCCACCAGCCTCCCTGGTCACCGGCCTGTATTTAGGTCGACGGCGTTGAGTCCGTCGAGAAAAAAGGATTGACGTGGCAGGGAACCTCTCTCACAGTCAGATGGTGAAAAGGGCGGAAAAACAGGACGCCCCGTGGTCACTTTGTCCAACGAGAGGTGGTGGAGCGGGGGGTTGACCGTGTGTCTATATGATAAGTGGGAGTGAGGCACTGAATGTTTCAGGGACTGGCGTCCTGGAATAACCCGGCCACGAAAAACGTAAAATAAATTAAAGTGCTAATTTTTGCTTGTTTGCTCCTTAAAAGGTGCCCAAGTAAATATTTGAGAGCTGTAAAGGTTGGGACAAAGGAAGAGATGAAAGCCAGACTTTGAGACTAAACACCGAAAAATTTTCCCTGCTTATCCCATTTCCCTCACTAATGGCTGACGGATGGCCCGGTGCCACTTCTAACCAATGACACTCCTGTCAAATGTTAACTACCTTTCATGTTCAACCAAGGTAGGCTTTCAAAGTCTTCTGGTAAAGTACAACTGTTATCACCATCATTGCAAACATTATTCACAATTTGGAAGCGGAAAAAAAAATCGTTGTTTCAATGGTTAAGTAGGAATAATCACCAGGCAGGATACTGTCCATCTGCGGTCGTTCGACGTCTGTTGCACTTTTCAAATGAAACCGACAACGGCGACCTGAAAACTCACCTGTCAACTGCGTCAAGACAGCTCTCACTGAGTAGTTTCTCAAAGAAAAAAAATGTGACGTTTATTTAAAATGTCCAGAAAAACAATATGTACAGCATACAAACCTAGTTTGTATCCTGCTGTGACTGGTAAGCGAAATGGAAGATCGTTTTGCATGTTTAGTCAAAACCTATCTTTCATCACTCAGATATAACCACCTACACACCCCCACAAACACATGAACACACACAATGTGCATTGTGTGCAGGCACAAACAGGCACAAACACACACAAAAAAGCTTCAATGCTAGGCCTGCCAGTGAATCAATCTCTCTCTCTCTCTCTCTCTCTCTCTCTCTCTCTCTCTCTCTCTCTCTCTCTCTCTCTCTCTCTCTCTCTCTCTCTCTCTCTCTCTCTCTCTCTCTCTCGCCTCCCTTGCCTGCTCCTCAAAAAGGGCAATTAGGACTAGTGAGTTGAGTGTGTGTCTTTTCAGACGGCTCATTGACCTTTTCCTCCAGCTCTGACGGTCTCGCTCGCTGGCCCAACGCACACCCCTAACTTAATTAGAGCCGACAGCGGCCGTTAGTGCGTCGTCTCATGGGACGACAGCTTCAGCCTGAGTGTACAGTGCCGGCCGCCGTCCCCTGCCGCCCGTCCCCGTCCCCCCCCACACAGCCAAGTTGGACCATCATTTCAACAAGGGCCCCTGAAGTGAGCTGTTTGTTCACATAAGGCTTGTCGCCCGCAGGCATGAAAGACGGCTAATTCAGCTTCAGAATTACTGCTAGTGACACATCCAACACACACACACACAGATACACAGACACACACACGCACGCACGCTCGCTAGCGCACGCACGCACACACACACGTGAGCAGTCCGATACTCGATCGTGAGTAAGAAAGGCTTTGATTTAGGTGGACTACGTTCATTTGTGCCTGTTAATTCTGAAGAACGTTTTGATTTGAAAAATATCTAAAAGACTGTATGTGGTCTGTTTTAATCAAGTCCTTCGAAGATAAATGTGTTGTCTGTTACTGAAGATTTTCTCGATATCACTCTCTGCAGTCTCTAAATCAAGCCGCTCTGTCCCTCTCTCTTTGTCTCTTTGTGTCGTTTCTCTCGCCCTCTCTCTCTCACTCACACCTCCCTCCTCTCATCCATCTTACTCGGCCGACTCCCAGGTTTGTCTGCGTTCCTTGGCAATCCTTTTTTTATTCTTCTTTTCTCTCCTCTCTAACCATATAATGACTAGTCTGTACCGTCTCCTCCAACACTTTGCCATCTTTATTTTCTTTTGCCACTTTATCTTTCAATCCCCTCCTCACCCTCCCCGCCACCACCTGTCTTTTTCGATTCTCCCCATCTGGGCACTCTCACTCTCGATCCAATTGAGCACAAACTAATGGTGCTTCGTGGCCCTCATTCTCCTCTAAGTGCCCTCCCCAGACTCTCTTTGTTTGAACTGGACACATTTTTTCCCCGTCCCTGACGACCAAAAATAAAAAACAAACACAAATTGTGCCCAGGCCGCAAATCTCCCTGGGAAATGTAGTTCGGTTCATCACGTCTGGTGCGGCCGTGGCGTCTGGTATCAATCGAGTTTCGAGGAAGCA
The DNA here is from genome assembly GCF_031168955.1 of Gadus macrocephalus. Taxonomy (NCBI): domain Eukaryota; kingdom Metazoa; phylum Chordata; class Actinopteri; order Gadiformes; family Gadidae; genus Gadus; species Gadus macrocephalus. The sequence goes on from NC_082385.1 coordinate 13,387,226, forward strand.
TCGGACCGGAAACCCTAAGGCGTAGGATTTTTCACTCTGCCCAGATGAGTTTAACCATAATCCTTTGTCGTTGTTTTTCTGTCTTTACGAGGAAACTATACAATGCCAAATTGTCCATCGGCCTGCCACACCAATCAGATTAACGTGACTGCTTCTCGAGGGTCGTTCCCCCCCTTGCCCTCCCCTACCTCCCGTAATTTCCCCCGTTCCACTGAACGGCTCAGAGATTATTTCCTGGACAAAAAAAAATAAAAAATCATCTGACCCAATTTTGGTAGTCTTGCCATCTCCGTCTCTTGGCTTCCTTCCAATGGCCGTTATCACACAGATGGTATTGATGGTATTGATCCTGGGGGAGGGGGATCGGGGCCCGGGCCTGTCTGCATGGCTGCCCCGGCCCATGGTGTAATTAAAGCTTGAACAGAGGGGTGGGAAAAGGGGGAGGGCGGTGACGGCGACACAGAGGCTTATCTGCTCCTTAATTGCATCTGTTGATTGCGCTTCAATTTGCGAAAGGAGACGATTTTGAGCAAATTAGGAAGTCAGGGCATTTAGACAGAAGCCACTTCAAACCGGATAACCCCTGACACAAGTGCTTGCCAGTAAGCTGAGGTAATACGTCAAAACCTAAAATGCTATCGATTCCAAATGATCATCAATTAAGATATAAAACGCCTTTCAGGACACCTAAGGTCGCTTCACAGATAAAACAAATATGAGAAAAATATTAAAAAAGGAGAAAAAATATCAGAAATGTATAGTCCATACAGCCATATCATAGTCCATAGGCATCTTCTCTTCAAGTCTGAAGAGAAGGTTTTCCGTTCCTTTTTAAATTTGGCAGTGGATTCACACTGCCTGATGTCATTTGGAAGCGAGTTCCATAGCTTTGGGGCTATGTGGGAGAACGCTCTCACTCCCATGGTACTGAGGTTCATCTTGGGCATCTTGAGCAGACCAACTGATCGGAAAGGGGTGTAGCTCTCCAGGAGGTCGGTGATGTAGTTAGGAGCAAGGTGCAGGGCCTTATTCTCAACAGCAGGATCTTAAACTGGACTCTTTGGGTAACCGGTAACCAGTCTAGCTGTAACAGTATAGGTGTTATATGGCTTGTGAACTCTGTGCCTGTTACTATCTTCTACTTCCGGTGTGTTCTTCTGTTCAAACTGGCAAAATGTGTTAGGCCCAAGTGTCCCTGACAGTGAACTATTTTATATAATTTGCTGCAGTGGAACAAAGACTATAAGGGTATGTTCATGTGAAAGATATTTGCTATTACATCTAAAAAAGATTTCACTGAGTTAAGTGCATAATGCACGCTGGTTAGCGAGTGCCTGTTACGTCCAAAGAGGCATATGCTTTGTAGAACTGGATCGGACCGAGGTGCGTTCACTTTCACATCTCAAGTGAATCGTACCAGGGTTCGTTTGAAAGCGAACCGAGACCAGCTGTTCAGGGAGGTCTCGGTCGGCTGATTTGGTTGACATCGAAGTGAGGTGGTTGCATTCACACCAATGCAAACGTACCGAACCAAGGGGACCAAACTCGTTTAGTGCGCACTAAATGCTGTTGGTGTGAAATTGGCGTCAGTTTGGTTTGAAATGTGCTGGGGACAGAGACGCATTCGGAAGTGCATTTTTAGAAGTGCTGGGTACAATGAGGATGCACTCCTTTTTCTCTCTTTAGTGCCGGTAATGAAAGGTTCTGAAAGACGGCATAACCATGTAGCTAATTACTAAGGAATAAAATGTATACAAAATCTGTCTGGCATGTTTTATGAAGAAAACGTTTTCAAAAAGCATCGGACATATGACCCCCACTATGATCTTGATTGTCTGATGCCTCATCATCCCCGCCAAAGAGTATTGGTATTAATAGTAATGGCTACTTGCCAAATCGAAAAAATAACTTCACACAGTCTGTCTTTTTCCAATGTATTTGTTAGAATTCGTAGCGTTGATCAGCAGAGAAATAATTCGCCAAAGTCGTTGACGTCGCTTAGCAACCGAATACGAATGTAGTCTACAGCATTGAGAAGAGCCGTGTAATAAGTAAGGGATAATGTATAGAATGCCGGTCATTATTGGGAAAATAAGCCCCAACAGGGCGAACAGGACACCGACGCGCAGCGAGGGTAATTGCTTCCCACTGAAGGGGCTTAAATTCGACCGTTCTATATATTAACCTGCTTATTACACGGCTACTTGCCAAAACGAAAAAATGCCAAAGACGTTGACGTCCCTTAGCAACCGAAGACGCTGGGGTTGAAAAGTTACCGGACCTCTTGAGGAGTGATACCAAAGACGTCATTATAGGCAAAAAGTCCTTTGTTTTCCTTGACAGCGGTCAATTTATATCTAGCATTCACCGCGAAATTGAGAAGAGCCCATGCAACTGAGGGGCTCTTCTAGGGGCATTGAGAAGACCCGTGTAATAATCCATAATAATTTAACTAGATTATTATTATTTATTTTTTTAAAGTGGTGGGTACAAAATGATTCATGACGAAATCTGGTGGGGACGCGTCCCCGGCGTAATCGGCGCCTGTGTGTGAAAGCATGAATAAACTGCTGAAACAGAAGAATCGTCATGTAATCCATTGATTTCAACAATGTAACTGTATTCCAAATAGTCTTTAAATAAACTATTTAAATTGTAACTGTAACTGAATACAGTTAGCTATAATTTGTGTTCTGAATACGTAACGCCGGTACATGTATTCCGTTACTCCCCAACACTGGATATAACATAGGCGTTTACAAGTACTTCTGCACTCTGCTGACTGAGGGAGGGACACAGTCTTGCGATGCTGCGCAGATAGAAAAAGGCGCTGCGAGCCACACTGTTTATATGGGTAGTGCATGAAAGTGTGCTGTCTAGTATAATGCCAAGACTTTTCACCTTGGTGGAGCGGCCAATGTTGGAGCCATATACAGATAGGGAGGGTCTGTTTTCCATCTTTGCCAGCATTGATTTTGAGCAAACAACAAGTAATTTAGTCTTCTTACTTTTCAGTTTTAGGTAGTTGTTAGTCATCCACAGATTGATATCATGCAGACAGGCAGTGATCGCAGCAGGGGGAAAGGAGGCAATCGGTTTGGTGGACATATAAAGCTGGGTGTCATCAGCATAGCATTGAACCTGAGCACCATGTTGCCTGAGGATATTTCCTAGTGGGAGGAGGTAGATGATGAAGAGCAGGGGCCCCAGAACAGACCCCTGTGGCACTCCCTTCGTGACAGCAGCACTCTCCTACTTCTGATCCACAATCTGGCAAGCTATGTCCTGCCAGAGAGGTAGGAGGTGAACCACTGATGAACACCGCCCTGCACTCCATTGCTGGTAAGACACTCCAGAAGCAGCTGATGGGATATGGTGTCAAAAGCTGCACTCAGGTCAAGGAGGATGAGGATGGAAATGAGTCCAGCATCAGCTGTTCAGAGGAGGACAGATATATTGATATTATTTGATATACGTATTTGAGACATTCATGGATGAGTTAAGATGATTGGAATGGGAAATTCTTAAAAGACTGCTATGGGGAACACAATGTCAACATCAATTATGGCTCACTTCACCTTCTGATAATTTATTTTGTATGTAGGTCTGATCAAAACAGAACCGGACACTTTTAGAACTTGAGTGATGTTTTAGGTCTTGTGTGATTGTACTGCCAGCACCGACTGAGGTTGACTGTCGTGACTTCGTTGTTTATGGGAGCTGCAGAGGTTTAAAGAGAGAGAGAGACAGAGACAGAGACACCGAGACCGAGACCGAGAGAGAGAGAGAGAGAGAGAGAGAGAGAGAGAGAGAGAGAGAGAGAGAGAGAGAGAGAGAGAGAGAGAGAGAGAGAGAGAGACTTTTTGAACCAAACAAGTAAAATAGGTGTTGCATGCACCTGTGAATGACAATATGGAATCTACAAACCTGTTTGGACAGAAGTTTGACGGGAGCGATGTTCAATCTTAATGTCTCATAAAGAGGCACATGCTGTCAGAACAGAGATTCGTACAACACACAGATCACTCTATTAATAGCTAATGGAAGGCTATGACATTTCTAACAAATTACACTCTAACACCAGCTCTTAGATCTGAACTACAGCACCGTTAAGGCTCTTTTGCTATTTACAAAACAGTGTTTCTGCCCACTGTTGTTTATATTATTAGTAGTATGAAAAGAAATATACTACTGAAGATCTGGTGAGAATGTTCTGTGACTTTGTTGAAATACACTTCCCAACAATACCAACAGAGATCTCTGGCGCTCATTGGCAAACATCTATATCCTCTTAAAAACGTAGGATTATGTAGGACAATAATTATTTTCATTTCTCCAATGCACCGTGTTGCCTGTTACTGGTACAATGCTCTGTGGAAGTGTGTAGTCAAGTCTGTCAAAATGATTCCTCTTTCTAACCGCCTCTCTCCTCTTCGCCCCGACGTCTGGCAGGCTAGCCCAGCGGAAGATCATTGGTATTTCATTATTTCTGCATGGAAATCAAGCCTTTCCTATTCCATTCATGTGTTGCTATTTAAACAGATAATGGGACAGCAATGCCAAGCAAAAGCCCACAATTTGCCCACTTTTAATAAAAGTATAATTTATTTGTTTAACAGAAGGAATTGATACACAGATACACTGTGGATACCTAATTAGCAAATTTCTTACATGCCACTTACAGTTAAAGTTGCAGTACTTACCATTTCAACTAGCTCATAGCTTAAAAGAACCTGAACATATCTTTAGTCAATGCTGAATGAATAATGGTTTCAATAATGGTATTAATAAAATTACAGCTTTTTGCGTGTCGATGGTCAGAAGAGACCGCCCCTGCAGGAGGGGGCTTAGGGCTGGCCTGCCTCTTTTATCACAGTTATAGGATATGATTTTATTGATGACATTGTTGAAATCACTATCGATCAGCATTGACTCGATCAGATATTTCCAGTTTAGGTAAAGCTATGAGCTAGTTAAAATGTCCAGTGCAACTTAAAATGTTATTTTGTTTTTATTTTGAAAGTCTCCTGCCTTCTCACGGGGGCTCAATCCTAACACTTTAAGTAGCATAAAAGTGTCTCAAGAGTTAAGATGTGCCCATGGAAATTAATGTTAGGTACAAAGACCTCTTCAACAAGCATTTACCTCAAGACAAGTGCTGGATTAATCAGTTTAAATTATCCTAGGAATGGTGACCAGGAGATGTGCAAGCGATTGTAAACTCCATTTAAGTTCCCTGATCTTCTCAAAAGTCATCCTTTAAATACAAACAAGGCATAAAGGGCCTATCAACCAGGACTACAAGTGCAGTTAAGCGTAGACTTTGTCTTAAAGGTATTTCATAGAGCGCTAACATTAGCGCAAGAAAGTCCATAAACTGATGACAGGCCGGCAATGGGGAAGTGAATCCACCCCAGTGTGTTGCTACACTACATTACCCATGATTCAATACCACAGGGCCATCCCCTGTGCATCAGTGCAGCCAGACAGACTGCGGTGCAGACAAGTCGTGTGCTGTTACATGCACTGGTAAGACCTTCACGCCAAAATAGTGTGTGAGGACATTGTGTGTGTGTGTGAGTGCGTGTGCGGGTGTATGTGTGTTCATGTGAGGCATATGGTCATATGCCACAGAGTTGCACACTGCATCCATCAGCCTTTTTCATAGTCCATTGGAATTAATAATGATCTATATGGTCAACATTTAGCTAGTGAAACAGATCTAGAGTTTACCATGCCAAGGCAGAGAGGAGAGGTTAGGAAGGAGGTTAAGAAGGGGAGAGAGAGAGAGAGGGAGCAGAGAGAGGGAGGGAGCTGGGAGAGACAGAGAGAGAGACAAAGAAAGACAGAGATAGAGATAGACGGAAGGAAAAAGGAAGGAAAGGAGTTGTAGGGACAGCCTGAGCTAATGCATATCCAATGGTAGTTTCAGACAGATCGATTATTCACCGTCAGGCAGCATTTAAAATGAAAGCCAGCTAGTTTTTCCAGGTTCGGAAAGCCAGGAACAGGGTGCAGAAATACTGTGAAAGATGTTTGAATATGAAGAAAACATAGGACAGAATATTTTACACCAGGTAATGATAGCACTGCTGTCCAGATGGCTGCAGACTCCTGGATAAGTTCACTAAGAGCTGCTGTCTGACCCCTGATCCCATTAAGAGGGGAATGTGTATGTTGTGTAAAGAGGTTGGGGAGGATGTCAGTGCTGCCATGTCCTGTATGTCCATATTTGACCTGTAGCCTCAGTGCTAGTGGAACCGCTCTACATGTCATGTCAGGTCATGTCACATTAATTGATTGTGCTTCAGCAAATAATGGTGCAGGAACAATAACCCGTGAAAGGTGTTATTTGCAGAGTGGCAGCAAATAGCCCTTACACAGCTTCAATTAGAGAGATTCTAATTTGATAGCATTTAGCCCCATTCACCCCCATGCGTTTTTACACAGTCTGCCCCCGGTACTTTAGCTCGGTACTGTAGTCTTTTTCCTTTCTACACGTGTAACAAGATAACACTTTTGCTGGGATTTATTTGTTTTTATTAGCGGTAGCATATACTAAAAACTATTATTCCTATTGACAAAAATAAAAAAATAAAATGTTGGATTGTTAATGGTCTTGCCGCTTGTCTAAAGTCTCACACCAAAAATACACACCCTTTATTTTTGTAATAGCTTCACTGTTTATTAACTAATCTAAATCAATATATTTTGTCCCTAATTTTAAAAGATCAGAAACAATATACCAAAAAGAAGAACTATCCCAAAAGCTCACTGGGGAAGATTGTCTATATTAAAGGCACCCAGTGCAACTTTCGAGGCTTAAAAATAAACATTCAATTTCTAGTATTTTTTACACGTAGTAAGTTTCAATAACTCCATACCATTACATACCGACATTTAAGCAGCAAAGATGAGACGTCGTTGTGTGGTGAGAACTGATACAAAATCGATAACAACAATGCCGCCATTTTCTTTATTTTTTGTAACCTACAATAAATAAAGCAGGCTTCCAGTCAATGGAAAAATGGCTTCTCCCCACCGGCGATTGTTGTTGTTTACGATTTTCTATCAGTTCTCACCACACAACAACGTCTTATCTTTGCTCCTTGAATGTCGATATGTAATGGTATGGAGTTATTGAAACTTACTACGTGTAAAAAAGACTAGAAATTGAATGTTTATTTTTCATTGAATGTTTACATAAAGTTGCACTGGGTGCCTTTAAAGGCAAAGATGAGACGTCGTTGTGTGGTAGTCTCCCACGGACTACCCGCCCGCGGAGAGGGCGCTGGTGGGGCTCGAACTCCTCCGTCGGATCGGGGTTGCCACACACCCCCACCCTCAGTCGGGGACCCCCCGGGATAGGCCTAGGCAGGCGTCCCTCCGGGACAGTGCGTCTGCGTTGGCATGTGCGCGTCCGGGCCGGTGGACCACCTGGAAGTGATAATCCTGCAGGGCCAGGAACCAGGGCGTCACCCGGGCGTTGGTATCCTTAGCCGTGGCCATCCACTTCAGGGGGGTGTGGTCTGTGACCAGGGTGAAGGTGCGTCCAAGGAGGTAGTAGCGGAGCTTCTCCAGTGTCCACTTTATTGCCAGCGCCTCCTTCTCGGTAGCCCAGGTAGGACGCCTCTTCGAGGCCCAGGCGGCACTTCTTAGGGTTGGCCGTGAGGCTGGCGGCTCGGAGCGCTCCCAGGACGGCACAGAGGTGATGTAGGTGCAGGTCCCAGGTGCTGCTGTGGACGACGATGTCGTCGATGTAGGCGGCGGCGTATTCCCTGTGGGCCCGTAGGACCCGGTCCATCATCCGCTGGAAGGTCGCGGGCGCCCCGTGCACCCCGAACGGGAGGACCGTGTACTGGTACAACCCGTCGGGGGTGGCGAATGCTGTCTTCTCCCGGGCCCGCTGGGTGAGAGGGACCTGCCAGTATCCTTTCGTCAGGTCTAGGGTGGTAATGAACCGGGCCGGCCCCAGCCGCTCTATCAGTTCGTCTATGCGGGGCATGGGGTAGGCGTCGAAGGCCGACACTTCATTCAATTTCCGGAAGTCATTACAGAAGCGGTACGTTCCGTCCGGTTTGGGGACCAGGACCACCGGGCTGGACCATGCGCTGTGGGACTCCTCGATAACCCCCATCTGCAGCATGCTTATGACTTCCGTACGGATGGCGGCCCGCCGTGCCTCCGGAATGAGGTAGGGCCGGAGTCGGACTCGGACTCCCGGCTCCGTCCTGATGTCGTGGCTGACGGTCGCAGTCCTCCCGGGCCGCTCCGAGAAGACATCGAGGTGCTGGAGGACCACTTCCTTCATGTCCTGGGTCTGGCTTGGGCTCAGCTGCTCCCCCACCGGTACCTCGGGCAGGGGTAGTCGTGCGGACAGGGACAGGAGGGCTGGTTCTCGTGGGGCTGTCGGTGGTTGCCACTGCTTCAGCAGGTTAATGTGGTAGACCTGTAAGGGCTTGCGTCTCCCCGGTTGCCGCACCCGGTAGTTGACGTTGCCGACCCGGTCGATGACGTCGTAGGGACCCTACCATTTGGCCAGGAACTTACACTCGGCAGTCGGGACGAGGACCAGCACCTGGTCCCCCGGGTTGAAGGTGCGGAGCTGGGCCCCTCGGTTGTATACCCGGGCTTGGGCCTGCTGGGCCCGTCCGAGGTGCTCCCGGACCACGGGCCAGATCTGCGCCATCGGCCCCGCATCTGCTCAACATGCTCGATGACGGTGCGGTGGGGGGACGGTTGGCTCTCCCAGGCGTCCCGGGCGATGTCGAGCAGCCCTCTTGGTCGCCGGCCGTAGAAGAGCTCGAAGGGCGAGAATCCCGTGGAGGCCTGGGGCACTTCTCGGATGGCGAAGAGGACATGCGGAAGCAGCTGGTCCCAGTTTTTCCCATCTGCTTCCATGACCTTCTTCAGCATGGACTTCAGGGTTTTGTTGAATCTCTCCACCAACCCGTCGGTTTGGGGGTGGAAGACGGAGGTCCGGAGGCGGCGTATCTGCAAAAAAACTGGTGAGGTCTTTTAAAACCCGGGACATAAAACAGGACCCTTGATCCGTCAGGATCTCTCGGACTATCCCCACCCGGCTGAATAAAACCATTAGTTCCCTCGCCACCGCCTTGGCTGTGGCGGCACGGAGAGGGACTGCCTCTGGGTAGCGTGTGGCGTAATCCACCATAACTAAGGCGTAGCGATGGCCTCGGCTAGTCTTGGGGAGGGGACCTAGGATGTCGAGACCCAGCCGGTCGAACGGGACTTCTATCAGCGGCATCGATATGAGGGGGTTCCATACAGTGGGTCTCGGGGCGGTGCGTTGGCACTCGGGGCATGCCCGGCAGTAATCCTCTACATTCCGTTTCACCCCCGGCCAGTAGAACCGGTTCAGGATTCTGTCCCTTGTCTTGTCCATCCCCAGGTGAGCCCCCAAAAGGTGGGTGTGGGCCATATAGACGACTTTGCTTACGTACGGTCTTGGAACGACCAACTGTTCTACCTCCTTCCCCCCTCTCTGTACCACCCGGTATAGTAACCCCCCCTGGTGCTGAAGTGTGGGTACTGTCGGTCACTCACCGAGTCCCGCGAGAGGCCTTCATGGACCTGGACGTGTCCCCAGGCGTGGCGGAGGGCGTCGTCCTCCAGCTGGGCGGTGGCGAACTGTCCTCCCTTGTCGGGGCCTCCCCTGTCGGCCAGGGGGTAGTCGGAGAAGTCTATGAGGGGTGGAGTCTCCTCCCCGTCGGGCAGAGGGGCCTGCTCGGAGGCAGTCATCATGTCCGGAGTCCCCGGGGGAAGGGACACCTTGGACGCGGCGTGGGGGTGCCGTGCCGCCTCTCGGGGGCCTGCCGGGGAATCGTCCGAGTCGGGCGCCGGGTGGGAGGCCATATAGGCGGGCCGGCTACGCAGTCGGCGGGGTCGGACCCGCGTGAGCACGCTCCATGAGTCGAGCAGGGCGTGGGTGTCGTGCCTCCCCACGCGTACCGGTAGGCTGGGGGTGTCGGTCCGCTCGTGGGACCAGCAGGTGGTGCGGAGACAGACCCCCCCTCTCCGGTCGGACGGACTGGCCGTGGGCATGGATACGTCCCCTGCTCCGGGACAATGGCGGGCCAGGTGGCCCGTCTGGCCGCACGTGTAGCACCTCCACTCCTCTCTCTGGGTCGGAGGGGCGGGCCCCCGGCGGTCCGCGATGGTTCGGTTCGGGTAGGCGGGGGCGCGGGAGGGCGGTGCCTGGGTGCGCTGGCTCTCCGGCGTCCATCCGCGCCGCTCGGTCCGCGTCTCACCCCCCCCACCGGGGGCCGGGGTCACCCCGCTGCACAGCCGCTGGGTGACTTGGTGGTTCTCCAATAGTTCCACGAGGTCGTTCACCGACCTGGGTTGGTTCCCGGAGGCCCAGCGTTTGGCCCCGTTGGGCAGGGCTCGGATGCAGCGATCGATCACCAGCCGGTCCAGCAGCGGGGGACCCTCCCCCTCAACGAGCCACCGCTCCGCCAGGCGGACGAGTTGCGAGATCTGGCTGTAATGGGCGAGGATGGCCCGCTTGAGTGTGGGGTAGTGTGCCGCCTGGGCCAGGCTGAGATCCCGGTAGGGGCGTTGGGCGTCCCCGGACAAGAAGGGCGCTAGTATGTAGCCCCACTGGTCCGCTGGCCACCTCTCACGGGCCGCGGTCCGCTCAAAATCTCCAGATATGCCTCAACGTCATCGTCCGGTCCCAGTTTAGTGAGCCGCTTTGTGGGGGTGGCGTGGGCTGGTTCACGCAAGATCCCGCAAGGGATCTGATGTGTGCATCAGACATGCACACAACGACAAACAACTCACCTCAGAATCATAAACGGTAAAAGACACATGGCGGCGTACATCAAGGAAACACACGCATACATCACGCCACAGGCAGGTGCTTGTCCTCTGAGACAGAGACAAGAGGTTCAGGAAACTTGTTCCTGCCTTGTTCCTCGTCTTAAGCTCTCGGCGGCCTCAGATCCATCGTTTGATCTCAGCTGGTTAAAGACACGCTATGCTGTTATTGACAAGGGCGTCCTGATCACATGGGCCACCTGAGGGCTTTAGTGTATGCCATGTCACAAACACAGACACACACACAAACACACAGAAAAACAGACACACACAAAAACAGAAAAACAGACAGACACACACACACACACACAAAGATAGAGGCACAGACACTCAGAGAGGGGGCCCGCCTGTAGGTTGGTGATAAAAGGTGCAGCACATCGCTGCAATTAGGGCATTAACTGCAGATCATGCCAGCTTTGGACCTGATTGGCCATCAGTCATTGGAGGGGGGGTTTGTCTCTAAGGTGCCAAGGATAAAAATGTCTGGGAAAACACAAGAGGGGACCCGGGGGGGGGGGGGGGGGGGGGGGGGTTGAAGGCAGAGTGTGAGCAAGGGGAAGTGATCAGAGAATGAAAGCATAATTGCACGAGTGTGGGTGACTCTGTGTGTGTGTGTGTGTGTGTGTGTGTGTGTGTGTGTGTGTGTGTGTGTGTGTGTGTGTGTGTGTGTGTGTGTGTCCGTGCGTGCCTGCGTGCGTCGTGCGTGCATGTATGCATGCGTGCATGTGTGAAAGACATAGTGATGGAGAGAAACCTATTAAGAGTAATGAATGTCTCCTACTCATACGATCCAGGCGCTGTTGCCAATTAGGTCTCTCTCTCTCTCTCTCACTCTCCATCTCCAGTGGTGAAACCCTGGCCTTATTTCAGGAAGCACCAGAGGGAAATAGTATCTATGGGCACTGAGCGAGCAGCAGACATGGTCACTGGACACACACACACACGCACACACACGGACACACACGGAAACACACAGAGAATTACACGTCTAGATGAACCTCTGTCTAACGACCCATCAGCTGCAAACTGCATCACTTTCAAGCCATAACAGCCATCTTTATTGAAATTGAGGAAGTGGCATTAGTATTTACACTTTTGATTTTTTATTATTGTGAAGAGTAATTTTAAAACCAAAGATTTAAACTTTTTTAAAACCAAAGATTTAAACTTTTTTAAAACGTGTTATATTCCCATCAACACATCATGCCATGATGCTGATCCTCTGAAGGATGACCATATAAGGACACCTATCAAACACACCACTGATGAGCACTGTGTCATAAAAAATATCTTACTACTATAATAGCAGGCTTGTCACATCAGTTTCTCAAAGTTACTCATGTGCGCATGTGCCAAGCAGCCTGCAGCACGCGCAAGTGTATGCATACACCGCAAGCACGCACACACACACACCGCGCACACACGCAAATGCACACGAACATAAACGGAAACGCACACACAAGCGCAGGCGCACGCGCACACACGCACCACACGTCGAGACAAAGGCAGCGACACATACACACAGGCGCGCACACACACCGCACGTCCAGACAAAGGCAGCGACACACTCGCCGAGGTAAAGGTACGCCACACTGAATGCGTTAGAGGCGTAGAAAATCTGCATTTTTGCAAAGGGAACCATTGGTTAAGGCACGTAGATGCGTTACACGCACTAAAGCAGCGCGTTAGGCGCGTTACTGTCCGTTCCCACCAAACGCGACAGGGCGACAAGATCCCATACAAATTGAACTTAGTGACGCGTATCGAGCGAATTTTTCACGAGAAAAAACCGGGGACAACCGGCCCCACACTTTCGTCGGGCACAGGCGGGTGCGTTCACGAGGATTTGTGGCGCAACAAATTCGCTCGAGTTGGAATATTTCAACTTTGACGCGAATTTCGCGTGATGACAGCCAATCAGCGTTCAACAGCGTGGCCACTGAGTGACATGTGTAACGTAACAGCCAATCAGCGTTCAACCGTCAAACTCAGTGCAGTGCAGACCGGGATGAACTGCAGCATGGAGGAGAAAGGGATTGTTGCAGTTTGCGACTCCCGGAGCTCTATATATAATAGTATATAATATAATATAATATAATTGTATATATAATATCACGGCCAAAAGCTCTGTGCGCCTCTGGATGGCTGTAGCGCGGCGCGGGGATTGGGCTTCGCTGGGTTAGTTTACCGGCGTTGCTATGGTTTCCGGTCTTGTGTGTTCCAACGGTTTATTAGGAAGGCCTACCTAATAAATCTCTGTCTAATCAATACTTCATTCACTGCCTCTTCCGTGGTCATTACAATATTATGAATAGACTGCGTCGGGTCCTCCGACGTCTCTCCCTCTTCCACAAAGGGTAAAGACATGCAATGGTGGTTATCTTGTTGTGGCGCGACAAATTCAGCAAAACTTGCACAGCGACAGATTATTTGTGGCGCGACAAAACTTCGGCGACAACGCGAACGGGCGACAAATGTCGCGTTTGGTGTGAACGCACAGTTAGACGCACCTAAATAACGCGCCCAATGCACCTACGCGCAAGGTTCGAAAAAAGTAACCTTTTACGCTCCTACGCGTGACGCTTAGCTGCGATAGTGTGATGGCAAATCTACATGTTGTTACGTTTTTGGTCTATCTATGAACTTAAGTTATGTTACTATTTTGTGTGATGCATATATTGCCTGCCTTCTACTCTCCTTATGGGTCATCTAAAGTGTGAACCTTCTAGGGTCTTGTCATGCGTTTTTATTGCCTGCCTGTTTCCTATGTTTTCGTGTGTTGTAAATCATCTGCCTTGCAATCCTTTGATGTATGGGCCTGTTCCTCGAGTTCCTGGCTAGCGTCAACGAAGCAAAAGGGTTACATGGCACGGCCGCCGACCCCTCCAAATGGCATCCAGGGGAGCTTCAATTGTAAAGATAACCATCTGGTAAACAAAGGCTTTTGGTTTATTGGGGGACACACCCCCTCCAGAACCCAACCGAAGTGAATAAGAACTCATTGATTCGAACACTCTGGACTTCTCCCGAGCGTACCTTTAGAGTATGAAGTAACACGCAAAGAGAAGCTCCCATCTGAGGCCTCAGATTATTGTAATGTTTGCTTGTTTTATTGTTTGTTGATGCATGATGTGATGTATCTTTGCTCGTACTTTTATTACAAATATATATAACCACTTATTGTCAACATTGTGTGCTTTTTGCATCTAAATATCTCATCTGTCTTAGACGCAAACTCTGATGGAGAAATTGCCACGACAATAGCCAATCAGCTTTGAGCTTGACCCGACGTCACTGACAGAGAGATGGAGGACAGGCGCTCCGCAGCGCTCCACAGCTGATATGGAGCGCCTGTATTTGGTGTCCTGACGGGAGATCCTGGCACCAACCCGGGCTAGCAGGTCATCGAACATGGCCCAAGTCATCCGAACTCACCCAGCTGTGAGCGTACGTAGTCTGGCTGAACGGAAGTGGACAGCGTCTATTGCCTAGCGTCGGATTTGGCCGCGACTACTCCCCTTCCGGTTGCTGGCGTTCCCGTATTGTGCTCCCCCTCAAACTCGGAAACTAGGCAATGTGGCGAGTTTTGAAGAGGACTTTGACGGCGCTGTAAAGTTGGCATGTTTGGCTCTTTCCGTCGAAAATTGCAAAGAACTGCAAAAGATTTGCTGAGAGCATTTGCTGAGGAAGAAAGATGTTCTATTTTGCATGGACACCGCTGCTGCTTCCCGGGCTTAGCCCCGCCCTAGACGATTGTGATTGGTTTAAAGAAATAAAAACAGGCCCGCCCAGTTTCCCCACGGATAGACAGCTCGAGGTAGCGTGGCTCCAGACCATTCTACTTGCTGTAGTTTGGTCTGGCTTTGCGAGACTAACACACAAGTGACGTGATCTTAAAGAGACAGTGTCCCTATAACCAGGGCCGTCGGACTGCGGGTATAAGGTACACAGTTGTGGGGGGGCCCAAGGCAGAGGGGGGACCATGGGAATAAAAAAAAAGAAATTATGTCTTTAGAACTTTCTAACATCCCCTAGTGGTAGGAGCCGCACACTGCGCTCAGCGGCTAACTGCTGCTAGGCCATGTCCACCCCCCCCCCCCCCCCCCCCCCCCCAACAATTGCTCTCCCCCCGTCAACAATATTGCGCAGGGGGCTGGTAGGGGGAATTTGGGGTCGGGGGCCTTTGGTACCTCTTGTATACTGGGCCCTGAATTTGGTGCTACGGTCCTGCCTATAACGCAACAAAAACATGTCAATTGCACAGTATGGTGAATTATGTCTATAGAGTCCACCACAAGACTACACTTTGTTGCTCAGATGTAATATCACTCTCCTACTTGAGCCTCCCGAAATGTCTTTACACTTTGTTGCTCAAGCTTAATATTACACTCCTCCTTGAGCCTCCCAAAATGTCTTGCGATATTGATATCCCCCTTTCCCCCTGCGGCCTGTTTTAGTTGTTTTATATTTCTTATGTTTTGTGTGTATGCTATGTGTGCATGTAGGCTACTGCTGCCTGTCTTGGCCAGGACACTGGAAGAGATGTTTAATCTCAATGATGCTTATTATTTTATTATATGATTATTATTTTCAACTAACTGATAGTAGTTGCCTTGTATTTTAAAATGTCAATGTAAAATGTCAATTTTCAGCCCTGAATAACAGTAGAATCTATTTAATAATTGATTTGCATGCATAGTATACTACACTTTCCATTGAGCAATTACCCCTGTTACCATAAACTGACTTATTTTATAATGTAATCAAATGTCCACACACTAGCTGCTTTCAGACACAAGTGTAAGTCCTGATGAGCCGTATGTGTGAAAATCTCATGAATAATACTACCCCTGAGGTAGTTTTTTTGCCGTAGGAAATGTACCTTAAATGTGAATGAGGAGTATATTTTGGTATTCCTCACACCACTTCTGCATGTCATTGAGTGGCCACCTAAATGATAATCAGCCTGTTGCCTATTGTTTGCTGAATGGTTAAAAAAATATTTAAATGTTGGTACTGCTTTTAAGAGTCATTTGTGTTGAACGAATGTTAAACGTTGTAACATTATAGGCAAAATGTTATTAAATTATGCGCTCAGAAATTTGTTACATTATCGACTAGGGTTTCCACATTATTGCTATGGGTTTAAATATAACTAGAGGTTGAGCACAGAACTCACGTCCAGTTAACAGAGTGGGGATTTTCTCCTCCACACAAACCAGCCACTAAATGACCCTCCAAATGAAACACGGAGCTACAGAGCTTGTAAAAATTTTCATTTAATGAAGATGCAGCTGTAGGAGTAGATTGATATATGATAATATATTTAATATATTGGAACTCATATTGTGAGGTGGCTGTGATGGAAGCACGCACCCGACGGAATATTCTTTTGTTTTATTTTATCCTCTTTAGTTCAGTCGCTTTCAAAGACGGTTATCACGTTTGACCCGACCACTGCTCAAATACACCGAGGAAGGGTCCACACCGACGCCCGCCTGCCAGCCACAGATTGAGTCTTCCTCAGAACACACTCCCCTGTCTCTGAGCTCAGAAGGCTGTGGGGAGGGGAGGATTCATACAGAAACTAAATCTCTCTCCTTATCCACCAAATGAAAAGTTACACCTCAAAACTCTTGTGATTTGTCAACTGAATTTCACATTCTCTTTGAATCCCATGGCAACGGACATCATCCGGATGTGAATCAATCGTGAAGCTCCTCTTTCTCTAAGGTTATGATGTGCGAAATGCTCTTGGTTTTTACAGTAAACGCTCCAGTACATGTGTTTCCTGTGGTAATACCTTTTGCTGTGTTTTGCTGCATTTAATCCTGGCCATAAAGAATGCATATAAGAGGTTCCTGACCCCCCCGATCACGGCTCCGCTCAGCTCAGGCTTTATGCAACTTGATATTTGTCCTGCGTTGCGATCCTTCAGCTTGTGTATTTCATTCAGACGCTCTGTGCTCCCTTCCAGGCGGCTAATAATGCAACACAAAGCCAGAGCCCCTCCGCCGTCCTTGTTACAAAGGCATATTTAGGAGAAATTATGATTTATTTATAAGAATTCATAGGTCATACAATTCATCATTGTATTGTATAATTTTCTTCACGTTTTTCAAGTTTTTCAAGGGTTCAAATGTCATCCACATCAAACGATGCAACCACTCTGACCGCTAAAAGACACTACAGGCCCAATTACAATAGCATGTTTAAAAGGCTTTTCATCAGCCATGGATCAATGGAACGAGGCCAGGCTGAAGAAACTGTGTGAAGTGTTGCCATGTCGAGAGGTTGATGGGAGGGAAGCCCAGTGCCCCTCTCACCCCCCACTGGGTCAATCTGTAAGTCCAGCTCCCCAGAGATCCATACAAAAGACCCCGCTGATAAGAGACCGAACGAGGGAACAACCGGCAAATCAAGCTCACTTCACCAGGAACATGTGGAGGAGAGAAGCAATGCTTTAAAGCAGTTGGTGTGAGAGCGTGTTCTGCCCTGAGCCCAAGACTACGTTGAGAGACGGGGAGAATCTCACGGGCATCCCTGTGTTTGAAAAAAAGATCAGAATAACGAGGGGATTGGATGATGTGAAATGTAGGAAAAGGGCAAGGGAGAAAAAGATTACAAAAAGGTGTTGAATGAATGAATGAAAAAAGAATGGAATAGATTTAAGAGTGGGTCATGAATTTAAGGCTTTTCCCGGTCGTCCGCGAGGCAAGTTCCGTTCCTTTACGTCCTATGAGCAGTGTACGCCAGTTATAAGCACCTGGGGTGACAAGAGTAAGTATCGTGAGAGCAAATTTCGATAAAGCAATATCAGAATCGTGCATCAGGGACGGATATCCCTTTATCGGTAGTCCCTACCTCTCTCTTGCCCCAAAACCCATGTGATTGAAACTGATCTTGCATAGCATACCCGGAAGTCCCCTCTCCTGGAAGTTCCGCCCCCTCTGGCTCACGAGTACCACACATTTAGTGTATCCCGTTCCAGGCGTGGTACATCGCTGTACACAGCACGACGTCAACACACCGTAAGATGAGCTCCACAGGTGGCAGAATGATATGTTTTTGTGTATGATGAAGACATCCAGTGTACTAATGATGAGGTTGTTGTTTTTGAGTGAAAGCGATGGGTTGATGTTAGCGTTCGCTGCCAAATATTGAAACTCTGCAACTTGTCTTTATGATTATTCAGCTGTTTATCCGAGCCGAATTTAATCGTTGACGGAACACTTGTGGGACCCAGCACTGCAGGGGTCAGGATGATGATGACACCCTTATTTAGAAAGCTCCACTGCTCCACTGTTTAATATGATTTTCATGCTTTGTTTTGTTTTTCAAAAATAACTGCAGAATTAGACATTAAGGCAACCATAAAAGTTGCACTGATCCATTTTCAATACACGCTGCGGGACAGATTACCAACTATTTATGGTAGGTGGTAAAACATGCTCGCTTTTATTGTATGGAACAGTGCTATAAACAACTGCATCCATAAATTAAGCAGAGACTATAAGATAACTATAAGATTAAGATCTTTGTCGTTTACAAGGCTCCCCCAAGATAGATAATGCATTTGGGGTTCTTAAAAAATGACATGTTGCCAAGCAACATATTAACCATTTCCCAACAGCAGGTTGGATATCTACTTAGTTTGATCCAATTTTCACTGCACAATTCTGTTGTGTGTAACAATTATTATCCCTACTTAATGACCGTACAGATCGACAGTGGGACACTACTGGATGTATTAGCATTTAGCTAATGTGAATCTTTGCTAATGTCTGAGCTGTTTTCAATTTAAGCTTCGGATATGACTGAGCGTTCACGGGCTCGGTGCCACTCGTGTGCGTTTGCGCTAGCCTGTTGTTTTTTATTGCTGTTATTTGTGAGGGAACAAAGCAATTTAGAAATTTGGACTGCTATGAAGCACTCCATCTCAATTTGCAGAGCAAATTAAGAGCTTATGTTGCCCCTCTTTTTACGTGTACTCGAAGCGGCACTATAAATAAATGGATATTATCTTCAACGGAATTAATAGCATATAGCTAGAACTAGGCTTTGAGCAAGTGTCTTATTAGGATGATGGTAAATTAGCCATGGATAAACGTGTGACAATGTTTACCCTGCGCACGGTTCACGTTGTAATTGACAATTTGCCTTTCGTGTTTTTGACACAACCGCAATTATCACAAGACAAAGAGGGCCGTTGGTCAGAATGGTTAGCCTCAACCCGAAGTATAACCGAGTATCACTATCAGTAAAGTGGAGAATAACTATCTCCAAAGTCAACCGTTTTGACTCACACACACACACACACACACACACACACACACACACACACACACACACACACAGATAAACAAACATTCACACAAACACACACTGTTACACACACACATACACAGATATACACTGATACACTCACGCACACACACACAAGCACACTTGCATAACACTATAATTGTATGTTATTTAGCTACTCCACCCATGCTGTCAATAAAAAACCTTTTCACAAGCGTTCCAGGTTAAAAGAAAAGGCTTACGATATATATATAACCGTGCATCACCACATCCGCTCACCGCAGTTCAGCGCGCGCAAAACACCGGGTGGGTAACGACGGCGCTTCTGACCCAAACAATCACACGCTGCAGTGACTGTCAGCCGTTCTCCTGCTCCCCCTTCTGTCTCCCCCCCCCCCCCCCCCTCCCTACGCCGCTTGGCAACCTGGCAGAGGGCACGCAGGGGTCTCCTCCATGCAAATAATCCCGTCCCCTTGAAAGGCCCACCTCGCCGCTTCCTGCCTCAGAAGAAAACAATAAATATGGAGAGACGAAGGAAATGGCAGGAAGCCAGAGAGCAGAGTAGCACCTGTTGCACGACGCCCGCGGCTAGCGTTGCCGTCAGATGTTAGCGGTGGGTGCGCATTAGAAAGACCTCCCGTTTCCTCTCGCTCTGTCGTTCTCTCTTAGTAATTCACTCGCTGTCTCTCTCAGTCCCGTCTCGGTTTATCTTAGTCTCTTTCTGCATCTCCCATGTCCTGCTAGTGTCTCTCGCTATCTATTATTCCTGTTTGCTCTCCCTCTCTTTCCCTGCTAAGATCAATCTTTCAAGCATGTGCTTTATAGGCCGCTCCCTCTCTCCCCCTCACCATCCCGCTGTCTCTCCTTCTCTATCTGCCCCTCTTCACATCTCTCTCTCTCTCTCTCTCTCCTACAGGGCTGCCTCTATTGTGCCTGCGGAAAATTGCCAATCCGGGCTCCACTGATTGAACACTAAAAGCAGCGTTTTATAAAGGAGCTGATTTGCCATTCATTCCCATTCCCTCTCTCTCCCACACTCCTTTTTGGGGCTTTCTTTCCTGCTGAACTAAACTGACTTCCTTCCTATCTCTATCTCTCCCTTCCTAATTCTCTCTCTCGCTTCCTATCTCTCTCTCACTCTCTCCCCCCCCCCCCCCCCCCCCTCTCTCTCCCTCGTCTTTTTCGTCCTTCTCCCTTTCTATATCGATTAGGCTCCCCATGGGTCCAAAAAACACTGGTATCATTGGTGATCAGTTCCCCGGTATATCTCAATCGTCGGAATCTCGCAATAATAATTTGCTGTACATTATCCTGCTTATTACCCTGCTTATTATCAACTATTTGACACCAAATATAAATATATTATTTGATATCATAAGGTCAGACAAGATTAAGGAGCATGTGTACCAAATGTGATAAATGGTTAATTTGGTTGGTTCATGGTTAGGGTAAGTATTTTCATGGTTTTCCAAAACTTTAATTGTACAGAAGAATGTATTCAAAAAGTCCTTATGGTTAACCCAAGGCACAAAGGTTCAGCGTGTCAAATATGGTCTGATATGGGCATTGGCATGGCTGATTATCTCTGACCGTGAGTTATAGCGACCCCTTTGGTCAAAGAGACACCAATCATTTTGGAGACTGTCCCTTTTCCGATTTCCATCTGTGTGCCAAATCTGATAACCCCCAGATGTTCACGTTTGGAGTGGTGATTTATGCCTTATTCACCTACCATAGTAAATAATATTATGAAACATCCCCTAAACTGATGCCTGCTGCAGGCGTTTTCGTAGATAAGGTACATGGTACAAAAGTATTCCAGTATAATCAGAAAGCTAATGACAAGAAGGAGGTTGAAGATTATGACACATAAAAACTGGTTCAGCTCTGTGAACATAACTGTGCTCTTTAATGGAAGGGTGGGAAACTACATTCCTATTCAAGTCTCGCAAGCACAACAAAACAATTGCATTTTGAAGCTTATTATAAGGTTAGGAAATTAAAATCAAGTCTGCTCTCGAGGAAAATATAATCCCGAGAAATCCTGGCCCACCGAATGTGAACACCATCCCCTTCCTCCATTTCCCTGCTCCTGTGTCACAACAATGCGGTTTCCTCCTAGTCTCCCTAAGCCCTGTCTCTACAGCAGCCAGCGCGGCCGGACCCAGACCCATGGCCTGGCTTTGAACCCGTCACTGTACGTTTGTTAGGGCTCTCCTGGGAATAAAAAGACTCCGGAGCCCAGTCCCTCCGAGTCATGGCTGATGTTTGCATGGAGCTGGCACTCAACAGAAACACACTCTGACTAAAACATAACAGTGTATTTGTGTATTTTTTATCCTTAAAAGAGAAATGTTGAGTTTCCTTGTATTGTATTTCTGCTGGGCGTGCTGCTCGTCTGACCTCTGCTCTACAGTATCTAAACAGTTGTTCGTTGATACGGATACTGTAAACACAACACATTTGCCCTTATCATTCCAATGTTTACAGGAGGGGTTAACCTTTGTTTACATTTCATGCAACCAAACCTGTAGATGTGTGAAAATGTATTAAAAGAATGGTAGCTTAAATTTCTCAGAGGCCCATGGTCCCAAGTAGGATGGACAAAATGGCCTTCATGACCTATGCCCTTTGATATCTATATGAGTCTGAGCTTGTCCAATGAAAAAGGAGCATATGTTGATCTAAAAACTAAATATCAGTTATAGGATGTGATTCTATTGATAACATTAGTGAAATCACAATCGATCAGCATTGGCTACAGATATGCCCTGTTTATTTTTAGCTAAAAGCTAGTACAGTATCTGCAGCCAGTATCAGCAGCCAATGCTAATCAATAGTGATTACCACTTAAGCCACCCAGCCACACTTATTCGTGTCACACCGTTTATCAGCCAGTTGGAGTGGACAGAATACTGTTATTCAGTTTTTTTTAATTCTTTATAAAGAGCAAGAGCAAAAAGAGCAGAACAGCATCATTCAGTAGCACTTTTAATCAACCCTAAACGAGTGAACACAGAATGTGCGTTCACAGAGACAGCAGATCAGACATTACGTTATTTCTCATGACGGAACATGTCATGAGGCGTGCTCTCATTAATATAACTAGAGTCTCCGCGCACGCGTTGCGCTCACTCAACCTCTAGTGGGTCATGAGTTTGATTCAAGCCCCAACCACAGCGAGTTCTACCAGCATCCAATGCGGAAGTGACAAACATTGCAGTAGCACCGGGTGGCCACTACGAGGTGGGACCCAAAGTGAGCAATTTTTATTTGACTCACTTGTTAAACAGGCCGTTTTCACCGTCTTATTAAACCTATTTACATCCTGGTCCAAAGAAACATTCTAGCCAGTATGTTTAGTTCATATCTCCATGTCAACACTGAGGGGGGTGAATTTATTTTATTGGCGGTTAAAATGTATGAATAATTAGGGACGCGGCCTCTTGAGTGGAAGCTAGCCGCTGACCCTCACCTCGCCTCGGAGGCTAGTTTTCAGGATTAGCATGCTATCTCAGTCATCTTGACCACGCACAAATCTGAAACCACCCTCCAGAGTAGAAAACTTGAATACGCTCCGCCTTAGCGTTTCCGTCTACACTGCCAAGACGCAAAACTCTGCTCAGATCTGCTCACGTCGCACACACGATTACTTCACATACATGCCGCTCTAATAAACTCACAGGAGTCTTTCCACGGAATGTAAAGGATATGTACAGATAGTATTACTGAACAGAGAAGGATCTGTAATTATGTTTTGGTTTTCGCGGTGCAGATAAGAGAAGAAGGAAGATTCTACCCATGCGCTCAGACATGACAGTGTTGTGTGATAGTATCGCAGCACCACCTAGCCACCTGACATGAATACCCAATCGAATTCCACACACTTTTGCGTCACCGTATGCACGCAGATTTCCTCCCGAAAGCGCTTGTCTAAAAGCGGAATAAAAAGGGAAGACGCGACGCCACTTTTGCGTCTTCTGTTCAGACCGTCATCATGTAAACGTAGCCTTAAAGTGTGTTGGGTGGGTCTCTTGAGAAAGCCATAACATGAATCAGCAGCAGAACATACTTCCCTATCCTCCGTCCTAGCGTCCTGCTGGCCGGACACAGTGTCTTTCCAGTCAAGGGTCTCGGTCTGTGAATCACGACCCGGCCCCTCTAAATTAAACCTGAGGCTAATTTCAATTGACTTGAGGGATGTCTCCCCCCCTGCAACACATAAATATAATAATAATACAATAAAAAAAGAGAAAAAAAGCTTGGCAGCTTAATGCGAGTCCAGCGTTTATCCCAGAAGGAGGAAAGAAACAAGAGACAAGCGAGGACAAAGTGTTTGTCCTCGACCAAACCATATTCTGCTGTTCCTCATTCCCCTGGCCGCCCGCTCCTCTCCAAGAGCCACGCCGTGGACGGCGCTGGTGGAGAGAGGGCTGTGCCGCGGCCAACACATTACGGCGGGAATATACAGCAGACGTGTCATCCATCGTGGCGGGCTGACGCACAGTGCAAAAACGCACCAATCCACAGCAACTCACAGCATGTGTTTACTGAGGAGGGGTTGCCATTTACCAGGGTAAATATGCATGTTTACAAGAGAGAGAAGGGAGCAAGAGATAGAGAGAGAAAGCGAGAGAGAGGGAGAGCGATAGGGGGGGGGGGGCGATTGAGCGATCAAGGCCACCTCCATCATTCATTCAGATAATCTCCCCCACCCTCGGGATAAAAATATAAAATAAAAAGATGATACTTGCTAGATCACTCCGATAGCCCGTCAAGCCTTCATTGTGTGTTCAATTATGCCGCAATGGCACAATTTGGTTAAGAGCAAACCATAGCCACTTAAGAATAGCTAAGTGACAGATATAATAAGCAGGAAGACAACGCTGTCTCTGTACTCTGAGTAAAATATTCATCCGAAAAATACATTTGGACGATGAATTTGTTGGAGGAAACAATCCTTGACTCATTTCAATGGTAGGACGGAAACTTCCCTGGATCCCGTCCCTGGGTGTTCAATCATGTTATTGTGTCTTCATCAACAATGAAAACATAAAGACCTTCTGTGCAATCTGACGTGATTGACTTGGATACCAGAGCGCATCGATCCCACCTACTGCGGGATTAGCGCCACGTCAGCAACTTCTACAACCCCCTGCAGAAAAACCACACAGAAAAATAAAATGTCAAGCGCGTTTGAAGAGCTGACGAGCGCGGCCCGTGGCTATGCTAATGCTAGCGTATTAAAACACAATAAAAATGGCCCTGCTCCACACACTGTCAGTGGCAAGGGTGTCCTGGAACACACTCCAAGGTTACTGTTCCCTCCATGGTTGGCCGCGCTGCCCCCCCTGCACTCGTTACCTGGTATGAGCCTCCACACCTGGAGGGATGCCTTGTTAATTCAAGGCAATCGGGGCAATTGAAATGGGAACCAGCACCATCCACAAACACACACACCCACACACACACACACACACCAACACATACACACCGAAACATACACCCACAGGTAAAACACACACACACCCAGACAAAAAACGCGCCCACACACACAGGCAAAAAACACACCTTGAATAGAAGAATACAGAGTCAGACCAAAACACATATGCAGGACAAAAAATACATACACACTTAGACAAAACACATTCAAGGAAAGGGACAAAATACACATGCACACACATACACACACACACACACACACACACACACTCATAATGAGATTGGCGAGAGCTCTGATTGTCCATCACGTCCCAATCAGATTTTAATCACCGTCACCACGATGATGAAGAAACCCCTCGACTCTCAGGAGGCACCGCCATCCACCGGGGAGGAGCCGTGGGTCCGAACGATGAAGAGGAGGAGGAGGAGGAGGAGGAGGGGTAGAGGTGGAGGAGGGAGAGAGGAGGAGGAGTAGAGGGAGAAGGTAAAGGTGGAGGAGGTTGAGGTGGAGGAGGGGAGGAGGAGTTGGAGGAGGTCATAGATGGGGGGAGGGAAGGAGGTGAGTGGGGAGGTGCAGACACTGAGAAAGCGTTCACATTAGCGGAACATGGAGACTTGACGGGGTCACATGGGCGGAGCTGGGGGAGGAGAGGAGCTTTAGGAGGAAATGACGAGCGCATGGAAGGCATTGTGAAGCAAGAGGGTCTTTGGAGTTGATGTGTGTGTGTGTGTGTCTAAGAGACACACACAGAGAGAGAGAGAGAGAGAGAGAGAGAGAGAGAGAGAGAGAGAGAGAGAGAGAGAGAGAGAGAGAGAGAGAGAGAGAGAGAGAAAATAAGGGACACATAATGACGGCTTGATTGTTGCACAAAGAGAGTTAGATAGAGTACTGAAGAGAAAGGGAGAGATTGAGTGACAGGTAGAGAGAGATAGAGAAATGGGGAGCGATGTGAAGAGGGGCACATAGAGAGGCAGAGGGAGAGGGAGAGACAGTGTGACGGAAAACAAGCGATAGACATATATATTGCTTATTTTTCTTAAAATGTCCTTCATTGTTGCATAAAATATAACATGATTGGCTGGTTTTCCGAGATCAATCGATTTTTTCTTACAAATCCCAAGGTGAGAGAATGTTGTTGCCAAAGACCTACAGGCATTCATGAGATATTTTTGAAATTAAATTCAGTGCTAAAGGTTGGTTGGTTTAGTGTTTGTCATACATCCAATCAAATTGCTGCCTGAGGATTTCTGAGGTTAGGTTATCCAAAGGTTTCTGCAGAATATACAGGCTCATTAAATGATGGGTCTGGCAGCACAAAATGAGTTTGAAGCTAATGAAACATTTACTTTGTTAGCTAATCTAAATGTCTTTTTTCAAGTGGCACATCGTTCAAAACCATGTACCGTGGAGATAAATAAAATGTTAAACGGGCAAAGGAAAATAGATTTCCTCCTTCCTCTAGGCCAGGAACAAAAGAAAAAACAATACAGACTGATAAAATTGTATGTGAACATTTCCCTTGGATTGCTTAAAGAAAAGGTCATCAATGGCATTTAACCAATATTTAAACTCGATTTGAGTATAAAATGCAGCTACTTCTCAAAATCAAGACTTTAATGAGAAAATACTACTATAACAAAACACCAACTTCATTGTTTTATTCATAAATCTTTAACTTGTTCCTCAGGAAATTGGTTATCCACAAGCAATGGAGCACTCATGAATTGTACGTTAGCCTCAATTTGCTCTTCCTTCAGGCTTGTCTAATGATGAAGGAGATTTTAATTTAAATTGGATTACATGACCAGCAACCTAATGGGGCAGGAAAAGTCAAGTTGCATATGCCACCTCAATTGTATGAAGTTAAAATTACTTTTTATTAAATGTTACCTTTTTTATAAGATGATTCATTTTCTCTATTCCAAATTCAACATGCTTTTTGAATGCATGAATGAACAGGTGGATAGCTGAAGGTCCACCGTCCAAACCAGGTTTACCACGCGGTGTGTATTCAACTGCTCATACTACAAACTGTAAACTTGTCTTCTTAGAATAGGTCTTCCCTGCATTGGAGACAATATTTATACAACATTAAACGCAAAACATGGATAGACCCATGCGTACACACACACACACACACACACACACACACACACACACACACACACACACACACCCCCGACTGTAGGGCATTCAGCTGCTGCTGCAGAGGACTACTAATTGTGTGTAAGCAAGCATCATTTAATGACCATCTATAATGGGGAGATAATTAGTTATGGTCAACCACACTTTGACATGGAAACAGAGAGAGCGACCTCAGCACTGGCAATTTGATGAGGCCCATTAGAATGGTGATGGGGAGAGAGAGAGCGGTAGATAGAGACAGAGAAAGAGAAAATTGAACAGAAACAGACAGAGAAAAAGAGACAGAAAAGCAAAGAAACAGAGTGGGACAGTGACAGAGCGAGAGAGAGCGAGCGAGAGAGAGAGAGAGATAGACTGAGAGATGGAGACAGAAAAAAAGAGACAGAGATCTAAAGAGACGGAGGCATAGAATTCTAAAGACGGTAAGAAAGAGACCAAGAGATATAGAGACAGAGAGCAAGAGATAGACTGAAAGTAAGAGAAAAGGAGAGATCCGAATAGTAGTGAAACAGAGAGAGAATGTGAATCAGGAGTTCTCCCCTGGCCCCTAGTGGTGACAGGGGCCGCTAAAGCTGTCGTGACACCTGACATGTTTCATCACCAACCCCCTTCCAGCACCACGGGCCCAAGCCAGCGATGCTGCAATGCCGTGGAGTAAGAACCAAACCCACCAATCGAAACTAAATGGATGCACTTCTAAAACCCCCCACATGTAATTATCACACACTGCAGGGCAAGCCCCAAAGAGGACCAAAAAACACACACACACAAACACACCAAAAATTATAATTGAGTGCTTGTTTTCCCAAGAACAATAGATTTTGCTTTTACAAATCCCAATGTTGGAGGATGTTGTTGCCAAATACCTGCAGACAACCTTTCATTATTAGCTTGTGTACGTCGTCGTTCAGCAAGAACTGGATGCATGTTTTTAATCTAGAAATTATAATTTATAAGAAAATCTATTAAAATAACTACATCAATACATATCCACAAATATATATATTAATATAAAAGTTCCCCAGGCCACAACACGTGCCACATGACGACAAAACAGGGAAAAGAGGCTGCAGACTTTTCCCCTGTTCAAATCTATCCCTATAACTGATGCAAGCAGGGGCCCTAAAACCATCACAAGCCAATTATACGTGCGGGGCCCTCGCCGGCCCCTAGCCGGGCTGATGCTGGCCACTCACTCGTGAACTGCACTGCTTAATCCACACAGAGGAACTAATAGGAAATGTGAAAATAGAAACCACACTCGAGTAACTTTGGGGGATTTGCTTAGATTAATGAATCGTCAGGCTCACTGTCAACATGCTAGAGAGTGCAATCCTTTAGCCTGCTTCTTGGATAGTCTCTCTCCCTAGCTCTCTCTCTCTCTCTCCTAGACCCCAACACACAGATTTGAGCAGATGCGATGTACACATATACTGACAGTACGTGGGGATATACAGTGCATACACACGCATGGGAATGCAATCACACGGATATACCCGCGCAGAAATGCGCACACACACACACACACACACACACACGCACCAATAGAGCAAATGAGCTCCATGCATAGCCATGCGTGGCTCGCTTTTGACTTCATTTTCTGTTTCCCCAATGACAGTTTTCTTATAATTCGTCCAAACAGATTCCATTTGCTTGTTCTAATCTTTCATAAGACAATCCGTACATGATCACCCACCTGCACACACTGAGATTGAAACACAGATAGAACTACACACATGTGATTGCACGCACGCACACACACACACACACACACACACACACACACACACACACACACACACACACACACACACACAC
Source organism: Gadus macrocephalus (assembly GCF_031168955.1). Classification (NCBI taxonomy): domain Eukaryota; kingdom Metazoa; phylum Chordata; class Actinopteri; order Gadiformes; family Gadidae; genus Gadus; species Gadus macrocephalus. The sequence goes on from NC_082385.1 coordinate 13,415,778, forward strand.
ACACACACACACACACACACACACACACACACACACACACACACACACTGAGACGTGGCTTACCCAGATCTGGAAACACAAAAGTCACATGCACCCTCAAACATCCACACACACCAAAACACGCACCCTCATACACACACACACAGACAGACTACTGTTCATACAGTGACAAGTCCTAATGAGCCTACCACACTTTGTCAAAGGCATCATCTTCACCGTCCGCAGGGACTAACAGTACACACACTCACGCGCAACCCAGTGCAAAGGCATAAAAGTGAGCAGATCCGCCAGCAAACACAGTGGGAAAGCAAAGGCTTCAGAGACGACCAGGGAACAAGGTCCGTCCACACACACACACACACACACACACACACACACACACACACACACACACACACACACACACACACACACACACACACACACACACACACACACACACACACACACACAATGTGAGGTCTAGACCCTTTAATTGGACCTCTGCAGGTTCCTACAGTCCGAGCCGCCATTGATGCCTTTGTGGCGCCTAGTAGGACTTTGAAAGGCCTGTACTCCACTCTGACTGTATGTTACCACTCAGGTAGCGGAGGCCCTCTTCTCTGCCGCTCCGGATAAAACAGGAAAGGGGGGCTTTCATTTAAGGCGTTATCCGAAATCGGATAACTACAGCGTTATCCGAAAAGAGAAACAAAAAACAACTCACAAAGACCGGGCGTCGCTACAAAGGAAATTGTGGAGCCATAAGGAATAACTCAAATTTGAATATGAAAGTATAGGGGGAAAAAGGAAAAATTGAGGTACCCCCGACCATTCCTCATCAGCTATTCCCATTGTGCCATTTGTGATGCATTAACATTGAAAAAGGTCATTTTTAAACACAGTTAATGCACTAATAAGCATTATTATAGGGGGGTTCTGGCTAGGGTAGTTCCTAAGATTAGGGTAAGTGGGTAAGGGATATGATTCAGGTTAGGGATACCCCTTACCCCATTAAATATTAAATACATAAATTCCCTAGTAAATATGAACACCATTCCCTTAGCTAAATGAATACCATTAGTACATTATTGTTAGACCATGAGTTAACTGTTAAATAACGGCATTGACTAATGTTGATGATTGAATTTACCCTGATTGTAACCATGTTACCGTGTTGGTTTCTGGTTGTGGGGTGGCGATGTACAGTGTCCATGGCGACAGGGCCCTGCCTCTCCAGGATTAGTAGTCCAAACAGACATAGCCTGGGGAGAGGTTGTTACCACACAGAAAAAGCCTCGTGCCAAACTGGACACATAAGCGCCCGTGATGGATTAAAGCGGGCTGGGGGCGGGTGTGCTGCGGCGGGGGGGATGAAAGGGACAGATTAGGGTCCGGCTTTAATCTTTAGTTCAATATCGACGCGACCGCAGCACAGGATTAGCGGGGGTCGCTTCGCAGGTTGGAGATCGCACCCTTCCGTTTTGGTCTGGATACAAATTCAAGGATGGAGGAGGGGGGGGGGGAACGTAAATTGGACCCAAAGGGGCGGCTGCTGGGTCGTCAGGTGGCCAGGTCTTTTTTTGGTTGCTCGCGATGGTGAGTTTTAAGCAAATGATCTTCTCCTTTACACAGTACCCCGACCCGCCAACCCCCGAGAACATCACACTCTCCCGCTCTCCCTCACTCTCTCTCTCTCTCTCTCAACTACATATTTCGCAAACCTCTCAAACTTTTCCATCTCACTCTACTTCTATATCCTCTCCCGTGGTGCACAATTGTGTGTGTGTGTGTGTGTGTGTGTGTGTGTGTGTGTGTGTGTGTGTGTGTGTGTGTGTGTGTGTGTGTGTGTGTGTGTGTACACACACCCTGTGTGTGTGATGTTACACAGGGTGTGTGTGAAGCGTCAGTGCAGTAGCATTGTGGCAGGAGTGCTTGTAGTTAGTGCATGATGCATGCTGCTTCTGCTTGCTTCTTTCTGCTATCAGCTACGGCCACCGGCTAGCCTCTGTTTGGGGTGAAAGAGGAGCAGAGCGCGTAAGTCTCCTCCTGCCGGTACATAGCCTCTCCACCACCAAGACTCGTACAGTGCCTCCTCGTGGCCTCACACGGTAACTGGGTACCTCGCGGTCCAAGGCTAAACTGTAGGAGATCTCGGAGCAGCAGTGGGCCCCAGAGAGAAGGCGTGCAGGCCCACCGGTGTGTGGACACGCCCTGGCGCCTCTCAACCACTGCCCCAGCCTATGGGTAAATAGCATGGGCGGATGGGGCTCATAGCCATGGCAGGCAACCCATCTAGGAGAAGGACACTCTGATCAAGAACCTGTGGAGATAACCCACATTAGGCAGTCACCAACAGGCCGGTGTTCTGTCTTCTGCAACTCCCTTCCACTGAAGGTCGTCGTGCTTTGCATGCCACTGGAGTATGTCGGGTGGAGCCAAGACAGTGAGGTCAGAGACTGCGCACCACTGCCTTCACTATAATCTATTCTTCTGCGCAGGCCAGCTCCAAATACCCCACCCCCACCCTACCCCATCCCCCCCCCCCCCATAAGAAGTCCTGCGGCGTTTGGGAAGGGCGGCAGGTACAGGTCAGGATGTGACTGGGAGTATCTAGCCCAACCCTGCACGCTAGGCGGCGTGAGAAAGATGGTCGCCGAGGAGTGGGATGGAACAGGGCTCCTCTCCGGCAGCTCCTCACGCGACCGAGCAGCTCCTCCCTGCTCACCCTGAGAGGGAAGGGCCTAGAAAAGGTGGCCTAAAAAACCCCACATGAAGCTCACCATTGCAACCTGGAACGTCCGCACACTTTTGGATTTGCCCGTTGACTCCTCTCGTCCCCAAAGAAGAACAGCGCTGGTTGCACACGAGCTGCAGAGATAAAACATTGATATCGCAGCTCTTATGGTACGAACACACCAAACGCGTACCCGCGTAAGATTTGCGCGCGTAACGCAGCTAAAATGTTGCTTGACCATTTTGTGTCAAAAATTGTCCTACGTACGCAGCTACGCGCCTGTGGCTGCGCTGGATTTGGGAGTCCGAGGAAGGAAACCCAAACGCCGCCGTGTTTGGGTGCATGATAGAGCTTGGATCGGGTTAGATTAAATAATCTCAGATATAAATAACAATAATCGGGTTAAATAACTTCACATGGTGTGTCTGGTGTGTTTCCAGCATTCGTAGTGTTGATCAGCAGAGATATAGTCCGCCAAGACGTTGAGGTTGCTTAGCAACCAGAGACTCTGTCCATGCAAGTGAACGGAGCGTTCCCTCTTCGTCATAACTATCAAACCAAACATCCTTCACATTCACCGAGCGAACATTATGAAAGTAAAATGCACATTTCTCGCTAAAAATGTTTACATTAACGCATTTAATGGCGTAACTATGTTACTATTTCCACCCAGAATAAAGAAAGATGTCAGCCGTATGCTTCTGTGCAAGCGTCACTACTCTCTGCCAGTGACGTCGGGTCAAGCTCAACGCTGATTGGGCAACGCGGCTAATCGTCATGCGTAAAAAGTTACATTTTTTGAACTCCTCGCGTACGCGCGTATATGTACGCGCGTATATATACGCCGCTAACGCGGGTAAAATGTTGCTTTAGCGCATGTAACGCATGTACGCAGCTCATACGCGCGTAAACCAATGGTTCCCTATGGAAAAATTGCCGATTTTATACGTGTCTATACGCGGGGTACGCGTTTGGTGTGTTCGTACCTTTAGCGAAACCCGCTTCCATGGCGAGGATTCTATAACAGAGGTGGGAGAAGGCTACACCTTCTTCTGGAGGGGGCTTCCAGAAGGCTCCCGCCGCCTCCATGGTGTAGGTTTTGCTGTGCGGTCAAGGCTACTTCAGAGGATCCCAGAATCCCCAGTCGGCATCAGTGAAAGACTGATGACCTGGCGCATTCCCCTCACCAACAACCGTCATGCCACCCTCATCAGTGCATATGCCCCAACACTGGATGCTGACCCCAAGTGCAAGGAACTCTTCTATGCCTCCCTGCACTCCGCCATAAATAAAACACCCTCCACCGACAAGTTCATTCTCCTCGGGGACTTTAACGCGAGAGTGGGCTCTGACGGTGTGTTATGGAAGGATGTGCTTGGGCAGCACGGTGTTGGTAAACTCAATGAAAATGGTCTTCGCCTCCTCACTCTCTGCTCTGAGTATCAGTTGGTCATCACTAACACCTTGTTCCAACTGAAGAACAAATTTAAGACCTCCTAGCAACACCCCCTATCTAAACACTGGCACCTCCTTGATTACATCATTGTCCGCCAAGCTGACAGGAAGGAGGTGCGAGTTACCAGAGCCATGCGTGGAGCAGACTGTTGGACTGATCACCGCCTGATCAGAGCCAAATTCACCCTGGAACTCCGTCCACCACTGAGGAAAACACCACCCTGCAGGAAGCTCAACTGTGATGCATTGAAGTCCCCACACTCAGTCAACCAGCTCAGGGAACAGATCGCCTTACAGCTGTTTTTTTCTCTTTTTTTATTGTATTATTATTATATTTATGTGTTGCAGGGGGGGAGACATCCCTCAAGTCAATTGAAATTAGCCTCAGGTTTAATTTAGAGGGGCCGGGTCGTGATTCACTCACACACACACACACACACACACACACACACACACACACACACACACACACACACACACACACACACACACACACACACACACACACACACACACACAATCACAATCACACTGTCCATGTACTGTCAAACATATACAAATTAACACACACACACACACTAGTTGCACCTCCAGGTCCTTCTCTGATTGATTTCTGTCCAGATATGATCCATGTTTTTCAATTTAGGGTCCCATTTTATGTACCCGGGCATAGCGATCCAATAAAAGACCGACTTGCATCCATCCTAGTCGCCTGCGCCACACTAACAGAAACATACGCCAACACAAAGGTACGCTAACACAAACGTATGCTCACCCAGACTGAGCGCCGTGATTGGCCCAGAGCATCCTGATTCTGCGTGCAAGAGTCTAGGTGTCTCATTAGCTACAGTGAATGTGTGTGAACACCTCCTAGACTGTGTATTTGTGTGTATCCATTTGCGATCTTGTGGGAGTGTGTGCGTGTGTTTGTTCTATAAATGTGTGATGCAGGAGTGTGTGTGTGTGTGTGTGTGCATGCTCATGTGTGCAAATGTATTAAATTGCCTCGTGCGTCTCTTGTGGGTTTGTGTGTGTGTGGGTGTGCGCAACTGCGCATGTGTGTGCTCTCAATGACCAGGTTAAAAAAAGGCATGTTGCTTAAATGTCTTTAAGCAAAGATTAGAGACCGCAGCACTTCACTTACAGCCCCCCCTCCCCCTCCTTCCATTTAGCTATTACCGACCACCACAACAGCAGCGCCAGAGAACCCAAAGGACACTTGAGTCAATAAAACAGCCACCATAACGCAGCTCAGCATGACTGAGAACCTTAAGTGATACGTAACTCAACTTAAGATGGCAGCCAAACAATAACCCACCCTCCGCACACACACGCACACAGAAAAACAGAATAGGTGGAGTTTTGTCTGGCGAGCACAGGGACTTAAGTCGGATTGATTTGGTCATTACTCTGCGTCATGGCTGTGGTGGGGGGGGGGGGGAGTGTTAATCTTAATAAAAGGCAATGAACCTAAATGAGAAAAAGAAACAGTCATGGGGCTTGATGATGATGAGTGGAGGCGCGTTCCTGTCTGCTCTCCTCTCCCTCGTCTACCTGCGGATGAATCGCTCCGGGGCTGTCAAGGCACGCCGTAAAAACTGCAAAATGAAGACAAAACGGAAAACTTCTTTTTTTTCTTCTTCAACTTCTTCTTCTTTCAACTTTTTGTTTGAAAATAGGCGTCCTTTAGATGTCTGCTTAGGAACAATATCTACATGCACATCCCCTCCCACCCTCCCTCCTGCTCAGGCGTGTCTTTCCTGACATTCTTTTGTGAAGCCGACGCGTCCGGGGGGGGGGGGGGGGGGGGTGTAGCGGTTATTTGGGAAAATTGTCCAAAAAAAAGTCGGGTCGCCACTGTCCCAGCCGGTATTACCAAGGGCCCGTTTACCCCACGAGCGCCCGGACAGCTTGTTAAATTAATCCTGTGGGGCCGCTGGAAGCTGGATGAGACATGTGTCGGCATGACCTGGTTCTGTCCTCGCCTCGGCAGTGCTGACACACACACACACACACACACACACACACACACACACACACACACACACACACACACACACAGCTAGATCCCAAACCCCCATATGTCTCCAACTTTGAGTCCATCTTTTCCTTTATGTATAGTTGTATATTTTGGTTCCACAGCTAAATTCCCATCAATCCATTATGTCAACATTCTCTCTCTGGGGAGGAGCGACGCAAGCCGCCCTCTCTCCTCCTCTCCCTCCATGTCTCCATTACCAATGATCTATTTCGGACTGAGCTTTTTATTTATAACGAGGATGAGCAATGGAAGTTTTTGACTTGGACTTGATTCTCTCGCCCTCCGCACTAACAGCTGGTCTCCAACAGCCTCATGGATATCAAAGCCACAGACGCAGAGGTGTCACAACGCAAGCACATGTTTTTTCACCGAGGACTGCTGATGGGACAGATAGAAGACCTGTTTTATAATTGTTTTTGCGTGGCCTTGTGTGAACATATTCTTGCTAATTATCGTACCTCATATACCAATTAACATCCCCCCTCTGCTACTTATTGTTCCTGCGTTTGCGTGTTGCTGTAAAATCAGTGGCGTTTGATGGCGACTTCTGGTGAACAGACACACACGAATGCACACACACTCGAGTAGACGAGCACTAAACAGACCTAACTCTTTTTTTTTTTACCCATTGCTGTTTTCAAGCGTCGCATTGTATTTTCACACATTTTTGACACAGACGTCAGCGAGCAGCATTCAAAATTAGGTTGACAGGTTGGATTTTCTTTGGTGTGCTTTCTCACAAACTTCTTTGAAGGCAGACTCGGACTCCAGGATTGGCCAAAAGTGTCAAAATTAACAGAATGGCTCCATTGAAATGGTCTGTTGAAGATATTCATAGCATACTCATATCATGGCAGGATCTGCCATATTAGTGCCAAATCTGCTTTACACACATGAAATACTGCCGTCATGCACTTGGTCAATTATACTTAAAAGATTCAAAAGAAATATACTTGATAGTCCATGCCAATTATTTTAATTGGTAAAACAAACTGACGTCATGCTCACGCATGCTAATGCTTTTAAAAGCCTCTAAAACCTAAAAGGTAATCCATCGCAACCACAGTGTCCACAGTGGACATTGAGGCTGTATTTGTCTTGCTCTGTGGTTACCCCAGATTTGTATCCTCTAATACGAGGGCCCGGTAGGACCCGGCAGCGGCCGGATTAACACAAAGCTCAGCCCCATTCTGATGCAGCTGCAGCCATGAAGCGGGCCAGGGAGAGAAACCATTAAGGGGCTGAATGATGTACTGGGAGCACATCACCATGACCTCAGACATCAGCTCCCAGCAGCCCAAGGTTTAGTCTAAGGTGACGGATTCTGGATGAAAATGGGGACATTTGTAGTTTGGGGCTCCCAAAACTACCTCTGATGTTACTGTTTCAGATATAATAAAAAAGGGACATATTTACGTTTTGCCTATTCTTATCGTGGTAAATATAGGATTGTTATGGGTTAAATATCGTTGTTTTTTTATGATGTGTTTCAAACTTTGGTAAACCACACAAAGAACAATCCAAAGCTACCCGAATTAGGAATCGTTCTATCGGATTGACGGCATATTGTTAATTATCGGTCATGCCTTATGATATAAAGTCGATGGATACACCCCTATGTAGCAGGTTTGCCTTACAGCCTGTTAGAAAGAAATTGGAACAATTGCCAACTATCTTGAAATGAATATCCATCAATGAGCTAGAACCTTTGCCAATTGAAACATCTATCCGTTTTCTAAATCAGATTTTTCTTTTCAAACAGGGACATTTGAGGGGACAGATCCGGTCGTGGACAGGCCATTCGGACCACGGAAATCAGGGACGCTTAGTCGTCCTATCACAGCAACCTAGACTGGAGCGTCTTCCCCTGCATTACCCCTGCGTGATCCTAGCATATCCAATTCATTGAGATGAGATGCCTGCACAGCTGAGAGGCTGGTTACATATATATATGCATTGAATATGTTAAATGTCTTTTTGAAGTTAGTTGGGCGCTGCCTGGCCCTGTGGGCACAGCTGGGTTCAGGGGCCACTGGGGGGAAACTCCTTGGCCTTCGGAGCCGAGGTTTGGGGTTATTTAGTTTGATATAAATTATTAGGGTCATAAACGTGGACATTTATCTGTTTATTTATCAAAAACGAATCCCACTGACGCAAACATTTCTTGTGCATAAACTGGTGCGGAACCCGTAATCTGTTTCAAAGAAACCAAGGGATATACACTTAAATCTTTAACCACGCTGCTCGCTAAGACCCTAACATCGTTTCAAGTGTAGTGGATTTCACTTTGTAGCGCCCCGTGTTAAAGCACTCAGGGGTCATCTGGTAAGTATGCCATCAGAGTGTATCTCCCCACTCTCCCCCTCGCTCCCATTGTGCCTCTCTCTCGGATATATTTGTTTCACAGCATGGCGATGAAATGGCCGCGTCATTCGTAAAACATCGGATTGCCCCGTCTGTCAAGTCAGAGATCTTTTCAGGGGAACAAAAAAAAAGAAAGTTATGCATCATCCGTCTTGAGTCGTTATAGTAGGACAAAATAGGACAAAATAGTTTGTCAGTTTCTTGGGCTATAGGTGGCTTTTGTTTTCTTTCAGCTTCTGTCCGGCGGTCTGATTTTAGACCCAAGGCAAGTTAATGAATCCAAATTTGCTTTACATACATTTGAATTCATATACAGATTTTTTGGTAAAGTATAAATATTGCACTCCATTCAAATATGCATCGTAATAATGTCCTGCTGTAGCCTGTATGGGGGGGTGGGGGGGGATTTCTGCAGCAGAGTGGAATGGAGCCCATACAGTGAAACATTCAGACCCTGGATCAGATGCCACAGTCCACCCATAAATTAAAGACGGACTTCCGGCTAGTTGTTTCGCATTCAGTGGGTGGCTTTGGGGGTCGATCTAATATGAATGTGAAGGTTGCCTATGCCAGCTATAGTTAGCATGAATAGCTATGGAAAGACTTTGACTTTATTATTGAGTTGACTTGTCACTGTATTAGTCCATCTCTATATTGTGTTTCAGCGCACTATAACTCCTGCAGTAATGAGGGTGCAACATCCAATCAGATTTCCCACAGCCTTTGTTTGCTTGATAAGCATTAACTCACAGACACAAGCATTAACTGCAGACATATTACTTGTCTCGGAACATTATTAATAAGGAGCTCTAATTAATGAGGAGCTCCTCCCCATGAGGAGCTCATGGGGATTAAAAAGACAGACTTGTTTCAAGATAGCTTGAATAGCATACCCTATACATAAATATATACACACAAACATATGTTGTATCTTCTTGTTAAGCAGACCCCAAAACACATACACAAAATATTAGCATAACTCTTTGAACGGTGTCCCAAAATAACATACTAAACAGGACACAAAGCTTCAAATCTATCCATTAAATAAACCTTTTATATCTAGCCAGACCCGAAGTGCATGATATGTATATATATATATATATATATTAATGATCCCCACCTAAGGAGAGCTCTCAGCCAGGCCTGGATGTGTGTGTTCCCAGCACTAGGGCTTGGCCCAGTTGGGGGAATGTGACCCACTTTGAGGAAATGATGAAGGAAAATAGAACGTGTGATTACCCCCCCGACTCCGCTCTCTGCCTCTCACTGGATCTCTTTCTCTCCCCCTACTTCTCTCCCTCTGCCAATAGTGGCTCCATACGCGAGGGGCCAAACAAAGAAGGGGACTGCCGTTATGAACACAGGCCCTGTTCGATCCAGACAGGGGCCGGCCGCCATGTGTTTGTACTCTTTTCCTGTGTATTAATACTTTAAGAAGCAGTCAGAATGTGAAGACTCGTTTTATTTGGACGCAAACCGGCAGGCGCAATGTTATACCAGTACATCTAGGGATGCATTAAATGCCGGGAAAAAAGTGTCAGTGGAACGGAGAAAAGAAACGCACAACCTTCATTTCCCCTCATGTTACTGCGAAACAAGAAAAAAAAAATCATCTGCCAAATGCGTCACAGGCATCATCCTATTCTTCCCCTTTCCTGCTGCCGTCTGAAGTGTGATGTGCTAATTTATGTTGGATATATATCACCTTATTTTTCAGTCGCACACAGATTTTCGTTCCACGCTTTGCTGGTAACAAAATTCCCTTTGTGAACAAAACAGTCTCCAGAGGAAACCCAAGCCCAGGCTCTCTACCGTACGGTGAACAGAAAAAGCTGTCCTTGTGACCACCTCCATCCGTCTCTCTCCTCCCTGAGCGCTCTGTCTGAGCGCCAAGCCCTCCTCATCCACAAGACAAATGCGATGAGAGCACCAGGTGTTCCGACCAGCCACCACGGGAGCGTAGCTGCCGATGAGATTCAGGTAGAAAACTGGATCCATTTGTTTTGTTACCGTAAAAAGGCCATGGTTAAATCACTGCAAAAAGAGTTGCATTGTAGCATGAATGATGAACTGTAGTGAAGTGCTACAAATCTTTATCCACTGTTTCGTATTCATTCTATAAGGGGTCTTAAAGGATGAATGGCATGTGAATTACTTCATAACTGAGTAACTGTTGAAAAGACCTACGGAAAAAAGATATACGACTACACCGTGTGCACTGTGCACATCATTGTGGTAAAGACTCGCCCCTCCTTAACAAAACTTAATCTCCCTTAAATACCTTATGATAGTGCTTCTTTCTTTATAGAAAAATGCTAATCCAGATCAAATCCACAGCAAAATGTGTGCTGGACAGCGTAGCGGCTATACCTTTAAACTACCATCTGAAAGATTAATGGGTTCAATCCCCAACGTCAAGCTTCTACCTTCCCCACCTGCAGATCAATAAGCTAGAGGCCGAGTCAATGGTGTGTTTGAGATGCATCGTACACCATCCGCACAAGTTGCTAATCTTAATTCCTTGCAACATTTCACAGAGCCACGCCCCCTTGTGGTCATTTTTCTCTCGAATTTAAATGCTCTTACGCACTTGATTACACTGCTGCTTTAATCCGGTTTAAACCAATGTATGCATTACACAGCCTTGCTGAGCGTGAAATACAATGTAAAGGGTTGTTTGTTTTCGAGCTGGTTTGCTAAAGAGGGTAATGTAGTTAACAATGACCAGCCAATGACTGGCCAAAAAGCCAGGAAACACACACCATAAGCTCTTTTCCTGCTTCTGGCCTACATGACATCTATCGCTATTCATCACAGTTCACTTTGGATTAAAACAATAACAGCGAGCGGTAATAGTAAATGATTAGTTGGATGGTGAATAAATGATGGTCCCGGCGGGTTTGGATTCAGCAGAGATGGAGCTGATGTTTTTTAAATAAACCCCCCTGCGAGCCGCCAACAGGGCGGCGTGTGAAGCATGCAGAAACGTTCCGATGGCATTAAGCCGTTGAATTCTTCACACACTTCTGACAAGAATGAAAAAGAACAGGCTTCTCACACACCACAGCAGTCTTGGGAAAAAAAACAGTGAAACCGTTATTTGCTATAATCTGAATGTCCAAGTTAAACATGGGTATACTTTGGCACCTTGTCGGAGCCTTTAACCCCTGCCCATTGCTAAGTTAGTGCAGAAGTGCTCTGGAAATGTAAATAAGGTCACAAAGTCTGTGAAGAACCTTTTATTTTTCAACGTGCAAGCTGCCCTTTGGACCCATTATTTATATTTTGCAATATTTTATTCCATACGCCGATTGCGCAGTGCTCGACCTAGAAGACCCGGCGAGGGTACGATCCTCGGTAACAGAATAAGCCTCAGCCATTAAGGACGCCATACAGAGTAAAGAGTAACAAACAATTCACTGTTTACCACACAAAGTGAGCCTGAAGTCGTTACCTTTATTCATACAAATAGATTTTATTAAGGCCTTTTTTATTCTTTGGAGATATTTTGCTCTTTGTATTCTAAATATTTTCAACAGAATTGTAATATTTGCATGACTTTTTCTTATTCCATTGTAATTCAATCCAATAGTTATGAATATTTATCTCTGTATTCTTTGACTTAAGACAAGTGAACTTATTGCAGTTTTTTGCGCTATCAAAGAATAGGCTGAATAAAAACAGGCTTTGAGCATCCTTTGGCCCCGAGCTCTGCCTCTGAGAGCTGCTGATCTTCCAGCCCTGCCGCAGGCTCCTGCAGGCCCGGAGACACGTTTCAATTCTGGTGACCATCGCTGCTGATACCCTGCTATCATCCTGATGATTGCGACTGCGTGACTTCCTGCCTCTGGATTTGTGCTCTTAAGCAGTACGTCCAGCTACTGGCCTCCTCGACCACTCTACCTCTCTGATTCCCTTGCTGCTGTCCAGGTAAAGAAGTGACCGCTTTGCTTTTCTGATCACGACAAATACAGTTTTGGATTAGCAGTTAAATCTTTTGATATATTTACATTAATGTTTAAGTATAACCTAAGTTCAAATCAGTGTTACAGTTATGCTAGGCTATGGTTTCTCTATACATGCCCAAGTAATACACCAAAAGGAAAAACAAACATCCGAAACATGATGAAAACCTTGGAAAGTCCTGTAATTCACCTGTATAGTCACTAGGCAACAACCATAGAGGGGAAACAATACCACCAGCCTCTTTGTTTGCCACAGATGACAGAACAATAGAGCATGAAGATGCCACCGGGTTTTGGCCCAGTTGAGGATATAATTTAGACCTATTTTCCTGGCCGATCCCCTTCCACGGGCTTCTAGAAATACTCTCAAACTCTCAGCTGAACCCCCCTCCCCCTTCATTGTCCCGGGTTGTGTTGTCGTTTCATTCAAAAAAGGCAGGTCTCAGAAGTGTCACAAACAATCGCGCACTCGTGTCGACTTTACCATGGTGTTCGGAGAGCTTGTCTGGTCGAGCTAGCCTCTCCCAGTGACTCACCCTCTTCCCCTCCCCCGTGGAGTCTATGTATCAGTGGCGACTTATGGTTGTTGAAGTGAGGGTGGAAGGACTGTGTGCTTGGTTGCCATTGGCCTGCTTGCACTGTTAGTGGCGTATTTTGGCATAAGTATGTCAGACTCAAGTTGTTTCAGGGTCTTTTTGGGAACTACAAAATAGCAGGGAGCGATAATTATGTGAATTGATACAAATTATACTTTGAAAGCTGGTGGGCAGCATGTCTTGGACTACAAGGGCAGAAGGAAAGGATGCAAAGCCAATTAGTCAAAGCTGGCCTGCTCTTGATTTGTAAAACTAAATAAAAAAATCTGGGCCTAGCATTGGGCCTATTTTTGCCCTCAATGACTGAAGCTATTGGTTGTAATTTGGCTCTCTTTATTTTCAGCTACAATTGTTAAGAAAAATGCAGGCACAAGACCAAAAGTGATGCAATTTAAAATGCATCATGCTCTGAATGCTATCAAACAGAATGTTCAGAGTAACAAACAACAACAAACATTATTTCACAACTATTTGCATGGGCTGTAAGCCTAACATTGTTTGAGGCAAATGTGGATGTTAATGGATGTTTCAGAATGTTGGTCATGGTGTTAAGCCAATTAAGATTGAGGGACTTCATATATACTGTAGACCAAGTCAATCCTCCTCGCGGGCTCCGCAGCCCGGCCACAAGCTCCGCAGCCCGGCCACGTGCTACGGCAACGCCAATATCACAGAGCCGCACTGTACCACAACGAACAGTAGCGCACCGCTCGGTGGAAACGAGTCATACGACTGAGCGGGTTTGTTGGTTCTCGTAGCCTAGACTTGAGGGGATAAACCCTCCCTCCAGGCTGCTCCACAGCCAGGGCTGCTGTTTATTGGTTCATAGCGCAGCCATGAGCTATGAACAGACATAGGCGGGATCCAGATCCCTTAGCTAGTCACACAAGGAGGACTTTCCTCCCCTCTCCCATTGAACCCCATGTTATTCACCGGCCGCCAACACTTTCAGGGAAATTAATGGGAGTCAATGGAGGCTGAGGGACGAACGTCCTCCCTGAAGTAATTGGCAATGGGCGATAGGGGGTGCTAATGTCCCTTCACCGAGGGAAATGAACATTACATATACAAAGGCATTAAAATTGTAATATTTAAGGGCATTAATTCATTAGTAGACTGGGCAATCTACATTTTTTATTCTCAACAATGTTAAGGAGGATCTTCCTCCCTCTCCTTACTGGAGATGCCTCTACTGCTATGTATATAATGAAGCACAGGAGGGATCTGAATCCTACAAATGAAGGGAGATGGAAGGAGTGCTGGACAATGACAGCGGACGTCGATGAAGAGGGAGAGACTGAGCTGTCTCCCTGCCCCCCATGGAGGAAGCAGCAGGGTGCTGAGGAAGGGAAGAAAACATCTGCTCAGGAATAACCTAAATATATACTGTATATATGTATGCATAATATCCTGACAGAAACATAACAGTGAGAAGCTACAAACCCCAGCGTGTCTATTCCAGCAGAGGAATGGTAAATCAGGTGAAAAGCCACTCTGCTACGCATGGCTTAGCAGAAACAGACACACTTTAGCACCGGCTAATACGCTAATATTCATCATCCCCGTGAAACGTGGAATGGAAGGGTTCACACAACCAGGTGCTGGATGTAAATGTTGATGCATTATGTTAACCGTGAAACACGATGTTTGGCTATGTTAGAAGACATAATTTGCGTGGTTGTGCAGTGTTTACCATTTGAGACAAAGGGCGAACGACCAGTCAAAGCTGAAAGCTGAAACAAAAAGCAGAGATATGTACATGGCCAAAAAAGCGATTTCGCGCTAAATAAAAAGGACTGGGATATTGATTATACAACGGTACACAGGACAAACAAGGGGGCTGTTTTCGACTATTGCCTGGAGAATGTGCGTGATTCAGAGCTGGCCTAAAGCTTTGCAGAATAACTCGCCAAGCAGTGTTAACTTCCCCAATTAGGGGAGTAATGATACATGTATTCGTATTGAACCAAATCGGTACGGATGTCACGGTTCGGTACATGGATTTACACGGAGAATAGACGGTATACAATTAAATAAAACTGCCATGCAAATTAATTAATGTAATGCATAACTAATGTTAGATACGTGAGTTCTTCAGGGACAACTAAACTGCAGCACTGATTTGCGCCTATAGCCGAATTACACATCAGGTTCTCTGACGTCTCTGGTATTTCCACAACGAGACTCGCAGTGGGGGTTATCTCAGCCATGGCTGAGAAGGAATTGGGGGAAAGGAACTTTGGCTTTGACTCCCTGAAGTACATGAACCGGAGAAAGGGATCAGCCCGCTTCCGAGGCACCACCGCATCGGCGCTGCCCGCTGCGGAGCTCCGGCGGGAGACAATCGCGGTCAATAATCGCGTCCCTTTCTCCTCCATGTCGCAGTTCAGTCTACTTCACATTGTTGTGGAAGTGGAACCAGAAGAACCAGAGATGTAGGAGAACCCAGCGCAGTCGTTTGAGATCATAATATCGTCTGGAAGCACACACAGCTTTTGGGCGTGATAATGTATATTATATGATCTAGACTTATTCCAGAATATTTACAGAATACGGCCAAAAGCTGTGTGCGCCTCACCATTGCGATACATCCACTGTAAACACGAGCACATGGTACCATGGCTGACAGCTTCTCAGAGCCACAACACCACCCTCCACTTTTTCGCCTCTAAAAAAACGGCACGTTTGTGGGAAGCTCATTGGGGGACTGGCTCGTAGTGGCTGTTATTCTGTGTACTTTGCACTCTCATAAATAAGACATGTCTGCATTTTCAGTTTTATAACTGATTGTCTAATTTTGTTTACAAGTTACGGATGGAGTCTGGAGATGATGTGGGGTTCTTATTGTTTACAGTTTACATCTTAGATTACACAGTTCAGGCTGTTGCCGCTAGCTCAGGGGAGAGACTTCATGACACTAGGTGGTACAACCTGAGACAAGCACAATAAAAAAAGAATAGCCCTCTGCAATTCTGTTTTTTCTTTTCCCTTCATTGTACCGAACTCGTACCGAACCGTGATGTCTGAACCGAGGTATGATCCGAAACGTGACTTCAGTGTACCGTTACACCCCTACCCCCTATACGTTTCCTGGACTTACCGTGACATAGACTTTCTGTTAAGCATTGAAGATATACATACAATGAGGAAATGGTAGCAGAGATATTGGATTGAGGGATGAAGGGTGAGAAATGTGTTGGATAGTTGAAGGATATTCAGATAACACGGGAGGGAGAGAACGATAAGAATATAATTGCAGAGTGACTGCCAGAAAACACATCCAAGCCGCTGATTTACATTGGATTTCGCCTTTGGCTAATGCAATTTCCGAGCCAGTAATCTGTGACAGAGATAGAAAAAGATGATGTTTGTAAGGAAAAAACTTTTACTGGATAAGTAGCATGCTGACAAAACTGTAATTGTCTATTATACAAATATGTGTCATGTATTCTCCCACACGTAACACAAGGAACTATGTTTAGAGATGACTTGTGTTGTCCATTTATGGTTTGTTGACTAACAAGCAGCTACAACAAGATAACTAGAAAGATGGGAAATAAATAAAGCTTCTCTGTAATAGCCTTCACCCAAAATATTTTTTTATGTTATTGAAGAAAAGAGAGGATGGCAATCACGTAAATCATCTTTACGTTCAAATGCTTCGGACTGAGATTTGTTTCAGTCTGAAATATTTATACTAATATGCGTTATTGGGGTACAAGGGGGTCCCCACCGTCTTTAAAACCTGACGGTCAAGGTGAAAAAAAAGAAGAAAAAGCATTCCTCTCAGCTGCCACTCTGAACCCAAACTGTCGAGTCAGTAGAGCTCAGTTTTAATTTCCCTTTTCTCAAGTCCTGTTCGGTCGCTCCCACCGCGGATGCGACGGCTAACAGGTTGCGTGTGGCTGTCAGGGCATCAAGGCGCCAGTGAGTAATGATGGTGATCAAACGGAGACTGATGTTCGCTGTCACAACGCGTCCCGTCTCGCCTGCTGCCCTCCTCACCGGGGCCCCTCCCAGAGAGCACCTCCTAAAGCGGCGCCGTGCAAACGCAGCGCAGTGGGGCCTTGTGGGTAATGCCTCCCAGGAAGTGATTCATTGGTTTTCGTTACCGCCGTCTGTGTGTAACGAAAATGCCGCATAATACGTCCTTATAAATCCACTCAGACTGTGAGGGGCCGGATGCGTCCCACTGTGTTTTAGAGTAGAAGAAGAGGAGGAATATTAGTATTAAATGCGCTGGCTTGTTACACTTTCCGGTCGTATATTGTTCAGTAGGCCTATTTAATATAGGATTTGAAGATTGAGCACATTTTAAATGTCAAGGGACCACTGACGAAGCGGCATATTAATGAAAATAAATATGAATTAAGTTTTCACTATTCTGGTATGGTAGCTCGGGCTGTTTTATTCCGCATCAGCTTCTCTCACTCTTCTTATTATTTATTTTTTTCTTGGCTGCTGACTTGGAGCTTTGGAAACATAGCTGTTTGCGATTCACAGCCTCTTGGTCACTGTGAACCAGCCCTTCAAACATTGTTCCCTTCTGTTGCGGTGTGGGTGGTTGTGCGCTTGCAGATTTGTTCATTAGGTTTCCTTTATGGATGGCAAAAAAACGATGTCATGAATAAAACTTAAAACAAAATCAGGATGATGCGTTGAGAACAGAGAGAGAGAGAGAGAGAGAGAGAGAGAGAGCATTAAGATGGCAACCCCACTCACTCAACGGAATAAAATCTCAACGAACACCACACATACAGTTGAACAACAGAAAACACCTTATCAAGAGAGGAGGAGAGGGCTTGCTTTTCCCACAAGCACTCCCTCTACCACATCCTCCTACCCCAGAACCACCCCCACCATCACCCCCAGCCAGCAGAGAGCAGCAGCCTGAGCACGAGGGAGCGGGGGGAGGGGCGGCTCCGTGGGGAGCACTAAAACATGAGGGGGGAATCGATAGGGGCCCTGATGCAGAGGGAAGTGGTGGTCTCGACCACTCCCCTCTGTGTTGACATTTTCACTGAACTTCTATTCCTCTCCCTGCCTCACACCGATAAAAAAACAAGTGAATAACAAGACGTGTGCATGGAGAGGGAAATAAAGAGAAATATGTTCACGATATAAGGAAGCATCTCGGGAGAGGCCCAATTAAAGGGTTCTGATGAAGCTCTTTATAAAATCCACACCTCTTCAACTCTGGGTTGTAAATAACCTTTGAACTTGAACTTACCTGCATCATGCTTTTGGATTCAAGTTCAGATACGTATTGCTCTTGGAACACACATTTTGACCAAAATGGTCAAGGACTCACCCTGGCCCCGGTAAAGCACATACCTGTACACGTTGTCATGTCAACAAACAAGATCCGACATTTAGTCAGTTAGGGTGCACTCACACTAAGCCATCTGGCCGTGGCCGTTGGCCGTTTTCACACCTGACCGTGCTCAAATGGCCCCATTGTTCTCTGGCCTGCACTCACACTAGGCCATCTGACCGTGGCCGTTGGCCGTCGCAACTGTGGCCTGGCCACGGTAGGCTCTTGTACATACGTCATCACGTCGAAAGTAACACGTCATCACCAAGCGTCCGCTGCATGGACCATAATAAAGTCTGCCGCCAGACAGAGTTTTAACAACAAGGGACAACAACACAGATAACACAGTTCGCACTTTGCTGAGTCTGTTGCTTATTTGGATATATGTTTACCGTTTAATGGGAAAGAAGGCTTGTCGCCTTTATTATGTCCGTGGTCGTCGCATGGACTATACATCATCCAGCTCATGACGTATAGCTCATGACGTATAGCTCATGCGTGTCGGCTCATTAGCATCTGTACCGTAGCGGCCCGTACCGTAGCAGCACACCTCTCCCAAGTGGCCAAATTGGCCTGGCCTGGCCAGACTGGCCACACTCACACTGGCAGATTTGAGCACGGTTAGGTGTGAAAACGGCCACGGCCACGGCCAGATGGCCTAGTGTGAGTGCACCCTTAATCATTGCACCATTCAGAACAACATTACTCTGAAGTCTAAACAACAATTCATTTTTAAATGCGTTTCACTTTGTTCATAATTCTCTACACCTTGTCATATTTACCCTGATATATTGCATGTTTAAATATTCAGAAAATATATTCTTAATGCAGTCAATATTAAATGCCAATTAATTTCAAAGGACAAACTAACTTTGTATTATTTGCCGAGATGGAGGAAAGGAGACGATGAAGTTTTGCTGAATAATAAATTCGGATTCGCTGTATGACCCTAGTGTGCACACACACACACACACACACACACACACACACACACACACACACACACACACACACACACACACACACACACACACACACACACACACACACACACACACACACACACACACACACACACACACACGACTTGTGTTATCTGCTTGCCGCAAAGTCTAAAGAGCTGGTTCAAGGAAGTTCAAACTACATGGTTACTATTCATAGTAATACAGAACAAATAGGCCTCCATTTAAAATAAAATCCACTGGAATGGAGATTTCTACTTCACCTGATTTATAACCACACTCAAAATCAGCCCCTTGATGGGGAACACTCCAAACAATTGTGTATGATTTAAAGTTCAAGACGTTAGTGAGGACGTGATTATGTGTTTGGTTGAAGTTGGTGCGACATTGGAAGCGGGGAAAAACACGAGTGGGTATTCTGAGCACCAATTACCCATGTGTGCTCGAGAACGCTGACCTTTCCGTGTCCGGGCTCCATTTCGGCAGCCCGCTTTCCCCGACCACCACCCATGAATAAACAGTTTATTAAGTGTTTATTTTTCTTCCCTTTGCCTTAAAGGTTAGCCTATAGGGGTGTGCCTTATTGGTGATGCACACCAGGCGTCACACAGTAGAATATGTTTAAAGTTAAATATGATTGATACCAGACGACAACATCCATCATTCAGTGTTTGTTTTTTGTGCTCCTCTCTCGGGCTTGAGACCGTTATACCTAGCATAACTTGTGGCATAGGGCTTTTTACTTTGTGATACCCCATTCGCAATGACTGCCTCCTTTTCAAAATTATAGGAGCATAGGAAGTGTATTGATAGTAATGGTGCTTTGGTCATTGTTGAGTTATTAATCGTAAGTGTTTGCCCTGGATGAGGTTGTGTTTGATACTGCCACAGGGTTCTCATGCGAGACGTGGAAAAATAATGTTTTCATTAGCCTAGGTAACGGTATCTTTGTTTGTTTAGGATTTTACATTACAAAACTCTCTGTGACTCTCTCGAGTCACAAACAGTATCGCCTACGAAAAATACCATCATGAACCACCCTGTTGGTTTTCATCCTGGTTTCCTCATGTTGAATTCAAACTGTGAATTGATAGCCGCGGGAATTACATTGGTGTCCAATTTGAATGTCACAAAGACATCTCTCAGTTATGCCAATTAGAGGCCAAGAATATTGTTGGTACATACATTAACAATAGCCTTGATATGATACTGCTATAACTCAGTTGAAAGAAAGCTCAAAACATTACAAGCAGGAATGAAATCAATGGAATTCATCATGCCTCACTCTATATGCTAATAAAAACGAAAATAATTAATTAATCAAATTCGTCCATGCTGTATACATAGCAGGTATGTAGAAGGAGAATTCTATCATCATACTAGAGAACCACAGTACTGGTTTGGCATGTATGTTGGCATACAGCAATACTAAGGTATTGGAAATGACATCTGACATCTGTCAGATGTCAGATCACCACTATGAAGAAAACATTTTGAAGATTGCATTGTCATCTTTGAATTGGTCCCAATGGATAATTGGATAATGCACCAGATTTAAAATGCTCTTCATTTTTTCGATCAATTTGTACATGAATTGCAATATCTTTTTTTAAAAAATTACCCAGTCATTGAGTTGCCACTTAATGATTTGCGATTCAATCACGTTGAAATGCGTTCAATTACTAGTGTTACGATTTTCGACCATTAAAAGTGTTATTATATTCATTGCTAAGCACGTTCCAAAGGCTGCCCCCGCCTTTTGAACGAGCTGCAGCCTGCAGTCAGAAACGCACCTTCCATCACCATTTTTTAAATCTCGGCTCAAAACACACCTTTTCTCCCTGGCCTTTCCGCCCCTTTTGTGATCTGTCGTTTATTTATATGTTTTCATCTATGTCTATGTATGTGGTATGTGTTCTTTTATATGCCTCTTTGCACCATGTAGGCTACGGCACTTTGGCCAGTGAAAACTTTTTAAATGTGCCTTATAATACATTTTACTTACTTACTATTACACCGCGGCATGATTTAGTTATTGTACGTGTTTGTGCGTGCGTGTGTGCACATAGGCCTACGCACACTTGTGTGCATGCGTGTGTGATTATGGTCCTCCTGTTTCATTAACTAGTGTTGTGGCTGTCATGAGCAGCCGACCAAAGGCTCTCATCTTTCAGAGCAGATATGAGACGTTGATTGTTTTAGAACCCGTAGATGGTTTGGAAGGAGAAGCACTTGTGGAAAAAGGAGTCATCCACACTTTCAGAGGTCAGAAGTCAACAATGTGTCTATATGAAAAACGTAAAATTTTTTGGAAAATAGATTTTAAACCCAAATTAGCAGACATCATGGATCGATGTTAATCACTATGTTAAATTAATGTAAATTAATCAGCAAGTGCTCTTTAAAAAAACAAATATGCAATAATAAAAAATCATCCATACATCCGTACTGGTCTTACATCTCTATTACTCAACCAGTTAGGGTCCGGCATTTAGGGGATGGTTAATGCTGTTTAACTTCTGTTTTTTAAGCATTGGTTTTGTGGGTAAAAACATAAACGAAATCCAAGAAAATTGGTGTGCTGTGGTTTATAGTCTTCGTAGATACGCACATTCAGGATATTATCTATTGGCCATGTCAAATGAGACTTCGTATGACTCCTTATACATTACCGGCACGATTAATTATTAAGTTGTCTCAAGTTGTAAAGCAAAGAAAATGTAACACATTTACTTTCAGAATTTTACTTTGTTCATCATCAAGGATTTAGGCCTAACTAAGATATCGGTGTATCTGTAATTATTTAATTCCCATGTTTCTCATGATTCCTCATCTTTTGATAACCGTAATGACCTTTAAATTGAATCAGATTAAACTGAAGAAACAATACCACAGAAAGCCAAGACTTCTAAAATAAGGTAAGAGCTGGCATCTGTCTTAAAAGTAGAAATGTATTTTTAGACAGGGTGATGTGCTTCAATCTTTCCCTTTCTTCAGCCTGAATGTATTTATAAAAAAATTATGATCTAATCTAAAAAGGCAATTTCCCTTCCCAATGTACCAGACAAACTGTGCTGTGTTTTTGATCAGCTAAATTCATTATTTCATCAGAGACAAACCTTTAGGACCTTATTTCCGAATTACAAATTTTCTGTCATAGTCAAAGGTTTACCCCTTCTTTCAAAAACAATGATTAATACTAAATGTTTTCACATTTGCGTTGTGCAATATACATCCGTCAATATACCGTATTGTTTAATGAAAACACACTCAACCATAAAATTATTCAACCTATAGTAATTTCTCGGCAAACCAAATGGATAATAGCCGTGCACTTTTTAAATTTCCACTAAGCCCACTAATAAAAATATCTGACAAAGTATAATAAAATAAGGCAATAAATTAATATTGCTGTACCTGTGAACACAATATTTTATTATAACATGTAACTAAGTGAAAATTAACTCATTTCAGGAGTTGTCTTTGACTCCGTGGCTGTAGTGTGATGCATTGTGTTTGGGATATATACAGTACATTTTCGTTGTATTGATTTATTTCTCATATGGTGCGGCCCTGTCTTCATTACTATAGTAGCATTTGTAATATTTTCCTCACCCTGTGTAGCTGGGCATCGTTTCTCTCTACGTTTATTGTATCCATCGCTGGAGCATTTGTCTTTCTGGGCTTTAAGGACTTTTTTTCCAAAGGCACATAGGAAAACAGGGGAGATGTTATGTGCATTATGCTATTCCTATTTTATTTATTTATTCCATCTCCTTCATCTTATTTAGCTTTGTAACAGAATTTTGCTCACATATGCCCGTGGCACTACCAATTGTTCCATCTCTTCTCCTCCCCTCTGCACTACCCTATAGAGTAATCCCCCCCGTGTGCTGAAGTGTGGGTAGTGCCGGCCACTCACCGAGTCCCTGGATACACCCTCATGGACCTGTACGTGTCCCCAGGCATGTTTAAGGGCGTCGTCCTCCAGTTGGGCGGTGGCGAAATGTCCGCCCCTGTCCGTACGTCCCTCGACGGCGAGGGGTACGTCGGAGAAATCGATGAGGTCCGGGCTCTCTCTCTCTCTCCTCCGGAGGGGGTGTCTGTTCGGAGGCGGTCATCGTTTCTGGGGTCCCCCGGGGAATGGAGTCCGTGGACTGCCGTGTGGTTTGCGTCCCGTCTTTCGAGGGACTCGTCGTCGTCGGAGTCGGACCAGGATGGCGGTTGTTGGGCTGCCATGTAGACATGCCGGCTACGCAACCGGCGTGGTCTTACCCGGAGACGTCGGGGTTGGGGTGTCCGGAGCTCTGCCCCTAACAGTCTTCCAAAGATGGGGCAGTCCCGCCCAATTAAGAGGCATGGGGAGGTTTGGTACCACCCCGGCCTGAACCGTGAAGGTTCCCTTCGGGGTTTGTACTGTAATGCGGTTTGTGGGGTAGGTCTCTGTTCGGCCGTGGATGCAGCCCACCGCGACCTCATGTCCGAGGTCTCCCGTCTGCCAGTCCGGATTGGATCAGGGTATCCACACTCCCTGAGTCGAGGTGGGCGTGGGTGTTGTGCCGCTCCACCCATACCGGCAGGCTTGGGGCTACAGTTTCTCATGGGACCAGCAGGTGGTACGGAGGCCAATATGTCCGATCTGACATACTGGCGGTGGGAAATCGTGCCGTGTGCTCGGCCTTTAAGGGGATTGAGATCACCTGGGGGAAGGCGGCGGCAGAGGGGTACTCTGCCGCCGCCTTCCCCCAGGTGATCTCAATCCCCATGATTGTTTGTGCCTGCTTGATTGGTGGGCGGTTGCAGCCTTGTTGAAGGGGATGTATCTCCCTTGGACTATTTGTCCATAGGGAGGGCGCTGTTCAGAGCGTTGGCGAGTTTCCTCTAGGTCCGCCGGCGCAGGGTTGCTGCAGTGTGTTTAATGTTTTAAACACACACAAAATGTGCATTTGCTTAAATAAACAGCTTCAATTCAATTGTATTTGTATAGCCCTTAATCACCATTACAGTCTCAAAGGGCTTAACAGGCCAAATATTCATGACACCCCCCTTTACCCAAGCCCCCACACGGGCAAGAAAAAACTCCAAGGAAGAAATCTTGAGAAGAAACGCATAGTAGGGGGTCCCTTCTTCCAGGGATGGTCAGGAGAGCAATGGGTGCCACAATTGACATACAGGTAAACTAAATACATGCACATCATAATAAAATGGTGAATGGGATCTGGCCGGTTATCCATGAGGAGAGTCCAGGCGTCCAGTCCAGCACCCGCAACACGCTAGAACAGACAGAATAGTGAATTGGAACGGAGAAGAACATAGTGGGAATGTATACTGTAATAACAAAAGCACAAGCAAATAGAGTGGTCATCACGTTGCATCTGTCATTTTCAAACTCCTATGTTCCAAATGCAAGATTGTAGAGGTGCGTTTTGAGCTTTCCTTTGAATAGCTCCACAGAGTCAGCTTCCCTGATCACTGGTGGCAGCCTATTTCATAGGAAGGGGGCTCGATAGGCAAACGCTCTCTGTCCAGCCGATTTCTTTTTAACCTTCGGCAGTGAAAGTAGGCCAGCTCCCGAAGACCGGAGGGACCGAGAAGGACTATAAGGAATGATGAGGTCCTTCAGGTAGGATGGAGATAATCCATGCAAGGCTTTATAGGTTAGCAGTAGCACCTTAAAGTGCTAAAGTGCAGGTGATTGCTATTAACTTTTTAAACTGCTGCCCAAACACACACACACACACACACACACACACACACACACACACACACACACACACACACACACACACACACACACACACACATACATAACACAACACAGTTCCCTTTCAAAGTAAAATACATCCCCGAAGAAGAGAGAAAGTGCTGAATCTATATCCGGGTTTAGCTGAGCACATGTATTGTTCTGACCTCTGCAACATGCTGCTGAGCTGGCCTGGAGCCTGCAGCCTACTCCAGAAGGGAGGCCATGCAATGTTTTCACTGAGAGGAATGTCCTGTTCAACACCAGTAGGCTATGTCGTATCTCATGGTGAACGAGGATACTTGAGTAGAGCCCCAAGCAGACCACCGTGTCAGATGGAAAATAATGTTCTCAGAATCTCTGCGCACAAAAAGGAGTCCAGTCCGATGCGAAGCAGCCCCGAAAGATTCTGGCTCTGTGTGTGTTACTTTGTTAAAGGAGCTCTAAGATTTAAAAGCTATTAGGCCAGTGTGATTTGTAAAAATGGCTCATCAATTATTGAGTGAATTGCGCTTTGAGAATATCCGTTTTGATTTAATTGTGCCTGCCTCTGTATGAGCCAATTTAAATTTCAGATCGCTCCTGACAAATTTTTGACCTATAAGAGCATCTCTTCCATGATTGGTTCGGGGGCTCCATCTTGCCTTTCAATCACAGGTGCATGAAATGCAACCCTCAATGGCGTACAGAGGGAGGAAGCAGAGAGGGGTGCAACATATTCTTAGGGTTGTTAAGTTGTGAAATCTTGTTCTCTTCTGTACTTTTTTGCTCTAAATTCTTACCTATACAGCACGTTTAAAAACAACATGATTATGACACAGTGTGTGAAGTCAAACGAGGATGAGACACTATACCCCAGTTATAGCCAATATTTGGCTTTGGCTGGGCATTCAAACTGCAGTGATTGAAAATCTTCAGCTTTCTTACATTGTTATGGGCTTTTTGTGCCTTCATGGACTGGGGAGTGGAGAGAGACAGGAATGTGGGCTGGAGAAGCGAGGGGAATGACGTAGCATCGCACCACAGGGCGGAATCAATCCGGGATCCCTCCGAGGCGTCCTGCCTACACGGTTGGCCCGTTAGTGTGACACTTCACTTTAACAAATGGTCTTCAGTAGAGTCAGTGAAGGTGGTAGCCGGCGTTTCTACTGACGCAACAGTAGGCCACCAGCCAACTCTGACGCAACTTCAAACCCTTTTTACCTCATGATTATTTTACTTTTTTGGGGGGCTACGGGGGCTGATGACTAAGGTCACTTAAAGGTTGGGTATGGAATTCTCTTTTTTGGCAATTTTTGCAAAATTACTTGAAATCCTTAATAACCCATAACCCACTTACAGTGGGTTATGGTATTGACATGTCACACGTATTGACATGAAAATTAAACAAGTCAATCATCTGTGGAACGAGCAGGGCTCGAAAAACTCCAGCCAATGATTTCCAGACCTACCGAGTGGCATTGGACAGTAAGTACGTCAATCAAACGGTCGTACTGCACTCCCCCCCGCGCGTGACCCCTTCGTGCATGTACTCAAAGCTCGTGACCCAGAGCAAGCTTCGGTTTGTTGTTATCCTGTGGTAGCTACTGGAGCTAGCTAACTAGCTAATGGCTCGCTCTCGCGCATCTGCATGATTGCGCGTCCATGCACTTGGAATGGGTGGAGTCAGAGTCAGCGTTGAAGGAGAGAGGGTAGGACCATTTGAGTTGGGGGCCTGCCCGTAATTCCGACGCCTCATTGTTCCGACGTCTCAATGTTCCGAAATATTTCCCATTAGATCGACATGCCACTATTCCGACGGTTCAATGTTCCGAAAACGAAACCCATTGGTCCGAAGGTCCGTTAGTCCGACTTTTCAAAAAGGAGGCGCATTAGGCCGACGGTTCAATATGCCGAATAGGAAAAAGAGTTTTATACCTCGCTCGCTCCCTCTCCCTCTGTGTGTGTGTGTGTGTGTGTGTGTGTGTGTGTGTGTGTGTGTGTGTGTGTGTGTGTGTGTGTGTGTATGTCCTTGTAGAGAAGGACATACCAATCGAAATTCCTGTGCACGTCCCTGACAACATCATAAGAAAATTGTCCGCAAATAAAATCCCCTTCAGTTTAGGATAATCATACAGGTTATGCAAGAACATATTTATGTCAGGATAGGCCTACCAGGCTCCAAGTCGTCACATATCTCAATCAGACAAAACCAACTATAACCACATTGGCATAGCAATCGCACTGTGTGTAGCTGCTACTAGCTGCAATCTATATATACAATGCATACTAACTGGAGCACCAACCAGAATCAGATCACAATCACTTAGGACTGTGGGTAACCTTTGGCCAGGTCATCACGATTCACGAGCAAACAGAACCAGCAGCAAAGTTTACGTAAACCAATTTCTTACCTTATGTGGCCCTCCACATGCAGGCTAGATGACGTATCCATATCGATATCCAGTGTCACAAACATGCTTTTTATAGGAAGCAAAAGGACCGGCTATTTTCTGAATAAAAAAGTCAATTTTGGCTGTCTGTCTTGAAACTTCTCCAGTGCGTTCACACCAAACGCAACGGGACGACAAGATCCCATACAAAGTGAACGTATAGACGCGTATCGGGCAATTTTTTTTGATTTGTCGCGCCACACTTTCGCCGTGCACAGGCGAGCACGTTCACGAGGATTTGTGGCGCGACAAATTTCAACTTTGACACGAATTTCGCGTGATGACAGCCAATCAGCGTTCAACAGCGTGGCCACTGAGTGACATGTGTAACGTAACAGCCAATCAGCGTTCAACCGTCAAACTCAGCGCAGTGCAGTCCGGGGTGTACTGCAG
Source organism: Gadus macrocephalus (assembly GCF_031168955.1). Taxonomy (NCBI): domain Eukaryota; kingdom Metazoa; phylum Chordata; class Actinopteri; order Gadiformes; family Gadidae; genus Gadus; species Gadus macrocephalus. Next base: position 13,443,759 of record NC_082385.1, read on the forward strand.
CATGGAGCGGGAGGAGAAAGTGATTGTTGCCGTTTGCGACTCTAGGAGCTCTATATATAATAGTATATAATATGATATAATTGTATATATAATATCACGGCCAAAAGCTCTGTGTGCCTCCGGATGGCCGTAAGGCGGGGAGCTCATAGGGATTGGGCTTCTCGGGAGTCGGGGTTTGTTTACAAAATTCGTATTTCAAATAGTGGGGGGGACATGTCCCCCCCGTCCCCCCCGTAATCGACGCCTATGTGTGTGTGTGTGTGTGTGTGTGTGTTCGTGCCCGTGTTGAGAATTAGACCTCCGCTCTCTGTCCATGGTGCTGCAACACCGTGTCGAAATTGCCCTCCAAAATTCATCGTGAACGTGATATGTAGGCCTAGGTTGTATTTTGGAGACAGAGAGAGAGTGAAAGTGAGAGAGAGAGGGAGAGGGAGTGAGTGAGGTATAAAACTATTTTTCCTATTCGGCATATTGAACCGTCGGCCTAATGCGCCTCCTTTTCGAAAAGTCGGACTAACGGACCTTCGGACCAATGGGTTTCGTTTTCGGAACATTGAACCGTCGGAATAGTGGCATGTCGATCTAATGGGAAATATTTCGGAACATTGAGACGTCGGAACAATGAGGCGTCGGAATTACGGCATGGCACCTTGAGTTGTGTAACTTCAAAATCTGATGGCGTTTCGCAAATCCCATACCCAACCTTTAAGTCCCATGGCTTAGCCTAGTTTTCTAACCCAAATCATAATGAATCTAATATCTACTGGGCAACACTGGAGTGAAGCTATGAGTGGGTCGTTCCTTTTTGAGAACACTGGCCCTATTCTGCCATGCCGCTGCAATCAATTAGGACTTTGTTAAGTGTACTTCTCCAAGAACAGGACTAGTAGTATGAGTAATAGGCCTGGTGTCTAAGGTTAGCTTCACCACTGCACCTCAACTGGAGCTCTGACCATGTCTTTCATACAGGATTTTTGTTCTGAACATCTTCATGTGGATCTTTCCCTTGAACATTTCTGCTCAACGTATACATTGGTCCAATAGGATGTGGAAGTAACTATGGATGCATGCTGAATTTAACCCTTATCTAGGCCTATGCTGCCGGATAGTAAGCCGGCATATGCCTCGATAATCTTTCTTTTTTTACTATAATTGTTAATTGATATGATTTAAATAAAAAAATACTAGGTAGTATGCTCATAAAATGGCAGGTGTGAATTTCTAAACCAATGCAAAAGCCCATGAATGAAAGGCCAGTGGTGTTTAATACAACTTTTTAAATATTACCCATATAAGACATATCCCAAGCAGCAATCACACCTCTCTGGGTTTCTGTCTCTGCCATTGTAATTATATCTGGCACAAGAGGCTGCTCTTAATAGCATATGTCTAAGTGTGTCTTCTCCATATTTTTAGGGGCTACCTCATATATGTATGAGAGTGAGGGGGAGGGAGAGGGAGAGTGAGGGAGGTGACATTCTGATGACAAGGCAGCCCTTCATATAGAGTCTGTGTCCACGTCCTCCTGCGTATCACCCCTCTCTCCTAGAGCCCTGTGGACGTGGTGGATCACAGTGCTCTTTACAGAAGGCAAAGGAGACACCGCTTTCTTCGTCATCTTTTACCGTTATTAAAGAGGTACAGATATGTAGGCCTCTTTCCTCAAACTGCGGTAAAGGGCTGATGAAATACCGTGAAGGATGGGTTTCACCCCCGGCGACATTTCTCACGCTAAAGAGACTGGTGCAAATTATCCGATGGTAACCTTATCAAACAGTAGGATTAAGTAGCGCTCGATTAAGCCAAACTTCCACAGTCTCTGGAGATAAAGAAAATAATAAATAAAACACACAATTATAACACTAATAATCAATGCAGTTATTTTTGTTGTTATTTTTATCTATTTCACGACTATGACAATTATATCCATGTGAAGAACACAAGATAAAGGTATTTAAAAGAATCCGGGCACCAAAATCTCTCTCTGGAGACGAACATTGGTCCCTTTAAAGAACAGTGCAGGTATTTTTCATCTTGTAAAAAGATAACATGGCCGGTTGTCCGTCAGTGGCAAGCATTGAACCCAGTAGAAAAGAACAGTATTGAACTACCCACCTGCCAATTTTAGAGGGACCAGCTAGATAGCCCGTTTTGGAGGGACCAACTAGCTAGCCCGTTTTTGAGGTAACCCTCTAGCTATCTCTCCTCTCCCTGGTTGTTATGCAGATGGATGCCCTGCCACCCTTCCCCCCACAAAGTCCACCCCCCACCTCCTGTGAACTTTATCTCTGGTCGGAACTCTTCGAGGTCGTCTCCACGGCGACAGTCGTGTCCTCGTCACCAGCTATCAGACGGGAGAGACACTGTTGAGTCCATGGGAGATGGAGTCCCTGAGCTCACACACACACGCACACAAGACTGATTACACACACACCCCCTGGACTCACCGCCTACTGGACTCCCTCCCCCCTCCCTTTCCCCCGTTGCAGCACAGTATGCCGTGAGTGATGTGATGCGCCCGTTGGCCGCGTCCGCCTCCCGGTGTCTGAGTTGTGACACCTCCCCTCCCCAACTCCCTTCCCCCCTCCCATATACGTTTGTGATGTTTTGATGTGATGCTTATGTGTTGAGGTGTTTTTTTTTTTGCTAATCCCTACACTGTGCCCCCCTTATAGGAGCATAGTTTGGGGTATTGACAATTTTTTTTTCCCCTTGTTTCCTCCTGTCTTAGCTTTGAAACTTTCTTATATAATGCGGGCCGCATGGTTCTTCGTGAACAAGCGCCTGACAGTCTCTCCGTCCTGTCTCCCCACACTGTCTTCTATGTTTCCGGGACGGATTGTTACTGGGAATTTCCTCTCTCTCCACCTCATCCCTAACTCTCCACCTCAAGCTGGTGTGTAGTGAGCGTTCTGGCGCCGATTGGTTGCCGTGCATCACCCAAGTGGGTGCTACATATCGGTGGTGGTTAGTGAGGTCCCCCCCTTTCTTTTGAGTGTTATTCTGTTTTGATATGCTCTGTAAGGTGTCCTTGGGTGTCTTGAAAGGCGCCTCTAAATAAAATGTATTATTATTATTATTAGCTAGCCCGTTTTGGAGGGACCCAGTTACCTAGCTAAGTTTAAAAGGAACCAGCTAGCTAGGCCGTTCAACACCACACTGTTCATTAATTAGCCGCCTCCTGATCACAGAAAAACTGAAGAATCCTCAGCGCTCCTGCATTGATTAGCCCCCTCCATTACTTCCACTTTTTTTACTCTCTCCCGCCTCTCTCCACTCCCGCCCTCTTTTACGCTCATGCTTTCTCATCGCCTCTTCTTACCATAAGATTACAATCAAGCCTGAGTTGGTGACTGAGTAAATCGCAAAGATTGGAGACACAGAAAGACAATTCAAAAGGGAGAAAATGGCCCGTCACCGATGCCAGATGGCTCAAGATCGCCACATTGGTAATTAGAGTTATATCGTTTTCTTTATCCTCTCCATTTATCCAATGATTGTTGTGGAGAGCTGACAAACATAAACACACACACACAAACACATTGTTCTGGGCTGAAAGGAGGAGACCTTCCAATCAATTAACCAAACACGTGGCTATTAACAGTTCTCCTCGAATGGCAAATGGACATTCCATGAAGAGGAAGAATGTGGAGCTTCTGATTCATGACGATAGGTACCTCTCTGTGGTAGGATGCTTCTGGATAGGTCGGTGTGTGTGTGTGTGTGCGTGAGGAATCAAGAGACATTGTTGTTTGAATGTAAACCCATTTTAAAGCACTACGAGAAGCTCTGGTGGCCCCCCACACACACACACACCCGCATACACAGTCGTTGAAGGTTGAAATCTGGCTTGTCCTCCGGTCAGAGGTGGTCCAATCCGCACCCCCCCATTGGAGATGAAGGGGGCAGAAAGGACCCAGATGTATATTGATCCCTGTGTTTGTGATGTGAGAGAGGACTGCTCTTGGCTCTGTGCGGCCGCATCGATGCCCTGCCTCGATGTTATCAGTCTTAATGACAAACCAAAGCCCTTGGCTGAAGGGTGAACTAATCAAAGTTCTGCAGCATAACCTTGCTTTAGTATTGGACTAATGATTATATAAAACACACACACACACACACACACACACACACACACACACACACACACACACACGTGCATTTATAGTACATGGATAAATAAATGTATTGCTGTAACCTAAAGGATATGAATAATTATGGTGCTTTTATGTACGGGTTGACTCCATGCCAAATGGGTTTGACAGGAATTACAAGCAGCTACGGAATGGGCAGAGTAAAATTGGCAGAGCTTTGTTCAGCCAATCAAAGCGAATCAATAAACAGACTACTGCTGTTAATTGGCTGGGTTTATGTGGAATACTTTGGACAGAGCATTCCATCGTGCACATGGAGAAAGACAGTGGAGAAGGACAGAGCCGAGGAATGACCAGACCGGAACAAGAGAGGACAGAGAGAAGGGAAGAAAGATGGAAAGAAAGAAAGAAAGAAAGAAAGAAAGAAGCAAGGAAAGGTTAAGAAACAGAAAGACAATAAATAATGAAGAAAAGGCAAGGCAAGGCAAGGCAACTTTATTTATCTAGCACTTTTCATACACAAGGCATACTCAAAGTGCTTCACATATTAACAGTCATACAATAAAATAAATAGATAAGTAAAAGAATACATGTACAAAGAAATGAAAAGTTTAAATATTAATGGGAATCCAAAAGTTTTGTTTGCAAACCCAAAAGTTTTGTTTGCAAATCCAAAAGTTTTGTTTGCGAATCCAAAAGTTTTGTTTGCGAATCAAAAAGCTTTGTTTGCGAATCCTAAAGTTTTGCTTGCGAATCCAAAAGCTTTGCTTGCTGTTGAGCTGAATCTCGTGGGCGGGACCTACGCCGAAAGATGTAAGACACGTCTCGATTGGCCAGTCTCGATCGGAGTGACAGCTTGGCAACATCCACAGTTAGTAACGAGAGAGGGAGTTCTATTTCATGTAGGCTACTCCGTCTAGGCTTCGCCTTATGGGCTTGTCCCGTGCGCGCGCTTGCACGCCCTGAAAATTCCGTAGGCCTCCCTGTCAGCCAACAAGGAGACCATGGTAGAGGAGAGCAGGGCGATGTTGTTGACCGCCGCCGCGGATTGAGAGGCACAAACGAACACCCTGTCCGTCAGGCCGACAATCTGCTTCTGGAGGCGGTCGGGGGGCAGCGGCTTTTCGGATGTTGCCAAGCTGTCACTCCGATCGAGACTGGCCAATAGAGACGTGTCTTACATCTTTCGGCGTAGGTCCCGCCCACGAGATTCAGCTCAACAGCAAGCAAAGCTTTTGGATTCGCAAGCAAAACTTTAGGATTCGCAAACAAAACTTTTGGGTTTGCAAACAAAACTTTTGGATTCCCATTAATATTTTTTTTATCACATTAATTTATCTTGCAATAAAACATTTTTTGATTGCAGTGTCGATAGTTTTGCTCTCAAATCTATTTTTTGATTGCAGTGTGGAAAGTTTTGCTCTCAAACCTATTTTTTGATTGCAGTGTGGAAAGTTTTGCTCTCAAACCTATTATTTTTGATTGCATAATAAAGACACAAATCTACCTCCATACTTATTCCAGCTATTTCTGGCATAGTAACTAAATCCTGCTTTCCCATGTTTCGTGTTTACTCTGGGGATAATTAAAAGATTGGTCTCAGAGGATTTTAGTGGTCTAGAAGGCTTATGTAGTGGAAGCATATCAGTTAAATATTTTGGGCCTAAAACATGTAGGGATTTATAGGTTAGCAACATGATTTTAAAATCAATTCTCTGACCTACTGGAAGCCAATGTAACAATTTCAGAATTGGTGTAATATGTTCAAATTTTTTGGTCTTTGTTAGAACTCTAGCAGCAGCATTCTGAACAAGCTGAAGCTTCCTCAGAGTTTGTTTTGGGAGACCTGTAAGGAAACCATTGCAGTAATCAAGCTTACTAGTGATAAAGGCATGTACAAGTTTTTGTAAGTCTTCGGTGGACATGAGTCTTGCTACATTTTTAAGGTGATAATATGCCGATTTTGTAACTGATTTGATGTGACTGTCGAAATGTAAATCTGAATCCATGATAACCCCTAGATTTCTGCCGTTGATTGAGGTTTTCAGGGACAGAGAGTGAAGGTGTTGGGTTACTTTAAGCCTTTCCGTTTTAGAACCAAATACAATTATCTGTTTTGTCCTCATTTAGTTGAAGGAAATTTCGGCACATCCATTCTTTCACATGCTCAATGCACTGGCACAGCAGATCTATGGGCCGATAGTCATTTGGTGATAGCGATACATAGATTTGCGTGTCATCAGCATAGCATGGTGGTCAATATTGTTATTTTGCATGATTTGCCCTAGTGGGAGCATGTAGATGTTGAATGAAGAGGGTCCTAAGATCGAACCTTTTGGGACTCCACATGTCACGTTGGTTGATTCTGATACAAAGTCGCCAATGGAAACAAAATAGTTCCTATTTTGTAGGTAGGACCTGAACCCCTGGGTGGGGCCTGAAAGCCCCACCCAGTTTTCTAACCTGTCCAGAAGTAATGTATGGTCCACAGTGTTGAATGCAGCACTGAGGTCAAGTAGCATTAGTATTGAGGTTTTGCCAGAGTCTGTGTTAAGACGGATGTCGTTTACAACTTTAATAAGGGCGTCTCAGTGTTGTGCAGGGGTCGAAATCCTGATGGAATGTGTCATAGCAACGAGTTGATGCCAGGAAGTGATTAAGTTGCTGGAGGACAACTTTCTCAATGATTTTACTTATGAAGGGTAGATTTGATATTGGTCTGTAGTTGTTAATAATAGAGGCATCTAGGCTCCGCTTTTTTAAAAGGGGTTTAATAACTGCAGTTTTCAAAGCTTTTGGGAAATTGCCTGACTGGAGAGAGTTGTTAACTATCTGCAATATGTCTTGCATTTCTGGGTGGAATGGAGATCAGTTGGAATTTGTGTTGGGGGGTTGGTCAGTCTGTCAACAGTTGCAAATAGGGTTTTTGCATTATTAGTGTTGGTTTTAATGATATTGGAGAAAAATGTTTCTCTAGCACTTTTTAAGTCTAAATTGTAGGCACGGAGGCTATAAATATCATGGTGAATATGAAGTTTTGTTTTACGCCAGATGCGTTCAACCTTCCTGCATTCTTTTTTCTGTGCTGTTACAGAAGCGGCTTTTCTCCAGGGTGCCTTTTGCTTTCCAGAAATCATTTTAACCTTATAAGGTGCAATGACATCTATGACTTTCAAAATTTTCAAATTAAAGTTTTCTACAAGATCATCAGCAGAACATGGGTTGAGAGGTGGTAGCAAGGAGATGGCCTTTTTAAATAGTACATTAGAATCTTCATTGATATACCATTTTTTGACAGTAATTGATTTTGTCTGTATGTCGGGAATAAAAGATATGTTAAAGAAAACACAAAAGTGGTCAGACAAGGAAGGATCAGTCACAGAGAGATCAGAAACATTGAGTCCCTTTGTGATAAAAGGAAGAAAGACACAATGCATAAATAATGGATAAAAGACCATGAAAGAGCACCCTAAATGAAGAAATAAAGGAAAGATGAACAAAGAAAAATAAAGAAGGGAAGAGAGAGAGAGGATTTGGATAAAGGGGCCTGATGATACTCGACAATAGTGGCAGTAAATCAGTGTCTTCAACAGCAGCTCCAGACACAGGTGTGCCTCATTCTTCCATGGCGCTTCGTTCTGCTCAGCAGGGAACCACCTTTAAAAGGGACATATTATACCACCAGGTGTGAGTGTGATTAGCCTGACAAGCCGTTTCGAAAATCTGCCCCATATGAAACCACTAGTGGGCGTCTCCACCTATGCTGGATGTATGAGCAACGTTTATTTCTGTCCGCTGGGTAGGCTGGTAGACTGATCTATCCAGCACAGATCAAAGTGGACACGCCCACTAGTGATGTCATATGGGGCAGATTTTCGAAATGGCTTGTAAGGCTCATCACACTCACACCTGGTGGAAAAATGTCCCCTTTAAAAAATACATGGTGGCTAAATGATTAAACAAAAGGACAAACGACCCTTCATGTCCAAGTCGAACGTAGACAGGCAAAGTAATATGTAAAACAAAACATGTCATCGGACTAATACGTTTGCAGAGGTGGTGTAATTGAAGTCCTACTTGTGTCAGTCTTAACTATTACTTCTATTGATTATAAACCTCTTAGTGTTAAAATATTGTCCGTCTTGCGAGACAAATAGGATGTCCTTAAGATAATTAGGCAATATTTTAGCATGACAGGTCATTGCTGTTGCTGAAGTATATGGGTCTCGGTGAGGGACAAAAAGGTAATGCATCACTGGCCTAAAGAACCGAGATGCACACTGAAACTGCAATATTCATATTTATTTAATGCCAATCATTTATGTTGCATACTTATAAGTCGAAGCAGGCTGATAGTCACAGACTGGTATTTTCTATTGAATAGAAGTACAAACCAGAAGGTGTCCATTATCATGCTAGGTTCATACAAGTTTTTCTCTACCTTGTTAAAGACCCCCCTAGTAAAGGGTTTCACCCCGTTAGCATATCCAGGTAATATATACTGTAGCGGGCCAATGGGTGTGGGGTTTCCACACTACCAAGTTGAACAGATAAAACCACACAACACACAGAGCAGTTCAAACACAGGGTGATTTATTTACCGTAAAAACAACAATCACCAGGGTGGGAAAAGGTCATCCACCTCCGTCAGGGGCCTATCCCTAATCAACCCAATGGTATTTCCACCGGTCTCACTCTCGTCAGCGGCGGTACCGTACTCCCAGAAGATCAACCAAATGATGTCTGTCGTTTGCTAGCCCTAGTTCTGATTTGTGGGAGCCTGCTCTCCACTTTAACCCCAAGCACTCCTGCTTAATGACCCTCAGACATGCCTCGTTGACGGGAGGAAGTCCATGTAAGGCTTGGGTTGGAGCCAGCATGCTGCCAAATATCTCCCTTCAATCACCACTCCCCTCACTCCACCCTGGTGTCTGCCACACACCCTCCACCTCAGCTCTGACCGGGAGGGAGGGACAATCCCTCCTGGAACGGGCATCTGTGTTCCCATGGGCTGCGTCGTCTCTGGCGGACGCGTCTCTCACGGCAGCCTCTTCTCCCGTGGCGGCCTCGTCTCTGGCGGCTTAGTCTCTCGTGGTGTCATCTCCGGGTGCGCCGAGACAAACCTGCTGGAGGCCAGGACGGGAAACTGCAGCACCTGCAGCCCTGCCGACATGACCGGCTGTCAGCGCTCCCACCAGCTCCCGATACATGGCCTGCTGTGCCATGTTCGCCTCCAACAGTTGTCGCACAAATGCTTCCATGTTCTCCGTGTGGGTCTACCTATTCAACTTGGGAGCGGTTGCCTGCATTCTCCACCATATGTAGCGCCCCAGTGGGTGTGGGGTTTCCGCGCCACCAAGTTGAACAGCTAAAACCACACAACACACTGAGCAGTTCAAAGGCAGGGTGATTTATTTACTGTGTAAACAACAATCACCAGGGTGGGAGAAGGTAATCAACCTCTGTCAGGAGCAAAACGAGAATCAGTCGGCCGTGTGTTTTGCAAACCCCGAGAAACATCTGGCAGTGGGTTTTAGAAACCACGAGAAACATCTGGCAATGTGTTTCGCAACCCATTCGGCTTTGTTGTCGCCTGTTCGCAGGTAGAAATAAAGTTTTCTGTCATTCTTGCCATGCAAAGATGAGATGAGACTCATTGTGTTCCCAGCAGTCTTTCAAAACGCTCTTTGCAGGATGAGTATCACAGTGCCCCTGAAGATTAACCCAGTATGCAATCATTAACTTGATTCTTCTTATTCTCAGAGGCATTTCTCCCATCTCAACCTGCATTGCTGACACTGGAGATGTTTTAAATGAACCACTACAGATTCTCAAGGCCTGCGCTTGTAACACATCCAGTTTCTTAAGATGTATTTCTGCTGCCGACATGAAAGCTATACACCCATAATCAAACACAGATCTCATGACACTCCTGTCCTGCCAAATAACAAAGTATATTAATGACCTTTTTTCATTTATTCTGAACCTTTGTTATGTGAGTGTTTCATGTAATCTTTAGGTCAAACCATGCACCAAGAAATCTCATCGTTTTAACTTGTTCGCGGGGTTCATACAGTTTTTTTGATATGGGTATAATTTTATGTTGTCTAGAAAAACAGATCACCTGAGTTTTTGCCACAGACAGTTTGAATCCCCATTGTTTTGTCCATCCCTCCACTTCCGCAGCTTGAACTTTTCTTCAAAAGAGACATTGCGGCCACTTATCAACAAAGCCCCATCATCTGCATACAAAGACTTTCCCACACCTTGGTCAACCAGAAAAAAAATCATTTATCATGATGTTGAACAGCAATGGACTGCAAACGCTTCCTTGCAGAGTTCCATTCTCCACCCCATGAACATTTGAGTATTCTGTGCCTACTTTTACTTGAATTTTCCTATCAAGTAAAAAATTGTTAACCCAGTTATACACTCTACCACCAATTCCCAATGATTTCAACTTAATAAGTGGTCCTTCCTTCCAGAGCATGTCATAAGCCCTTTCTACATCAAAGAAGACGTCAACTACTACCTCCTTGTTAGTCTGTGCTTTCCTGATGTCGGATTCTAAGCACAATACTGAATCAATAGTACTTCGAGACAAAATAGCTTTACTTTCCAGGAAATACGTAAGCCTCTCTGTGACTATTCTCTCCGTTATCTTGCACAAATGCGATGCTGATGCAATAGGTCTATAACTAGATGGATCTGAGGGGTCTCTCCCTGGTTTTGGAACAGGAACTATGATTGCTTGTTTCCACACTGATGGAATTTGGCAGAATCCCAAACCCTGTTGAACAATTTTAACACTATGGATAGTGAGTTCCAACATAGTATAACAAACACCATCTTTCCGAGGAGTGGTTTGACGAGCACTAACAATTGCTTTCTTCAACTCAGACATACTGAAGTGCAGGTCTAAGGGATCTCCTGACATTGCTGCGCTCTCCGCAATTCTTGGATTTTTCATTATGGTTCTGATTCTGCACTGCCGGGCCCCCTCTGAAAGATTCTCTGAACAATGAATTTTCCTAAACGTTAGAGCTAGGAGTTCAGCCTTTTCTACGTTTCCAACAACCATTGTATCCCCATTGCTCAAGACTGGAATCTCATAATTCCCCCCCCCCCCATTCTCCTTATCATGCCCCAAACATCTGATAACTACTTCTCTTCCAATGGAATCACAGTACAGCCTCCAAAAGGTGTGTTTTTGAGTCTTTATTGTTCTCCTTACTATCCACAAGTTTCCTGGGGCGGTTGCTGGGGAAACGTTTGTGGGCCACACTTCCGGTCGCCCACTACGCGTCGCGCCACAGCTGTGTTTTTACCTGATCAGCTGGCAGGCTATCACATCACTCGCTCTGTCACTGAATAAACTGATGGCTTTAAAAAGCTCGGGAACAACGTGTGCCGTTCGAGGATGTACTAACAACCGGACAAAACTAAATAATTGGTTGAAATCTGAGGGTTTTGACCACAAGCCGAAAAATAAAGCAGAGTGTTCGTGCCCGAAATGGTACAGCTTCCATCGACTGCCCAATAATGAAGAGGCTAAAATAAATTGGCTGAAGAACCTGAACTTAAAACAACCTCCGAAATGTTGTTATGTCTGTTCGTTTCATTTTGTGGACAAAGCGCCAACGGAAGAAAACCCTTACCCAATGCTTTTTCTGGGTTATGAGAAGCCACCTGAGAAGAAACGCCGAAGAGTCGTCAGGATGAGTGTTGACAGTCAAGTCGCAACAACAACAGGTATGCTAAATTTGATATCGACGCATTTTTTTTTTATGTAACATTACGGTAGCATACAGTATACTCTATTTACGTTGGTTAAGTCAATGGTGTATCCTCACTTTCATCCTTAATTTAGAAATGATCATAGGTCAGTGTCCTGTTAAAACCTTGTCTAGATCTATTCTGTACACCAATGCATGTTTAGACCCTCATCCAATTATCTCCATCTATGTCTCCATATTATTATTACCTGCAGACCAAGCTGTGATGGTGTTCGAGCAACCTCAAACCTTCAAGGATGCCCAAACACAGTGGATGGATCCAGCTGAGGAGGACCATACCTACTCTAAAGGATCCATCCTTATATGTGACATGATCATCACACCTGCCCCTGAGATCTCACAGTCCATTGCAGAGGTTACACTGAAAGGTGATAAAGACTGTCTGCTGTACACAGGGATTCCTCTACTTGTGTTCAACACTCTTGTCTCCTGTCTACGAGGTTTTGTGCGCCAGTCATCAACAATGCCAGCTCAAGATGAAGTTTTGTTAACACTCATGAAGCTCAGACATAACTTTGCAGTAGCTGATTTAGCGAGGCGCTTTAAAAGATCAGCCAGTCAGGTCAGTAAAACACTTACGCATTGGGTTGATATCCTTGCTGAGCACACCAGGGACCTCATTCCATGGCTGCCCCGTGACACTATAAAAGCAACTATGCCAAAGGTTTTTCTGCCACATTTCTCTGATTTAACTTGCATCATTGACTGCACAGAGAGTGTTCTGCAAAAAGCCAAAAACTTAGACTCGCGCTCAGAGTCTTACAGCCATTACTATGCAAGTAACACTGTTAAGTACCTTGTTGCCATTGCTCCATCAGGGATGCTGATGTTTATTTCAGAGGCTTTTGGTGGGAAGTGTAGTGACAGGTATATTACACAGAACTCAGGGTTTCTTGATTTTTTACGTCCTGGTGATGTGGTGATGGGGGACCGTGGGTTCACAATTAGAGATCTTGTTGAGGAGAGGAGGGTAAGGCTAGTCATACCTGCGTTTACACGCAAACGCAGCCAGCTAACCAATGAGCAAGTGACTCAGATTAGACGGATAGCAAATGTACGCATTCATGTGGAACGGGCTATGAGAGCTTATCTCCAGCAATTAATATCTTACATATTATTAAACAACATCTTGTATATTTATGAATTACATTTATTTATTCCTATTTTTTATTTTTTTTATTTTATACATACTCATTTATTTATAGAGAGAAACATACATAGATGCATATATATATATATTGTACAGAGATAGATGCAGAGATACACTCACAGATTCATACATAGTATTAAGATGGATACAGAGAACAGTGTAGATACTTTATAAATTTAGAAAAAATAGACAGGATAATTCTAGAGATAATTACATATATACAAAGATGAAAAAGGTCACTTCTGAATCACATTCATCACATTGTTGAAATGGGGTTAATGTCATATTCTTTTTTTCTTTTTACAATAGAACACAAAAAATGTATTTGTACATATTTTGTATGAAGTTGTATTTATACTACAAATGTAAATAGTAACACAATAACAATTTATTTATACATATATATATATATTAAGTTTTATTTATACTTCAAATGTATTTGAACCATTGTTTTGTTATTTTTGCATCTCACAGAGTGAGACTTATTGCCAACTGATATGTCGTTTAATTACAAAACTGTTCGAGGTACTTGGGGCAGAGATGTAGTTTATTTTCTCCAAAATCATCAGCCAACCTGGGAAGCATATGTAGAAAATAAAAATGTTCCAGTTGCTCTACTTGTTTGTCAGTGTAATCTTTGTCAAATGGAATTTCCAATTCTAAATGTTCCTTTTGTGTCCAGATAACCAATGTGCATCTCTGTAGACCAAGGCACATCATAGCCACCTGTGTCTAAAATAATAGAAAATACATGAATGAATATTAGTTCACATTATATTGTTTATCTCTTGTAATCGGCTAATGCAGCTAGTATTTCTTGCCATTAAAAACAACCCTGCTTACCTGAAGGTAGTATCCAGCTCTTCCATTTGGCAAAACGAGGTACTTTCCATCATCCAAGATTTTGATGTCACCGTTTGGCCGGGTGAGAAATTCTTCGAGAGACATCAGACTCTTGAAGGGGCACTTGATCTCAAGAAGTTTTGTCCCATCAAGGATCCCATCTGGACTGGCTGCCAACCAGGGGTGGTCAGGATGCACCATAAGTCCTTTGTTGTGCACATCATGCCCTCTGCTCTCAAGGAGTGTGATGACCCTGACTTCATTGTCAGAGCCATATTTCGTGGCTGTGTTCCCGGTGAAGGTGGGGTACACGTGCTCATTGAAAAACTTTTGGGGGTCTGTGGTGTGTCGTTTGGGGACTCGTTTCACTGTGCTTGCAGTGAGACGCAGTCTCCTAGCGTCATGCCAAACCTGTGACCTACTCTGGGTCTTTGTGTCCATTTCCAATGTGGATATTTGATTGGGGGACAAAGCAATGTATGATTGGTAAAACACTGAACACTTCCTACATGTCAGATGTGTGCTATGATCAGTATGGTTCTCAATTTGTAATTCTGAATCTTGGTTTGGCCCTGTGCTAGGTTCTACATCTGCTCTGTAAGCAAGCTGGATAATACCATGATTTTGAAGCTGATAGAGTGGAGCCATGATTGAGGAGTTGATGTGTGTTTTGAAATCCTCATGGTTACTGAAGAGTCGGGGAGAGGGTGTGGAATTGTTTTGTTCTGGCTTTGATGAATGGGGATATGTGTCCTGGCGTCTGTGGCGCCTAAAATTAATATGCTTTGCCTTTACCAGACCAACAATCCTCTTTGCACCAGTATTCCACTTCCTTTGCACATCAGTACATGCTGTCCCTGTCACACCTTGCCTGACTGCATTCTCAACCTACAAGAAGGAATGGTTTCACATTTTCTTATTATCACATGCTGAAACCGACTTATATGCTTAAAGGTTGTATCAGCGATGTTTGGGTGACGTCCGGTGACGTTCTGTTGGTATTTGAAGCAAGATCCCAAACAAACAGAGCCAGCTCGCCCCTCCCTTCCGTGTTAATGCATCCAGCAAAAACTATCATGAACGCAGCGCAAAGAAAACACAACACCCACCCCTGGTCAGTGATTGGTTGGAATACTATTTATTTCTGTTTTGAGTGGTTGTTTTAGTACCATGTTTTTGTGGACGATCTCGGAGCATAGGCTGCAGAGACGCCAAAATGCTGCTGTACGTTATCCTCGGCCATTTTTTAACTTCGTCTTCCCATGCAGTAACTGCAGAGGGCAAAGGAATAATTATGTTGCCGTTTTTTAACTCGGTGAGGTTGTGTTCCCACATTGTAATTGATTAATGACAGCTGGTGATTGTTTACGTCGATCTTGTAGTAACCGCCGGTTACTAACCGGAAGTGGAGCCCACAATTCGCGCTAAGCATCATGGGGCGTTGGAAACTTGTGGATAGCCAGGGCCCTTTTATATTGAATCAAAGCATCCTGTGAATGGAATTTTTTAAGTTGCCTAAATGCTTTATTTCTGGCTTTTATTGCTTTACTACATTCACTATTCCATCAGGGTACATTCTTGGTGCGTCTGGCTCCTGCACTTTCTGGAAAAGTTCCATTAGCTGTTTGAATTATTACGGTAACTAGTTCATCATTGAATTATACACATCCACCTGGTTATCCTCTCGTATTGCTTTAAGTCTGTTTGCACTTATCTCTTGGAAAGAATCCCATTTAGCCATACCTAATTTCCATATAGGAATTTTCTTTCCCTTTGCAAACAAACCCTGGTTACGACTTTAATCCTTACAGGATAATGATCGCTACCCACTTTAGTATGCCTTACCACATTTCAAGTAATTATACCTGCCAATGCACTTGACACAAATGTCAGTTCAAGAGTCGATTCTGTACTTTGAATAATATTATAGCTTGTTCCTTCCCCAGAATTAATACAGACTAAATTTTGATAATCTATAAATTCTTCAATAACTGTACCATTTGCATCTGTGCCGTTAGTTCCCCAAAGTGAATTATGTGAATTAAAGTCCCCACACCATAACACTCCATCAAGCGATGACCCCTCAACAACCTCTAAAATATCTTGACTTAATTTCCCACAAGGGTTATAATAGTAAATGATGTCTATAGGGCCTCTATCTCTCCATACCTAGATCAGAATTGCTTCATGGTTTGTACTTGCATGCATCAGTTTGTAACTCCCTCCAATAACGTTGCAACTCCTCCCCCTCCACCAGGTTCCCCATCTCTTCTTACAGCAGTATATCCCTTTATAATAAAATCCAACTGTGGTTTTAACCATGTCTATTGAATACACATCACATTAGGTTTATCTCCCAAATTGTCTACGTACATCTTGAACTCTTGGCCATTAAGCTTCTAGCATTCCAATGAAGTACAAATAACACCATTAAGGGAATCCAGGCCATGACTGAGATTGTTGGATATCATCATCAAGAACATCTTTAACAGTTTCCTAGTGCAGCCCTTTCACATCAAGGAACTTCTCAGCTGACTTGACAATGATTTGAATTATTTCATTTTGGCTTTGTGTCTGTGCTGAGCAGTTGATTATCTCTGCCGTAAACAGAACAAAGTCATTTTTATACACTATCAGAGTATCCTCCTTCAAGTTATCGCAACTGTTACATTTTCCTGCAGCTGTTATTATTATTTCCGATTTGCCTTGTCACCTCTGTGATATTGCTTGAGACCTTTTTTATTGCCTCTGCATAGCCAATTCCCTGGGCAACTCTGACTCGCTGCACCTCTTCTGCTTTTTTGCTCACTTCACATCCACGGTACGCTGAACTATGTTCCCCTCCACAATTGCAACACTGCAGCTTCGCCCCCTCTTCACACTTGCCATATTGATGGTCTCCACCACATCTGCCACATCTTTGCTTACCCTTGCACACCGCCACCATATGCCCAAATCTTTGACACTTGAAACATCTTAGGGGTGGAGGGACATACGGTCTCACACCATAACTGTACGTTCACACCAAAAGCTGTAAAAAGATGCAAAATCGCTGAATAGCTCAAAACGCAACGCTGTCCAAAATATTTACAGCTCATCCCCTTGCGATTTTGCTTTTCCATTTAAAGGAGCCACGCTTTTTGCCTGCACGTTCGTAGTTGAGGCAAGTGCTGCTGCTGATGCCGAGCCACAAAAACACAAGATAGTCTTACGTTTTGTCAATAGAAAAAGAATAATAAGCATAAATACATGAAACACTGAATAACTAAATAATGGAGCAATTGCTTATATGCTAGATAGTTGTTCGCTATCGTGTGTGTGTGTGTGTGTGTGTTTGTGTGTGTCCGCGTGGGGGAGAGTCATATTGTGCGTGTGTGAGTGAGTGAGTCAGAGCGAGACAGAGCGAGAGAGAGAGAGTGAGAGATTGTGTGTGTGGCCTAAAAGCAGTGTGGGTTGTTCCAGTAGTTGATGTTAACTCTGATGCGTATCAATTCTGTGAAGCCTTTCTCTTCTGCTCACGGGGAATTAACATCTACGCAAACCCCTTTTATGTTGAACCTCAATCATTCACTCGTATGTGTGTGTGTGTGTGTGTGTGTGTGTGTGTGTGTGTGTGTGTGTGTGTGTGTGTGTGTGTGTGTGTGTGTGTGTGTGTGTGTGTGTGTGTGTGTGTGTGTCACACTTTACAATGAGGTATGCAAAAACGTGGGTAGTTACTGAGGAATGAATGAGTAACAAATGATGAATGAACAGGGGCCTAAGTGACAGTCATTCAGTAACTACTGAGGAGTTACTGGTGAACAGACTAGGGGACTACTGTATTTGTTACTGAGTAACAAATGATGAATAACTGGGGCCCTAAAAAATTATTCAAAAAGCTTAACTACTGGTCAACGAATGATTCAAAAAGCTTAACTACTAGTGAACGAATGGTTCGCGAAAGAGTAACAACTCAGTATGATGCATAACTTTACATGAAGGTAAACAAACTACTGGTAAACGAATGGTGAACGAATGATTAAAAAAGCTTTACTACTGGTGAACAAATGGTTTGTGAATGAGAAACAACTCATGGTGGGACCCAAGCCAGCCCTCAACAGCGCTTGAAATTTGAAACCAAGGGGTTACAGGTTTAAAGTGTGCCCTGCAGCGCTGGACAATTGCTTTTAAGATTTTAACATTACTAATATCGTTATTAAAATATGACAATCAACCCGTCTGTGCCCTGTTAATTTAATAACTAATTGTGAAGTCCCAGGAAAATAGTCAGTTTGCTAATTCACAGAATGAATAATTAATACAGTATCCCCTAGTCTGTTACTGAATAACTGTCACTTAGGTCCCCAGAAAGTGTCCCAGTTTTTCATCCTTCGTTACTCAGTAATGAATACAGTAGTCCCCCAATCTGTTTACCAGTAACTCCTCAGTAGTTACTGAATAACTGTCACATAGGGCCCCAATTAGGGCCCTGGTTGTTCATCGTTCGTTACTCAGTAACGAAAACAGTAGTCCCCTAGTCCGTTTACCAGTAACTCCTCACTAGTTACTGAATAACTGTCACTTAGGGTTCCGTTAGGGCCCTGGTCGCTCATCATTCATTACTCATTCGTTCCTCAGTAACTAGTAGTTACTGAGGAATTATTATATTTATATATACAATTCAAGAGGGTGAAAGATTTCAAGTGATAAACAGTCCTTCTTTCCACATAATCGAATAGTAGAGGTTCAGTGTATGAAGTGTGCTATAAAGAAAGCAAAAAGACAAAACAGAACTATGGCCATAATTAGGAGGATTTGTACTGAATAAATAATCGTGGTTTTAAAGTTGTATTCAAATTTCTATTGAATATTTTTTGAATTTTATTATTGGTGATTAAGAATCAGATGCCCTTGAATCATTCCATTATAAAAATCCAATACAACTCTAGAGCTAGATTGTTAGGACAGGGCCATGACCTCATAATGACGGATGGGAGGAAAACACGCAGATGCAGACGTCTGTCTGCATCGTCCTGGGCTCTGGAACAGCCCCACAGAACAGGGTCTGACTGGGCAATAACGCTTTTCTTTTCATCTTAGCAACCTGATACCAGACAGCCTCTTGTGTCTGGTGATGACGACGATGACTCATTGAGGATGGGGGGGAGGTGAAGGGAAGGAGGGGGTGGGGGGAGACTGAAGGGAAAGTGGAGGAGGAATGGTGTGGCGGGTGGAGGGGAGTAGGGAGGAGGAGGAGGAGGGGGGGATGAGGAGGAAGGTGGGAGGGGGAGGAGGAGGGGGGCCACAGCTGTAACATGACCTGGTGCAGACATCGCTGGCTGGGTGGGGGGCCACAGAGCTGATGGTGTCAGGTGGGGCGAGGGAGTCTCGTGGGTTTGATGATCGTGCGCCAGAGCGATGCAAGGTAGGGTGTTTGGTCGCTTAGGATGAGGGGTTTGGTCAGCCTTAGGCTGACCCGGTGTCTCTGTGTCCCATCGGTGCCCAGGAGAGCTGGTTCTGGGGCCAAGCAACCCATGGACATTGGTTATCTCGTTATATTTTAGTTGTTTGCTCAAATCACTTATTTAAGAATAACGTTTTTGCCTAACTTTGTTTTTTGTCCCTATGCTGCTTTCCGTTCTGCTATTATTTACTCATCCTTTATGTCCGGGACAAAAGCATTGCTTTCCAACAAGGGTGCGTCTTTGAGATGGTAATGAAGGACTGTGCAGTGAATGCCTTTTTCTTGCTTTTGCTTCTACAAACAAATAAGGAAAACTTCCATATTACAAGAACTCTGTTTCCTGCTCAGTGCACATGTTTCTGTTATCATTTCGTGATTAGAGTACATTAGTTTGAATTAGATGAAGTTTGAATAAATTTGATTAATTTAAATACAATTCAATTTTAATTTGATTGGCATCAAAACCGATTTAATTAAATTCAAACAGCACCATGCAAGATGGCATCAAGAAAACGCGGACTATTATCAAACAGCGACGCTAAAGTAAGCACATGAACATTTAAACATGGTAACCCAGCCAGAGACAATGTGTGGAGAAGACAACAAGCAGAAAGGCTCCTGAACCAAGTTCAGGTGACACTTCACCTCCACCGAGACCTATGTCTTAACCTCGCAACTCTAAATCCCTCCTCATCTCGAACAGAAAACAACACGCTTTGCATGGGAACCAAAGAGGTCTCCCATGTTTAACGGGTGTAGTCAAAACACCAAATGTCTGTTTAGTTCACTGCTTTAAAAGGGCCAATATGAGGGAAGTATGTGTGATAAGACGTAGTGGTGCTTTTTTGAAGGCAGTTGGCTTATGCTGTCTGCGCACTAAACTTTAGCTTTTGAAGTCTGCAAGTTAGAGGTCTTCATAAGTCGTCATAGAGCTAAAGCAAAGAAGGACAGGAGTGATCTACTGAGACCAAACATATTTTAAGATTCAGATCGCTGTTTTTTTTAATTAATTTATATGATTCACATAGCCGGACATAACAACCAAAATATTGATGTCTACCTTATAGAGTCACAGCATTAACATCATTCACATCTCCAAGGATTTAGAAACACAAATTCCATATTCACTTCTACAATGTATCATAATACAAATTTTAAAAGATTTATGAATCCATATGAGCCTAGTAGGCTATATGTTAACAAGTGGCCAGGATCATGACTATAAAATGGGTTGTTTTAATGCTGCTGTTGATTTTCTATTAAATAGCAACTAGATCAACACTGCTCTGATTGGCTGCAATTGTGTGCATTTTTGTCATAAACAATTCGGAGGAAGTGCTTCCATTTTGGCAACTAAACCAACTGAATTAAACAAACATTAATAAAATTGATAATTAAATGTTGTCTTTGTTGCTCTGAAGTAGATAACCTATATACACAAAACACCAAAAAACTGAATGCGTATTCATTCGACTTTCAATAATTTGCCTGCATAAAAGGACAGCTTGTTATGCCTTTGTTTATGATAGGCTGGATATTTCTAAGTAAGAACACATTATGTTGACCCATGGGGAATGTCCTCTGCTTCTGACCTGTCCCAATTACTCCGGTGCAGATCGTTGTCCCAGTAAAGCTCTCATTGGGACCAGCTCTGTCCTTGCTTTGGTCAAGGATAGGTTTTATTTTTTGGCACTTGAAACTGGAATACGTTAGAGATTTTTAGGTTTTTAATCATTCATAGTTCTGATGTGAGGACATTTGCCCAATTCATCAGCAGGTATAATGAGCTTTAATTTTCTTTGGTTATAAATCTAGAGAAACAAAAATAAGTTACACCTACACTTCTGAGATGAAAAGCCAGAAACAAGGACTGATCTATGTGTAAACTTTAATCCTTTGAATCTTAGCCGTCTTCTCTGCACAGACCTGAACTCTGATCGGACCATACAGGGCAAATAGGAGAGGACTTGAGAGAGCTGTGCCTGGGCGTTTTGGTCTCCCGACTTCTGAATTATGTGTTGACTAAACCTCGATGGGGCATCCCTTTATTGGAACCTAACATCTGCTGAGTGGGTTGATGAGGCCGAGGCCAGGCTGAGGTGGCTAACCACCGCCAAAGTACATTACTTAGTGATAACGGGATCCCCTGGAGAGCTTTATAACGCTGTCTAAAGCTATTTCAGCTACCATCCACCATATAAATTACTTTCCTCGACTGTATGAAGTTATTGGGTTACATTGACTTAATAAAACAATCTTATTCCGCGGCACTATGAGCATATCGTTTTTGCGTTGGAGGAAACAAGGTAACATGAGGTCAATAGTTTTATTGGACGGTTAAGTTTAATGTTGTATTTGTAGAGCATTGCCTGCTTAAAGGCAGAGTCCCGTTTGTCCTGTTATTGGAAAATGTCATTCAAATGCACACCATCGGAATGTTATGGGCCAATCAGGATAAAGTATTTCAGAATTCTGTGGTGTAGATAAAATTATAATATATATTATCATTAGTTATTATCCTAGTTTGACAGACACCCCTAGTACCTTGCCTGTATACCATCGACCTTCAGAGTGGAAAACAGAATAGTTGTTGAGTTAGGGATGGCATAAATCTCTGTGTCTCTCACCCTCTCTCCCCCCCCCCCCCCCCTCCCCCAGCAAGGGCAGCAGAGGATACAGCCAGTAAAACAGAGGGGAGCGACCGACCACCAAACAGGAACACATCTCATATCTCCCGTCAATGAGTGGTGCTTATGGAGGCACAACGCTCAACACATGTAACTGATCAGCAGATCAACCACATTTCAATAGCTGGGGGCCGCTGCTGTTTCCTACCAGTCTGTAGACGATAGAAATGTATACAACTTTTATTGAGAGCCATTTAATTTCTATTGGCATTAGTGTTAACACGCAAAACAAATGCACAAGTTATGATACAAAGTATATATTTGAATCATTCCACTGCATCCAGTGAAAGGATTCAGTGGGCCACAGTGTAAAAAGTAGAGAAGTCTACTGCACGCTTTAACGCAATGCTGGAGGGAGTGCATGTATTTAGAGCTCCTTCAATTCCCAAAAAAGAAAAGGCTATTTTTTTGACAGTTCTAAAAACACAGATATGATGATCAAGGGGATTTGCCTTGTGTGCGTGTGAGAGGCCGCTCTTCTTAAATAGAAGGAACAAGTACATGTACCACTACCAGCCCCGCCACGCAGCCACCCCATGACAGCCTTTAACTAAAGGAGGACTTTTCTTCAACACACCCACACCCACAACACACCACCACACAAAAAGACAACCACACAGACACATGCACAACCACACCCACCCCAACCCAGGCACACACAGCTTGGCTTTGATTTTCTCTGCGTCCAGGTAGCAGTCAGACAGGTGAAAAGCAAACAGTTTGTGATTTAGTAACATTTCTATGCGAAGGAAACAAGCCCACGATTCATAGCAAACCCTCCAGGACAAGTCTGTGTTTAATGTGTTTCAGAATCATAAAGATCCCCATGATGCCATCAGAATGTTTAGGGAAACGTCCAACAAGTTGCTGCACTGTCTCCAGAGAGACGCAGAGGCACTGTCCTTAGGAGGCTTTTGTAGGGATAAAAAATCAAGTGGTCAGCAAAATAAAGAATATGTGGGCGTTTTTGCGCTTGTAAATAGTTTTTATAAATTGCATTTGTAGCCTATACTCAGACGTGAACTCATTCTGGGTGTCTTCATTCATAAAAAAAATTCTAACTTTCGGGAGTATGCAAATTATTCTAAAGAGGTCCCGCGCCGTGACCAACGGGACATTTTAGCCCATATACAGGAAACTTGACCCAACCGGCTTGCCAATGTAAAAAGGCCTAATGAAAAGGAGAAGACGGAGAGATAGATAGCCAAGAATATGGAGCCGCAGTTGGGTAGGCCTACTTGCGCGGCAGAAACAGGGTGCCAACGCCAATCTTTAGGTTGACGTCTTTCCCTTCTATGGGCAAAAACAGTTGGTATATTTTTATTGATCCCCTTCGAGAATTTGTGTGTCTAGGCTATATTCTCGCCTTTCTCCTTTGTAAAGCGCATTGTATTGCTTTTGGGCCGATACTGAGCCCATCCCTTGATTCGTTCTGCCGCAGCATTCCAAACAATAATTTTGGTTACAATATTCGTCCAATCCACTCCGAAAGTGGTCCTGTCTTGAGTTTAAATCCAACTCTAACGAATAAATGGTCCAGTTTATATATAGAATATTTATACATTCCAAGGGCATGTTAAATAAGTGCATGCCCCGCTAAAAGCAGTCTGATAGGGGCATGTTGGAATGGCCTCATGTAACCATAACAACGGTAATAGCTAACATGCACTGTGGACAGTAAAGGGACCGGGACGGAGTACGCCTCGTGAAAATGTTTCAACTTTTTCGGCAGCGACGGATCCGTCATCCAATCAGATCGCGTATGCAAATGTGTGCAATGTCTTGGCCTCTGAAGACCCCGGAAAGCTCCCCTATCCGTCAGCTAAGCCTTCCGACGTCCTTTGACTGACGGTGCAGTGGGCATGAGGCGTAACGCCTTGTACCCACTACCTCCGTCCGTTGACTGATCCCCATTGACTTTGAATGGGGACGGACGCGCAATGCATTGTGGATCTGTCCGTTCCGTTGGAGCCTTCGGCTCCGTCAAAAAGTTCAGCGACGGATCCGTCATCCAATCAGATCGCGTATGCAAATTTAAGCACTGTGACGCGACTCGGGCTCTGACGATACTGGAAAGCGGGAAAGCGGGTCATCTTGCATCGCAACAAGCAGGAAGAAGCGGGAAGAACCCGGCGAAGCGATTTGATTGGCTGACGGATGCCCCTGCAAAGACTACTCCCCCATCCGTCAGCCACGCCTTCACACATCCGTTGACTGACGGTGCAGTGGGCACGAAGCGTAAGGCTGTGACTTACAAGTTGTTCTGTGCTGTGTCCTGATTGGCTGAAGAGAAATAGCGACGTTGTTGCGTTCTTAAACTGGACCTGGCGCTTTGATATACTTCAATCTCTGGCGACTCCTTGCGACTCCTTTCAACGGCATTAGCCGCGCTGCAATGACCAGTTCACACTGCTGCAACTTTTCCCTTGCGACGTTCCAAAACCTTCTTGCAAGTCGTTACGAGGCGAATCTTGGGTCTGAACTGGGCTTTAGTGCAAGAAGAACTTAAGACGTTTAGAGGTATTTAGAAGAACCCCTGCTGGTACTATCACACAACATAACCCCCCAGGCAAACACACGGGGTGTCAACCCAGATTCCGGTTTAAACTTTTTGGCCCTTATAAAAAAAAACATTCTACTATTTCTTCCAGAAATAGGGAAACTCCTATGCAGAAAAAGTAGGAAAATAGGGATCTGAGAGTTGAGGAGTACCTTCATGTTGTTAAGGAGCTACCGAACTCAAAACTTGCTTTCAGTTTCACTTTTATTTTTCACTGAATTTCACTGAATCTATTGTAGCTCATCAACTATCGAAGCTCTACAACGAAGCAATAGAATGTTCCTTTATGTAAAGTTTTTTTTTTTCAGAAAGTTTGCTTTGTAAGTGTAAAGGTGAAGCCTGATCGGAGGCATGCTTTCCATCAGTAGGACTAAGAAGAAACTAACATTAACATAATCAAATATTAAGGAAAGACTAAAACATGAAATGTTTCCCAAAAAATGCATGCGCTGAAATGCATTGATGTTATGTTTCTAATTCTACTACTTACAATAAAAATCTCACGCATGTGCCAAACCCAAATGGACTGGAGGGCTGGGTGGGAACGACTATCCATCGTGGACAGTTTTTTTTAAAGAAACTTTTTCATTTTTAAACTCGATTTTTTTAAGATTGCATGCGTCAGGAAACCAGAGCAGGGATCCATTACGTGACTCATGTGAAAACAATGTGTTCACAAATTGTGACACGGGTACGACCATTTTTAGGTGTGTCTGGTTAATGAATGTCACCGGTGTACTCTACTGCCAGCGCCCTATTTCACTTTTTCAAATTAAAAAATAGTTGACACAGAATCTCTTTCCTGCAAGAGTGTGCGTGTGCATATGTGTTTCATGTGTGTGTGTGTGTGTGTGTGTGTGTGTGCGTGAGAGAAAGATATATATATATATATATATATATAAGAAAGAGAGGGCTCAAATACCGACAGGTTTGGCTATTATAATTCTTTATTTTTAAACCCAGCCACTCATACTGTATTTCATTTGTCAGCGACAGATTTGCGTCTCCTGGTCCCGGTACTGAGGGGGAATATATTGTTTTAAAAAGGACATGTTTCAGGGAGACATGTGTGTATGTGACAGACAGGCAGACACACACATACACACGGACAACCCATTCCACAACTACACACAAACACACACACAGCCCAGCCAAATGTTTTTTTATCAGTGGTTCTGCAGCAGCACAAGTTATCACGCAACTCAGCACCACCTACGTTTTGGCTCTTTCAGCCCTGGCACGGCATTAGCCAATCCGGCTCGCTCTAAACCTATCATGAATTCAAAGAGTATGGTGCGGGTGAGGCGGGTTGGGGTGGGGGGGCTTCTACCTGCACCAGCTCGGTCTGGAGACGGCCACCCTTCTCGCCAACCCGCCGTGCGTTTGATCTCTATTAGTTGGTACTCATGCAGCAGGTATTTAACAGGCCGCCGCCTAAAACTGGTTTCCTCGCTCTCTAATTCTGCGCTCACTCGCAGCCACATTCAAACCGCTGGACCCCATTGTTTCCTTATGCCGCGTTTCCACTGCAGGGTGCGGTACGGTTCGGTTCGCAAAGGTGCGGTAAGGATTGCGTTTCCACCGCCAAAAGTGGGCGTGACCCGGACTGAGCCGTACTCGTTTTGCCCTCGTTTTCAGTACTCCTCCGTTGGGGTACTGAAAACGAGACGAGACGCCTGAAAGGGTACCGGGAAAATTCTTGCTACACACCCCCTCCGTTGATTGGTCGACGGCACGTCACTTCCGGGCGACGTGGGGATAAAAACAAACAATCAGTAGCCTCGAGGTATTATTCTTTACAATGAAAATGTCGCGTAAAACGCTTGCTTGGGCGAACAAGGAGGTGGAGACGTTCCTCTGCATTCTTGGGGAGGAAGACGTTGTTTACGATGTTTACGTAGCTGCCGTGGCAATCGACATCCGGCCTACCGTAAAGGGTACTGTCGGCGGTGGAAACGCAACCTCGGAACTGAGCTGGGCTATACCACCCCCTCCCTCCCGGACTGAGGCGAACCGAACCGTACCGCACCCTGCAGTGGAAACGCGGCACTAATGGACCCCACAATGCCTGCTTTTCGCTCATGGCTTTCCCTTTCAGTCTCCTCTCGCCGGTACACTGAGGTGTCTGAGATGATGTGGTGCGAGCCCCTAAATTAATTTACCAAGAATAAAAGAAGCGAGAAGCCTCGGTGCGCCAGCGTGAAAGGCGTACCCAGATTAATTTAAGCTTTTTTCTTAATCGCTATGCGGCTGGCTGAGAATTAGATACCTTTAATAATGAAACAGTTCATAAGCGCTAAGAGAGCGATAATGAATGACCGACGGGGGGATAACTCATTCTTAAAGGCTGCTCTACAAAGCACAGGGGAGGGGTTATTTATGCACAACTGTAGCCAGAGATCCAGAGATAGCTTAATGCCAGGGAACAGGGAGCCCGTATATTTAACGCTTTAACCTTTGGATTCATATCCCGGATCCGCAGGAAATTGTTCGGTTTTGTTGCGAATATGGAAGGGAATGGGGGAAGAATGAGGGAGGGGAAAAGGAGTGAATTACCATTCAGCTTATGCTTAGTGAGGCCCAACACTAATTACATTTGTGCTGGTGTTTTAATGGAGTTTACACAAGGTCCTGTAGCTACGGAGTGCAGCGAGGTCTGGCTTCTCTTTCCATTAGATTTGGATGAAGGTATCTGATCAAACCAGCCTGTGTGTGTTTAAGAAGCACTGTGATGGCATGAAATACAACAGCAATGTGTTTGTTTGTTCCCTGAAATAAATGTCTTATAAAGTTTAAAACATAATATTAGAGAAATAGTGAAATGGGGATAGTGACAAAAATAATAAACAATTATTGAGAATGTGATGGATGGGATTTAATGGAGGGGGGATCTCATATGGTTTTTCGCATAGGATTGTAGAAGTGTATATTAAGATGGAAATAATAAAAATGAGCGATAGGTTAGCATGGAGAGCTAACGTGTGTCAGTATTCCATGAGTGTAGTAGGCCTACTGTGTATTATCACCGTGTGTGTGTTCACTCCCCCGCCGGAGATGCAGAACACAGCACATGCTCGAAACGGATGGGTGGGGTGGGGGGGGGGGGGGGGGGGTGTCAGGCTACTGAGAGAAAGGAGTGTTTTTATGCTGCACCTACATGTTTCATCAACCTCGAGAAGTAAAAGGGAGAGTAAGGGAAGACTGTGGTGGAGCAGACTGGTGGAGCAGACTGGTGGGAGAGCAGACCTGGCAGACGCTGGTCTGTCCAATGACCAGCCTCCACTCTCAGTGTGGAGCGTGAATGCGTTGGCGGGTGATGGAGCGGGCGGAGGGAGGGCTTTAGAGCCCACTCTGAGGGACAGAGACAGCCAATGCAGTGCAGGGAGAATTAAACAGGGCTGTGTACCACACTGCGCTCTCTTCTCCGCCAAGAGGGGGCCCCAGGGAGCCGTTGTGGCCCCCCAACACACACACACACACACACACACACACACACACACACACACACACACACACACACACACACACACACCTGCCAAGCTGAACCCATCCTCATGACTGCAGTTCATTCAGAATAGTCACGGTTGGATTCGTCTTTTGGAAATTGAACAATGAGCGTGTGCAAAATAAGTTGGTGTTTGCGTTATGAAATGTGTCGGTTGTGTTATTTTTAGTTATTGCAAAAAGTGACGGATGTAATCAAGATGTAATCAATGCCACATTGCGTTTACATCCTTCTAAATGTTTTGAGTCTGTGTGTACGCTCAGAGCTATGCATGCTTTGTGTGACTGTGTATGCGTGCATGTGTCTGTATGGGTGAGTGAGTGCTTTTTTCGGCGTGTGCATGACACGTACACGTGTGCGTTCCAGCACACGTCTACTCCTACAAAGACACACAAACAAAAGCCTGTGTTTGTGTGCGTCTCCTCCCCCTCGACGCGGGGTTGAACTCGGTATATACCGGGCGCCCGTGAACCTAAGGGACTTGATGTCGTCGTGTTTGTGTGTTGTTTTGTCACGCATAATGCTGATGTTTTCTCTGTTCGTCATCCATAAGACATGCATGACACCATTTGCTCCCCCGTGCCCCCCCCCCCCCCCCCCCCCATGGGGGGACATCAACCAGCCGTTCACCGCCGCTTAGACTCTTAACATTGGCAGGTAGTCAATAAGAGAGAGAGAGAGAGAGAGAGAGAGAGAGAGAGAGAGAGAGAGAGAGAGAGAGAGAGAGAGAGAGAGAGAGAGAGAGAGAGAGAGAGAGAGAGAGAGAGAGAGAGCCATGGCACGTGGTATATATATATATATAGCTGAGCCGCACGCAATCAATACAAGCTTAAGGTATCAGGGGAGTCACCACTGGGAAAAAGACCGCAATAACTGCCGTGTGAGTGTGTGCGTGTGTCTGTCTGTGTGTCTGTGTATGTGTGTGTTTGCGTGTTTGCGTGCAGGGGTTGGATGAGTTTACAGTTAGGTCTCAATTCAGCGTCAAGACAACAGCTAATTGAGCTGTGCGTGTTGCTGTTGATGAGGATAAGGAGGATGATGATATTGATGTTGTTTTGTTAACTGCTATTAACACAGTCGTGGAAATGGTTATTCTCAGAACCAGATTCAAAGTTTGATCTTGTTTTATTCAATCAATTCTAACATTTTCTGCTCCTTGGCATGAAGACTGAGGCTGGCTCTGAAGAGGGCCGTGGCTGATAGGCTGACAGATTTTTTTGTGTTGGGCAGTCCATTTAGACTTTCAACGAATGGTACATAACAGATGTGTGAGTGATTTCTTGTCTGAAATGTGAAGAAGGGAGCAAAAGAATATTGATTTGTTCAAATGTTAACATGGTTACGGCCTCCGTAATGAATGTATAAGAAATGTCTCATCATTTATCAAAACTGGGAGTCTTGGATTAGAATTGTCAATGAATGAGGAGAAATATAAAAAGGTTTAAATGGAGCACCCCAATATAACCCAAAAATAAATTCATATTTAACTCAAAACGATGTACACCATTTTTTAAACCTGGAATATTTGCTCTGAACATTGGAAAGAACCCAAACTCAAGTTACATATTGCAGTGGGCATATGGTCCTTAAAACTGTAAACCATCCCTCCAATCACAATGGGTAGATATGAAAAGTGATCACTCATCCTTGATTTCTTTGGGAAACAAGTTGCCATTACAACATGACCTCTGGTCAGCGGTAATGGTGGAACTGTTTTGATTGCAGTGACCGAGAGAGCGATACAAAACAGAAAATACAGAGAATGACCTTCGACTATCCCTTCTCGTCCACACTCACTCCTGAGTTCAATAATAACCCCTAATTACCGCTAAACAGAGGCCAATGTTACATTGTTGGAGGCATTGTTTGCTAATAATGATTCGGTTTTTTCCTGGTTCCATGTTGTTGTTAAACAGCCGTCGTAGGCTATAGGCTATTTCCTTGCTTGTCTCTATCCCATGATATAATATTAATACGGCAAGTTTGGTATTGCAGAGTTTGTGGTCGGCAGTTGTTCTGGGATCTTATTTTGGAAAACAGCCTCCCTGAATATGGAAACGAAAACAAAAAGTTTCCAGCTCATTGTACTATATTTACTAGTTTCCACCATTGTTCTCTGCTGCTTGGTAAATGTTAAGTTTGTGTCTGCGGTGTGATGGGTGATCACACAACCTGTTTAATAATGTTTCCACTCCAAATGCCAATTCAAATTAATCATCCGTCCTTGTGTTGAACAGTGGTTATGACTGTGTTCCCTCACCATCCGTGAGTGGAAAGCTAACCTTTTTTTTTACCACCAGCAGCGACGTTGAGGCAAAATCTCAAGTGGGAGAGTCCACCCATATGGTAGTGGTAGTATATGATGAAGGGATTCTATATTTGGAGGGCACATGGAATATTTGAAGGACGTGGTTAGAGACTCTCACATCAACCGAATCCGTCCCTCATGTTTCTGGCCATAGTGAGGGGGAGGTTAAGGTGGAGGTGAGGTCTGGAGCAGGGATAAGGGTAGGAAGGGGTGTGTAGAGATGAATATGCTATGTATAAGGAACAGCCTAAATTGGGGGGGGTCAAGGCCGGGGCATAAAGTGAGAAACAATGATCGAAAGTCTGCCACAAGACAAGGAAAACACATTTGTGAAACAGCGTTTGGCTTCTTGAGCAGATATGATATCACACCTACCTCGAGAATTATGACCATTGACGTTCGATACTGAAACATCTTACTTCTTGGTTAAACCTAGAATCCATATGAGATAGAGTATAAGCCCCAGCATTGCCCCATACATTCGATATGTGACCTTCCCTTCAGCGCTCACAAGCTGCTCCTCATTACCCTGATGGCCGGTGGCGCAGCTGCCCTAACAAGGTGGACCAGAGAGAGAGTGGAGTCCATCCCTGATCAAAATGTCCGACCGCAAACACAAGGCGGTGGCCTGGCCGCGTCGGCCATGCATAAGTCATAGCGTGTCCAGGATATGAGCCAGGGCACAGGGTTGGTTTGGGAGTCCAGCAACCCCCAGCACCCAATCAGATGCTAATGAGACGAGATGTTTTAATCAAACATCTGCAGGTGATGCATAAATTATTACATGTGAGCAAGGTTTTCAATTTGGGGCGATCTATGTAGAATGTTTGTGGTCATTTGTATATTAATGAGGAATGTCGAAGCAGAGTGGACCAATGCCTGTTAGGCCACATTTAACATCCATATACAGATATATTCTCACCACTGCAGTATATGGAGCAGACACACAGCCACTGGGTCCTAATCAATAATGATAATGTAGTGCTGGCAGCCGTATAGTGGATTTGAGATTTATGGATTTGAACCGACATTGACTCAACAGGACATGAAAATTGAAATTTAAAAATGAATAAAAAGGGACTCGTATTAATGCTTGATATGGGAAAGCGTAATCCCATTTGACTTGGATATCATACCCGCTTTCCAAAACATTTCTGAATACTTCCTTTAGCCGTGTAATGTGAATGGGTGACAAAGGGAAATAACCTGCTAAGACCATGGACCATTAAAGAAAGGACAGCGGATTAATAAATGGAGCCCATTAATTCCTATAAACACTGGCGCAGGGAAACATCAAGTAGAGATTTGCTTCCGCATCATGGGAGCCAGCCATGCCCTAGTGCGTGACGTGCCGGATCCCGGATGCATAAATATTCTCGTTGTCTAGCATTGTAGCATTATAAGCGAGAGGTCTGTCTACACATCCCGGGGCAACTTTAAATGATAAAAGTCAACACAGTGCCTAATAATCACCAACGTCATTCATATTATGTAAAAGGAAAAACCTCGGACACGAGAAGTTAACGGAGCCGTGCACGGAGCCCTCCCGGATGCCGGGCCGCATCAATTTTTTTTTCACTACAACTCCTTTCAGTTGCCCACCCCAAAATAAATAAATAAAACGGCTAATAAAACGCTTGAGGAGGCGTTTTGAAAAGAGAAAACGTACATTTTATTAGTGCATGATCATAATTATGAGCCTTTGATTGATATCCCAAAAAAATTTGCGGAGACACATTACTGTTCCCAACTTGTATTGGAGTGAACGGCGATATCTACTTCCGGACCTCCATAATAGAGGAGCTGCGGCCAACCCTAAAGAGATCATAGTGGCCAAAGCGGTGAAGGGGGGGATAGTGGTTCTCCAAGGTCGATTAGAGGTCAGTGTTTCATCACCAGTGTTTTAAATCTGCACACCACAGGTAAAAGCCCTCAAAATGTTCCGAAACATCATGCCTTGACATGGGGATGTACAGCTGTGGGTGAGATGTATGTCGTCACTTCCCCTTGCAAGTCGTCAACCTAAACCTGACTTGAAGATAAAACTCTCGGCACATACTGCTGTTAATGACCACTCATTAGTCCTTTTTTAAATGACCACGGAATCAAAAACATCAACAACAGCAAATGAGTGGCGTGTTACGATCGAAAACACAGGTAAGTTATGAAGCTTTTGATAGTGTCTCTCAAATTTCGTGGGTTGTTGTCGCTTCTCTAGCGAGCAGCATCATTAGCTATGTGTTACCTATGAAATAAGCCAGCTAGATGACGTTGGCCCCGGCCCCATTCCGTAATTCCAACGCCTCATTATGCCGACGTCTCAATGTTCCGAAATGTTCCCCATTAGATCTAAATGCATGGGCCGTTTGGTTTTAAATGTGCTGGGGACAGAGATGCATTCGGAAGTGCTGGATGCACTCGTTTTTCTCTCTTTAGTGCAGTTAATGAAAGGTTCTGAAAGACGGCATACCCATGTAGCTAATACTAAGGAATAAAATGTATACAAAATCTGTCTGGCACGTTTTATGAAGAAAACGTTTCCAAAAAGTATCGGACATATGACCCACTATGTTCTGCTCCATGTATCCAATGTTGACAACGTGACATGACATGGCTAAGCTACCAACATAAACAAGAGGAGCTAGGAAAGGAAATTAACTGCGTGTTCAAGTTCAGAATGGGGCAAACGTGTGGCTACACTACACACAGCACTACAAAAATCGTCAAGATTGTATTTGGTGCTGCTTAGTGTGAGAGAGAGAGCGAGAGAGGCCTGATTCACAAATTAACAAATGCCAGTGACAGTAAAGGTGTTGGCAAGCTGTAACAAATATGCATTAGCAACCTTTGCTGGTTTAAGTGAATTCACCATCCTCTTTAGGGTAACTAGGCTTGGAGGTGTGGAGAGCGAAAGAGAAGAGCAAATGATTGGGAGTAGGAGAAGGGAGGTAAGGATGATAGTAGAATCTCATGTTAGCCAGGCCTGCCTCAAAATTGGCTCTGTGTTGCACACACGCCAGAGTCGGCTCCAGAGCAGATCTACTGGAGGGGCATGGGTCGCCAGCGGGGGGGCACTGCCTTTTGTGAAATATTTTAACGCAAAAAAAGGGGGAGGGCTGTCGTGGATGCTAAACGCAAATAAATTGAGTTTAACCACCTCTGCTATGTCATAAATAGTTTATTCACATCAACAGTTTATGAACCTCCAAAAAAACATTAAGTCGGCCTGGCACTGTTTATAAACCGAGAGAACAGCCTCCACAATAATCAAAAACACCCCTGACAACATATAAGCTTTAAGCCCAGTTCAGACCAAAGATTCACCTTGCAACGGCTTGCAACTCGCAACTCCTTGCGACTCCTTGCGACTCGACGGGCTGCGACGTTCTAAAACTGGGCCGTTCACACTGGCTGCAACGCGCTGCGACGCTAGGTGGTTTCCCTAGCAACTGTGAACGCTCTGGCACAGCTGAGAGCCGCAACAGCATTATTTGCGTAGGTTAGGTTAGATTAGTTAGGTTTGCAATTAGTTAGGTTTGCAATTAGTTACTGTGTTTTGTCATTCTCCGGATATCGGATATTTCAATCTGATATTTTTATGCTGGAGTGGACAGTACGGTACCGGGAGAGTAAGGCCGTGACGTACAAGTTGTTCTGTGCTGTGATTGGCTGAAGAGAAAGTTAAATTGCCGCGTTCTAAAACTGGACTTTGCGATTTCCACAGCATTAAGAAGACCCGTGTAATGTAAGGGATAATGTATAGAACGCCGGTCATTATTGGGAAAATAAATAAAATAATGACCTGTGGTAGGAGGGGCATTAATGACCGCTAGGGGGGGCACGGCCCCCAAATGCCCCCCCTTAGCGCCGACACTGACACACGCACTTGTGTATGTCACCATGGGTAAATCTTTCACATGCACTGTAGGCCTACGAAGTGCACAACCATTCTCAGCACTCCATTTTAGGAACTATCAATGTTGTACATTGTAACAACAAGCCTGCGTGAAGTTTTAACTTGTCTCTCATGATGTTAGTGCTGCTTGTGTTATTTCACAGTCGTCATGAGCAAGAGGAAGCAAGAGGGTTGCAGAGACATTTGGCAATGTTTTGCCTCGTCTCAGAAAAGAAGCAGAGTAAGTAAAGAGGGGTGAGAAAATGAGAAGTGTTAACCTATCAGTTGTAGCATTACAGTACAGTAGAGTTAATAGACTACAAAAAACTAGCCATAGAATTATTGTCATTCAGATCAAAAGTGGTTTGTTGACTATCTGAGAAAGGAACAGTACTTGTTATCTGATAATATTTCTTCCCTGTGGCATGTCCACTTTGATGAAAGCAGTGTGTGTCAATCTGGTAGTGACATAGAGGTGAGTAGCCTAAGAGAGGAGTTCTGGAAACTAATAGAGCCTTGGCTTTTCCTATGTTCAATGCAATTTGTAAGTTACTTTGGATAAAAGCTTCTGCAAAATGATTGTCAAAGAGTAAATATTAATGGTTTAAACAAAATTGTGACATTAGAGCAGAATCCTGTTGGCAGTGGCACTGATGTCTATAGTGTGTTTCAGTAGTCTACTGGTAAATAGTTTGCTGATATCTGTGATATTATTCCTTCCATGTTTCCTCTGTTGTGTTCAGAGTAGAGCTAGTGAGCCAGCGGGAGGGACAGAAAGTTTGGAGGATGAAAGCACAGGGAGAGTTTGTCAATCTAGTGGTGGCATAGAGGTGAGTCGCCTAAGAGAGGAGTAAATATGAAAGGTTAAGACCGAATCATGACATTCAAGCAGAATCCTGTTAACACACATGTATATAGTGTAGGGTTGTCAAAAAAAATTATACTCAGATACTAATCGATCAAAATTAAAAATAATAATATCGGATTAGATACTTATGTGCAACAGTATCGATACAAAAATCGCTGTCTTCATCATCTTCATCTCTTTTTTTTTCTCGCCTCCTTCAGTTGACACACAACTCTACACAGCAGCGTTGCAGTTGCTAATATAGCAATATAATAATTATTAAGTCAAGTTTCATTCAAGGTTACAAATCATTGTATAATGTATGTATTCATAGATTAATCCATAACTAATCAGAAAACATTTAGGTTATGTCCTAGACATGTCTAATTCTTTAACAGTGCATCATTCAATACGGCTAATGGTTTCACCATGAGATTAGCTCAGTGCGCTCTCTCGTGAAACTCATCTATGTACTTATTAAACAAGTGGATGAAAATATCAGAAAATCTAGGTTTTCTGAGGGGTAACAAAAGTTTTGGGTTGACTTCTATTTAGGTCGATGAGATAGATGCACCTGGGTGGGTTTTACTCAACATTGGCAAATGTGATGGTTATGCAATAAAAAATTTAATGGAAGTAAGAACTGGCTGGATTTTGTGTCCTTGTTGTGGTGGTGCAGGTGTTTGTTTGTGTGTGTTTTGTAAAAAAGACAAAACATCAATGAATGTAATGTGAAAAAAAAGGACTGGATTGGTTTAAATATTGAGGAGCACAAAATGTTATATTTTATTTAAAAAGTAAAGGAAAACAGAGCTCTGAACATGTGTGTCAACCTTTTCCTAATTTCAAGTCTTCCACACTCCCAGACTGCTTGGTCACATCCAGTATTAAAGTGTTTTAAACATCCATCCCTAAAAAGGTCTTCAAAATTAGGTGCAAGGTATTGAGATTTTGCTCTCAGAGTGCACCAGATTAATGCATGTTCAAAATCTTTGCCTGGGAGGGGGGGCCGGACCCCGCCCCCAGGCATTTGTCCCCCCCAATGTTGAAACCATGGCTACACCTCTGTGGTCATGTTTTATGCATTTCTCTCTCTCTCTCTCCCCCTAGCAATGAGACTGCATGAATAAAGGTACTACATTTCACGACATGGCAAAGCAGCGGTCTGAAGACTGGGTGGGGCTCTCTGGGACTGTCCTGAAGTGGATTACGTCACACCTTCACCGTAGAAGGCACTTTGTCTCCATGAGGAACTGTGTGTCTCAGCAACCGGCCATGACCTGGAGGTCCATGTATTAGGGGGGACCCCCCAATTATCCAATCTCTGAATGCTCCTTTTAGGGAAAATCCTACAAGATATTAAAGTAGCCAACCATAATTATGCAGATGACACAAACGTTTACACTAGGTGACTATAGACCTGTTGAAACTCTGGTTCACCGAGTAGAGCACATACCATTAAGGCCCAGTCCCTACAGCAGCGACCGGGGTTTGATTACTGTCTGTGGTCCTTTGCTTCATGTCTTCCCCTCTCTCTCCCATATCTTCCTGTCTTACTCACTCTACAATAAAAAATGTTAAAACCTTAAAAAATGTATCAAAAAAACAACAACAACCATTTCTCCGGCTAAACAAAGAAAGAGCTAATGTCCGTTATTACTTAAGAGTCAAGCCAGGAATCTCTCCATCACCCTGGACCCGGTGACTTCATCAGAAAGCTACTGTTTGAAACGCATTGCAAGAGTCAGGAGAATAATGTCCAAGAAAGACCTGGAGAGGCTGAGCCCCATCCTCATTTCCACATGCCTATATTACTCTAATAGTTTGTTCACAAACCTCTCCAAAAAAGATGTTCAGCAACTCCAATGTATTCACAAGGCAGCCGCCTGACTCTTTCCAGAAACTAAGAAAAATAACTTCATAACACTGACTCTAAAGCCCTTGCATCGGCCACCAATGGCTCTGAGAACTGTTTACAAACCGCTCCGTGGTTCTGGCCCTGGTACATCTCGGGCATGCTCCTCCATATAAACCTCCAAGGCCACTCAGGACTCCAGGCCCAGCCTGCTCGCTGTCCCAAGAGGGAGAGCAGAACACAGTGGAGCAGGAGTTGGTGAACACCCAGGAGTCCTGGTATAACCTCCCAGAGGAGAGTGAGGACAAGGGTCTGGTTATGAGGCAGCCATCCTGATTTGACCTCTCAGAAGATGTCTGTCAGGCACGACTCCAAACGTGTTTAGAGCAAAGCTTACTTTTCGTGCACCTTTTTATACCAATTTGTTTTATTTTATAACTTTGTGTACTACTTTGAATTACCTCTATTAAATGTTGTGTAGAATAAATGCTTTCTTGCCTTTTCAGTTAGCATGAAATTTTAAACATACATTTATTATGTATGACAAAGCTAATAATCATATTGATTGCGTTAGTTATGTTCTATACTTAGTACACCTGTCCTCCGTGAACTCCATTGGCTTCCAATCAAACACAGAATCAACTACAAAATCTTACTCATCACCTACAAGGCCCTCAACAGCCTAGCCCCCCCCTACCTTGCCGACCTCCTCCATCACCACGCCCCCTCCCGATTCCTCAGGTCCATCTCTGCCAACCTGCTACATGTTCCACGGACTGAGCGACGGACTTGGGGTGATCGGGCCTTCTCAGTTGCTGCCCCCACCCTTTGGAATTCACTCCCCTCCCACATCAAAGTCTCTCCAACCCTCTCTTCTTTCAAATCTGCCCTCAAAACATACCTTTTCACACTAGCCTTCCCCACCTAACTCCCACCTTATTCTTCATGTTTAACCTCTGTTTTTCTTTTATTCCTAGTCTGTTTTACGTAGTTTTGATAGGGCAATATGTAAAGCGTCTTAGAGTACCATATTAAGCGCTATATAAATTTCATTTATTATTATTATTATTATTATTATTATTATTATTACCCAGTCTATCCTTAGTCAACCAAGTGCCAGCTTCTCAAGTGCACTACCTATCAAGTAGGACAGGTCACTCTTCACAGCAAGAGATATGTTCTCTGGTGGAGAAAATAGGTTTCAGGTTCAAAACAACACTGAATTAAGCACTACGGCAAAGGATGGGATTCTTTTACCCACTTCATTGCTTTAGTTTGAAACCACATATCATATGAGGCCAGGTTTAAGTGTTTTGATTAGAAGTAGAATAAGTACCGTTATTTCAGTATCAGTAGTTGATGTTAGCGTTTGTGTAAGTATTATTATCAGTATATCAATATTACTAATAATTATGCTGATACTAATAATATATTAGTAGTACTAAGTAACAGTAATGTCAGTATCATCAGTATTAGTATTCATATTAGTATAAGTAGCATTCAAATGTGCTGTAGGTCAAATTCAAGAGCTATCATTTGAGTGTAATTTGTTAGAAATGCCCTATCCAACCGTCCAGGATTAGTGAGTGAAATGCTCTGTGAGAATATCTTCTACTTTGACTGCACTTCCTCCGTGCTAGCCAATTCGATTTTAGACCACTCCCAGTTCATTTGGGACAAATCAGTGCCCCTCTTTCCTGTCTCCCTGCTTTCTCCCTCTTCCTTGTCTCTCTGGGGTTCCTTGTCTCTCCAAGTCTCGAGTTTGACCCACAGCAGCTATAATGTTAGCCTGGTCCTACCAGACCATCGTACTTCATTTCATTTTTACAGCAGGTCTGGAACTGCTCAATTGACAAACGTTCACTCACTTGGAGGCGGGTGTCTGTAGAAGTTTTAAAATGATTGGATCAGCCATAACCAATCGCATAGCGTTTGGTCGTGACGTATGTCATGCATCATCATCATCATCATCGTCTGGCTGTGGAATGTTCCTCCGTTTGCAGAGGTTGTGTAGAATGGCACATACAGTGATTACTGTGCTTGCCCTCTCTGGTGTGAGGCGTATTTCGGCGTGGAGGACATGAAACCGACGTTTCATCTGCCCATTTCCTCTCTCCACAACATTTTGTGTATGTTTGTGTGCTCTAGCATACATGGAAGAAATCAGTAAACAATAATAAATATGGATTCAACAAATAAAAGGCGTCAAAGAGCCAATACGATGTGTTTTACGCATAGGACTAAGCGTAATCTGCGTAATCACTTACATGTTATACTTTAACTGTGCTCCCGGTTGTGGATTGAGGTAAGGAGTCTAGAGCCACGTCTTGCATGGATAGTCACTGTCACCCAGCAAGTGACACCCAACTGGTACATCTCAAAAAGCTGGCTCAGACCGCTCACCATTAAAATGCGCGAATCATGGGTAGCTGAAGATCCAGCCAATTTGCAACAACATCCAGTAGGCTATGTTAAAATTTGCATCAAAAACAACCTGCGTGTTGATGGATGCACTTTCTTCCTATTGACGAACACGTCCTCGTCTTTTGATGGCGCAATTATTTTTATGTGCGTCCCGTCAATAGCACCGACCACACCGGGCATACCTGCAATTGCCATGAAGTTGGCTTTGATCCTGTGTAATTGTTGAATGTCCAAAGGAAAGTTTATGGCACGGCTGACTGATGGTTGCGATATTTTTAAATCGTCGGCATTGCAAAGTTGCATTTCCCCTGTTGCTAAATAACGTAGTGTGGCCAAACATTTTATTTCGGGACTAATCTTATTATTCCTGTTAGTCGGGGATGTTATTGCATCGCACATTAACTCCACAACAAGTCTAATTGTCCACAATAGTCTAACAAGTCCTTTGTGAATACGGCCCCTGGTTTCCATGGAACGCATTCATATTAAGCAGACCCAGTCCTAGTACTGAAGTGAAATTAAAATTGAGCGGAAGTAGGTAGGTGGGCGGTGCCAGGCTACTATGATGTCAGTATCAGTATTATTTTCGTATAAGCCTTAGCATGGTCCATGATGAAACAGTTCCATGGGCGGAGTCACGGGCAGTGGTCACCCTGTTGAGCTCTACTCTCCGCCGCGGAGAGCAGAGCTCAACAGGTTGGAAGCTGCCAATCTCCAGATGACAGAGTCTCTCTCTCCAGCTCCAGAGGCTGCTAGGCCTGTCCCAGCCAATTGCGGGCTTTGACAGAGAGCGGGGGTGTGCGGTGAGGAGACCCTCTCCAAGTCTTACAAGGGCACACAGGGAAACAAGACTAAGGCCCCATCCCATTAATCTCCCTTAACTAGAACACTTGTTTTGAGCTTGCTTCAGCTTTAAAGGAGCTAAAAAGAAGCGCATCTTAGTGGTGACGTCATGTTACACACGGACAATTGTGAATAAACTGATTAGCGGGGGTGGGGTTAAATAGGAACCTTGTGAATTGTTTGATTTGTTGATTTTTGATACGCGACCCAGTGTCATGCGTATAAGAGAAAATGAATGAAAACTAAAGAGAGTTCCAGTTTCTCTCATACATGTCCTGCAAAAGTTGGTGCCGAAACCAGGGAATGAACCAGGGACATTTAGATTCCTGAGGATCTGTTGCAGCTTTGGCAGCAGTGGTGCAAAGAATTACCTCGCATCAGACAATAAATATTCCCAGGTGTTATCAAGAGGCGAAAAAAGAGGTTCACGTCTTCAGTGATGCGAGTGAAAGCGCATACTGCGCAGCTGCCTACATGAGTTATCCCCGAAAATTCCTTCTTCCAGCGGGTCCAATATGTATTAATTAAGTGCTCTCTGTCAGCATAATATCTTAACCGTGCAAACAAAATAATGTTTGACTTTTACATGTTCTCGAATTTTTCATTAATTGTCTGTCCTAGTGTTTATTTTACTGTCTTCTACTACTTTATCAAAGTATGGAAGGGGGAGATTTGGAGCTACCTGGAGGAGGAGAAAATGGGTCTTCTGAATGCTGGGAATCAAAGGAAGAAGGAGAAGACCCATCCTCAGGCTGGTAACAAAAAGGTCAATGCGCTTCTTAATTCGAAAAACGATGCATTGACACCTTTAAAGGTTGGGTATGGGATTTGTGAAACGCCAGCAGATTTTGAAAATACACAATCAAATGGTCCTACCCCCTCTCCTTCAACGCTGACTCTGGCCCCGTTCACACGAAGCCGAAACGGGCGAAACTGTTACGGTTTCGATCTATCCGGTTTCGAAGTATCTCCGTAAAGACGAAGCCAAGCGAAACCGGGTAGATCTGTAAAAACGCTGTAGTACACATTCCAGGCCCATAAGGGGCGCTGCTTCAGAAATCCAGAAGAAATTAAATAAGAAGAAGAGGCGAGCATGCGCTTAAAGGCTGCCCTTATGCGCATGCTCGCATGTGATTTCTGAGACTCCGCGGGCTTAAGAGCCATTGGCTAGGAGGTCGAGGGGTGGGGCGATGACGTCATGGTTTGCGGTTTCATTCGGTTTCAGGCATACACACAAATCCAAAACGAAACCGGGTAGATTTGAAACCACCTCCGAGGGTGGTTTCAGAAGTTTGCGGTTTCGGTCAGCGGATTCGCCGGCTTCGTGTGTACGGAAGGCCGAACCGTACAAGACCTTTGCGGTTTCGCCATGAAATTGGCTTCGTGTGAACGGGGCCTCTGACTCCGCGCAATCATGCACGAGCGCAAACACAGATGCGCCATTAGCTAGGGTTAGGGTTATGCGCCATTAGCTAGTTAGCTAGCTACTGTAGCTACCGCAGGATAACAACAAACGGAAGCTTGCTCTGGGACACGAGCTTTGAGTACGTGCATGAAGGGGTCACGCACGGGGGAGTGCAGCACGACCGTTTGATTGACGTACTTACTGTCCAATGCCACTCGGTGGTTCTGGAAATCATTGGCTGGAGTTTTTCGAGCCCTGCCCGTTCCACAGATGATTGACTTTTTTAATTTTCATGTCAGTACTTCTAACTCAGTGGGTTATGATAACGATTTCAAGTAATTTTGCAAAAATGGCCAAAAAAGAAAATTCCATACCCAACCTTTAAGCAATAAAAACACGAGTGTGAGTGGGGTTGTTAGTTTACTTAAGATTTTTTATTGGGGGGGCGCCAGAGGATCAGGGTAAGGTCAGGGGGGAGTTTGCTCAAAAAAGGTTGAGAACCACTCGCCTGGGGTAACCAGACAATGAGGGAGGACGGAGGCGTGATTCCATTTTAACAATAATCAAGGTTTATTTGATAACCAATAAGGAAAAGGGACAAAACAACATTTGCAGCGTGGCAAGCAGGTGAAGGTGCCACAAAGGAAGGGGCTAGCTTAGAGGAACAGGGCGCACCATATAGTCCACAAACAAGGCGACTCCGCCCCTCTTCATCAGTCCTAATTGGGAGACAGGTACACCAGTTCTAATTGGGAGATAGGAAAATCATAGGCAAGGCCTTGCGGCCATCACGCTCACAGAGAAGGAACTAGATCTACGGAGGTGGGCATGACGACAACAAAAATGCGAGATGATGAATCCCAGGAGCGAACCAAAGTGCATAGATGATGATCTTCGCAGAGTGCTGCCAATGAACCTCACCTCACCTCCAGCCGGGACAGAGGGGGTTCCTGGCTGTTGTGTGGCCCATCCATCTATGGGGCGAGGGGTCGGGGCCCAGGAGAGGGGAGGACATTCGCCATCGCCTCTGTCCTCTGGACTGGATCTAAGAGACACATCTTTCATATTGTGAACTCACTGGGGTAATTCAGACAACCCTGACTGCCTGTCTATCCATCCATTCATCTTAGGCTTCATACAGGCTACCTGCCAGCTGTCAGGGTTGCACGACAAATAGAGACCATTTGATTAACGATTGGCAACGGAAGAAATATGCCTCTAGTAATGGTGACTGAACACTACTAAGTATTGCTAATATATTTTGCTGGAGTAAGTTGTGTGTATGTGTGTGCGTGTGCGTGTGTGTGTGTTTATTACGATTCAGGTAAGATAACCTTAACCGTGCACTTACTACGGTCAGGGTGAAATAAATAATAAAGTAAAAGGATGCAGAATATTCAAAATACCTGTTGAAACATGAAAACGCATATAGCCTTAGATAAGTCTTGACAGGGGCTCTTAGGGCCCTGGAACCATCCGTCCTGCTCTGGTGCCCGGTCCCCCTGATGAGCGGACCGAGGGGGGGGGGGGGGGGGGGGAGTTATCAGCTCTGAGCGACACCATGTGCATGCCTTGCTGAAGACAGCACTTATACAGCGTCTTATGTCAGTTTTCTTTCTATATATCATTGAGAAGGATTATATTTTGGGAGGAAAGTGACTGCAGACTGGCTGTGACATTGGGGGCCGCTGATAAGGGGGCTGGCCGGGCGGAGCGGGGACTGAGGACGGAGGAGATTCCGCCTCCTTTCAACAGTTACCTGGCTAGAGTTTGACAGGCCGAAATAAATAACAAAATCATTCACGCAGAAAAGGTGTTTGTCTGCTCTCATGTGTGTGTCTGTGTGCCTGCGCACGTGTTAATGCGTGTGCATGAATGCATCTATGTTTGTTTGTGTGTTGGCGTGCTGACGTGAAGCATGCACACAAGTGTATGTGAGGGGTGTAGGAGGAGCCCGGCGGAGGTTATGTTGAGGTTATGCACGCAATAGTGTTGCTCTTACTCTGGTCTGACCTCCACCCACTGCTATCGGCTCTCTGCGAGGGGTGGAGGTCTGCTCTGTTAGGGGTGGAGGTCTGCTCTTTGAAGGATGGAGGTCTGCTCTGTGAGGGGTGGAGGTCTCCTGTCTGAGGGGTGGAGGTCTCGTCTGTGAGGGTGGAGGCTGGTCTCTGTGAGGGGTGAAGGTCTGGTCTCTGTGAGGGTGGAGGTTTGGTCTCTGTGAGGGGTGAAGGTCTGGTCTGTGAGGGTGGAGGTTTTGTCTCTGTGAGGTGTGAAGGTCTGGTCTGTGAGGGTGGAGGTTTTGTCTCTGTGAGGGGTGAAGGTCTGGTCTGTGAGGGGTGGAGGTCTGGTCTCTGTGACGGGTGGAGGTAGGCCGACATGCCCAGACGGCTGTGTCAGCAGTCAAGACAACACTGGCAATGTGCGTCGCTGTGAGGAACAAGAACTACTGCTGCTCCCCTAATGGTAATTATGTTGGCATTACATTTGAATAACATGAATATCTGAATAATCAACATTACACAGCATCATTTGGAACCCACTTCTATCCAAAGTAATAATAATAGTTAATTGTATTTCCATAATGCAAGAGAGAGCGGGAGAAAGCGGGGGTATGCGTCTGCGTGTGTGTCTGTCAATGCCCTTTCTTCTCCGCCAGGTCTAAAAAGTCAGAGTAGCTTTAGGTTGTAACACAGCAGACCATTGAGATCAATAGTTTTACGTTTCCTTGTTTATTCTTCCAGAGGGACCGATAAATCCATATAGAACAACCTACTTTGAGAATAAATAGGAGGATCAAAACGAGGCGATTCCTACTGCAGCTATCACAATGTGGGAAGTTCTCGATGAAAGCCTTGTTGCATGGGATGTTATGGCATATCCAACGCAGGTC
The DNA here is from genome assembly GCF_031168955.1 of Gadus macrocephalus. Classification (NCBI taxonomy): domain Eukaryota; kingdom Metazoa; phylum Chordata; class Actinopteri; order Gadiformes; family Gadidae; genus Gadus; species Gadus macrocephalus. The sequence continues at coordinate 13,488,304 of NC_082385.1, forward strand.
TCCAAGACTTCCAATTCAACATTGTTGTACAAGGCTGTAAAACAGTGCAAAAGTGCCAAACCTTTGGACTGAAAATTATAGAGCTCTAACTAACTGTAGCTACTACTCAAGCCACTAGGGGCTGCGGTAACGCTTTATATTAAGGTCCTTATAATATGCCTTTGTTAATAAGACACTTATTATATGATTATTAACATTAATTGGTGTTAAGACTATCTATAAGTGTTAATAATGACATAATAAACATGTTTATTGTGAAAATATAAGACTTTTGTAAGCACTTTTAAGAAACTTGTTTATTATTTATTGATTGCTTAATAACATTAATTATGGTCTTATACATAATAATGAGATTCTTATAGTTGGTAATAAATGCGTGGGGCTGGAGGTGGGGAAGGGAGGGATGCAGGAGGAGAAGGAGGCACGCGGCAGGAGCTCCTCCACTTCCAATTTATGTTATAAGCTACATTTAAAGCCCTCTCCTCCTTCTCTCAGCGGCTGTTAAAACGTCTCTCCGTCAGCCTCCTACCCACATCCATCGCAACTTACATCCATTGGGTCTCACGAACACCGAGACATGTGTAAAGCCCTGGAACATACTGAGCTGGTCGAAGCCATCCCTGTTGGGTTGTTACTTTCCCCGGCACAGAGAGATAAACGTGCCACAAGGATGTGTGTGTGTGTTAAGGGCAGACCAAGACACGTACGTCTCTTGGTCTGCCCTCAACAGGACACGTGGGTGCGTGCGTGCGTGCGTGCGTGCGTGCGTGTTGTGGCTCTCGATGGTTGCTTTGTTTCTTTAAGGGCACCAAACCATGGGTAGGTGTACGTACGTATCTTCGTCTCAGATAGAGAGAAAGTAGAAGAGTAAGTAGCAGAGCGACAGTAGGCAAATGCCAGACCCTATCTTTCCCTTGCACCTCCCTACAGGAAATGTCAACAGCACAGTGATATGTAACTACGCACCCCCCGACAGCCACAGGAAGACTGAATGTCACTTTTGGTAGATCTTCATTACAGATTTTGGAAAGGACAAATGTTGGCCAATATAATCCGTGTGTTACACCATATGAAAAAGAGTTTCCTTGATGCACATGGTTGTTGGTAAAAAGCATATGTTTACTTAAAGGTTGGGTATGGAATTCGCTTTTTGGGCAATTTTTGCAAAATTACTTGAAATCCTTACCATAACCCACTTACAGCCACTGAGTTAGAAGTACTGACATGAAAATTAAACAAGTCAATCATCTGTGGAACGGGCTGGGCTCGAAAAACTCCAGCCAATGATTTCCAGAGCCACCGAGTTGCATTGGACAGTAAGTACGTCAATCAAACGGTCGTACTGCACTCCCCCTCCCCCGCGCGCGACCCCCCTCCCCCGCGCGCGACCCCTTCGTGCAGTACTCGTGACCCAGAGCAAGCTCCTGTTTGTTGTTATCCGGCGGTAGCTACTGGAACTAGTTAATCCACATTTGGACCTAGCAGTAGAAGACAATTCTATTCGGCATGTTGTTTAACGAAAACCTACGCTAGCCTGGCTCGCTCTTGCGCATCTGTGTTCGCGCTCGTTCATGATTGCGCATCCAGGTACTTGGAATGGGTGGAGTCAGAGTCAGCGTTGAAGGAGAGGGGGTAGGACCATTTGAGTTGTGTATTTTCAAAATCTGCTGGCGTTTCGCAAATCCCATACCCAACCTTTAAAAACAAACAATACCAAAACAGTTGATTCACTTGCACAACTCAAGCCTCCCTCCAGTCTAGAACTCTTGCCCTCTTAAGGCCTGATTCCACCGGACGCGTTACGGCAGTGTTACGGCTGCGGCACGTCTTGGCCGCGGTCACCGCAGCAGATAGGTTCCACTCTAATCAATGAGACCATTTCCACCGGGAGCAGCTGCGGAACGTCTCAGCAGCGTCCCATGAGCGGCTCGCTGTGCCACAGCGCTATCATTACGTAGCATTTCTATTTTTGCCGCAAGCCATTGCTGATTCGCGTCAATTTCAACAGAGCAGATCGAGCAGGGCAGGAAGTGAAAAAGTAAAAGCCATAGATAGAGCATCCGGTCAATTTTCAAAATAAAACACAATACTCAGCTCATGTAGCCTATCACAACTTCACATCAACATTTACACCATGACCGGTGGCACCAGGTCAGCAGTCAATCAATCAAAGGGTCTCAGAGGGTCGGCAACACGGACGACGAGAGACTCATTGTCGAAGTTCAGCAACATGAAGTAATTTATGTACCAAATCATCCTTTTTATAAGGGCAATGGCCGGAAGGACAAAGCGTGGCATTTAATTGCAGGCGTTTTTGGAGTGGAAGTTGAGTACATTAGGTTTAGGATTATCGCGTGATCTCGTGATCTCGCGGGAATACAGCTGGCTCGCAAGGCAGCGTTGCGCTGCCGTAAAGCGCCCGGTGGAAATGTAAGCAGGGTAGAGTCGCAGCCGTAACGCGGCCGTAACGTGTGCGGTGGAATCCCGGCGTTAAGGAGCACCAGAATCGGTGTGGCTCAATTAGCTTATGAGCCACAGCTGCAGACTATTACAGGGCTAACATCCAGCCAGGAACACGTGAATCTTTTAAAACATGTTAAACACAGTAAAGATGCCATTCACATCTTCACACACCGACACAAATGTCCCTGTTTGCACTCCTAGCTATTACCATAGCAGTGTTAATCAAACCCTCCTTATGGAGTAGGCCTATGGTGGAAAACAGTAGCTAGATACATAATGGGTTTGGACTACAGAATGTGGAAAGGTCAACAGACATGTTGTGGATCCTTTTTAACCGACTGTGGGTTGAGGAGTTTTGTGTCTGCGGCTGCGTGTTGGTTCAATGTTACCGTACTATTTATTGTGGAGCAGACTTGTATCAGGTGGAAAACACGAATGCGCACGCACACACACACACACACACACACACACACACACACACACACACACACACACACACACACACACACACACACACACACACACACACACACACACACACACACACACACACACACACACACACACACACACACACACACACACGGTTGAGCTGACTGCTTGAAAAGACAATCCAACCATCCGCTACAAATGAACGCACTTATTAACCCGTTTGGTCAAACGGCATCAAAAATACACATTTTCCACAATCCATAATTGACAGATGTTTCTAAAAATTAAGATCCTGTACTTCTTGTAATCCTGTAATTGCGATGCCAAAAAAATTCACTGTTCTTTGAGTCATAGTCGAGTCAATTCCTGTTATTATTACATCTCTTGACTCATGATCTACACGCCTGATTCGGTAATGGGTTACATCAGTGCGAACCGGAACATTGTAGACACAATAATAAGACTACAGCGTGAACACTGATCAGCCATGAATGGGAGCTTCTCACAAATATTATGCCATGTTTTTGAAAGGAAGTGTTGGTGTTTGTTGGTGTACTGCATCATCTGGTCGGGTGTAGTGGTTCACTCACCCATCCATGCATCTGAGTGGACACTCCACCTTGTTGTGAGGCCACAGGGAATGATTGGGTAGAAGAGGGCTCCTATGAGATCGCACTAAGAACCAGACCGGAAAAAATGTGACACCCACCCCTCTCAACCCGGTAGCACGCGATTTCGTGCTCATGCGCACGAACGTTAATCTATTGCATCTCTCTCGCTCTCTCTCTCTGTCCCTCCCTCTCTCTCTTTCTCTCTCTCTCGTACCGTTTTGTGGAGCACGTTCATTGTCTGAGAACACTCCCATTCAGAATGCATTGGTTTACATTTCGTTCTGTGTAGCACGAAAAAAGTCGGACTATCGTGCTCTGGAACACGCTTCAATAGATTAACGTTTGTGCGCATTAGCACAAAATCACGTGATACCGAGTTGCCCCTCTATGTCCACACACGTTTCCATGGACACATGCTATTCAACGCGCCCTATATCTCCAGACCAATACAATAAACAAGCATACATTTTGTGTCTTAATCGCTCCCCACCGACGGCCGGTGTGGAGGAGGGGAGATGATTGGATATTAAAATAGTAGTCTATGCTGATTAACACGCCGCCACGGTAATCATTGGTGCTTCGTGTGTGGGCTGAGGCTGTTGATCTCAGCTCAGACTTTGTTTTTATGCCGTCTTTAAGTGCACAACAAAACATTGCTTTGTCTTGGATTGATTTTAAATCATAAAATCACAGGAGTGGGATTAAATAGATGGCTCCTCCCGCCTGTCTTTCACAAGACGGATTTTACTTAGCTTGTGCACACATCGGATACATGGTGCTCCGGCGGGGGGGATTCATGGGCCAATCATTGTGCGGGGCAATCCTGCAGTGGAATATAAAGAGTAAAAACCTTCAGAAGAATGCATGGCCTAATCTGAGAGGAAACAAACAACCGCTACCCGTAACGGCTCGAAATAGTTCTGATGGACGGGAAAAGTAGAAAAATAAAAAGCAATTATTGTCACGATCATATCCGGCACGGAAATGAAGGAGTGAGGAAACAGATTATTTCTGCGTTCTGACAGCGGGCAACCTTCCACAGTCACAGTTCACAGAATCTCACACACGGGGCTGATGGTGATGGTTAGATATAAAAATTGGCCAATATATAAGCAAAAGTGCTTCCAGGCACTAAATCAGGTCCTTGCTACCAAACAATGTGTTGACCAGTGCTGCATCCAAATCAAGCCAGACGTCCAAGTGCTTGTTTCATTTTGTTTTTATATTGGAGTATCATAACCGCTCCATAAATCCTCCCCAAATCTAAATCTTTCACATCCTTCTGGTATTAAAGACGAGCTGTGCGTAGCAGAGCCATAGCTTGGTAGGGTTGCGGCGCTAACAAGTTATATTTTCAACAATAAAAAGAGATCCGCCTAAAAGAACAGGCGGGACCATTATCCATTTGTGAAGCTTGGGGGCTCTGCTGCGTGGGGTGTAAAGGCCAGGACCAACGTACTGAGCTTTGGCTCAAATAATGTTCTTTCATAATGTATTCCTCGCACAACGCCACAAGCTTCACGGCAAATGAGACACTCTGGCTTGGAGGCGAATGCTATTTCTCGTGTCCAATCCATCCGTACACCTCGTTTTCATTGCTGTCTTTTCTCTCCCTGTCTTAGTGCTATTGACATTCTCTCGTGACATGCGTCTGGGTTGTTCTTGTGCCGCTTTCTGGAGGACTGCTCCTAAAGTGCAGCTTACTCAGCGCGCTAGGCTACCGTGTGTGTGTGTGTGTGTGTGTGTGTGTGTGTGTGTGTGTGTGTGCGTTGTGGCAACCCGCTCCTCGAGTGAGCCGGGTTCCAGGTATAAATCACGCTTGGCAGTGTGGGTTAAGCCATTAAAGGCATTTATTGCAGACAACTTAAATCAAACAAAGTAAACGCGGTCTCTAGGGCCTCCGTGGGCCTCTAGCCTCTCGTGGACACGAGCGCTTCCTCCTTCCTCGCTCCCGTCTGGTCTGCCCAAATGTCAGTCCTCTTATAGTGGCTCCTCGGCTTTCGGCCAATCACGCTGATTGGGGTTCGGTCGGTGCTCTCCGTCGCCGGCTGGTGGGTGACGGTGGTAACGGCCATCCAGGACCAACCCTCGGGCTGGTCCGGGCCGAGGTTTACGGGGCGGGATGCCACTGTGTGTGTGTGTGTGTGTGTGTGTGTGTGTGTGTGTGTGTGTGTGTGTGTGTGTGTGTGTGTGTGTGTGTGTGTGTGTGTGTGTGTGTGTGTGTGTGTGTGTGTGTGTGTGTGTGTACTAGTATTCTTCACTAGTGGGTTTATGCCCGTGCAATCATTGAAAATTAAACCTACCTTGCTGTAGAATATTGTAGAACATTCAATCAACAACAACTCAAATGGCCTTTGTGATTGTATGTTGTCATCAAATCCTCCATTGAGTGATTTGCTGCTCCAGACCTCTCCGCGGGGGGTTGTTGTACCGGGGGGTTCGGATGTAGACATTGTTGTGGAAGGAATGAATGTGGTGGGACAGGGGAGAATTGGGGAAATTGTTGTGGGGGAAATTGTTGTGGGATCTGGGTCGCATCATAATTAGCATAGTCAGGTGGGGCAGATGGATTTCCCTTCTGTGGCACGTGGGGAGTACTGCAGATGACCGGGTACTCGCCTATAAAGCTGTTGATGTCTGAAAGAACACTGTGTCTCGACTCCTGTAAATCACCAGATGGCGTCGATGGCTGCATCGGGAAGATGTATTCCCCATCTGGGCCACACGATGGCAGTGTGGGGTACATGCGACCATAGGCTCCTCCCAAGGTTCCTCCTCCTTTGCCTTGGTCACTCCCCTCAGAGGGCCCTGAGTCGAGGGGGTGGGCCGCTATCACTCCTTGTCTGACCAGCGTCGTGTGTAGGTCTGTCAACTTCCTCTGCTCTTTGTTCAGAGTCGCTTCATCCTTTAACAAACGAATTTCGTCGGCAAGCAGTTTGATTTGCTCTCTATTTTTTTTCAGAGCAGTTGTCTTTTCCAATTCATCTCTTTTTTTGTTGCTGACATGCTTAATAAAGTAGCGCTTACACTGAGACAATAGTGACAACCCGATTGGTTCATTTCGTCTAGTCTTCTTGATCCATGCTTTGAAAACCATCCAGATCGATTCCATTGGCCAGCGTTTAGTTTGGGGGTCAGTCATTATCTCATATGTTATGCAAAGTTTTTCTTCGGTTCCTTGCAAATCATGTCTGTCGTTGAAGAATCTAGACAGAGTCTCACTAACTGAATAAATGTAAATATCTCTAACCTCCAATTCAAAAGAAGCTTGTTCAATTGGTTCAGACGCATTGGGACTTTGATTGCTATCTTTTTCCTCCTTGTCTGCCTTCTTTCTGCCTTTACCTTTCGGTATTGTTCCTATCTTTTTTATCCTATGCAAAGCTAAAACTAGCGACCAATCGCTGCTTAGAAAAAAACGAATAAACGTCTCCCACGGAGCTCGGTATGCCAACACCAGATGATGGCTCACTTTTTTCCCTCTCAGATTAAAAAACAACATCTGTGATTCCACGGCGGGAATCAAAACAATGATAACACAAAAAAACTAGCGATTCATGTAACCTCACCAGTGAAATCAATACAAATACGGTTTCACTCCTTGTCCAGCAAATCGTAAAACAAAACCCCTGAGCAAACCAAACGTTTTAAGTTATATTCAGGACACGTATCAACATTGACAAACTATGAACAAATCACTTGAATGACATGCAAAAAAACTCTAGCGATCAGTATGAGAGGCCCTGGCCTGTCCCTAGACTAGAAATATGAACAACAGAGAGACACTAAAATACACCAACATTCTACATTCCTCCCTCTTGATCATACTAAACATAGTTTAAAGATCACCCACAAAATGAGAATTCAGTGTATTTACTGGTGACCCATTGTGAAAAATATTTGCAGCACTTCACTGTGTCGTGTACTCGGCTGATCGACTACAGTCCCACAAAAGGAGCCTCATCACTGTTTGGGCTTTGGCTCGATTCATAATAGTCTTACACTTCACTGCGCTCGTTCATCTTCAATAAGTAATTTTTCTTAATGTTGTCAGTTAAAGCAATTGCTTTCGTCTGACCTTCCCTTTCTGCTCGCATCAAGTTCAACATCTCTCCACGTGTTTGAGAACCACTCGGGGGATTCTAGCGCAGGCTGCGTATGCATTATCATACCGTCTGACTATTCGCAAATGTCAGACACATTTTTTAATAGTGATCAAACTTCCGGAGGCAATTGATCAAACTAAGCCTACAGCATGGATTTGAAAGCTTTAAAAGGAGACATATTATAGTGTTTTCTCAACAAGTAAACATAGTATATGAGTTCCAGAAAACATGTCCCTTCAGAATGCGCTGTTTCTGGTGTTTGTATCTTCATCGTGCAAATGAGCTGCTGCCCATTGACCCATGAGCTATCAGAGTGAACCACAGGAGGAGGAGGGATTGTTACCGTGTGCGGACTCCTGAAGCTCTATGTATACATAATATTATATAATATATAGGTATTTATATAACATTATATCTAATATCAGAGCCAAAATCTATGTGTGCCTCGGATGATATTATGAATCATGAAGAATGTGTCCGACCTCTCTGGTACTTCAAATAAAGATTTGTAGTGGGGGTTATCTCGGTTGAGAAGAATTGGGGGAAAGGAATTTGGCCTTGACCCTCTGAAGTCCATATTGAACCGCGACATGGAAGGAGATCGGCAATGTACTCTGGGAGCTGAGCTGCCGGACCGCCGTCGAGCTCCCCCCGCCGGACTGCCGCCCAGCTCCCCCCGCCGGACCGCCGTCGAGCTCCCCCCGCCGGACCGCCGTCGAGCTCCCCCCGCCGGACCGCCGTCGAGCTCCCCCCGCCGGACTGCCGTCGAGCTCCCCCCGCCGGACTGCCGCCCAGCTCCCCCCGCCGGACTGCCGCCCAGCTCCCCCCGCCGGACTGCTGCCGACAGCAGCAGCGGGTGTACTCCGGGAGGGAGCTCCGGCGGGTGTACTCCGGGGGGAGCTCGGCAGCAGTCCGGCAGCTCAGGACTGCCGCCAAATCCTAGGTTTGTGAAGTATGTGTGCTTTGTTTGTTAAAGTTATTCACTGGGAGAATGGACAAATGTGTATTGAGGGATTTATTTTCAAAGAAAGGATGATGAGAGGAATTGAGGTTCCTTTTCAGAGACACCACTCTGTTGCTCATGCTCGGTGACGATCTGCCTTTTCGATAACGTCCTCTTTCACAAGAAGCAGTAAGAAAGAGCTCATGCCAAGGGCAACTTTAGAGTAGCTATGGCCCATCACACGCTCCGTCTAAAGGAGAATATCTCGCAATGGCTTGAAGTTATTATCAGCTCAATTATCAAAGGTGTCAATCCTGTGTCCTTGTTCACAGCAGAGAAAAAAAAGATAGCTTTAAATCCTAAAGTCAAGTGGGGCTTGTCTTTTTTGGATGTCTGGCTTCCTTACTTTTATTATGGTGGCTGAAAAAGATCCACAGTCGCTGAAGCAGAGAGCCGCCACCACCCAACACAACTAAAAAGACTTCTCAAAAGACTGATGTCCACTAATCCTTTCAGAATGTGATATTATGTCGACAATTAAATTATCCTAATAGATATGCTAATGCTAATTCAGTATTATGCTAATCATGCCATGTCATGTGGTGTGCATTTGGACTATTGCAGAGTGGTAGATATAACAGAGTGGCGACACTTCCATTGTACTCCGTTGTAGCGCCTACTTCCGGGTTATGGAGCCTCGAATAGTTCCAAACAACCATTTTACGGCGTAGGAGATCATTCATTTCTATTGCTGGCCGTCGAGTAACTTCTGAGGTAAATTGATTAAATAGCTACCTCTTTTGAATCGTCAACTGTCTATATTGTATCAGAGGCCCTTTATGATGCATACACTGATATTTATTTGTAAATGCACAGCGTAATTATATATATATTTATCTTGGTGGACGGCCGATTGCCTGCTAGTTTGTTAGCTCAACTTCACCACCTGTGATTGAAGATATCTCCAGGGGTAAATTGATTAAATAGCTACCTCTTTTTAATTGTCAACTGTCTATTGTATTAGAGGTCCTTTAGGATGCATATACTGATATTTATTTGAATATGCACAGCGTAATTATATATATTTTTATCTTGGTAGACGTCCGATTGCCTGCTGGTTTGTTAGCTCGACTTCGCCAGGTGAAGGTATCTACACCAACAATTACGAAGTTCAGTAGTGAATCTAACTTTTATTTAGTTAGTTATTTATGTTGGATTACTAGGATCATTTAGGTTGATTTAAGGACGGGTTTTATGATGCGATAGCTAGTAGAAATAACAGTGTGTTAGTTTAATTATATCCTGGAAAGGGTGATTTTCAGCACATGAAGCCCTCCAGATGCTGCCGCTTCTAAAATGCTGATTATGATGGGCAGTGAATTTAACCTGTATGGCTGTTTCGTTTTAACTTCTTGTTGACTGAATTGTTTCTCTTTCTTAGTGCCAAATTGATTATTTTTTGTTTTACAAGAGCCCTCTCTGCTCTCCTTATCATTAACTTTTCTAGTTGCCTTATTAGGTCCTCCACAGTCGCCCCATCAGTCCCTTGCAGTCTGGTTCCTGGAGCAGCTGGCCCTGGATCACCTGCCCCTGAATCACCTGCCCCTGGCAAAGTGGCCTCTTGATTGCTCTCTCTGTCTCCTGTCATGTCCTTTTCATCGCTCTTGAAATCCACCTCAATTTCTCCCTCAATCTTCGTAACAATTACAAGGTAATGTTGCTGTTATATGTATTTTGCCTTTGGATTTGCAACTACTGACATCTCCAATGTAAGGCAATGTAAGAAAATTAATTAAAGCGAAACATTTCTGTAATGTGAATTGAATCATCTGCCACAATCAGAAACCAATAAAATGTATAAATGGATCTACCGGCAATTGTTAATTGGGTAGAAATGTGTCGATTATCTACATTGTGTGCAAATCCTCAGAGAATCCCTGACCTCTGGTTGTTTTTTAAACTACAAATATAAATTATGTAATCTCAATAGGAGTGTAGTCTATCCTTAAATTACATGAAATGGGGAATATTGTTAGCTGCATGGATCATACCGAAGTTTAATTTGGCGCAATATGTGTGGCTCGTTGCACTTGGTTCTGGAGGCACCCTCACAGAAGGGGGTTTCCTCCTCTTCGGCTTAGGGCGATGAATGAAAACTGTTGGGACGGCATCGGGCCTCAACATCAACATCCCTTCTCTTTTTGTGGCAGTGAATTGGTCATCTTCAAAGTGTACCTGTAGGTAGGCATGTAAGATCAGTTTCCATTGCACTTCAAATATCATTGAAAAGTCATAATTCTCTACACTTAGAATTATTATGCCCTTTTGAAATGCTAGCAAGTGATGTGAACATTACTTACATTGCATAGTTTTTGACTGTTGCTGTCCCCTGTCACTTGTACGTTTTGACGGCTGACCATTGCCATCCATTTCTTCCTGCGCTCTTGGTCCTTGGGGAAGCCATACATGTGGCAACCCTTCTCGGACCGATTGGAGCATCCACACGTTGCACAGCCAACCATGGTATGACCATTGATCTAAACCTATTTTGAATTTGCTCAGGGCTATTATAAGTATTGTAATGGCATAAATTATAGTATATTTGCCCGAAGTATATAGTGTTCCCTGCTGTGTCCATTGTTGAATCTGTTCACACAATCGCACTCACTTGTTCTTGTCACACTAATTGTTTAATAAAAAAAAATACTATTTCATTCATCCAAGCGTAATGAGTTGTTATTCTTTAATATATTTGATACTTTGTGTGGCTTATATCTTAAAATGATCATGGTAAAACATCTTGAATACTTTGATTTCAATACAGATGTAAGGTTAGTTAAGGTTAAGCCAGTATAGTATGCTAACACGAACGTGAAGCTTTCCCTCAAACTTAAAAAAGTATCTAAGTAATACTTATAGGTAGCTTTCAGTTGTCCCCAAACCACTCTAAATGTAAAACTGACATTTACAAATATGCAATAACAGTCAGACAAATACTTGTATGTGTTTTTTTCATTCATATTTACCATTCAATATTGAAATCTCTGCTGTCGCCCCATAGAATATCATTGACAGCGCGGCGTGTTTGGAACTATTGAGGCTTACATGAACCACGTGACAACCACGTGACCACCCTGTCGGCAAGATCATAGCGTGTCGCAACTCTCTCTCTCTATAGCTCTGGCCTATTGTTTTACGTGAAGTGGTTTTTTTTGAAAACAATAAATTGGCTAATCACTGCTCATAAGCCAACGAGTATGTAAATCAGATATATTTTTCTGGCTGTTTTGCCAGTGTTAGCATAGAAACGGGGAAGAGATCAAGTGGAAAAATAAAGGGGTGTAGACCTTATTATCCCAGTGCCTGTAGAGAGGGTATGAGTGGGTGGAGATAGAGTCATACTTAAGTCAGACATTTCTTGAGCAAGAAAGTCACAGACTATTACCCATCGAGTAGCTCACAGCTGCTAGCCCAAATTAATACTTGCCACTTCCTCTTGATGGAAAAGCCTGGCAGAGTGCCTGGGGACCCTGGTTCTGGTGGTGAGTGTACGGGCCCGTACAGGGCTTGTGGTTTTGAAAATAGATCGATATAGATTGAGAAGACACTTTTATCCAATGCAACCTACAAGTGAGGCTGGGGGGAATCGAAGAGTACAATCAAATAGGGGGTATCTGCTTTGTACCAAATCAATTAAACATGGGCGGTCACTGATTCATGAATACAAACGTGAACAAGGCACCACAACGCGTTGCTTGACGGTACCTTACAAACCACATATCAACAATATTACGTTTTTGATGTAAACTTTCATGCCGACTATTGTGGTTTTATCCCATATTTTATTCTTCATTTAGAAAGGACATGTTAATAAGTGTAAAGGATCACCCGGATATTATTGCATTGCATTATTATTACAGTGATTGGATGAAATAAAAAGTATGGTGCGAATGCGTCACTATCTGCAATGAGGATTTTTATTCATTGACTAATTTAGAAGATTAATTGATCTTATCCAAATATCGGCAATGTCCTTTCCAAAGACATCCGGTTGCGGCACACAGCTTCTGACCTTTGGCGGTTTAGAATTTCCACAGCTCTGGGGTCTCATTTATAACCGTTGCGTATGCACAAAACGGGGCTGAAATTGGCGTACGTGACTTTCCACGCCAAGGTTGTGATCTATAAAAAACCAACTTGACGGGACCATGCGTACGCATAATTTAGAGGAAAAGGAGAATTGGCGACACAGATGGTGTGGTGGTGAACTGAAGTCAGACCGAAGAATTGTAGAGTGAGAAGAACGATTATGTTTCATCATCGCCCTTCATTAATTTAATTTCAACCCGTATCATGCGTTACATCTATCAGAATAATTTAAGTCAACTGCGTTATTTCTCAGTTATAACTCCAGAAACATCTCCTTAGAATATAAATGTAAAAAAATTCTCTATATTTAATCCCGTCACTCCATACTGTCCACTGACGGCGCGACTGCATGGAATAAAGCATCTGTCCAACATGTGTCAATAACATAATATATTTGTGTGACACTGTAAACAGGTAATCAAATGTCAATTAAATCCCAAGTGTGGAAAACCAAGCCACACTCCTCATCACAATCGTTGTCCGTTACTCTTGATGCTTTTCATGACAAATCAGGCATTATGTTCAAGAACATTTTACGTGGGTAATTACAAACTGATTATCCAAGGTGTTCTCGGTCAGTCTTATTACCGTAACCCTATAAATACAGAGGTGAGCGCCGTGGTAATGCTGCACCATATGGCACTTCTGGCGGACCATGCAAATGGCAGGATTCGGAGGGAGAGGGTCTTTAGGGACCATAACGATTTATTGGTAGGCTACATAAAAATATGTAACTTTATGTCAGACCACTTCTTTTTAATTCTGGGACTGTGCGCTCCGTGCTACTGACAGAGTTCACTGCTGCAGCAACATGTTGCCACTCACTCTGCTTTTTGTTGTTGGCGATCCCAATCCCGTGACCGCCGAACAAAACTACTTTTCGGGCCTCCATCTCACCCACAAGTGTCTCCACTTCAACCTCCTTGAAATTTCGCTTTTTTGCTTTTCTCAGTACTTCTGCCGTTGTTTCCGACAAGACATAATACTTGCATCTGAGTCTGTTTTATATGCAGATCGAATTCATGAGATCATTTGCATTGACCATTTATGGTTAAAAAGGGGCGTGTACAGGGCGGAACGTGAAGCTGATTCAGCTGCGCACACTTGTATGCAGTCTGTGATTTATAAAGAAAAGATTGCGTACGGTGTGCGTACGCAGGGTTTTATAAATCTGAATATCTTTTGGCGCACGCAAAACTTGGCTTTTGGGCGTACGTACACTTTTAGTAGCGATCCCACGCACAGTTTTATAAATGAGACCCCTGGATGCTACTGAGATTATGTCCTTACAAAACTGGTTTTAAATCCCCTGAAATAGATAATCAATTTCAGACCTGTCCGGATCAATTTGAAACAGTTTGAATTTCAAGACGAGTCGACAAGTAACTTTCAACATCTTTCAACAATCTTTTTTTTAATTTCGGGTATGATATATAGTTCAAATGCTTCACAATATTAACATAGAGACCAACGAATCCACACCAAGGGAAGAGTAAATAGTCTGTAATCGGAGAAGGGTCCAGCTGCAGGCTTGGGCGTTCCCGTCATGACACAAAAACGCCCATCGGGCGTTCCCGTCATGACACAAAAACGCCCATCAGGCGTTCCTGTCGCGTTTCATCGATCAATCAAGAAGAGGTGAGTGAGTTTCGCAAGGCATGCTGGGTATGCTACCCTTCCTTTTTTGGCGGTTTTACCTCGTAGTAACTTTCCAGACATTGGCTGTGAAGTATTCTCATTTAAATCACTGATTTAGCTGTGGTATCGTTGTATCCGAATTTGAATCCGATATAAATACTCGTGACAAGCATGGTTCGGTAGCAGCGAATGCTATGCTATCGTCCATAAACGTTGCATACTATTCAGAAATCAGCAACGTTTAAGACGGTTTGTAGGTAGAGGGTAAAGTTCGCAGCGAAGGCTTTGCCGATTATTTTACTGTAAGGTTAACGTTACCAAAGTACATTGTTAAGTTGGATGTTAAGGTGTCAGCTGGCATGGTAAGAGGCATGAAATCGCGGCCACTCTGCTTCGTTGTGGTGACACACGCATCGGATTAAACTGTGCATGTAAACGTACTAGTATGTCTAAACTAACTAGTATGTTTACATGCATGGCATATCAGAGAATTCTGTCAGTTCGGTCGCGGCGCAACGAATGAATAAAGATCGTTAGCACTCTGAAAAACAGATGACAGATGTGCCCTTAGTTACTACTTTATTACCTCGTTGATGACCAACGTTTAGGAAAACATGTACTTTTAATTCACCCTTGGGTGAAATCGAAGCGTAGTGTGTACTGAATGCGTGTTGATGATGATGCATATATGAATTGCAACTTACACGTCTTCCAAACCTTTTCAGTACCCTGGTCCCTGGCACATGCTTTGTCCAATGGACCTTGGCTGACGAGGTAAAACGTGTGGCTGTAGAGTAGCATTCACTGGTAGACAGGCAGGCCTCTAGATTGTTTATTATGATTTAATGAAGTGTTCCTATGTGACGCTGATGGGCCCTGGTTGCTGCTAAATGCTTGTTGAAAGTGCATTGTGCACTTTTTGTATGTAGCTACAAAATGAGGGTGGATATCACTTTATAGTTTATAGGCATTATATACTAATAAGAATCATTGACAAATCACATTCCCCTTTTACCACCACAGGACGCACCTCACCAGTATCAGAGCAACAGCTGTGGGGTGTTTATGCTGCTGGTGAGATGCATTATTTTCAGAAATGATGACTGATGACTAGTTTGTAAAACAACTAACTCATTTGTATGTTAATTTCAGTACGCAATGTATTCTACCCTCAAAAGCAATATGATTTCAGTGAGGTGAGTTCTTTCAAATCTCAATCAGATGTGTAGCATGAAATATAAGGCTTTTAATAATTTAGTCATCCTTACTGGAGGCTACAATTAACATGCATCATAGGTCATACACATTACTTTGTCTTCAGGTACTGCACTTACGGGAGGAGATGGCTACATCTTCACAATAATTTACACTGCCATAGTACACTGCTAAACAGTACTGTAACATGGATTTGTATTAGGCTATGAAGTCATTTAAAGCATAACTTTACTTTTCAGGGGGACATGCTCTCTATCAGGAGGTGGTGGTTGGACAGCTGTTGGAGACCTTTATACTTGAAAGGTTTATATACTGTGTCCATGTTGCTATTTACTTATTTTTGGTGCTCACGAAGATCGTAGCCAATACACTTGTCTCTCTGTCTCTAGCCCTGCAGAACTAGCTGGCTCCTTCTCACCCTCTCCATCTCCCCATCTCAGTCACACCTTCCAATCACTAAGCAGTGAAAGGTATTACATACTATGTCCATACTTTTCTATTTACATATATTCTCTCTTGCTCTTTCTCAGACTTTTGATCGATCAGTGACTGCCTTTTTGTTTAATGGTGTGGGTAGTGTTGGTCTGGGCTTGTGTGATTGAATTGAAGGTTGATTATAATCCCTGTTTCTCCCTCTCTCTCGCTCTCCTTCACTCTTTTTCGGCTCTCGCTCTCTCTAGCCCTGCAGGACTAGCTGGCACACCAAGCTCACCCTCTGCATCTCCCCATCTCAGCCACACGCTCCACTCTGGCACAACAGAGGACAGGCCATTCTTACCACCCGAAGTCCTTCAGCAAATTGTACAAGAGACGCTGAGACTGGACATGGCGATGCTTGGCGTGTTCAACAGGGTTTCAAACACATTCCGAGAACTAATCAAGCCTCTCCATCCTTCCATATATATAAATGACAGTTTGGCAGGGGACATTAAGCTTAATAAAGACAATCTCATATACATAACGGTTAGAAAGATTTACAACAATGCAGGCTGTGGCAGTGGCCTTGCGCTACGCCTCAAAGGCTTCTCAAAAAAGAATTGGTCAAGCGCACCCCTGGTACTGAGGAACGTTGCATATGGCAGGTTTGTCATAAAAGATGTCTGCCTAGCATAATGTTCTTTTATTACTCCTTTTTCATTTTATTTGGGACGTCTTTTTTTGCAATCCCTTCCATTTGTAAATGTACATACTACTGTAGTAAATGTATCTGCCCAGAAATGCTGGTATTTTATTACTCCTTTCTTTTTTGTTTTTGTGACAAATGCTATACGATGTATAACATACATTTGTGCCTACGATGTATAACATACATTTGTGCCTACGATGTATGTTGTAAGGTTAATTGTTACAGAGCAATTACTGTATTTTGTCTTTATTGAAAACATTCAGTGGGAAAAGTAAGTGAACACTTGGAGTCAAATGGCCTACTGTTTGAGCCTTCATAGTGTCTGGTAACTGGATTTGAACTGCATAATGTCCCAAATGTTATTTTAATCTATTCATTATTTAATTTGGGCATATTCTTAAACAACTATATCAAACATCTCACTTATACCTAATACGGTAATACCCTACCTATACTAACCCAGAAGATAATGAACATGAGATCATGGAGCCTCCCTGTAATGATCGTGTTGCATCAAGTTTGATGCAAAGTGTGGGCCGAGATCCGACACATAAATGTAAGCTAACATTCTGTAGGCCTAGCTGGCTAACGTACCCGTATTACGAGATCGAAGAAGAAGGGGGTGCTAACGTCAGTTCTATGCTGCCCATACTACTAGATCCACGAAGAAGAACGGGGCGTTCCAGCCTGGGGGGGGGGGGGCGTTTTAGTCTGCCTGAACGAGAACGCCCACGACACGGGAACGCCCATTTGTGTCTGCAGTCGGATGATATTGTGTAATCGGGCGTTTTGAGATCCCACAGACAACATATCCAGAGAGGACACCAGCTGGGTTGTTCTCTCTCTGTGATGTCAGCAGCAGGCGGCTGCTGTGCAAAACACAGAAAAACAGAGAGGGAAACCCCTCCTTGACATCAGGAAGACTCAAGCATGTGTTTCCATGATTAAAGTCGTGTATCTCATGTTAAAAGTCCCCTCACCTCTCCAAAAAAACAGAATAACAATCACACCCAAAACACCCACAAAAACATCTCCACGACTTCGAGGTTCAAAACAAAAAGAGACACGCCCTGGCTGAGAAGGAGACCGGGCGCAGTGGGACCCCCCACCAGGTTGGTGGTCCAGGTGAGAACAGTTTCAGCGGTCTCTCCCTCCTCCCTCTCCCATTTGGCTGCGGCTCGGTGGCCCAGTTCCTTCTCAGCTGAGGTTCCCACGGCGCCATCCTCACGTCTACCAGGCCTTTGGGTTCGCCATCACGTTTGGGATC
The DNA here is from genome assembly GCF_031168955.1 of Gadus macrocephalus. NCBI lineage: Eukaryota > Metazoa > Chordata > Actinopteri > Gadiformes > Gadidae > Gadus > Gadus macrocephalus. The sequence continues at coordinate 13,506,254 of NC_082385.1, forward strand.
CTCGTCAGTGGACAGCAGTCCGGTAAGAGGGTGTTACAGTGGTGTATAGAGACTTATAGGAAAACTTATTGGGGGGGGGGGGGGGGGGGGGGGGGAGTGGATGCCTCGCATTAATTCAATGTTTGAGCGAATTTGATTATATGCCAAAGAATCCAATTGTTTGGTTGCTTGTGTCTGTAAGATTTAGTAGGATTCATATATCAGCTCCTCAGTATCATGGACGTGAGTGGTGGTGAGTGCAGTATTTAGTGTTTATCTTACAGGAGTAGATCCCCACGCTGATTGTCAATCAGAACGACAGCCGCCCGTTATCGGCGCTACAAACACTCGCTGTGTCAAAGGAATACAAAGAAGATGGAGGAAGGGGAGCGTTCAACGCGGCGCATGACGGTGTCAGAAGTGAAGACATAAAAAACAAACACTTATAATTTCCTATAAGTATGAGTGCTCCCCATCGAACCTGACCCACCTCCCGTCTCAGTACACACACACACACACACACACACGGAAGGTAATTATAAACCTCCCACCCAGACGGGACGAGGGTGTGAATGCCAGCATCAGTAGACAAGCCCACATTTGAACGAGCCATCGGAGCAGTTCACTTCCCCTCCAAGATTTCCTATTTTTTGGTTCAGAAAAACATTGACTTTTGTAGGGTATTTGTTCCTTCCAATTTAGTGTGTGTCACAGAGACCTCCCTTCCGTTTAACCAGGGTCTCCCACGCAACCCACAATTACATGGAGATGGGCTCGGCGCTGCATTCGCGCTTTGAGAATCAGGGGCAAGAGTATTCTCTAAGAAGATAAGAGGGCCTCCATCTCTCCCTCTCGTTGCTCATGAATCACTGATCATAGCCAAGATCTCCTTTAGGAGTCCTGTTTAGAAAGTCTCATGTTTCTGTCCTTCTCGCCCTCCTTTAGACTGGTTAGCCCCGCCCATTCTGCAGGACAATTGAGTTTGCCCTGCAGAATGGTCTGGAGAAGAGCAATACATTTCTTTCTAGTTTCGATACGATTTGCAGGAGCAAATTACCGAGCTTGCTTTTCACCCTGGCGCGCTATTGGCTTGTTTAACACAATGACGACAGGGAAGCGACGGCAAGCAGCCAATTGCGTCATTTGAACTAGGGCCGCCTATTGTGCTGAATAAAATGACAGCAGCTTCCCCAGACCAACATGCAAACTCCGATGGAGCTTGGTCTGGCAATGGCCAGGCTAGCACTCCGTAGGTGGTCACCTGAACCCGGCATTGACCTTTGCCCTTTGCCAAGTTCCCCGTCTACTTCCTCTTCCAGACGTTGGGGGCCTTCCTGGGCGCCGGGATCATATTTGGCATGTATTCTGGTAGGCGTCCTTGAGTTGCAAAATGGCTACGCTGGATATGCATATACCTTAAGAGCCCCTCTTTTGGAAAAGCACGTTAGCCATGTTAAAAAATTCAAGATGTCTGCCATTTTTCAAGATGGCCACCGATGGAATGGGTCTAATGTTTAAACGCTCATAATATTGCCAAAAAGCAATCTAGAGAAACGGGGCCAATCGCACCGAGCACAATTCTGCCCTTATAAACTATTCAACTGTGAAATTGATTGGACAATACGCCGTGCCTTTGTTTGATTTGATTTTGATTATCCCTACACCACCCGAATCAGCTTCTCAACGTTGTTTGAAATTTGATCAAGCCCTTTTCTACGTTTTTTTGTGAAGCAGCGCTGTTTTGTGCCCGGCACTCAAAGTAAACATGTTTCAAATGGTATGCATTGAGTTGCATCACAAGAAGGGGAGCTCAGCCCAGGCTCTCCGTACCACAGACAACAGTGCGGCCGCTGCCTAGTACTATTCTGTGTGATCGCCCCCATATTGAACCCATTTGCTTGTGTTAATGTAATCTGATAATAAAAGCACCACCGCAGCACCAACAAACACACAAGATCAATACTTATTCTTATTCTCCAATAGATGTGCTGTGGGACTACGGCCAGGGGACTCTGTCTGTGGACAGTCCGACCAGCGCCATGGTGGGGATCTTCGCTACATAACACTCCCCCATCTCAGTCTGCTCAACGGATTGTTCGACCAGGTAAAAAACGCGTCATAAATTGTTTCGTCATGTCCCTTAGTGCACGACAAGGGTACGATTAAATCCGTGTCAGACCAATTGCTCCGGATCACATCGCAAGAACAACATAGGCTACCCGTTTAAGAATTGCACACTGTGACTCCAGGGCACAGATGGAGTTCTTAACCACTCCCTCAGTCCCCAGGTCCTCTTCCCCACTCGCCCCACTTAAATGATCATGGTTTTGTGATTCTGGAATCGCAACCTGGCTATTAAAGTGCCCCTAAAGTCAACACTTTGAGTGAGAATTTATGTTAAATGGAGAGCATGTTACACGGAACAAAAGTTGTACTCATGCACGCTGACAGACAGGCAATGAGCAACGCCTCCATTCAATCTGCTTTTTATTGAGTTAGTCCTCTGAAGTGCGGTGGATGCGATTTTTGTTTTGGGAAATATAGTTTGGGGGCGGCACTGAGGGGTGGTATAGCTGTCAAGTTGCTTCACAAGATCGTTTTTGGAATGTACTCCCTTTGCCCTGTGGTGCTTGGAAATGGATTTATGCAGCTTTATTTAAAACTTGACATAGTTGCATGCCGCCTAGCATCTTTATCCTGTTCTGATGTCCTGCTTTTGAACGAAAGATGTGCACTTCTTTTTATACAAGGTTATACCTTTTGTCCAAGAAGAAAGTCTGCTGTGTTTTTCACCAAATAAATTGACCAATCTCTATTTTCCAAAGAAATAGGCCATTATGAAGATGTTCAGTCTCCCTTATAGGGACAATGTTCCCCGTTGGATGAAATGATAAACTAGAAGGCGTAGTGTCTGACCATTTAATTATGTCCTTACATTAATTGGATAAAATCCTTGACTAGACAAAAACATAAATGGCAAAACCATTACAACCTCCCTAAACTAAATTCCTTTTTAAATAGGCTACCTTATATAGGCAGGCCTTGAAATCAGATTCAGTTAGTTTCTGCTTAGTATTTATCCTTTTGGTGCTACTTGCATGTTTGAGCCCTGCAGCACTTTGAGACCTCTGAATAAAAAAGCGCTTTTAAATCAAAATGAACTATCATCAATTGTCATCAAAACCCCACAATGCACAATGTCCGCTCTATGTCAGGTGATCGGAATGGCCGCACTAATTGTGTGTATCCTGGCCATCGTGGACCCCCGCAACACCCCAGTCCCGGCGGGCCTGGGCCGCTCGCGGGAATTTTCTTAACTCAAAGTTGTCCTGAGGGCAGAAACGTTTTTGATTGGTTCAATCTGACAACCAATCGCAAGACAGGAGAGAATTGTGGAGGCGGGGCCGCCGAATTTCAAACTCAACAACGGAACGAGCTACCATTTGAATCCACGTCATTAAGTTTGGAGCAAGATGAGCAATTTTGTGTGAAATGGAGCATAGTATGTGCAGCTAGGTGTGATTACATGTGTGCTAGCTTACATGTGTGATACATGTTAAGATAGCTAGACTGCTATCAAAGCTAATTAAGCTTTACTGTACTTATATTAAAAAACAATGGTAATTTAGGTTTGGGTAACCCTAGGCTAACCCTAATCATTATTTGTCCGGGGGCAGTTTAGTCTCTTCTGGTTCCAGGGCTGAAGTAACATTATCCTGCCCTTAGGGCTGTGTGGCCTAAATCATTATTTGTCTGGGGGCAGTTTAGCCTCTTCTGGTCCTAGGGCTGAAGTAACATTATCCTGCCCTCAGAGCTTAGTGGCCTATATCATTATTTGTCTGGGGGAAGTTTCTCTTCTGGGCCCAGGGCTGAAGTAACATTTTCCTGCCCTCAGTGCTGAATGTCCTAAATCATTATTTGTCTGGGGACAGTTTAGTCTCCTGTTCCTAGGGCTGAAGTAACATTCTCCTGCCCCCAGGGCAGAGTAGCCTGAATCATTATTTTCTGTGGGCAATTTAGTCTCTTCTGGTCCCAGGGCTACATTTGTTCCAGACTGTTGTCAGAGGGCAGGTGAATGTCTCCTGGTATAAGGGCAGAAAGATATTTCTAGATTTTTCCTCAGGCCTCTCATGTCTGCCCTGGTCTCAGGTTGCCCTTCCCTCTCTTAGAATCATGTGAGGGAAATTTAATTTCCTCCATTTAAGTTTTGCCTCAGATATGCAAGTATCATAGTCATGGGTAGCCATAAGTATCCAATTTACTGCCTCAGGAGAAATGCATGTTTTGTCTTTGCCTGTTATTTTACTTTAGTATCATGGTTCTGTTCTAGTATTTCATACCCTTGTATCTTGTACAAGTAATCTTTTTAATAATCTACAGTATACTGCAGTTAAATGGATGACCTCACAGACGCTGGATGGAAGTAGGCCTAATGTAAGCTTTAGCACGTTCTACCAGGAGGACTCAAATTCAATCGCCCCAATTTGCCAATCACCTGCTTTATAAAGAGTAGTTTAACACACGTTTCTTGCTGCATAGGTATTTCGTTTCATGTTCCCCCTTCCACCCCACCACCACCAGGTCTGCCCCAGTCTACTGGTCCAGGGGAAGGCTCCACCCCTGCTAGTCCTGGCAGGATATGCCGATTTCACACTTCGTCCTGGATCCGTGATGGGGCTTACGCCAAAGACTTATCATGCAAAATATTCTCTCTCATGTTATCATTCAAAATATAACTTTATTTGCATTTATCTGTGAATGAGTCTTCATGGGAAAATTTGTATTGTCATTCATAAAACTCAAACTTTATGCACTTGTATAGCAAATCGCCACAACGGACAATGTGTCAAATCATGAGAACTTCCAACTAAAAAGAGGAAGAACACACAGCAGACTTCACTCCAACTGACCTTTATTTATATAAACCAGTGTTGGTGTCTTTCCTGTAAAATAATGATACAAAGAATATGATTAAATGTAATAAACAAACTGTATTAATGAACAGACATAATTCTAAATGTGTACAATAAATCTCACTTCATTTATCAATTTTGAGCAACTTGAGCACACCCGTTGTCTTGAACACATATGGGCCAAGGCCATGAGTGGCAAGGTTAAATTCGGCCCGGTTAGCCTTCATCTTCTTGAAGAGGTGCTCCAGAGTCCTCCTGCAAATGTATAGTAAATGTTATAGTACGTTAGGGGGGCATTGTGAAAAAGAGTGGAGCATTGTGAATTATGAAGCTTGTTTTTAAGTAGAGTAGAGAAAACTACAAAAAGTGATAAGACCAGTATTCTGAGAGTTAGTTAGTTGTTGGGGTGTGTGTGTGTGTGTGTGTGTGTGTGTGTGTGTGTGTGTGTGTGTGTGTGTGTGTGTGTGTGTGTGTGTGTGTGTTTCTGTGTTTCTGTGTATGAGGGAGTTGTCAGTGTGTGTGTGTGTTTGTCCCTATGAGAGAGATCAAATGTTTTGTTCCTGTGTGTGTGTGTCACTTTCTGTGCGAGTGGTTTTTCTGTACGCGTGTGTGTTTCCATTTATGTCCATTTATTTATCGCAGAGTTTCACTATGTCTTTGTAACGTTAGAAGCACAGGGAATAAAACATGAATGAATAGAATACGAGCAGAGACAGACCCCCCCCCCCAAAAAAAATAAGTAGTATGGTCGGTCCTCAGGGGTGCAGCGAGAGGCGGTCCGAGCTGCACGCGTTTCTTAGTATTCTCGAACCGTCCCAGCCCCCCGAGGGAAGCCCTCTCTTCCCTCTCTTCCCGGCCTGCGTTGGCATTCCTGCTCCAGCATTCAAAGCTGGTTGGAGCATTCCGCTGAGACCAGAGCAGTGGTTATTATCTTTTTGTTTCGACATACAAGCTAAGCGAAGAACCTCAGCGTTCCTTCTCTTCCTCCGAGCTGTTCCCTGTGGCTGCACTGCGTGGATCGGAATGACCGACACCACAGGCGGAACAAAGCCTCCAGGATCTCCTTCTCTGTCTGACCCTTGTCTTCCTCTGGGTGGTGTTCCTCCTCCTCGACCGCCCCCGCCTCTGGGTGGAACTTATAGACGGGCGCCACTACCGCTGCAACTGCTCCTCTTCTTCCTCCTCATCATCCTGTAGCTCCAACACAGGATCGTCACCAGAGCTCATGCAACTTCCAAGTCCCCTACAGAGGTCTGGGTCCTTGTCCTCCCGACGTGAACTCCAAAAAGGCGTTTTGTGTTTAAGAGAATCCAGAGTCTGGCCGGTCGCTGCCCTGCCCCAGTGGGGTGAATGTCCCGGGTGACGGGGCCCTGTCGATCTCCTCCAGAGCACAGGCCAGGGAGTCCACGTCCCCTGAGGTCTGGTGCTGGGTCTCCCACAGGCTGAGGATGACCGCTGACGGGAGTAGCTCAGGTACCTGGAGGGGTGGAGGGGGGAGGAGGGAGGAGGGAGAGAGAGAGGAAAGGGAGGGGAGGACCGGATGAGGTGAGGTGGTGGGAGAGGGAGAAGAAGGAGAGAGAGGAGAGGGATGGAAGGGTTGAGGGGGAGGTAGAGAGAGGGAGAGAGAGAGCAAGAAATGTGTGCGAGAGAGGGAGAGGCCGGTGGAAAGAGGAGGATGGAAAGGTAAATATGGAAAATAAAAATCAGCAAAAATAAACAACGTTGCATACTAAGTTTTGAAACTTTTCCAACTATGTTCCAAATGAAAGTTTCAACAAGGTCCCTGACTATATTTAACTAGATTAGGTTTGTTTACTTTCAAATATTTTATGTATTTTATTCCAGAATTGAAAGTGGCTGAGATAGTGTTTATTATCGAATAAAACTGTACAATGTTGACGTCGATCTATAATTTTTTGGAGTTTACTTTGCAGTTTCAATGAGTCATTTGCAAGGATCCACATAAACACACCTAATTGCTTGCAGGGAAAAATGCATTATAGAATCAAATCCCCCATATTTCGGATCTAATGGTAGCCTGCATCCAGCAGGCACTGTTTCCCATGTGCCGGCTTTAGTGAAGCCAGAGCCCCCTTAAGAAATAATTGCAAAGAAAATCTGCTTAACAAGGTACATACTACTTTATTACCCCTGCTGGTGGGCTTTTACTGGGTTACGCATGCAGTTAAACTCTTGCTATTCTTGCCACGCCTGGTGTTGTCGTGTCAGAATCCAGCTGTGGAAATGTTCACACATTGCATCTCTTTCGGAAAAGCGTCGGTTCAGAGCAACCCATTTGATGCTCACATTACCCAGCGCCATCCAATTAAGTGATGAGCAATAAAAAATGATCTGAAAAATCATATAAACTTGATTACTTGCAAACAACGCTCATGATTCGGTGGTATCTGGACTGAGTTGATAATGCGTCCTCTAGAACCGTGTGTTCGTTCTGAATCGTGAACATCGTCCGAACAACAGAAACATAGTGTTTCCGTGGTTCGGAAACGTGTAACGACCTGGAAGTAATAGCTGGAGCCAGGTGGAGGAGACATAGAGGTGAGAGAGTTTGTGCTTGTTTTTTCCCTGAGTCATACGCAGCGTTGTTAGCTAGCGACGGTGCGCTATTGTTGCCCTTCTTAATGAGAACGGAGGAAAAACAAACTTGCAGAGCGCGATGCGATGCAGACCCCCGGGTCACAATGCTCTGGAAGCGTTGAGGAAACAGATTAGCATACAATCATTGCTGTTGAACATGAGCTCCGCTCCATGCTGTGCAGTGTGCAGTAATCAGCAGCTATGATAAATAAGATACAGCTGTTGCCCTTGAATTAACCATCAACCCCGCGTGCCGAGCAGCCCTACGTGGTGTTCACCTGTCTACGTGGTGTATTTCTATGAGGTGTATGTCTACGTGGTGTTCACCTGTCTACGTGGTGTTGGAGCAGTTGCCAGTCCTTGCCCTTGGAGTTGGCCGAGGCAAAGGAGAGAGAGAGAGAGAGAGAGAGAGAGAGAGAGAGAGAGAGAGAGAGAGAGAGAGAGAGAGAGAGAGAGAGAGAGAGAGAGAGAGAGAGAGAGAGAGAGAGAGAGAGAGAGAGAGAGAGAGAGAGAGAGAGAGAGAGAGAGAGAGAGAGAGAGAGAGAGAGAGAGAGACTCAATAAGCACAGAGCGGATGATTGCTTTATTATCCTTTGCTTTATTAGACCATGCAACAAAAGTCACAGAACAAAATGTGAAAACATCAATACATGGTGAGCACTTTCCAGTTTGAGCATCATTGATATTAATCTGTGTTCATCAGTGATTAATACCTTCCGATTGTCAATCTGCTGTGCGATAATTTTTTTGGTGCTTGTTTTTTTTGGTGCTTGCAGATGTTTTTACTGTTACCAACGCAGAACGGCTTAACCGCACAAAGACGCCGGTGAATTTAGTCCGAAGTTTGTTGTTTCTTTTTAACTTAAACAACAAAAAGAGGGAGGCGCTCTACAAGGCAAAAGCAGCGAGCAAAACACCTGATGGCAGTTACAAAACAACCGTTCCCCGGCTGTTACATAGCATTGGTTGTGATCAGGCCACTTCAGACGGCCTTAAGTGTGTATGTGAAGGCTGTGATTGGCTGAGATCCTCATCGACGATCAACCTCCCCTTTAATACGTCAAACCTTCTCTGCCGGATCGATTCCAAACTAGGCCTCTGGATTCAATCAGTTAGACCAACCAATCTGAGCAACAAGAAACCAAACATGGGGCTGTCCTCTGAACAGTCTTTGTACCAAACAGCCCCACATTAGATAAACGGTTGGGACAGGTCTGCTGGAGCTCTGTCTGAACAGGTGGAACGCATATGTCCAGAGCAAACTAAATACGAGGCTAAACAACTGCACGGTTTTCTCTTAGGCCTATCTATCATATCACTGTGTGGGGAATTGGCATATTGGTGCCCCCTCCGGCTGCAGGTGCCCCTGCTTGCTGGGAAGGTGCCGTGAACAGAAGCTGTGTGAGAAGGGGAAAGGGGTGGGGGGTGCAGGGGACAGTTCACCTCTGCGTCTCCGAAATGGAACGGACAAGGGGGGGAACGTGGGATCCACTGCGAGGATTGAAATACTTATTGAAGCCTGCAGGGTTATGGGATAAACATACGGAGGAACGCGATCGCTGAGCTGCCCTGCCCCAAAATTGCATGAGACGTTAAAATCATCTAGAATCATCACCCAAAATTTGATGACACCAGACCAAAAAAAGTAAGCCTACACAAACCATAGATAGTCAATGTGACAATCACATTATTGAAAAGGGACTTGGAGCAATGATTTGCAAACAATTGTTTTGGGCGCATGCTTTTGCAAGTAGTTTGCCACCCCACTTGCCCAAATGGACGGCACGCCCGTGGTATAGAGCAACACTCTAATGAAATTAGTGGGCTAAAGTCAGGCACACCTCGAATTTCTTGCAATTGAGAAATATAAGTTTGTCGATAAATATCTCGCCCGGGTGTTATTCAATGGTAGAACCACCACTGCATTTTCCCTCTCATATTCAACCTTTCTTTTAATCTCTTTGTTTGCATCACACACAAAGTGCACTCAATGAATCGAAATGGACTCTTTCGGTAAATGTTCACTCGTAAATGTGTTTGCTAATTAGGTTACACAGATAGCCTAGCCGTGTGGCTTCATTATTCGTCCAAGAGCCATCAACGGCTGATCGTGTCACTGCTGCTAATCATATAGAAGAAAAAACGAATTAGCATGACCCTTTAAGTGAACCACAATGTTTAAAATAAATGTATCGATCCACCCTCATCAACCTTAGCCTAATGGATCTAGGCAATAAAACTGCTTGAATAATAAATGCCTTGGACGGATCATCTTAGTCTCTGATCAACATCAGCAGATTTTTCTTCTATAATCCAGGTCAAAGTCTGGTTGAGTTATTCAAAGCCCTTTAATGTTCTTATTTCCACACTGGGGTGGTGTGTGTGTGATTTACACGTGTAGGGGAAGTGATAAATCCTCCCTCCAGAACTCTTTAACAACCAGATAATGGCCGGTGTGAATGACTGCAGTATCCTGGCTTCAGCTTTCTCATGCTGTTGATGGTTCTAACCTATTTCATACGGTCTATGGTTCAGACCCTTACAAAGGCCTTTCTGAGGACTATTACAGAAGCACATATATGTTTTTGTAGTACTAATCGAGACATCCTTTCACAGGTCATTTTGAGTGACTGCTTAAGTGATCCTGACTTTTATTTGTGTGATTCAGACCATGGGGAAAATCCTTTCTTCCTCAGATTTTCTTTTTAAGTATTCAGTTGTTCTTAGCATGTAAGACCTGACAGATGATAAAGACTGCCCTCCCCAAGATGTCTGCTTCTTGTAGATCATCATGGATTTCTTTCCTTCGACCTTGTAAACTTATAAGTCAACCTCATATCTAAACCTAGCAACTAATCCCCAGGAACCTAAACTAAACAACCTATTATATACATCGTTTTCCAAAAAATGACAACCCTACTTTGCCAAGTGACAATCAGATGAATATATACCAAAAAATCGCCTTGCATAAAAATGGAGCGTATCAATATCATAATATCATCGCTAGCTGCGCAGATATAATTACCCACTGTCTGAATGCACCTCATTGCGACATCCATTTGGTAAGCAAGGGATAATCACCTAAAGGCAGGGCAATAAACAGTTGGATATGCCCGGCTCGTGGACGGCTTACCTTGGACCGGTAACCTTCCACGAGCCGGGCATATAAAACTGTTTATTGCCCTGCCTTGAGGTGATTATCCAGTTTATTCTACTTCTTGCTTGCCAACATAAAACAATTCAAATACTTTAATAATTATGCTTTTCTTATTCGTATTGCATGCTTATTAAATGTATATTCTGTTTTAGTTCATCTCCCTCAAAAAGTAGTCCCCATTAATTACGATCAATCAAACATGTTTTGGACAACTCGAAGGGCATTATCGCGTATGGTCACTTGCCAAAGAAAATAAATTAAGATCATTCATTTATATTTTCATGTGTTTTACAATCCAAATATAAAGTTTTTCACATGCCTTAATTTTGTTTCCCTGGTAACGCCTGAGGGTTTGACTAAATCCTGGAACAATCATTACCCTCCCGTAAGGCTCTTATGCAATGGAAACGTTGTTCACTCCTCCTGTAAATAGGACGGACCTTAGCTACGACTTGGCAATGGGAGGTATTCTAGTCCGCTGAGCTATAAGTCAGAGAGCTAACGTTATGGATTGTACATATTTATAATTCGAAATTCATCCCAGCCGTTATACCACAGATACTCTAGGGCAGGGATGGGCAACTTTCATGATAAAGAGGGCCACATTTTTCATCATAACCATCGGAGGGCCACATGACTGCACACTTCAACTAAACGTGAGCTGAGAGAAGCTACACAATTTTGAATTTGGTAGATATGATTTCCTGTATTCTGTATTCTAATGAATGGTCAGTATTTTTATCAGTGCAAAGGGCTCACATACATCATCATTCAATGAAGTCAAAAAACTGAAAAACAGTGGCCCAACATTAAGTGCAACAACTCAATGAACTCAAACCCAACAAGCAGTTGTAGTAGTTGTAGTGGCGACTTAAGTGGATATCTTTAATGACTGATATCGCTTATAAGCAAACTAGACGCATGGGTTTGCCTTCGAATTCTATGAATTCTTCTCATCTTTCTTGACCGAGTTTTCTGTAACTCGATCAATTATTATTATTCCTTTTTTTTTTTCTTTTTATTATGTGCGGGCCTGACTGAGTGAGGATGCGGGCCGCACTGAGTGAGGATGCGCATGTTGCCCATCCCTGCTCTAGGGTCGATAGCATATAACTGTGTTGTCTGATTACAGTTTAATTCATTTTTCAAAATTGACCAGCCCTCGTTTTGAAGAATAATCGCGAAGGTCTATGCTTTCAACATTTCAAAATACAACAGATTTATATTTTGAAATTCAAGTTCAACCCAGCCTTTCAACCACAGATACTCTGGGGTCTATAGCATAATAGCGCTTTGTTTTACAGTTTAATTCATTTTCACAATTTACCAGCTCTCATTTGTCTGGAAGAGTACTTACTAGCTGTTTATCATTACACACCAGGCACTGCAAACGAACAGTGAACAGTGTATGAACAGCCTTGGCTGTTCATACACAGGCTGCGGCCTTCATCCACCACAGCTAGCGGGCGGAGCCTCCGCCAATGGCGGCGTTGTTTTTTTTTGGTTTGGTTTACTGTGAATAAAAACAGCTCCAAGTCAGAACACTCCTCCTTCCCCTGGCGATGGCATAGCAATAGGATGCAAATTGGTCACCGGTGGCAACTATTAAAAAATACATCAAATTAATTACCCTGATTATCTTCGAAAGTGTTAAAAAAATAGGTAAAACACGTTTCCGCCACCCTGACGACCACCCCTGTGTGTTCGACCGAGGGGCAGACTGCAGTTGAGCAGCACCCCGGCACGCCGCACCAGCAACCCCACTGAGAGCGGCTCCTGATTGTCGTAATGTGTTGTTACACAGACACGCGCCGCACAGAGTGGAATAATAACCCTCCTCACGTTTAATTACCTGCACCTTCAATTAGGCTGAGCAGGGGGGGCCGGGGGGGGGGCAACCTCGCCAAGCTTCTCTAGTGTTTGTAATTAAAAATCCCCTCTTTGGCGCTTCTAAGCACCTCCCCCCCATGGCTTCAGTGGGCTGGACGGGCGCAACGGAGGTGGAGGAGAAACAACCAGATAAAGTTCATGTGTCTTAAACTTCCAGGAAGGAAGCACTTGGTTGGGGGACCAAACTCACAACTCATGTCTAATCACCCAGCAGAACAAAGGCAATTAAAAAGAGTTTACAAAGTACATCTGCACTGTGTTGCTGTGACTGGATGGAGGATGACGGCCTCTAACCTCGTGTTATGAGGAACTCGGCCCAGTTGCTCCATGGGATTTTAGAAACGTACACATTTTCAGAAACTTTGAGTTTACAGTACTTCTGTACTGTAATCACAGAAGTACTGTAATTCTGTAATTACAGTACTTGGCTCTGTTTTGGAAGAGGGGGAGGTGGAAGACTGCTTTGGTAGCATATGATTTTCCTGTAGGCATAGGGACCTGAGACTGTTAAAATAATAATAATGATGATATTATTGGGATTTAATTGAAATTTGATTATGTGTTTACAGTGTCACATAAAAATATTATGTTATTGACACATGTTTGACAGATGCTTTATTCCATTCAGTCGCGCCGTCAGTATGGAGTGACGGGATTAAATAGAGATTTTTTTTTTTTTTTCTGTTCGAAGGAGATGTTTCTGGAGTTAGAACTGAGAAATAACGCAGTTGACTCAAATTATTCTGATTACATAGATTTAACGCATGATACGGGTCGAAATTAAATTTATGAAGGGCGATGATATAACATAATCGTTCTTCTCACTCTACAATTCTTCTGTCTGACTTCAGTTCACCACCACACCATCTGTGTCGCAAATTCTCCTTTTCCTCCAAACCATGCGTACGCATGGGTCAGAGTTTGCTTAGGGCTGCGCACATTCTCCCGTCAAGTTGTTTTTTTATAGATCACAACCTTGGCGTGGAAAGTCACGTACGCCAATTTCAGCCCCGTTTTGTGCGTACGCAACGGTTATAAATGAGACCCAAGACACGTAGGCCTTCCCATACACATCAGAGCAGTAGGATAGGGTCTCCTCTCCGCTGAGACCCTCCTGGTCCCCGCTGGGACCCACTTGAGCGTGACCGGCGGTCGGCGTGACGCATGGCGTGCTGAGAGCGAGCGGCTGGCGCCCGCACCTGACCGCTCTGACCGTAATGATTCGGCGGTGGTGTTATACCAAATCACATGAAGGGCACCAGACTGACGGATCTTACAGACAGACCCACAGACACGTCTTTAAAAGAGACATTATGGTGTTTTCCCATCAAGTAAACATAGTATATTAGTTCCAGAAAACATGTTTTTGAAGCTGTTTGCTGGAAATAGCTTTTAGGAAAAAAAATCTCAACTACCGCTATTCCCCTCCGTTTCAGTCCCTTCAGAATGCATTGTATCTGGTGTCTGTAGCTTTAATGCAAATGAGCTGCTGCCCATTGACCAATGATAGTCAGAGTGAACCACAGCATGGAGAAGGGATTGTTCTCATTTGCGGACTCCTGGAGCTCTATATCTATCTGATATAGGCCCGGTTTCGCAGACAAGGCTTATATCAAGCCAGGAGTAGGCCTAAGTCAGACTAGTAAAGCTAGGTCATGTAAGTGGCTTTCATGAGCGTGGCTTACATTTGTCTTAGTTAGTCCCAGACTGTGGAGTCCTGGAGTAAGCTTAAACGAGAACACCTGGGTCAAGCCTCATTAGCCTAAGTGGGAGCACAGCCTGTTAGCCTATTGGTGCTCATAAAAACCTGGAATGGAATTGAGGAGAGCTTTGCTGGAGGGAATTTTGACACCAAACATGGCTGAAGCTAAAAGAACACGCTCAAAGAACTATACTGAGTATGAAAAAACTCTACTTAAACAAATTGTGGGAAATCATGCTGTTATTGAAAGTAAAGGCCATAGTGCTGCTATTGAACAAAGGAAGAGGAGTGCTTGGGCTGCCATTTGCAGTGAATTCAATGCAAATGAAAATGTAACCACAAGAGCGTTACAGCAACTGCAGGTGAGACATGTCTATTATGATCTGTATATCACAGATGTCATATAGTTTTGTGACATTGTTTATATTGAATGATATCTGCCTTCATAGACTCTGTGGAAGAACATCAAATTAGATTTGAAAAAAAGGAATGCAACGGCCAGAAGAGAGAGATTTACTACTGGTGGTGGACCCCCACCTAGTAAAGACAAGACCGATGAATTGGCTGACTTGTTGACTGGGATAATGGAGGACCAGCAACCTCTGGATGGTATACCAGATGATGACCATTTGGACAGTGGACATGAAGAACGGAGCACAAATGGTAAATATACCATAGAAAGTGAATTAGTTACCTCATTCTGTACACACAGATTATTCCACTGTCTGTGTCTATCTTTATTTTCAATTCATTCTAAGGACCATGTGATGTTTTGTGATGTTTTTTCCCAGAGGAAATCATTCTAACACTGGTGGAAGAGCCAGTGCACAGTGACTGTGCACCCTCCACATCTGGTATGGCATCCCGGAGAAAAGATGCTGCCACCACCTTCCAGCAGAGACCAAAAAGGATGTCCATGCATGAAAAGTTAGCCTTTGAATTTCATGAGCAGAAAATGAAATATCTGAAAGAAGAGCATGACATGAAAATGAGAATTCTACAGGTTGAATTGGATATGAAATTAGAAGAGAGAGCTGTTCAAAGAAAGATGCATGAGAGAATGTCATGAAATACGTTGTGAAAATAACATTATTCTCACTTGACAAGAGTGTGAGTGTTGTAGTCACCACAACCTACATTTTAGAACAGCCTTGGTTAAGTATCTCATTTAATTTTTCAGCAGACTATTTATATATGTTGTACACAACAAACACTACTAAGGCAAAAACAAGCCATAATCAATACATTCCATGGTTAAATGTATCTCTTTTCTAACTGAAGTGCTGCAATGTGAAAGCAGCTCTGAGCGCAAGTCCTCCTTGGTTATTTCCTGCCACGGGCATGGGCACATCTGGATCATTCTGCTCTTCCATTGGAGGGTCAGGACAATTATGCTGCTTCAGGTAGTTGTGCAGCACAGCTGTAGCAATGATCACCTTGCAGCATCTTCTTGGCTCAAAACGAAGTGTATTGCGTAAAGACTGGAATCGATTCTTCCACACGCCAATCATACGCTCGACCATCCCTCTGGTGCGAATATGAGCTCTGTTGTATCTTTGCTGCTCAGTTGTTGTGGGATGTGGCCAAGGTGTGAATAAATAGGAACTCTGAGCATATCCACTGTCACCAAGTAGTAGTCCACTATGTTGCCCTCTCTCAAACTGAGCACACAATGAAGAGTTGTGAAAAATCCTTGAATCATGTGTTGCTCCTTTCCAACGGGCAACAATGTTTGAAAACTCTAAATTGGGAGTGCATACAGCCTGAACATTGATGGAAAACCAGTTCTTACGGTTCCTGTACTCCTCAGCATCAGGGGTTGATGGACACTTGATTTCAACATGACATCCATCTATACAGCCAATCACTCCCGGGAAGTTCCCATATTCATAGAATCGCACTTTATAGTTGGCTTGCTCAGCAGCATTAGGGAACTTAATGTACAGATTTCTCAGTTCACAAATGGCACTGCAGACATTGTGAACTATTCTACACACTGTTGCTTCACTGACACCACACAAATCACCAGTCTCACGATGAAAGGTTCCTGATGCCAAGAATCTCAAAGTGATCAGAACTTGGAGAGAACTGGGTACAGGCCTTCCTCTTTGAGACATGGAGGAAAGTCTAGGCTCAAGCAAAGTAATGATCTCCAGTACATCTTCTTTGTACATACGGAAGCGGTCTCGGAAAGTTATTTCATCAAACTGATTCAATGGACTACTCCTATCCACAAGTATTTGTCTGGCTGGCCTCTGTAGCAAATATTGGTCTTCATTTAGATATTCCAAATACTCCATGCTCCCAAACCATCTGTGCTCCCTTTCACAGACAGTACTAAGCTTAAGTTAAACCTGCCTCTTTGCAGGATTAATATAAACTTCAATTTAGTCCTAGAGTAGCTCTAATCTACCCTCTTGCAATTGGCTTTGTTTAATCCAGCACAGACTAAATATATGACTATGTTAAATTAAGTCTGTGCAAGTGACTTAAAGTTAAGCCAGCTCAAACAGCATTTTAGTCTGGGACTAGGCTTAAGCCTCGTCTGTGAAACCGGGCCATAATATAATAATAATAATGTTATATAATATATAGGTATTTATATAATAGTATATCTAATATCACGGCCAAAAGCTATGGGCGCCTCGGATGATATTATGATTCATAAAGACTGCGTCTAGTACTTCCACAACAAGTAAAGACTCGTAGTGGGTGTTATCTCGGCCATGGTGGAGAATTGGGGAATTGGGGGCAAGGCACTTTGGCCTTGACTCTCTGAAGTCCATCTTGAACCACGACATGGAGGAGAAAGGGATTGTACTCCGGGAGTTGAGCTGCCGGACTGCCAACGAGCTCAACCCGCCGGTTGCGCCGAAGCTTCGGCGGCAGTTCAGCTCCCGGAGTTCAACCGCGGGAGCTGCCGGACTGCCGCCGAAACTTCGGCGGCAGTCCGGCAGCTCAGCTCCGGGAGTGCAATCCCTTTCTCCTCCATGTCTCTTCCTCCGGATTCCCTTTCCCCTCCATGTTGCGGTTCAAGATGGACTTCAGAGAGTCCAAAAAATCCCCAAATCCTAAAGAGCCTTGAGAAGGAGCGCACAAGAGGCATCCCTCATTCCAGGGATATAGGGAGTGCAAGTGGTGACAAACGGGCAGCCAGACATTTAATGGCGGTATAAATCAAGCATGAAGGTTAAGTCAGGTTTAGGATGGTAAAGCACAGTCAAGATTTAAGTTTTAGAACCTAGATGAAGGGAGAGAGGAAGAGGAAGTGAGGGCAGACAGTGTATTTTGCACTAGCCTGTAGTGTCGTGCATTAGCCTGTGATGCGTGCACT
This sequence comes from Gadus macrocephalus, assembly GCF_031168955.1. Classification (NCBI taxonomy): domain Eukaryota; kingdom Metazoa; phylum Chordata; class Actinopteri; order Gadiformes; family Gadidae; genus Gadus; species Gadus macrocephalus. The sequence continues at coordinate 13,523,827 of NC_082385.1, forward strand.
AGCCTGTAGTGTCGTGCACCAGCCTGTGATGCGTGCACTAGCCTGTGGTATCGTGCACTATGCGCCCTATATGGTCCCCATTCTTTTTATGGGGTTAGCTCAACATTACAAGAGAATCCAACACGCATGGGGCTATTCTGCTATGGAGTGCACCAACGTGGATGGATGGATGAATAAGAGATGGATGGATGGATGGAAGTTTGGATGGATGGATGAATGTCTGGATGGATGGATGGTTGAATAGGAGATGGATGGATGGAAGTTTGGATGAATAGGAGATGGATGGATAAATGAATGAATGTTAAGATGTATGAATTAATGAATGGAGAATGGATGATTAGGAGATGAATAGATGAAGGGGTTTAAGATGGATTGTTGGATTGATCAATGAGTAGGGGTTTAGATGAATGGATGGATAGATGAATGGGAGATGGATGGATGGGAGATCGATCAATCGATAATTGGGAGATGGATGGATGAATAGGGGTTTAGATGATGAATGGAAGGCAGAGAGGAACGATGGCTGTGGTTCAGATTGATAGAGTTGTGAATAAACCGTGTCCCAGTCTGCTCCTCTACGTGTCTGGGAGTTGTTTGAGGTGATGCTAACACAGCTCTGTATAGGTATGGGTGCAATGAGACTAGGTGTTTGGAGGAGCTACATGTGAGGCGCCTCAGGCTCAAACATTCCTCTACCACCTCGCCTCCAAACAATTGCAACTCATATCTCCATTGGAAGTAATCTGCCTCCGATGCACATGCAATGTTAGCGATACAAAACTATTGAAGAGTGTTGAAAAACAGTGAGAAAATGACTCAATATAAAAACAGACATGTGTACGCCATGTGTATCTCTGGTTAGATTGTAGTATGATCTCCTAACTTAAATCTTCAACTCATCACATAGACCCAGAAATATACTGTTGTACGCCTGCAGATTCGATGCATCTTTCAAGCAATGTTATTAGCCCAGACCTGCTGAAATATTAAACAGTAGCCGGCTCCATAACCTTGACGGCCCAAAGCCTGGAACACCATTAAAATGATAGAAGCAAAATAATTTGCTTGTTCTGTAACTAACTGCTTTGAGGTCTTACTTCTGAGGATCCACTGCCCTATCACTACCGCATCGCACCACATTCTGCGGGATTGATGTCGACAGTCTTGTGATGTCAACCGAATAACATAACGCTCCAGGTATTTTCGGGGCCGAAACCACGGCTCTGCACTCACTGCCTCCCCCCCCCCCCCCCCCCCCCTCCACCGCCAATAAAAAGACATCTTATTTTAAATGTCACTTATTTTATTTTTCCTAATTTTATCATTTAGTTCTTATTGCACCGTTTGTTGGAGATAAACGCAATTTTGATTCTTCTTTAGTTTGCGTTGAGGTTACCTCCCACTTGTTCTCCGGGGTCCTCCTCTTCAGATGGACAGCCCAGGCGGCGTCAGCTGGGCCGCTAAGGTCGGCGCAGTGCGCCACGGACAGGTCCAGCCCCGGGGGGGCCGTAGGTCACATCCGGGCTCAGCAGGAAAAATTACAAATAAGCACAAAATCATAGACCTTGATAGTTTTCAGCTGTTTATGGATGTCTGTCTAATCTTTAAGGTTCTGAACGGTCTAGCCCCTCCACCATTACAGAACTTTATAAAGAAGAAATCCTCTAGAATAAATACCAGAGCACTAACTAGAGGTGAGAGGTCATTCTACTTTTTCTACATGTTTTTGACTTGCCTTAGGACAACGGATGTAAATTAGCAACTAAGCTAACTCCGGCATATTTATATTGATGCTCTGGCTGACATGTTGATTAATGTGCAATGTCCTAATCAAAAAACAAAAACAAAAAAACAAAACAGAATGAGGTTAGACTCAACACGACACAGAAGAGATGAAGATAAACAAGCACAATGCTGGAAGAGCACTAGACACGGACATGAACAAGGAATACAGATGGGACACACACACACACACACACACACACACATAAAATGACCCCCTCGTGCTGACAGAGCGATCTGTGTTTCTAAACCGCAGCTCGACAACAGAAGAGATGTGTGTGCGTTATCTGTTTGTATGAATCAAAACATTTCACGGGCGCTGAGGCCAATACTTGAGCAGGTTGTCGTGTGGAGGGTCTGGGTGGAGGGGGAGCATGATGAAACGTTCTAAGCACCCTCCCGTCCGTGGGTGTAAAGGACAGGACCCTGGGACGACATTTTGAAAAATTTGGCTTTTCCTCTTGAAGCATTGGTGAGCATGAAGGACATGGAATGATTTTGCTCCCTTGGAAAAGGCACAATAAAAACTAATAATATAAACAATGGGCTATTGGCAATTCTTAAAGCTGTTGAGACGTTAAGTGCCCTGGCAGGTCAATATTTCAGCATCTTTCAGAAACAACGTATCCAGCATATACATTGATGTTACGTGGCTGATGAGGACTTGTTCTTCAGCCAGGACACACAGAACCTCCAAGGTCAGAACCGATCATGCTGGTACATATATCTATAAATCACAGCCACACTTTACATAGAGGCTAGGTCATTGTTTCATACAAGGACTTAAGGACACACCCCATGAATTATCTAAAACCCCCTATTAGTGGTGCTAGAGGAGTAGGGGTCTCTGAATTGAGCGGTATCACCAACAGCAACAGCTGTTGGTGAGACGGTGCGATGGAGTCACATGAATCGACCGTAAACCAACTCTGACCTATAGACACCCCCCCGCCCACCGCCCTCTGGATGAACCAATCAGGGGCCGGCTGCCATGCAGATAGAGGAGATTAAAGCCCTCAGACTAATGGACAGCGTGGCCGCAGAGGACAGGCGTTCATAGCACAGCGCGCCACGCAGGCCTGCTGGGGTCCATGGGCGGCCCCTGAAAGCCCGGCTGGCCCCCGGTTCCGTTGACAGATTAGCTTGGGCCAAGGCAGCTCCTGGCTAGAGGCCCGGTTGGGGCTGGGAGCCCCAAAGACCGGGCAACAATTGATGGGACCACCATCAGTCACACAGCTGGGCTGGACACACACACACACACACACACACGTAGAGGACAGAGAGAGAGAGAGAGGACATATGCACGACCCACACAGTGTTATCGCTTACTTAATATCACATCGATCACTAAGAGGAATAAATTGTTGGCATAAGTGCAGTTTTCCCGAGGACGGTTCCTACAGAGGAGAGCTTTCCTTGCGTTGCTGGTTGAAGCCCCCATCTTTACAACATTCAGAGGAAAGCAGCCCTTCTCCTTCTCCTTTGTGGCGCGTCAGAACCGGGCCCTTTGTGACAGGTAAGCCCATCAAGCCAACAGGGCCTTAAGTGTGTGCGTGTGTGTACACACACCGGGGAAAGAGGGTACCTTCAACTGCCTTGGTAGTCGCCAAGGTTACCTGCTGCTGTTTGGCCGCTGGTGATCAGCCAGCCTGCTGCGCTGAGCAGTGATTAAAGACCCTGCTTTATTATTTAAAATTGTGTGAGGGAGAAAGAGGGACATCTCGGGAAAAATTCAATACAAGACGGAGAGTCGGTTGGCTTAGTGCAGCGTAAATGTTTACTGTGGTTCTGTTTTGGACACCACTCTGCTCCTCGCTCAGCCCCGTCCCTGGTAGGGCTTTGCGTCCTTGATTATTCCTTGTTTTATTATAATAAGCCTTAATAAACGCACAATAATAATTCCAAAGTAAACATCACCTACTTTAACACGATTGCTTTTTCTTTGATAAAGAAGCTTCAGCAACACTATTAGTCAAATAAAAACAGGTACACCAACAAGTCGGTGACGTGGTTGACCCACAAGGTCCACAACTACGTCAGCAGACGCTCTGTCGCGGTACGACTCCTTTGATGAAGCTACTCTCTAACCGCTGTGACGGATGATGCTTACATCCTCGCCGTTACCCCGAGAGAGTATAAAATAACACGTAAATCCCCCCCACCCCCCCCATCCAGTCCCCGAAAAAGCGGCATGTGTTAAGCAGCGCTCCGGTTCTAATGGATGTCATGCATGTCGAATAACATTAGATCTGCTGTGTGGGAGGCTTCCGGTTTGGGACATGTAGGAACAAGGCGTGCGTTGGAGAGTCTCGTGTGAACTTGGCTATAACTACCTTAAAACTCCTTGCTATGATGTTGGCGGCAGAAATGGAAAAACAATGCGAACATCTGAAAGAGGACATGGCTGATCTGATTAAAAAATCCCTGCTGCCTATCAAGGCATCTTCAGCGAAAATGGTGGACCACGAAATGGTGGACTCACTGGGAAGGAGAGTCGCCGCGTTGGAGACCAAGCAGGCGAAAACGTTGATGCCCTGTGTAAGGCGATGCTACGCTGGTTGATCGCATCGATGACATGGAGAACCGGTCTAGGAGAGTAAATCTTCGAATTATAAATGTGCCTGAGGATAGCGAAACCAAAGGGGACTCAGACAAGGTTACATTTGTTTCCACACTTTTGAAGGACATTATGGGGAACCTATTTACTACACCGCCTGAACTTTAGGTTTCTTTGCCAGGCTCTGGCACAGAAACCTATAAAGGGCCAGTCACCCAGACCCATCATCGTCGCCTTCCACAAATATCAAGACCGAGAGCGAGCTCTGCGTTGGGCAAGGCAGAACAACCTTGTATGTTGTGGCATGTTAAGTTATTTGGAATTATAGGAGTCTTTCCTTCATTCATTTTATCATTACTACTTAGAGGCATGTCACACGTTTTGTATGAAAAGAACAACCTTGAACAAATGTGTGATGCACGTGAGAAAAAAAAATAACTTTTTACTATGGGGATTTAAACAGCACCAAGGCTGAAAAAATCGGAAAAGGAGAGTCGCCGCGGTGGAGACCACAGCAGGCGAAAACTTTAATGCCCCGTTTAAGGCAAAGAAAGCTATCACTGAATTGCAAACTCTGAATTCTACGCTGGTTGATCGCATTGATGTCATGGAGAACCGGACTAGAAGAGTAAATTGTTGGGCAAGGCAGAACAACCATGTATGTGCTCCGGGAGAGAGTCAGAAGTCAGACCATTCGCGAATATAAACCAAACAAAGAAGAGAGAACGGGACATTTAAAAATGGCGCAAAATTTCGAGGAGAGGATTTGCGAGTTGGTGAGGGGGTATACCCACCTGTTTGATTGTACCGTGCCGGGTCATCGCGACAAACAAAAATGTATGAACAGCTGGGAGGAAATAGCGCTTGCCGTGGAACTGCCTGTGAAAAATGTGCAGAAAAAAATGGAATCTTGCCAGGGACAGATTTGTCCGAGCCCATAACAAGGGCATGTCCAAGAAGAGTGGGGATGCTGCTGGGGGCCCAGAACATCCCATCTTGACACAATTGGCGTGGCTGAAGGTGCACATCAGACACCGAAACACCTCTTCCAACTTTGATGTAAGTATCTTTTATGTCTGCTTTGTAAAATGATTAATGTTGTTGAGTTGTTTGCTGTAATTTCTACCTATTTACCGGGTCTATTGAAACACTTTTAATCAAACATACTTTAGAAATAAACTGTAAAAGACTGAAAGCTAATCTTCTTTCACTAGCAACCTACATCTGTCCTCTGTCAAAGATAGTTGGATCCACAATCCTTGCCATCTCACCAATGAAAATATTATATAAACAAAGAATGTTGTGTTGGAGTTAATGATATATTTTGTACTTATAGACTCAAGATCAAGCTGAGGAGGAGGAGGAGGCGGCGGCGGCAGAGGTGGGCAGTTCACAGCCTGGATCCTCTTCAGCACCACCACCAACACCATCACCTCCACCACCAACTGATGTGGGAAGCCCCCCCCCCCCCCTTCTCAGAGCTCTCAACCTGGAGCCACGAAGAGGAGGAGAAGAACTACAGAGGTGGCTCCGGATCCGGTCGATGCAGCACTGCTCGAAAGACTGCAGGAGTTGCGACGGGAGGAACGGGAAAGTAAAAATGTGTCACTTTTACGGCCTACCTGAACACTGTTCTTCAGGACCTTCCAGCCACAGATGGCAAGAAGCTCATGAAGGAGATCCAGCAGCTAATGCTGACGTATATATAGGGGCGTACAAGTTATGTTCTGTTCCAAATATTTTGTTCTTTTTATTCTATTATTCTACGGTTATTTAAAATGTTAAGTGCCTTTGAAACTGTTGCACATTTAATTGTTATTTATTATTTGTTATGTTCTGAATGTTTTTTTCTACATGTTCTATCGATAATGAAGACCCCTGAATTGTAATGTTTTTGTACTGTTATTTAAGTTAAGTGCCTTTGACACCGTTGCACTTTAGTGCTAAAAATAAATAGATTGTTATTTAGATTGTTATTTATGTACATTATGCCCAGAGATTGTATATACAATGTATGGTTTAAAGAACAAATTTTATTCAAACAAAAAACAGACTGTCCCTGACAGTAACGCATACATTATATCAAACATCTTCATTGTACAGCGTGCCACGTCTGACATGCCTGTCCTGCCAGTCAATCCTGCCTTGCTCTGTCAGGAAGTACTATTTGAAGAGTTCCCTGACAGCCATGCCATCCTCGGTGTCTCTTGTGGCTGTGATGCGTCTTCTGCGAATAAGGTTGGTGTCTCCCTAGACCACCTGTCGCCATTCTCCAGGTGCACCATCCCTGTCGACCATTCCTGGGGGTATGTAGCGGTTTTGTTCAGGCAGGGGTTGGTGTCCTTTTGATAAAAAGTTGTGGAGAACCACACAAGCCTTCGTGACATCCTCAGCTGTGTCAAAAGAACACTCCATAGCCCTTCCCAGTATTCGCCACCTGGCAGCAAGAATGCCAAAGGCATTTTCAATGACCCGCCTTGCCCTTGAGTGCCGGTAATTGTTGAGATCCTATTAACAGAACATTCTTATTAGAAAACCTTGGTCCTTCTTGAACCAATAATACAAATGCAGCAAGAGCTAAAGAGCATGCTATAGAGCCATATTAAGTCAGGCACTGTAAATGTATGCTTGCAAGTTCAAGGAGTTCTGTGAAATTAAATAGTCTAGGTGGGCTGAAGTTGTGGTTCTTATAATCAGAAGAGATGTTGCAACAATGGACAGAAGGTATTGCCGTCAGAGCCCTGAGGCTGTAGTTTAATGAAATAACTAATTCATTAGTTTTAATTTGTGTGGCAGTTTGGGTAATAGACATTATACTAATTAGCATGGAACACATTTTATTGTTGCAGTGGTCTATATAAATTGATATATTTCATTCGATAGGCTACTCCATTCACTTACCTGGGTATGGGCGCATGATGTTGACCTTCTGGGGGAAGGCCTCATCCGCCACAAAAACAGGCGGTGTCAGCACATCTGTCCCAGGCAGAGGCACGTGTGGCGGCAAAGTTGTCCCTCAATGAGCTGCGCTCCAAACTTCGTCCGACCAAAGACCCCAGCATCACTTTCCCTGCCGAAGGCTCCGAAGTCAATGAAGGTGAAGCGGTAATTGGCATCACAGACAGCCATCAAAATAAAGCTAGAAAAACCTTTATAATTGAAAAAGGTACTGCCACTGTTGGCTGGCGCTTTGACGCGGACGTGCTTGCCATCAACTGCTCCAATACAATTGGGGTAATCCCACTTCGTCCAGAAGTCATCGCTGATAGCCCCCCATTGCGCAACTTGCGGAAACTTGACCTCTTCCTTCAGCCCAGCCCACAGAGCCTGACACCTCCTTAATAATATTGCTGACCGTTGCAGAGTGTTCATGGTTAGGGTTAGGGTCGTATGTTAGGGTTAGGGCCGTGTGTTGTGGTTAGGGTTAGGGTTAGGGCCGTGTGTTAGGGTTAGGGTTAAGATTAGGGTTGTGTGTTAAGGTTGGGTAAGGGTTATGCAAACAACTAATATTTAATTAATGATGAAAAAACTATTAACTTGTAAAAATAGATATTTTAGTAACAATTAACAAACATAAACAAAGGGCTAGGTAATGACTAGTTTGCTGTTTATTATGGTACCTTATATAAAGTGTTACCGTCACTGATTCATAGTGGGCAATCTATTACACCAAGAGAGTAAAAAGGGAAGGGTTCCTTGAGTTGCCGAACATTTCTCAGGGCAGAGGTTTATATTGGGATGTCTCTAACATGAGGGGTCAGCATATCTAATCTGTTGACTCTTTAATGATAATACATTTAATGTTTACAATGAGTTGAGTGTTTTTTCAGTAATGTGTGTAAATCGATGAATTAAGCTATAGCCTATTTTGTTCTAAATATATTATATTATCTTCTGGAACATAAGAACTTACATGAGGCTAAAACATGAGGCTTTTGTTGAAAACCAAGAAGTGCTCACGAACAGACGTGAACTTGCACTGTTACGTCTCTCTTTACTCCCGTTTACAAACACGCAACTCTTTAAAACAAATATTTCGTCAATATTCGGTAACTGAACATGATTTATTTTGCCATTTTCGGTGGCCGAACTTTCGGTGAATCCCTAAAATATAGAACTATGCTTTCAACTATTAATACAATTTATGGCACTTATAAATCCTCTGTTTTGATTGGGTGTGCTGCGCGTCGGGCTCCTGCTTCAGCTGGTCGGTCTTTATTTCTCGTGAGTGACCCGTTCGCTATACATTATCCCTTGCATAAAAAATTGCATGTAAACAGTTACATAGAGCCTGAAATGTGCATGAAAACCTAAATATATAAATAAGCATGAATAATAATCTTGTGGCAGGTAAAATGCATGTCGTTTTTTCACCCAATCATAAAGTATCCGTTTGGAGGGGGCCCGAAAAAATGCGGTATGCCTAGTGTAATCTTTCCACTTAATCCGGCCCTGGCTATAGGCTATGTTTTATGAGTAGCCTATGTCACAGTCTGCACAAATCCCCACACTTTCACATATTTTGAGTGCCCGGCCTAGACTTTCCAGTTTTATTTTGGCCCTCAACAACAATTTTAACATTGTCTTCATTAATCACCAAACTAAGAACATAAAGGCCCACAATAGGCCCAGACCAATTCAATAAAGTGTTTTACTTCATGAATAATTGCAGAAGTTAGTCTTGACAGTAGCACATGTTCTCACCAGAAAGCAAGCCCCCTTCTGAGCCTTAAGGCATGGCTTTTAAGCACACCTTCGCAGGTGTGCACAATTAACTTGATTGTGCCCGTGCACAACCCAAAAACCATTGCACTGCCACTGCAAGGCCAGTGGGGGTGTAGAGGGGCCTAATATCATCAGAGAGAGAGCGGAGGAGAGGAAACAACGGCGTGTTTGCAACATTTGCCACTTTAACCAGTCATGACAAAAGCAGAGGGTGTCATCGCTGCACTGTCGCAAAGCTAAGTATAGCCCACCATTCTGCAGTGCCGCGCACACACACACAGACCCACACACGCACACACACCCACCCAGTGTGTGTATGTGTGTGTATGCATATATGTATGACAATGTGTATGCTTATGTGTGTACATGTGCGTGTGTGTTGTGTGTATGCTTATATGTATATGTGTGTGTGTGTGTGTGTGTGTGTGTGTGTGTGTGTGTGTGTGTGTGTGTGTGTGTGTGTGTGTGTGTGTGTGTATATATGGAGGGGGGTGAAAGAATAAAGACCTGGTGGGAGGCAGCATTAGACCTTCAGTGTGGGCCTCACCTGCTGTCCTCCAGGTTGATGATCGTGTACATCTCCCAGCTCGTGTCTTCAGCTATCCCTCCGCGGGGCACCAGCAGGCTAATGCCTACAGAGAGACACAAGCATGGCTGATGGTTCAGACACAGGAGGTCAATGCACACACACATTGCAAACACACACACACACACGTATGAATTCACACACACACACACACACACATGTGCACAGACACACAAGCATACACTGAAGCAAATACACACATACAGATACACACACTCTCGCGCGTACACATAGCCACTTCATGTCACAACCAGTGAGTGCCCGCGCGTCAATCTCAAAAGTGTCCCCGATGGGGTACTTTGGAGAAAGAAATCATATTTGAAGCTCCTGCACTTGTCCTTCGTTTCCTCAGACATCACAGTTCAGAATAATAACGCTGAACGACACTTTGCCGCACATATGACATTGAACAGAAAACTTCTACACGCACATAAAATAGAACATTGAACGTGGTGTCAATGTTTTAACTCTCCTCTTTTCCACATGTTTTTCGCTGTTCCCGAGAATTACATGATTGTGATTGACACAACTTAACTTTTGGTCATTCATTTTTTTTTAACCTGTTCTTCCTTTCCTGGGCCTCTCTCTCTCTCTCTCTCTCTCTCTCTCTCTCTCTCTCTCTCTCTCTCTCTCTCTCTCTCTCTCTCTCTCTCTCTCTCTCTCTCTCTCTCTCTCTCTCTCCAGTGTTGGGTACGACCGGCCTTCCTCCGACGTGGCCCAGCGCCTTCCTCCGGCGTGGCCCGGGTTTTCAGCGGGGGAGGTAGAGGAGGGGGAGGAGGCTTGGGCAGGCCGTGCGGGATGAAGAGGGTCTTCCCCCTGCGGCCCAGCGTGGCGTCTACGCCCATGCCCTGGTAGTCCGGTGCCACGCCCCGCGGGAAGGTCCTGGGATGGGACATCACGTGGTACTCAGCTCTCTCCCCTCTCCCTGGAGAGACTGACGGACGGGACACACACCTTGGTCTTATCTGTCAGCATCACCTCCCCCCAGAATCATGAGGTACTGACGTCAAATGAAGCTGACCATTTAGGTGGTACTCAATGTCAGTAGTCATGTTTCCATCTAAAAGGTGATACAAATCTTTAGAAAGTTCACAAAAAAGAAATTTGAATTAGGTGCGTTTCCATCAAGTGGTTGGAGCAAAAAATGAAACACATTCCAGGGCTTGTCGTATCCTTTTGATAACATCCTCTCTTAGGTCCTGATATATTGGAATTGCGTTGTTTTCCATCTAAAATAGCTGTAATGTTTTTTTCTTCGATGAGAGCAAGGAAAAGTTTTACTTCTTCAGCGGTCCACACGTATCTATTATTCACATTGGCATTGTGTGCCGTACCTTTGACCACGATGTCTGGCAGCTGGTCCAGCAGAGAGTGTTCGGCCATCAGCTCCTTGTCCATGGAGTCCTGAAAGCACATGGGGCTGGTGTAGGTCCGCGACCCGCTCAGGTCAGGCTGCATGGATGAGTTGATCAGCAGGGGGTTTCCTGAACACACTGGACACACAGAAACAGGTCAACCCCAGCCAGGCACCGTGACCAGGCAGCGCTGCCGTTGTGTCAGGGTGAATGGTAAATGGACTGCATTTATCTAACGCTTTTCTAACCAGTGGCCACTCAAAGCGCTTTACAATATAGCATTATAACATTCATCCATTCATTCATGCAGCCATTCTTACACCTATTCATAGACAGATTCACACACCGACGACGGTGTCAACCATGCTAGGCGACAGCCAGCTTGTCAGGAGCAGTTAGGGTTCGGTGTATTGTCCAGGGACATCTCAACACACATCTAGGAGGAGCCGGGGATCACACTAGCAACCTCCAACTGTCATCCCAAGTTGTGCTCACTGCAGAGCCAAATGGGTGGAGCCTGACCTAGTCCAGTTCCACCTCTCTGGACCTAGTTATAATTAGGGTTATGGTGAGGTTTAGGGGTTAAGTGTTAAGTGTTCAACATTTTTTGAACACTATTTGATTTTAAAAGCATGTGTTTTGGACTGAATGTTCTAGGAAAGAGGGGGGTGTGTCACGACCAACGGCAACTTTGTGATACTTTTTCAGTAGCGTTGTCGTGTATGAGTGTTATAATGAGTAATGGTGTATTTGCGCCAAACACTGTGGTGTTATACTGAGAAGATTAACCCCTCACTTGGACGCAGAGATAAACCAGAAATAAGCCGCTGCTCATACGGAGCACCACACATCCACACACAATAGTGTAAACTATAAGAGCTCAGGAAGGCTAATCCTCTCTCGGTAGCCATCATCTAAATAAACGGCTGTCCAGATGAAGCTTCACACATCCACACCTCCACAAACACCGTTGTGTTATACTATAAGTGTCCGAGAAGCTTAACGCCCTATCTGACGCCGCAGTCATCTTCTGCCCAGACATAGCCCTCTCTCCAAGGCTAGATATAGATGATACTTGAACGCTGTGTTACCAAGTGGTATGAGTGAGGTGGGGGTGGGCTGGACCTTTGCCGGGGATGTGGCTGGACCTACAGGTGGAGCTGGACTGGGAGAAGCTCCACCCATCAGCTCCACTCATTGGCTGAGCAACCTCTCACTCAACCCGCTCTACCTCCTGAGCCTATCAATGTTGCAACGGATTTTGGCAATAAGAAAATCCGAATTATGCTCAAGCTCTTAAACCGCTTTAGTTTATTGGAATAAACTAATTATCGTGGTGGGAAACAGTATAATCCACATCGTTACAACTAAAATGTGACAACCTAGACTTAAATGGTATAATGGCTTAACGGTTATAATTAAATTCACTAATAAGTAAATGTATGGATATTTTGAATTCAAGCCCAATCAGTTAAAATCTTTTTCGTTTTTGGTAAAGTTATTGATGCGTGACATAATAGGCATCCCCTGGCCTCTCATGATCTATCTCAGGGAATCACTCCAACCAACCCACTGCCACTCACCCACCTCCACTTTAAGGCACCACTGGCTCGGATCAATCCAGAATTATTTCTAGATTCAGTCCAAACATCCATCTGACAGTTTACAGATATATATATGAGAGAGAGAGAGAGAGAGAGAGAGAGATTTTTGGGGGGACCGATTATAATAATCTAATGAAGTTACAGCTTTATTGGCTCTTATATCGAAAGAGGCCCAGAGCAGGATAATAGTCTTCGATGTGTCCTGCTGGGTCATCAAAATGCACTTTCTGCCGCTCAGCACAAGATCACTGCTGTGGTGACCCATCATCTCAGGCTTGGGAAAATAAATGCCCAATTCTGAGACTTTCTATTTATGGAATGAAATACATCAACAAATTCATTTTGTGACTTCATCTCAACTGTAACTTCCTCTTGATTATATAATAGGGGTATTTCTTATTGAAACGTTGATAATTATGACCAATGTTAAGTACAATTGGTTATTCAGAAATGAGTGCAATAAAAAAGAAAAGTGTCAGAGTGAAGGGATTGAAGAGGATATTTCTTCCTCATTTTCAGGGAATAACAAATAAATTAGCTTATCGCGAGGTAATCTGTTGTTCTCTACAAGATTGATCCTCCGGAGATGGAAGCAGAGAAAGCACAGATCAGATGTGACATTTACGATATCTTGAGTACGATTTGTCCTATAATTTCAGAACAAAGGTATCTACTACCACACTTAAGTTTCCAAATGCATGGAAATCAGGTATTGTCACTCCAATCTTCAAATCAGGAGATCTAAAATCCCTAAGTAGTTATAGGCCGATCAGTATTCTCCCGACAGCATCCAAAATTGCTGAAAAATGGGTAACTGAGCAGATTATTTTCCATCTTGACAACAGCTCAACCTCTCTCCACCCCATGCAGTTTGGCCTTAGGACCAAACATTCAACAGAGACAACTACATGTCTTTTCGTAGAGAAAATACAATTCTCTCTTGATTTGGGTGGTGTTGTAGGTGCAGTATTTCTTTATCGTAGGAAGGCCTTTGATACGGTCAATCATAAAGTGCTCCTTACCAAGATATCTACATTTAATTTCTGTAATGGTGCAATGAAATGGGTGGAATCATATTTAACAAACAGGTCTCAGTCAGTTTCCATAAATAATCATAGATCAAAGTCACTGCAGTTGCCCACTGGTGTGCCGCAGGGATCCATTCTTGGTCCACTCTTCAGTTCAGTATTTATATTAACGACCTTCCATCTGTGTGTCCTGAGGTTGAAACTATAATGTATGCAGATGATACTGTTTTTTTTGTCCATGGCAGATCCAAGGCAGATGTTGTAGATAAGCTTACTAGATCCATGGCTCAGGTTACAACATGGCAGAGAGAGTGTTGCCTGCAATTAAATGTCTCAAAAACAGTCAGCGTGTTCTTTTGTAAAACTAATAAACCCACTAGTGACCATCACATAATTGTAGCGGGGGAAAAATTACAGATTGTGAGTGAATTTAAATATCTTGGGGTGTTAATTGATTCAAACCTTTCCTTTAAGGCACATGTCAAAAAAACCTGCAATACTACTAATTTCAATATTGCAAATTTTCGTTTCATTACAAATTACTTATCTACAGAGGCTGCCGAAATGTTTCTACACTCTATGATTTTTAGTCATCTGAATTATTGTCTGACAAGCTGGTCGCAGGCCAATTTGAGCACATTTAAGTCACTTGAATCACAATACAAACAAGCAATACAAATTCTAGATAAAAAAACAAAACTCTTCCACCACTGTTTGATTCTAAAAAAGTACCAGCATTTAAGATGGGAAGACCCCCAAAAATATTTCAATGTGTGCTTGGTTTTTAAGGTCACTCACGATCTAGCTCCACCACCACCTGCTGGATACATCATTAGAAGAACAGGTACTGATCGTGTCACAAGGGGATGCTCTCCGTCGCCGGCTGGTGGGTGGGGGTGGTATATCCCGTCCCTCACGGTCCCTCGGGCCCGTCCAGGCCGAGGTTTACATGGCGGGATGCCACAGTGTGTGTGTGTGTGTGTGTGTGTGTGTGTGTGTGTGTGTGTGTGTGTGTGTGTGTGTGTGTGTGTGTGTGTGTGTGTGTGTGTGAGCTGACCTTGGCAGGACGTCTTGAAGGACTGGAAGCCACCGGTGAGGGCGGAGGAGTCGATGACGTCCACGCCGTACTCGCTGTAGCTCCTCTGGTACACAGTGAACAACACTATCAGGACCACCACCGTCAGGCCCCCTGCACTCAGCCCAGAGTACAGCACCACGTCACTGCTGCTCTCCACCACTACCGGGGGGAGGGAGGTGGGGGGGGGGAGGGAGAGAGAGAGAGAGGGAGGGAGGGAGAAACAGGGAGGGAGGGAGAAACAGGGAGAGAAAGAAGAACGGGTGGAAGAAGGAGAATAAAGAATTAAAGATAAAAGATCAGAAATTAGAGCAAGTACATTTAAGGGATTTTATAGATACGAACGCCTCTGATAGTTGAACACCCATTCCTTTAATCATGCTACAAAGAACTATTATTCTGTTTGAAATAAACCAACAACTGAAAATGATTCCAGTTGTCTCCATGAGAGGTTTTGTCTGCTAGAAGACTGAATTGTGTTAGCGTCTCATACAACTTTATTTTAGGTTTTGCGAGACAATCTGAGAAGCAATTCATTGAATTAGCTCATCACCCGCAATTACCCTGTAACCGGTCCAAACGGCACGGCAGCATGAGACACGTCCCCCCACCAAAAAAAAGAGCTGAGAAATGAGCTCCGGCCTCAGTTCTTCAAGAAAAATAATGAGCTCCGTTGTAGAAAAGAAAAAAGGAAAAGGTGGACTTTTCTGGGGAAGCCTGATAAGTAGCCAGAGTATGAAGCAGTATGAAATGTTGGTGTGAACAGCTACAGTACAGGTTAATTGAGGGCAGGGGAAGTTTCGACAGATCTGGCGGCATCTGTTGAAGCGGTCTAAACTGTTCCCCGGAGTCGATAAACAAACACAGACAAGCGATGACAAGATAGGCAAACACACAATTTGTTCAGGCCATTTTGCATAACCATGATTGACGTTAACACACGCAGATGTGGCAGACATGTTGGACACATAGTTCATAATGTACGGGATGGATGAGAAGAGCTGATCGCAGAAATGGTTCATATTTAGCGGGAATAGGATAGTTTGAATGACGCCTCATTCATCTGAGAGATTTATGTGTGATCGATGTCGTTGAAGTGGTAGCGATAAAGTTCAGTTTGAGATCTTAATAATGCACTCAATCAGGGCTGCGGCATTAAATGGCGTCGACCAATGACTGATGTCGTGTTTCGGAAAAAAGTACCTCCCTGCTAACGGTGATCCTTTATTCAAGAACGTTGCCGTCATACAAGCTGTGTCTCAATTCAGCGGCCGCATCCTTCCAAGGCTGCATTTGAAGATCGATTGCGTCACAGTGGAGTGTCAAGGCTGTCCCATTCCAAAGGATCCTTCAATAAGGCAGAGAAATGCAGGCTCGGACTGAATAGTGCTGTGTGTGGCCTAATGTCTGGAGGTCTTCCTGAGGCTCCAGAGGAGGCTAACTTCGTGAGTTTGAGTCCGAGATGAGTCCCCAGAAATGCAGGCTTCTTTTCCTGGATTTGAAGGCTCCACCGGCTGGATCCTTCCCAACATGTCCCAAGATTGGATTCTTTCAGAATTGGCCTCAGAGAGAGTGGAAGCAGCAGCTGCAGCAAATTACATATTTAATGACAAAACAATGTAAATTATTTTTTTATATTAAAGTAAAGTTGGGATTAAGTTTGTTGTCAAAGTTCAATGACATTAAGACCAGCCATATAACGTTAAACTAATTAACGTTATACATTATAGAATTTTTATATCACAGCTCCATATTTCTCCTCCGCCGTCCGGTTTGAACCGCAGCTGTCAGGGTTTCTAGGTGACAGGAGCGGCCCGTCGACAAGCAAGGTAAAGGGTGCTAAGGGCTTGTTAAAGGTCCCATGACATGCTATTTCATGTATTCTTTAATATAGGTATTAGTGGGCAACTAACACAGTATTCAAAGACGTTCCCTAAATTCAGCCGTGGTGCAGAGTTACAGCCACTCCGAGCCAGTCGCACATTGAGCTTCCCCCAAATGCGCTGTTTCGGTGGGCGTGTCAAGGAGGAGGGTGGGGGTGTGGCCCTGAGCAGCTTGCAGCCACCATGCGCTCTGTTTACAGTGGATGTATCGCAATGGCAAGCCGCACACAGCCTTTAGCCGTGTTCTGTAAATATTCTAGAACACACGGGAGTCCTGGAGCTCTATATCTAAATATTATCATATAGCCTACACAGATATCTATATCATATAATATATATTATCACGGCCAAAAGCTGTGTGAGCCGATATTATGAATCTCAAACGACCGCGTTGGGTTCTCCGACGTTCCTGGTTCTTCAACGTCCACATCAATGTGAATACACACACTGTAACGCAAGTGTTTCTTGTCGGTTCTTTGACGTGTCTTGTATTTCCACAACGAGACTGTCGTGGGGGTTATCTGAGCCATGGTTGAGAAGGAATTGGGGGAAAGGAACTTTGATTTGACTCGCTGAAGTACATGAACTGCGACATGCCGCCGGTTGCCGCGAGGCACCATCGCCCGGCAGCGGGGAGCCGGCAGCAGGCAGCGCGCGGTTCAGTCGACTTCAGGTTGATGTGAAAGTGGAAGAACCAGAGACGTCGCAGAACCCGACAAAGTCGTTTGTGATTCATAATATCGTCTGGAGGCGCACACAATATGTTATATGATATAGATATCTATGTATATGATATTATTTAGATATAGAGCTCCAGGACTGTAACGCAAGTGTTGTACACTTCCTTGTTATTTGGATAACCGTTCTGCTGTTGGTGTGATGGCGCATAACACGTCGGACTCTCGTATCTGGTATTTCTACAACGAGACTCGTATTGGGGGTTATCTCAGCCAAGGTTGAGAATGAATTGGGGGGAAGGAACTTTGGCTTTGACTCCCTCAAGAACATGAACCACGACATGGAGGAGAAAGGGATTGTTGGCGGCGAATGTCTCCCGCTTGAGCCCCGCTGAGGGACCACCGCCGGAGGCGGAGGTGCATAAGCGCTGCCCGGCAAAGATCCCTTTCTCCTCCTTGTCGTGGTTCATGTTCTTGAGGGAGTCAAAGCCAAAGTTCCTTCCCTCCAATTCATTCTCAACCTTGGCTGAGATAACCCCCAATACGAGTCTCGTTGTAGAAATACCAGATACGAGAGTCCGACGTGTTATGCGCCATCACACCAACAGCAGAACGGTTATCCAAATAACAAGGAAGTGTACAACACTTGCGTTACAGTCCTGGAGCTCTATATCTAAATAATATCATATAATACATAGATATCTATATCATATAACATATTGTGTGCGCCTCCAGACGATATTATGAATCACAAACGACTATGTCGGGTTCTGCGACGTCTCTGGTTCTTCCACTTTCACATCAACCTGAAGTCGACTGAACCGCGCGCTGCCTGCGGCCGGCTGCCCGCTGCCGGGCGATGGTGCCTCGCGGCAACCGGCGGCATGTCGCAGTTCATGTACTTCAGCGAGTCAAACCAAAGTTCCTTTCCCCCAATTCCTTCTCAACCATAGCTTAGATAACCCCCACGACAGTCTCGTTGTGGAAATACAAGACACGTCAAAGAACCGACAAGAAACACTTGCGTTACAGTGTGTGTATTCACACACACACATGTGGCGCTCGCACGGTCGAGTCTCATTGGCGGGCCAACGTCTCTGGGCGGGCCAGGCAGAGTAAGGGGAGGAGCTGAGATTCCTCATGACGTCGTGAGCACAGATTTCCAAATCAGCGCGCTTGAGCCTCCGTTTTTTCAAAGGCGAGCAGAACAGCTAGTGCTCGTTTTACACCAAACGCAAGTTTTAGCCACTGGGGGACCATAGGCAGGCTAGGGGAACTCATATTTATGTTAGAAAACCTCATAAATTGAGATTTTCATGTCATGGGACCTTTAAGCAAAGGACAGACCGTTTCATTTAACAACTGAAATGGCCTTCGGTTCGGCTTTCACAGTCTACGAAGGCCACAGGGGCCGCATCGTTCGAAGGATGCGGCCCCTGAATTGAGAGACAGCCACTGTTTCTCAACATAAAGGAGAGGATTCATAGTCTAGTGCAGCAGTTCCCAAGCATTTCTGGGCCGTGACCTCATTTCCTGCTCTGAATATGTTTGCGACCCGGACATTAACTTTTGTGAATGCTTCAACACAAATAGTTTTCACCGAACCTGATATCATCTGACGATGATATCAACCTCCCTGTGAACGTGATCACACCGCTCTACCAGCTATCTAGTTTACGTCAGCTATCTCCTGCGACCCTATATGCAAATCAGGGGATCCCATGTGGGGCCCCGACCCAAAGGTTGGGAACCCCTGGTCTAGTGGCGGGGGGTGTTACATCAGAGCCCAAAGGTTCAGATTCGAACCCAACCAAAAAAAAAACATTTCTACTGGCCTATGGTACATAAAGTGTTGACACACTCTTTCCTTTTACTCCATTTGCCTTGTTCTGATTGGTTCAATGTCACCTATTCCTCTCTAGCTGACTGGAAGACAGAGCCCCAGTGTCATGTGACCCCTCTCAAGATGTCCTCCTGGCTCATTGTTCGATGCCCAAGGCCATCAGGCAGGTCTGGGGGTAGGGTGTCAGAGGAGAGAGTCATCTCATCTCGCTTGGATACGGCCGTGTATGAAGCCCTTTGTGACTTTAATTGTGATCATGAAAAAAAACCTGACATGACTTTGAAAGGTCATGTGAATATTTGATGGCCGAGTTCAGAAGCCATCGCCCTTTGAACTTGGCCGTGTTCAATAATTACATAAAACTAATCTCTACTTTCTTTTCTAAATTATGCAATTAAAAGAATGGATGATCAGATATTTTCCATGAAGCCCTGTTTCAATAATGCAACACAATTATGCAAGCAATAATATATCAGATCACCATGCATTCAAATTATATTTTTCTGCATAGCTTAGTATTTTCCCATACATATCATTATGCCCCATAATGCATAATGATGATCAAAATGCATCAGAAGTAGGAATTACAATCACACATAAAAGATGCATATACTTTGACTTTATACGACTTCGTAAAACCAAACAGACCATTTTAAGGGCCAGAAATGGGCTAGGATGAACTGCTGGATAATGAGAAACATAGCTTTTATACAGCATTCAAATTAATCATTGTAGCTAAATGAAACTCATAATAGGATTACGAGTGGTTCAAACGGAGGCGATTTGAAATCTAGCATTAGTCCGTATCTTGTGCTCACAGACTGGGCCATGCCTCGGTTTGCCTGCTAAAACCCATCTTCTAAAAGCATCTTTTGCCTCCATATGAACTTCATGAACATAGTCATTCCACCCTGGTCTCACAATATGTTGTTTCACCACTTTTCTTCTCAGTGGTTCACTTCCAACAACGAGACAGTTCACAATTTTATCATACATTGCACACAGGTCATTATTATGACTTACATTCTTACAGTTGATATTCCCACACATAATTGCATCAACAGGTAACTCAATATTTCTTAAGTACACATCAGTCAGTAACTTGTAATATTTCAAGTCAACATCTGTGAGCCTAGCCCAGTCCAGCGTCTCACTTGGTTTATGGCTGTCATTACAGACAAGCTCAGGTAGGCCCTTGATGTTAATGAACATAGAGACCGGAATATGATCTCCAGTGGCCAAACCATATAAGATCTCAGCCTCCTCTATACAAGCATGTGCATCAAATGTAGACATACAGTGGTCCAACCAGGATGTAGTATGCCAAGCTTCACTCACATGTGTATAACTATCAGCTGGCAATAGTTCCTTACTGGACAGAATCACCTTGTTATCTTTGCAGAATTGTGTCAGGTGTTGACCAAACAATGAGTTAGTATCTGATATATCAGCATTCAGATCCCCCAAGACAAATATGGATATATACTCACTTTCCCTTATATAAGACCCAATAAAAGCAAGCTTATTCAAGTACTCATCTTCATTTTTGTGACATTCATATGGAGTGTATACATTTAAGATTATAAAAACATTCTTATCCACCTTGATTCCTATGCACCAATCCACATCTAACCTGATCACAGTGACCAATGAGTCAAGTTTCTTATGCCAGAATATAGCCACACCACCTGGGATCCTGCCACGCAGAATTCTGGTGTTAAGGTCTGTCAGAGATTCCCCTGCTCCATGGAAATCATTATGCACAGTGTTCAGTTTATCCAGATCTTGAATAGATAAAAATGTCTCTTGCAAACAAACCAGATCCCCGCATGCTCAAAGAGTTTGTCAATAGCAATGCGTTGGGCTCTCGCTCCAGCGCCCTGTCCAAGTCGCAGACCACGGGAGTTATAAGACACAACTCTCATAGCAGTTCATCATTGTTTATCATGCACAGGAAGCCCTAGGCTCAGGTGCACTCATCCCTGTGCCATGTGGTGCTATAACAAGTGCCCCTACCGCAGCCCTAGGCTTGCGATTCTCATAGAAGCGCCTTACATAGGTCCCTTCTGGCCACAGCTGCGGTGCATACATCACACCTACTTCCTTGCACTCAGCTGTAACTTTGAAAGAGCTGTACCAAGTATACTGTGTGTCAATCTTCTGACAAGTCACATCTCTGGAGAGTTGTTCTTTTAGATAACTAGCCAGAGTGACTCTAGGTCAGGAGCAAGCTTTGTCGCGAACACACTCACCATCTTAGATGTCACTGCATGTATGTTCCCCACAGCAGCGGTTCCAACTATGCCGTAGGTCTTCTTCTCTCTGGGAGGGTTCATACTAGTCTTGCTCTGTACTGCAGCAGTAGATCGTTTTCCAGGACGTTGCTTGTGCTTGCCATGTTTTAGTACATGGCTCCATGCAGGGGACATCGTCGCGGCACTCCCCCCGCCCGCTGTCTCCTCAGCGACGGCCAACGCCGAGGGCCCGGGCGCAGGCTTCCTGTGACTTGGTCCGTGGAGCTGGGCCCCCTCACAGGTCATGATAGTGGCTGCATTCCCCTTGCTGGAACTGGGTTGCTCAATCACACTCAGGCGTTGGTTAATGTCTGTGGTTATTCCACAAAGGTTCTCGCATGCAGTCGACTGCTCACTCACAGCATTTTTCATGGAGGCTATCTCTACACTTAGGCGTTCAATCTTACTAACCAGGCAAGAGACATCAAGGCTATTAAAAGTCACTGGTGGTAAATCATCCAAGTGATAGGACACAAAGCGAGGAACATCCTCACCAACCTCATTCAGTAGTTTCAGACAACTTTTAACATTGTTGGCATCTTTCTGTAGTCCTTTGTAAGCTACACAACGCTGCCCCGTGCCAGGACACAGTTCAAACAGGGCCTTCTTGGAGCTTTCAATCCACTCTGATCCAAAGTGATTTACAGCCATCAGGATAATGTCATCCTGAGGCACAGTCTTCAGTTTGACAGCAAGGAAACTTAACAATTCATCTTCCACGATAGTTTTGCCATCAATAGTGGTGTAGATCTCAGGTTTAATCCTTTGTTTGATAAGACGCCGTGCGGCTGTGTCAACATCGGCGGCCAAATGGCCTTGCCATCTATATACCCATAACAACTCTTGAATCATGCCTACAGCCGAGATACAACTTGATCATCATTGCTGTGCTACATTACATAACCACCATAGAGGGGGCAACAAACAGTGCTTGGCCTATAAGTCACATGACCTGCACGTCCTCAATCCCCCATCCACAGCGCGGTTCTGTGTCTTCCAGCACCCAAAGAGGAAGAAAGGGGCCCCTAATGGCGTCATCAAAAATGCAGCAGATCGAGTAATTCTTCGTCCCACTCCCAATGGTACCTCCACACCTCTCCACGACTCTCTCATCCGACCCCCACCCCCACCTCCCCCGCAGCCCTGCCCCAGCCCTCCACCCCGCCTCCCCCAGCCCTCCACCCCGCCTCCCCCCCCCTCCCCCAGCCCTTCGCACGGCTGCGCTCCACGTACGGAGCTTACAGGCCGGCTCAAAGGACCAGGACGAGGGGCCGTGCTCTTCCGTTGTGGATCCCAGGGGAGGCTCCTCCTCCTTCAGACTCCTCACCCTCGGTGGTGGAGCTGTCATGCCAAATTTGTACCGGCTGCCAAATTTGTACCGGGCGCGTCATCCATTCCATACCTGCCTGGCAACAGATGATCGCGTCGTCCGTTGCCTGGCAACGGACGATCGCGTCGAATGACGTGAAAGGTTCACGGACATTCGCGAACCTTCTATCTAGCGATCCGTTATCTGTATTGTGCTATTTCGTCCTTGACCTGCTTTAAACACTCAGTTTTCTTGCTAAATTTGATTAAACAATTAAATACAATACAAATATAAAGTAAAAACAAGTGTTATCTAGCGATCCGTTTTCTGTATTATGTTATTTCGTCTTTGCCAACATGAGCGCAAATGTTTTTTGAAACCCGCTTTAAACACTCAGTTTACGAGCTAAATTTGATTAAACAATTGAATACAATACAAATATAAAGTAAAAACAAGTGTTATCTAGCGATCCGTTAACTGCATTATGTTATTTCGTCTTTGGCAACATGAGCGCAAATGTTTTTTGAAACCTGCCCGGCAACGGACGACGCGATCATCTGCTGCCAGGCAGGTTTGGAATGGATTACGTATGGATGACGCGCCCGGTACAAATTTGGCAGCCGGTACAAATTTGGCATGACAGAGCCGCCGCGGTAGTGCTGGGGCTAATCTGATGGAGCTCCTCCACCTCCCGATCAGCAAAGGGAGCGTATAGGATCAAGCACACATGAATTATGAAGCAAAAGGGACTGAGTTCCTCATAGCAGAGGAGGACGCTGGGAGTCTGCTCCGTCTGAGCCCGGGGCCGGTGGCGGTCCCCTTTTAGAAGACGTATTCGGCGTTATAAAGAATGCACGTGATATTGTTCACGTTGAACGCCGAGCTCGGAGAAGCGCGTCCCGAGCACGGATTGTGGTGCGGCTCATTACTAATGAGGCGTTCGCCTCCGTCGTCCTTCTTAATAAGTCGGGGCGAGACGGGGAGCTCGTGTTCTCGTGAATCCCAGCCCCACCCCATTAATATTTGAGATGAGAAAACACAACAAAAGAAAAACATTGTGATATTTCAAGCATGGCTGCGTGTATTTGTCACGCTCGCGCGCGCGCACACACGTACACACACACACACACACACACACACACACACACACACACACACACACACACACACACACACACACACACACACGTCAGCATAGCGTCTTAACCCTTGTCGCACACACTCTGCTCCGTGCCCTTCTCATGAACGGCCTGTGAGTGAGCAAGCGCACGGCCTAGTGGGCAGCACGACACGGTGCGTTTGTGGCACACACACGTTGTTGTTGTTGTTTTGGGGACTTGTTTATTGCCAGCTGCTCCAGTGGGATATTCATGACGTTGACACACACCCGGAGTACAGAAGAAGAACACGGGGTCATCGCTCCGACGGCTGTGGCTGTGTGTGTGTGTGTGTGTGTGTGTGTGTGTGTGTGTGTGTGTGTGTGTGTGTGTGTGTGTGTGTGTGTGTGTGTTCGTTCAGACGGGGCGCAGCTCTTGGGTCTGGTGGAATGGAGGAAATGGTCATTTTAGTCAACGGTAGACCCGGCAGGAGCCTCCTCCCGTTCACCAGAACCAATCAGAGGACGCTACATGCAAATTGTGGCCATTGTTACTTGTACAGCTCGTTTCTTCAGATACTAAACTCAATCTGTATTCCTTAATTCCGTCTTCCACAGGTATACTTTCCGTTATTTTGGTGTTTCTGATTAACTTCTGGTCCACATCAGCCAGTTAGTCTCTCATCCTGGGCCACGGATGGTCTGAAATGAGCTCTAAATTATTCATAATCCAGGAAGGTTTGCATGCAGAATGGCCCCCTGGCATTTATCATCTGGTGAAGGCGCTTGACTTCTTGTACTACATTCTCCATCGCTAAATGTCACTCTTCTAAAATTGGACGCTCCGGCCGCTACTAGTTGTGCTTTCAAGATACCGCCCCCTCCTTCTTCCCCACCTCCCCCCCCCCTCCCTCCCTTGCACCCCCCACCCCCACAGCCGTCAACATTTCTTTCATGTTGTAAAAAAGAACAACTGTTTTCTAATATCAGTTATGTTACATGCTTGCGTCACGCATCACACATGAGGCGAGCGGACGCCCCCTTGATGAAGAGTGACGTCCCCCAACGCCCCGGTGCCGGGCGGGGGTTATTATCCGGGAGTCGTTTTAACCAACCCTTTTGTCATCAGCTCGCGGATGACGAGCAGTCTGCAAAAGTCTCGGGCCGGGACTGTGAATGAATATTGTTTTCATTATCTGCCGAAATCGCTCTAATGAAACTCCAGAGAGAATTAAAAGACAAAGTTAGGGAGGTCAAGGTGAGGTCATCAGCACATCTTAGAAACATGAGAGCCGGAGAGGTCCGCGCTGAACACCTGTGACCCGCGCACTACCTGTTTATGCAGCTCGTCAAGCATGTGTGTGTGTGTGTCGGTTTGTGTATAGGAATCTAGTGTGTAATTCCTAACTTCACGTTACCCGTAGATACTGAGTTAAGATGGTTTGAAAGATTACCTGTGTGCCTGTGTGTATGCATGTATGTTTGTGTGTACGTGTTTGTCTGCGTGTGAGTGTGTGTGAATGTTTAAGAGTGTGTGGGTCTGGATGTATTAAAACAGGTTTGTCAGCAAGGATGTCGTTTTCAGTGCTCTCCATAAATGAATACACTTACCAAGGAACCTGGGATTATCGCTAATCCTGGACATCGACTCCCACAATGCAATGCGAGAAGACACAATATCAGAAAGAACATTCAGATAAACATCCCCAACGACATTCTGAGGCATGTTTTTTTTTTGCTTAATGAAATGTTATTTGTTTAGCGTGGTAGTCAATAATAATAAAAAAATAAGAAATACAGATTGACATTAAACCAAATAACGATGCAATCGATAACATCCCCTGCATCTCTACTCAACCTGCGGACCGCGGCTCAACCCCCAGGCTTTAATGCAATCTATCATTCCCTAATAAAATACCGCCACTCCTATGCTAGTTAACCATTCCTATTTCATTTGCCACCCATTTTAATCTGTATTAGACAAAAGCTCACTAAATGCAATCAATGGCCTTGGTTATCAAAGGATCTCTGCATGGATATCAGATTTATATCCTCCTGCATTGACACAGCAAGGCATGCTGGGATTGCAGCCCATTATAAATCAATGCGTCAACCCCCTTATTATGGGGGATTTAGCTACTTGTTAGGCGCCTTGAAGCAGCTGTAATACCTTATGTCCCTGCAATGTTCCCCGTCATAGCGTCGCTCACGCTGAGTCCTTCAGACTCAATCACTGCTTCATCTTAAGCTTACTGAGGACGTATGGCACTATGTGTCAACTCATCTGCCCCCTCAGACGCTCCCGTCTCGACCGAGAGAGGGCCCAGACAGAATGCCCATGATTGACTCAATCACATATTGTTTTCCACACACACATACAAGCATGCACAAACACGCGCACGCACACACACACACACACACACCATGGCGTCTCAATGGTCTTCAGAGAGAGGCTGACAGTTCGCTGAGATTCGCTGAGATGGAGGAATTAACTCCTCTACGTCCATACTGTAACCTAGTATATATATCTTAATGCCGAACGCAAAGATGACGAAACGTGTGTATGTGGAAGTGACCATCTCTGTGGCAGCTCCTGTTCAGGATTCAGTTTGCGTTTATTTTCTTTAGATGTAGGAATGTGTGGGTGTTTTGGAGAATTGCTGCAAATCCCGTTCTCTTCTCGCCGTAAGCTTATTAAAGTCAGCAGCCAGCTGAATCTTCATAGAAAACAGCAATAGAGAACCTGTTTAATTGCATTAGCAGTGTAAGCTATGCGGAGTGAGAGATTCTGTAGGGGACAGAACTACAGCAATATTGGCTGTGATTTTGTACGATTTTGGTGTGATCGCAGCGACAATGAAAAGGAATCAGATAAGAAGATGAACACAGAGACTGTGCCCACACAAATATAACATCCATACAAGGCAAAAGCTAAATGAACATTTAATGTCTGGGAAAAAAAGTTCATTGGACTATTTATTGAAAATGTATTCACTCATACATCAACATACGAAGCAGATTGAAGACCAGGCAAGCAGCATATGTCTGGTAAAGAATGTCATTTGAAGTATGCTAATTAAAGTAGTCACAAACACACTTTCCAGAAGGGCTTTGTTTTTGTTTCAAGTTTGCGTTATAGCTGTATATACCTAACATATACAGACTAAACATGAGCAGAAGACAAAGTTAAAATATCACGTTCAAAGTGAAGTTGAAGTACAAGTCAGTGTCGGAACAAAAGCAACCGCAAAGAAATGAAACAAAAACCTTGGGAGCCGTCAAGGTAGAAAAAGCATCTTAATGAGCTGCCTTTGGTCAGCATGGGCACCTGAACATGTGGTGGTAACCTCCCTGCAGCCAGAGCTCATCCTCTCTCCCCTCCACCTCTCCTCTCAAGAGCCTGTCTGGTGCAGCGCTAGGACTGGTAATGTGTGACTCACAGGTGGAGCTGATTGGAGGACTTCTGCCACCAGCCTCCCCGGTTACCGGTCTGATTAGAGGTTGACGGCGTTGACTCCGTCGAGATAAAAGGATTGGCGTGGCAGGGAACCTTTCTCAGGGTCAGATAGTGATAAGGCCCTTGAACAGGACGCCCCCTGGTCACTTTTTCAGTGAGAGGCGGTGGAGGGGTTGACCATGTTAAGTGGCAGTTTTGAACTCATGGATGAACATGGAGGAGTCGCTGAGGCACTGAATGTTTCAGGGACTGGTGTCCTGGAATAACCCCAGCCACAGAAAACGAATTATTAAGATATTTTATGTAAAAAAGTGCTAATTTTCTCTCGTTAGCTCCTTAAAAGGTGCTTTAGTAAATGTTTGAGAGTTATAAAGTTTGGGAGGAGGGAAGAGATGAAAGACATTGAGAATAAACACCCCTAAAAATGTTTCCTGCTTATCCCATTTCCTTCACTAACGGCTGACAGATGGCCCGGTGCCATTTCTAACCAACGACACTCAAAGTACTGCTCTTAAATGTTATCTACGGTGGCTTTAATGTCCAACCATATGCTCTCAGAGGCTTTTGGTGAAGTAGGTCTGGCAAAATGGCAAAATTTGACATTTATATAAAAATGTCCCGAAAAACATTGCAATTAAACACCTATCTTTGATTACAATCTGTCAGATACAGCCACCCACACATACATACATACAATATGCATTGTGTACAACAGGCACAAACACACACAAAAGGGTATCTCTCTCTCCCTCTCTCTCCCTCTCTCGCCCGCTCCTCAAACAGGGCAATTGGTACTAGTGAGTTGAGTGTGTGTCTTTTCAGACGGCTCATTGACCTTTTCCCCCAGCTCTGACGGTCTCTCTCCTCCTCCCTTGAGATCTGGAATACCGTTTACCTTATTTAAGGGATTAAATTATCAACCAATGATGAGCTCATCAGCCTTCTCGCTGACAACGGCATTCCATGTGGCTGGGAGCTGCCTTGTTGCTTAAGCAACGCAGAAGACTGAGTGGGGAGAATTGGCGACCCAAACCCAAATCTGTAAATTATAGAGCAGAGATATATTTTTTAAATCTCAATATGGCCACAGAGCCATTATGTCTTTTCTTTTTTCTTTTTTTTTGCTTCTGTTGAGATCAACACGGCCGCCGAACGTACTGCAGGCCACCGGACTATAATGCTGTTCCTATTCTGCGTTGTATGGTATCCCTTGACAGAAGGTTTGTCCGGGATTTCATGGAGGAATTTTCCCAGCAGAATTTTGAATATTTTGAACAACTAGCTGTGTTGCTGAGGTCACGGAGTGGGGGAGAATGTTCCATAGTTTCCCAGCATGGACAGCAAAGGAGGAGTCGTATAGGCTCACAGAGGTGCATGCTTGTTGAAGGCCGGAATTTTGACCTTCTTTCCAAGCCGCATATTGTCGGTGAACTGCATCCCGATGTCATTGGGTGTGGTTTCGTTGAGGATCTTCCAGACATGAATGATCATATATCTCTCTCTTCTGCGCTGCAGGGATAGAAGGTTCAGCGCAGAGAGTCTCTCCCAGTAGTCAAGGTCCCCTGTTCCAGCGATGCGCCGGGTGAAGTTGCGCTGGACATCCTCGATTGTCTGGATGTCTGTCACCTTTACAGGGTTCCAAAGGGGGCAGCAGTATTCTACCCTGCTTCGGATTAGTGACTTGTAAAGTTGAAGCATGACAGGTTTGGAGCGGTCTTTGAAGACTCCAAGAACCCATGAAGCAGTCTTTATAGCACCAGCCACCATCTTGTTGATGTGAGGGGTCCATTTGTCGTCGGATGACAGTTCTACACCGAGATCTCTTGCAGACTTTTGGGGACTAAGGATGTGCCCACTTGGTGTGACGTACTCCGAGAGATGTGATGTAAAGGGAAGCTCGTCAAGCATGGTAGATTTGTTTGTCCTGTACCGAAGCAACATGAACTTGTCCTAGTGTAGCACCATGTTGTTCTTCTTGGACCATTCAATTATGCTGTCAAGGTCTTCTTGGACAATCTCTGCGTCCTCGGAGATGTCGAGTTTTCTCTGGATCTTGGTGTCATCTGCGAAACTACTAGGGTCGCAGTTCTTAACAACTTTGTGGAGGTCGTTGATATATATGATAAACAGGATCGGTCCTAGTACCGAGCCCTGTGGGACAGGTTTAGGATCGGAGTGGTGACCGTCGACTACCACGGTCTGAGTCCTATTTGAGAGAAAGGCTATGATCCACTCGTAGAGGTTTCCTCGGATGCCGTAGTTGTGAAGCTTCTGCAGAAGGATGTTGTGATCCACCTTGTCGAAGGCTTTGGCGAAGTCAGGTATATCACATCGGTTTCGAAGCCTTCGTTGAGGTTGCGAAGGATGCTGTCGTAGTGCTGTAGTTGTTTCAGACGGCTGCGTCCCTTCCGGAAGCCATGTTGTGTAAGGGATAGCAGTTTGTTGCTCTCTAGAAAATCAACCAACTGGGTCCTAATCACACGCTCAAATATCTTTGCAACATGGGATGTGAGGGAGATCGGCCTGTAGTTGGCTGGGTCAGTTTTATTTCCCTTCTTGTACTGTGCTTTGAGGTCCTGGGGGATTTCTCCACCATTTCCAGAGTATGGTCAAGGGAACACTGATCTCATGCTTGCAGCTCTTGAGGGTCTTTGCCGGGATATCTTCATGTCCTGTGGCAGCATAGTTGTCGAGCTCATCAATTGCTAGCTCGATGTCTTCTTTGGTGAAGATGATGTCAGCAATGGTGGCACCTGGTTCACCTTGAGGGGTTCTCATGGTTTGTTCGATGTCCGGCGAGTCTGGGTCACTGAAGGCAGAGTAAAACTGCTCCTGGAGGATGTTTGCCATATCTTGTGGTCGATGACGCAGAGTATTGTAACTGTCCTTCAGCGGCCCAGCATTACTCTTTGCTTTCGCAAACCGCTTAGCAAAGCTGTAGAAGTAACGCAGATTCGTTTTGATGGTATCGACAGCCCTTTGCTCCCTGATCTGGAGCTCTTCAAGGATCGTATCACGTAGGTCAATCTGGAGAAGGCTGATGTTGTCCTTCAGCTTCTGGATTTCTGGAGAAGCTGGATGTTTTCAGATATTCTTCAAGTTAAAATGGGCGAATGAACAACGAGAAAGGCTGTCTGAGCCCGTAAATGCCCATCCAGGTCACAGCACTGGAAGTGGACTGTTCCTGGTTCCAATTAAACTGAGAAGCTCAGAATATGTTTATATATACACTGTGCCTAATGCACAGTTTCAGGCATCTTTAAATGCTAAGATTCGGTGTCCTCTGGTGAACTTTGTGGGTTTACGTGTTGGAATGAATTATCTCCACCCATTCACCAAACCATCCTGTCAATTCAACCTTCCATCTTTCTATCCACTATTTCATCCATCCATCCAACCAATTAACCGTAGTTCCTCTCCAATCACTTCTATCCCTCCTTCCTCCCTCCCTACCTCCTTCCATCCATCTTTGTCTCTCAGTGTTGTTTCTCTCCCTCTTTCTCTCAATCTCACCACCCTCCTGTCATCCATCTTACTCGGCCGACTCCCAGGTTCATCCGCGTTCCTTGCCAATCCTTTTTTTAATTCTTCTTTTCTCTCCTCACTAACCATATAATGACTACTCTGTACCTCCAATATTCTTCCATCTTTCTTTTTTCTTCTGCCGCTTTATCTTTCCCCGCTCTCTCTCTTTTTTCACACTTTCAATTTCTTTATTTTTTTCCCTGTCCCTGACGACCCAAAATAAAAATCTAATACAAATAATGCTGAGGCGCAAATCTCTCTGAGAAATGTAGTTTGGTTCATCATGTCGGTCTGGTGCGTTCCGCTGGAGGAACAGTGGTGCCTGGTATCAATCGAAGTTTCTGGGGGAAACATTGGACTGGAAATCCTTGTGAATGCGATGTTCCTTCCGTCGCTAGAGGTAGGATGTTTCTCTCTCCCTGGATGAGTTCAACCATAATCCTTTGTCATTGTTTTTTGTCTCTACGAGGAAACGATGCAATGCCTAATCGTCCTTCGGCATGCTACACTGATCCAGATTAACGTGATTGCTTCTCGAGAATCGTTCCCCCCCTCCAAAAAATCATTGGACCCCATTTTCCCCTGGCCGTTATCACACATCGGAGATGGGCGTGTTGGAGCCCGTCCACGTATTGATCCTGGGGGGGGGGGATCGGGGCCCGGGCCTGTCTGCATGGCTGCCCCGGCCCATGGTGTAATTCAAGTTTAAACAGAGGGGTGGGAAAAGGGGGAGGGCGGTGTCAGCTACGAGGAGGCTCATCTGCTCCTTAATTGCATCTGTTGATGCGCTTCTACTTGTGTAGGGGAGAGGATTGTGAGCAAATGAGGAAGTCAGGGCCTTTAGACAGAAGACTGGGAGCTAGGTCTCCAAGCAAGACGCAGGACCGCTTTAAACTGGATAACCCCTGAAACACGGTTATGCCAAGTGCTCGACAGTAAACTGAGTTAATACGTCAATACCTAAAACGTTATCGATACCAAATGCTTGATGATATATTTAAGATATCTATGCATGAGTTAAGACGAATGGAATGGAAAAATGTTTGAAAGACTGCTATGGGAAACACGATGTCAACATCTGATAATTTATTTTGTGTGTGGGTCTCATCAAAACAGCGTGGACACTTTTATAACTTAAGTGATGTTTTAGGTCCCGAGTGATGTTTTAGAACTTGTGTAATATGACTGCTTGCACCGACTGAGCTGTTTTTGGGAGCTGCAGAGGTTTAAAGTCGGAGAGAGCGAGAGAGAGAGCGAGAGAGAGAGAGAGTGAAAGATAATTGGAGAGAGCAAAACTAAACAACCAAAATAGTTGTTGCATTCACTCACCTGTGAATGACAGTCAAGATAGATTCCACTAACCTGTCACGCCAGAAATCTGTCGGGAGCGATGTAAAATCGTAATTGTCTCATAAAGAGGCACATGCTGTCGAAACAGATATTCGTACAACGCATTTCCCTCATTAATAGCTAACGGGGGTCTACGAAATTCCTTACATATTTCACAAAAATAACTGCTCACTCAGCACAATTAAGCTCTTTTGCTATTTACAAAGCAGTGTGTTTGCCCACTGTTGTTTATAGTATTAGTAGTATGAAGAATTATTTATTACTGAAGAAAGAAATCTCACATCCCATTCTCATATTCTCCTTGTTCTGCAGACCAAAGCAACAGGATCACTTGGTGACTAGAAAGCTCTGTGACTTTGTTTTAATGCATTTCCCAACAACAACAACAACAACAACAACTGCAACAGAGATCTCAGGCGCTCACTGGCAAACATCTATGTCCTGTTCGCCAGACAGTCCAATAAAAAAAAAAAGAGAAGAAGAAGAAAAACTCTGTAGGTCATTCCATCGGGGGATATTCATAATAACAATAAAAACCATAGGATTATTCTCAGGCTTATCTTTTCATTTCTCCAGTGCACCGTGTTGCCTGTTACTGGTGCAATACTCTGTGGAAGTGTGTAGTCAAATCTGTCGAAATGCTTTCCCTTCTAACCACCTCTCTCCCCTCCGCCCCAACATCTGGCAGGCTAGCCCACCGGAAGAATATTGCTATTCAATTATTTCTGCATGGAAATCAAGTCTTTCCTATTCCATTCCTTTGTTGCTATTTCAACAGATAATTGGACAGCAAAGCCAAGTAAAAGGGCACCATTTGCCCACTTTTAATAAAAGTAGCATTTATTTGCTGAACAGATGGAATAACTTAATAACAGGTATCCACAGATACACTCTGAACACCTAATTACCGGTAGTTAATTGCTTACTGAAAATAAGTTTAAGTTGCAATAGTAACATTTGAACTAGCTCATAGCTTAAAATGACCTGATCATATCTGTAATCAATGCTAAATGAATAATGGTTTCATTAAAATTATGACTGAAAATCCCAGCTTGACGGGGCTTTAAGGGCTTTGGGCGTGTCGGTAGTAAGATGAGACCGCCCCCTGCAGGTCAGGGCTAAGGTCTGGCCGGCGTTCTTTAATTGGAAAATATATCAGTTTGTCAGTTTTGTACAATTTTATTGATCACGTTGTCCAATTGTCCAGTTTAGGTAAAGCTATGAGCTAGTTAAAATGTCCTGTGCAACTTTGACCGTTATTGAGTTTTGTTTATATTCTGAATGTTCCCTGCCCTCTTACTTCAAGGGGCTCAATCCTACCACTTTAAGTAGTATAGAAGTGTCTAAAGAGTTAAGATGTGTTCCTGGAAACTTATGTTGGGTACAAAGACCCCTTTGACAAGCATTAACTACGGCCAGACAAGTGCTGGATAAATCAGTTTGATGTAACCCAGGAACGGTAACCAGAACATAGTGCAAGCCATTGTAAACTCCATTTAAGTTCCCTGTTCTTAAGTGTGTTGCAACACTACATTGCCCATGATCAATATCACAGGGCCATCCCCTGTGCATCAGTGCATCAGTGCAGCCAGACAGCTGCACTGAGGTGCGGACATGTCGTGTGCTGTTACATGCACCGGTAAGACAGACCTTCACGCCAAGACGCATGCCCGCAGTGTGTGTGTGTGTGTGTGTGTGTGTGTGTGTGTGTGTGTGTGTGTGTGTGTGTGTGTCATATGATCATAAACAGTTGCACACTGCATCCATCAGCCTTTTTCATAGTCCATTTCCTTCATTGGAATTAATAGTGATCTATATTGGTATGCTGGTGGTCACCCTTAAGCTAGTGAAACAGATCTAGAGTAGAGTAGAGAGAGAGAGAGAGAGAGAGAGAGAGAGAGAGAGAGAGAGAGAGAGAGAGAGAGAGAGAGAGAGAGAGAGAGAGAGAGAGAGAGAGAGAGAGAGAGAGAGAGAGAGAGAGAGAGCGAGAGAGAGAGAGAGAGAGAGAGAGTCAGCAACAGAAAAGAAGAGGAGCAAGGGGTAAAAGGAAGGAAAGGAGTGGTAGGGGCAGACTGAGCTAATGCAGATTCAATGGTAGTTTCTGACAGATGGATTATTCACCGTCGGGCTAGATTTAAAATGACAGCCAGCTACCTTGTCCAGCTTTGGAAGCCAGGGACAGGGTGCAGAAATACTATTAAAGATGTTCTGATAAGAGGACACACCATAGGGCTGAACATGTTACACCAGATATTGAACTTAAATGGTGAACCATCTTGAACCATTTAGGTGAAAAATACTTTCTTCAGATTTTGGTAATTTCCTCATGCATAATCATGATAGCGCTGCTGTCCAGATTGTTGCAGACTCCTGGATAAGTTCACTTACAGCTGCTGTCCGACCCCTCTGATCCATTTTAGGGGCATGTGTATGTTGTGTACAGAGGTTGGGGAGGATATCAGTGCTGCCGGTGGCTCGACATGTCTTGTAGCCTCAGTGCTAGTGGAACCGCTCTACAGGGGGGGGGGTCATGTCACATCCATCGATTGTGGTTCAGCAAATAATGGTGCAGGAACAATAACCCATAGATTGTGTTACTTGCAGAGCAGCAGCAAATACCCCTTGCACAGCTGAAAGAGAGAGATTCTAATTTGATAGCGTTTAGCCCCATTCACCTCCATGCGTTTTACACTTTCTGCCCCTGTCTGTGCTCAAGCAACGGTACTGCAATCTTTTTCCCGTTGCATAACAATCAACAGCTGTTACTTTGGTTTCAATTTGAGCATTTTCCCGAAAGTCTAAATGTTCAGAAAATTATACCTTCTAATTCAAAGAATAGAAACTAATGATTATTCCTAATGACATTGACAATTATTTTAAAACATGTTGGATTGTTAAAGGTCTTGCCGCCTGCCTAAATTCTCAAAAAAAATATCTACGCTTTATTTTTGTAGGCACAGTTCTCATCACTATCAGAAGCAATATGCCAAAGAGAAGAACTATCCGAAAAGCTCACTGGGGATGATTGTCTATATTAACAAGTTTGAGCGGAATAGGTCAGCCTCCGCCGGAACGCTCCAAAAAGAAAAGGCTCTTGGGTAAACATTTATGTAGATAAATTCATGAGGTACTCTAAACCAAGTAATGCTTGACAATGCTATAGAACACTTTTTTTGCAATATGTTGCAATTTAGAAAATATATTCGGGTTACAGAAGTATGAATGTGTTTATTTCTGCTTCTGCCAGTGGAACTTTTAAGATTGAAAGGATGCTTAAAATGGATGCCCTCATTTGCTGCCATGGACTGAAAATGTAGAATCAATTGAAACTTATTCCACACACTTCAGATTCAATTAACTCCTTTTGATGACTCCACTTGAGGCGCAAAACAATCCTATTTATACAATCTAAAGTCAATAATTTAAACCTGAATCCAAATCCTTTCTCTGATCAAAGACCTTTGGCCGGGAGCTAAACCTGGTGCATCATAACCATGTCCGCCATCCATTAAATAGGCCTAGTTCATTTCCAACCGGCGAAACATTGCTACGGTACTCATTGTTGCCATCAATAACGATGGCAACAATGACAACAACAACAACCCCGTCATGGACACCCTTTAAACCCTCTCCCTCCCTCTGTTCTGACCCGGCAGAAAAACACGCATCAATCAAGCCACAGGCAGGTGCTTGTCCTCCATCGTTTGAGCTCAGCTGGTTAAAGACACACTTTGCTGTTATTTACAAGGGCGTCCTGATCACATGGGCCAATTGAGGGCTTTAGTGTATGCCATGTCACAGACACACACACACAAAGAAAAGCAGACGCAAACAGGCACAGAAAAACGGAGATACATAAACACACACAAAGATAATCCCACGAAATAGACACAGGGGGCCCGTCTGGAGGTTGGTAATAAAAGGTGCAAAATATATCGCTGCAATTAGGGCATTAACTGCAGATCATGTCAGCTTTGGACCTGATTGCCCATCAATCATCGGGGGGGGGGCTTTATCTCTCAGGTGCCAAGGCTAACAATGTCTGGGAAAACACAAGATGGGAACCCAAGGGGGGTGTGAAGTCAGGGGGTGGGCAAGGGGAAGTGATCAGAGAACGAAAGCATAATTCGAAGAGTGTTTGTGTGGGTAATGAATGTCCATCCGTCTTGCCTGCTCATGTGTTCCAGGCGCTGTTGCCAATTAGGTCTATCTCTCTCTCTCTCTCTCTCTCTCTCTCTCTCTCTCTCTCTCTCTCTCTCTCTCTCTCTCTCTCTCTCTCTCTCTCTCTCTCTCTCTCTCTCTCTCTCTCTCTCTCTCTCTCTCTCTGTGTTATTAGGGATGGGCACGGTTATTCGAATATTCGATTATTTGAAATGACGTGGGTATTCAATTTTAGCTGTAGTGCATTTCTTTTAATTTTTGGATAAAGTTAATTAAATATTATTCATAAGCTATATTTATTACAAATTGTTACGTTTATATTAATGCCATTTAAATTATGTAAAGTAGAAAGAAAGCAAAAACACAATTGCCATACATTAGATACATTTTTGTGCCTTTGTGCATCCCGTAGTTTAAACTTGCAGGCAGCCCGCACACTAAAAGAAATGGCGACCAAATATTTTGACCAGATTGGTGAAAAAAATTTGCAATGCAAAAATACTTGGCTATACCGGCAACCTCCGTTCCAGCGGAGAGAGTTTTTTCCACGGCGGACTTGATGGTAGATCGCTTCCACGCCCGCCTATCCCCTGAGCACGTAGATATGCTCACTTTTTTAATATATTTTTATTGATGTTCTGTTTATATGCGCATCATGCGTAATGCGAGGCAGGCCCATGCGCTGCAAGTGGAGTTTGGTTGATATCCCCCCAGTACCTATACTTTTTGATGTTGTGCTTCAGTTACTTGAATCTATTCAGTTTCTGACTTAAGTATGCAATACTCTTCATTCATATTCCTGTCAAAAAGGTTTTCAGTGTTTTATTCCTTCTAAAATGCTCAATAAATTGAACGAATTGGATTTGATTTCCTTATTAATTTGACTAATAGATGGAAAACAAACACATTTGTTTTGTGAAGGCCAGATCACGGAAGCCCTTCAGGCTAAATTATGAGCGCGCTACACTTTTTTTTTTCCCCTAGTTCGGTTACACGGCTCCTCAAGTTTGACCCAACCACTGCTCAAACGCACCGAGGAAGGGTCCACACCGACCCCCGCCTGCCAGCCCTCAGAATGAGTCTTCCTCAGAACACACTCCCCTGTCTCTGAGCTCAGAAGGCTGTGGGGAGGGGAGGATTCATACAGAAACTAAATCTCTCTCCTTATCCACCAAATGAAAAGCTACACATCAAAACTCTTCTGATGTGTCAACCGAATCTCACATGCTCTTTGAATCCCACGGCAACGGAAATCATCCGGATATGAATCCAAGATAAAGCTCCTCTTCCTCTTAGGTTAAAATAGTGCAGTAAGGAGAATACTGAGAATCGTGCATTTGATCTGCGTTGTCTGTGATATGCTTTTGCTTTTTGCAGGAAATGATCCATGACTTATTTCCTTTAGTAATAACTTTTGCTGTGATAAAGATTGCATATGAGACCTGACCCCCCACTTAGCTACGGTCACGGCTCCGCTCAGCTCAGGCTTAATGCAACTTGATATTTGTCCTGCGTTGCGATCCTTCAGCTTGTGTATTTTAATAAGACGCTCTGCGTTATGAACTCCATTTGAGGCAGTTAATCAATCAACACAAAGCCGCGTCAGAGCCCCTCCGCCGTCCATGTTTCAAAGGCCTATTTAAGACGAATTATGATTTATTTATAAGAATTCACATGGTCTTTCTAGGAAAATTCATGTGTTATCTTCCTTCTATCTATCTTTTTCTCCAAGTTTTTCAAGGGTTCAAATGTTCTTCACATCAAGCGATACAACAACGCTGACCGCTAAGACACTATAGGCCCAATTACAATGGCGTTTTTACAAGGCTTTTTATCAGCCATGGATAAATGGAACGCAGCCACGCTGATGAATCTTTGTGAAGTGTTGCCATGTCGAGAGGTTAATGAAAGGGAAGCCCAGTGCCCCCCCCCACACACACAACCCCACCCCACTGGGTCCATCTGTGAGTCCATCTCCCCAGAGATCCATACGAAAGACCCCGCTGATACGAGACCGAACGAGGGAACAACCGGCCAATCCAGCTCCCTTCCCCAAAAACATGTGGAGGAGAGAAGCAACACCTTAAAGCAGATGGTGTGTAGGCGTGTTCTTCCCTGAGCCCCAGACTACGGGGAGAGAGGGGCGAGGGGTTAAACTCACACACGTCCCTGTGTTTTAATGGGTAGCCGAATAGCGATGGGTTTGG
The DNA here is from genome assembly GCF_031168955.1 of Gadus macrocephalus. Classification (NCBI taxonomy): domain Eukaryota; kingdom Metazoa; phylum Chordata; class Actinopteri; order Gadiformes; family Gadidae; genus Gadus; species Gadus macrocephalus. The sequence goes on from NC_082385.1 coordinate 13,562,341, forward strand.
ATGATGTGGAACGTAGGAAAAGGGCAAGGGAGGATAAGATTACAAAAAGGTTAACTGGTGGGGTGAGAGTGGGTCATGAATTGAAGGCTTATCCCGGTCGACCGCGATGCAATTTCCGTTCCTCTCCTTCCTATGAGTTGTGTATGGCAGTTATCAGCCCCAGGGGCGATAACAATAGGTATTGTGAAAGCAAGCTTTGATAAAGCAATATCAGAATCATGAATCAGGGACAGATATCTCTCTATTGGTATACCCTCTCGCTTACCGCGAAACCCACGAGACGGAAACCGATTTTGCTTCCTCAAAAGCACGCCCGGTAGTCACGCCCACTCTTCGGAAGTCCCACCCCCTCTGTCTCGTGAATAACGCATATTTAATGCATCCCGTTCCAGAAGTGGTGCATCGCTGTAGTCAGCGCCACGTCAACACACCGTTAGATGAGCTCCACGGGTGGCAGAATGAAGTGTTTCTGCATGTACGATGAAGACATCCAGTGTACTAAGAATGATGAGGTTGTTTATGAGTGAAAGTGGTGGGTTGATGTTAAATTTCGCTGCTAAAGGTTGACATTCTGCGATTTGTCTTTATGATTATTAGGCGGTTTTTCCGAACAAAATTAAACCGTTGACGGAACCCTTGTGACACGCAAAGCTGCAGGGGTCAAGATTGATGATGACGCCCTTACTGAGATAGCGCCGGCTCAACTGTTTAATACAGTTTTCATGCTTTGTTTTGCTTCTCAAAAATAACTGCAGAATTAGACATTAATGCAGCAATAAAAGTTCCACTGATCCATTTCCAATCCACACTGCGAGGGGACAGATTACCAACAATTTATGTGGTGAGACATGCTCTCTTTTATTGTATGGAGCAGTGCTATAAACAAGTGCATCCATAAATTAAGCAGAGACCATGAGAAGAATCAGATTAAGATCTTTGTTGTTCACAAGGCTCCCCCAAGATAGATAATGCATTTGGGGTTCTTTAAAAATTGACGTGTTGCCTAGCAACACATCAACCGTTTCCCAACAGCAGGTTGGATATCTACTTAGTTTAATCCAATTTTAACGGCACAATTCTTTTGTTTTTATCAATTATTATCCCTACTTGACGACTCTACAGCGTACGGTGGGACGCAACTGGATGTTTTAGCATTTAGCTAATGTGACTTTTTGCTAATATCGGAGCTGTTTTCAATTTAAGCTTTGGATATGACTGAGCGTTCAGAGGCTCGGTGCCACTCTCGTGCATTTGCATTAGTCTGGTGGTTTTGATTGCCGTTATTTGTGAGTGAACAAAGCTATGTAGAAATGGGGACTGTTAGTACTACATCACAATTTGTGGAGCACATAAAGGGCTTCTGTTGCCGCTCTTTTTATGTGTACTCGAAGAAACACTATAGATTAATGGATATTCTAACAGAATTAATGGCATAAATTCTAGCACTAGGCTATGATCAAGTGTCTTCAAGTAACTATTTCCAAAGTAAACCGTTTGCACACATACACAAACGCCAACACACACACATGCATACACAAGTATACTGTCGCACACATACACACAAACAGGCATGCACATGTAGACTGCCGTACACACACACACACACATGCATACACATGCATACACACGTAGACTGTCACACTCACACATACACACACACACATGCATACACACGTAGATTGTCACAAACACACACACATACACACATCACAAACTCACGCATATATAATCACACACACACTCACATAACACTAATTGTATGCTATTTAGCTCATCCACCTCCATGCTACATGCATCCACCTCAATAAAAAAAACATAAACCTGTTCACAAAAATTCCAGGTTAAAGATAAGGCTTAGGATATTAAAGGGGACCTATTATGCTTTTTCGACTTTTATGACCTATAAACGTTGTTATAATGATTGATAGTCATGTTTAACCATACACAAAAAACAATGTAGATTTTCGGGAAGCTCTTCCTCTCATCTGGGCGCTTTCAGCATTCTCTGTCAACCCTCGGTTTAGTCCTTTTCCGCCTCCTCGCCCCCCTCCTGCCAACCCAACTCCGTTGTGATTGGTTACCTTCCTTGAAGCGCGTGCGTGGGTAGATTTGACCAGGCATATGGGGGCGCGGCAGGAGTGCCTCTACGTAGATGATTTCCCGGAAATGTGAACAAGTGAATCGCAAACGTTGTCCCGAGTGTTTAGCGCTCTGCACAGCCACCCCAGATTGTCAGCAGGGAATACGTCGAAATGCAAGTACGTCATTTTTTGACACTTTAGTATGGTTAAACATGACTATCAATCATTATAACAACGTTTACAGGTCATAAAAGTCGAAAAAGCATAATAGGTCTCCTTTAATAACCGTGCATCACCACATGCGCTTACCGCAGTTCAGAGTGCACAAAACACCGGGTGGGTAACCCGGTGACAAATCTGACGCAAACAATCACACACCGCAGTGACTGTCAGCCGTTCTCCTGCTCCCCCTTCTGTCTCTCCCCCTTCTCCCCCCCTCGCTCACGCCGCTTGACCCCCTGGCAGAGGGCACACAGGGGTCTCCCCCATGGGGGGGTCCCCTTGACAGGTCCACCTCGCCGCTTCCTGCCCCAGAAGAAAACAATCAATATGTAGAGACGAAGGAAACGCCAGGAAGCACCTGTTGTACGACGTGCGCGGCTAGCGCTGCCGTCAGGTGTAAGCAGTGGGCTCGCAGTAGAAAGACCTCCCACTTCCTCTCGCTGTTTTTCCTTCTAGGTCATGTTTGTTTGCTCTCTCTCTTTCACTGCAAAGATCTATCTTTCTAGCTTGTGCTGTATAATCAAAAAGCTAATAACAAGAAGGAGGTTGAAGATTATGACACATGAAAACTGGTTCAGCTCTGTGAACATAACTGTGCCCTTTAATGGCAGGGTTTGAAACCACATTCCTATTTTAGTCCCACAAGCACAACAATGCTATGCATTTTTAGCGGTTAATTATAATGAGGTTAGGAAATAATATGGAAATAATTATGAGGTTAGGAAATTAAAAATGTATCAAATATGCTCTTGGGAAAATATAATCCAGAGAAATCCTAGCACACCAAATGTGAACACCATTCCCTCTCTCCATTTCCCTTCTGCTCCTGTGTCACAACAATGCGGTTTCCTCATAGTGTTCCTAACCCATGTCTCTACTAGAGCCCGACCGATATATCGACGGACCAATATTATCAGCCGATATTAGGCATTTCCAAACTATCGGCAGCTGATTATTTTATTTTTGTTCAAAGGACTTTGAGTTTAATATCTTAAGTTTGTATTTTTATACATTTTATGTATCAGAACTTTAAGAAATTTAGATTAAGACTTTTCTGTTGTGACAATAAAACAATATAATAAACTGCATTACCTTACATTTTTTAGTAAGGACTCATAAATAACTAAAAATAACCAATTTTAGGGAAATCTGTTTAAGTATAGTTGCGCGTTTCTGGAATTTTTTTAAATATATATCGGAATGTCAGATTTTTTAATCGCCAAATATTCGTATCGTATAAGCCTTAAAAATCCTTTATCGGTCGGGCTCTGGTCTCTACAGCGGCCAGCGCGGCCGGACCAAGACCCGCGGCCTGGCTTTGAACCTGTCACTGTACGTTTGTTATGGCTCTCCTGGGAAAAAAAAGACTTCGGAGCTGATGTTTGCATGGAGATGGCTCAACAGAAATACAATCTGATTCATGACTCTAGTGTATTTGTGTGTTTTTTAATCCTTGAAAGAGAAATGTTGGGTTTGCTTGTGTTGTGTGTCTGCTGGGCGCGCTGCTCTTCTGAGCTCTGCTCTACGGTATGTAAACAGGTTTTCCTTGATACAGATACTGTTATAGACACAAATTATAGGATGTGATTTTATTGATAACATTATTGAAATCAGAATTGATCAGCATTGACTACAGATATGCCCAGTTCATTTTAAGCCACAAGCTAGTATCTGTAGCCAGTATCAGCAGACAATGCTAGTGATTACCATTCATGCCACCCAGCCAGCCGAGCCAAATTAATTTGTGTCACATAGTTGCACATCCAGAGAGGACAGAACACTGTTATTGAGTTTTTATTAATTCTTTATGAAGTCAGTAGCACTTTGATTCAACCCAAAATTAGTGAACAAAAAATGTGTGTTCACAGAGAAATCAGATCAGACATTAGGTTATTACTCATGACGGAACATGTACTCTCATTAATAATACTTTACTTCTCTAAACTCTCTTTGCCTCTGAAAAGCATTTAGCCAAGAATAGGTATCCTTGGATTAGACCATGATATTATTCCAAACATATTTCCCAAAATGGGAAAACAAGACTTTGCCTTCAGGCTGCACATTTCTCAGAGCCTCTGCCCACCTGTGTCTGAGGCATCAAATACCCATTTGATTAATGTTCAATAACATGGAGCCTCCCCCCCTGTCTACACCGTTCTGGACCACTGAACTGTGATATCACTCCCATTCTCCAATCAAATCCAGGTATATTTTTTGAACTCAACACTTTGAACGAATACAAAATAAATGGGATGCTCCCCAATTTGAATTCCTCATGACTTTTTAATTTTCATAGCCTGGTGATGCACATTTCAATCTTTTTTTTGAGGAGGGGGGGGGCGAAATATGTTTTGAAATAAACTGACCATAGCCATTACTAAGTGGGTAACACTTTTGGGTACAGTATAGGGTACAATTAGATATTATCCAACAGTAGTTAAATAACGTTGATTGTTAGTAAATGGTTATTACTGCATAAACTAATGTTAATTAATGGGTAATTATTATACACCTATTGTACATTTTTACCACTTAGTGTTTCGTTGATGGAATGGTAATGTCGAGTATACAAAGTGTCTTTAAAGTGTGTGTGGGTGGGTCTTTCTCTTGTGAAGACCATAACATGAATCATTGGCAGCACATACTTCCCTCTCCTCTCCCTGTCCGCGTCCTGCTGGCCGGACACAGTGAATCGAGACACGCCCGGCCCCTCTAAATAAAACCTGAGGCTAATTTCAATTGACTTGAGAGATGTCTCCCCCCCTGCAACACATACATATAATAATAATACAACAAATATAAAAAACCGAAATGCTTGGCGGCTTAATGCGAGCCCTGCGTTTATCCCAGAAGGAGGAACGAAACAAGAGACAAGCGAGGACAAAGTGTTTACTGAGAAGGGGTCAGGGGAACAAGGAACATTCTGCTGTTCCTGGTTCCCCTGGCCGCCCGCTCCTCTCAGAGAGCCACGCCGTCGACGTCGATGGAGGAGAGAGGGCTGCGGCGGCAGGGCCAGCAGATTACGGAGGGAACATACAGCAGACGGGCCAGCCGTCGTGGCTGGTTGATGTTCAGTGCACAAACTCACACACACAGCGTGTGTTTACTGAGAAGGGGTTGCCATTTACCAGGGTAAATATGCGTGTTCTGGGCCAGTGAAGGGCTGATTGTTGTACCCACAGAGAGAGAGAGAGAGAGAGAGAGAGAGAGAGAGAGACGTTAGCTGATTTATGGCTAGAGAGAGAGAGAGAGACGTTAGCTGATTTATGGCTAGAGAGAGAGAGAGAGAGAGAGAGAGAGAGAGAGAGAGAGAGAGAGAGAGAGAGAGAGAGAGAGAGACGTTAGCTGATTTATGGCTAGAGAGAGAGAGAGAGAGAGAGACGTTAGCTGATTTATGGCTAGAGAGAGAGAGAGAGAGACGTTAGCTGATTTATGGCTAGAGAGAGAGAGAGAGAGAGAGAGAGACGTTAGCTGATTTATGGCTAGAGAGAGAGAGATCGGGGGGGGGGGGGGGGTGTTAAATTATGGCGCAATGGCAACATTTGGTTAAGAACCATAGCCTTTTGCAAAAAGCTAACTGACAGATATAATTAGCAGGAAGACAATGCTGTTTCTGTACTTTGTGTAAAATATTAATCCAAAATTTTCTTTTTTTTGTTTGGACGAGGAATTTGTTGTGGGAAACATTTTTCACTTTCATTTCACTGGCACAGTGGAAACATCCCTGGATTCCGTTCAATGGAGTGTGATTGTTCTATTGTGTCTTCATCAACAATGAAAACATAAAGACCAATTGGCCGTGATTGCCTTTGGATAACGGCGGCCCTGACTGGTGGCTCGATCCCACCTGCTGTGGGATTAGCGCCACGTCAGCAAGTTGTTAACCTTGATGGATTCAGCTGTCAGACAACAAACAAACCAAATGTGAAGCACGTCAGGGGAGCTAGCGATAACGGCCCGCGGGTATGCTAATGCTAGCGTATTAAAACATAATAAAAATGGCCCCGATCGTTCCACCATTGTGGCAATAGGAAGGAAAACAGTCTCGACTGGGACTTTGTGGTGGTGTTGGCGCGGCGTATGAGACGTTCCTGGGAGGAGCCGCAGCGGGAGACGAGGCCGCAGCGGGAGACGAGGCCGCAGCGGGAGACGGAGACGACGCAGCGGGAGACGGAGACGACGCAGCGGGAGACGGAGACGACGCAGCGGGAGACGACGCAGTGGGAGACGACGCAGGGGGAGACGACGCAGTGGGAGACGAAAGGAGGGATGCTCTAGGGAGCTGGTCCGCCCCTCCCTCTCGGTCGGAGCTGAGGTGGAGGGTGTGTGGCAGACGCCAGGGAGGAGTGAGGGGAGGGGTAGGTCTAGCAACCTGCTGGCTCCACCCCCAAGCCTTACATGGACTTCCTCCCTTTAACCAGGCAGGCCTGAAGGCCATTAAGCTAGAGTGCTTGCTGATATAGAAAGGAGCAGGCTACCACAAGCCTAGAGTAAGAGTTAGGGCTAGCGAGCAGGCAGGATCTGTGTGATCGCCTGGAAGCTCGGTACGGCTAACGAAGAGAACCTCGGGGTGAGCTTCTCTGAACCTTGCTAGGAGAGAAAACCTGGAACTTAGATCGACAACCTGTGTACCGACCATTTTCTGTTTGAGGACCCTCCCGGCGACGACTCCTGAACATGGACTTTGGATTACCCTTTGTTTCACTCTGGTGATAATTATTTTCCCTGTTAATAAACCCTCCCTTTGAACTGCTCTCTGTGTGTTGGGTCATTTTATCTAATTAACTTATAAATTAACAATATAGTTTGTTTTTCTTAAAATGTCGTTCATTGTTACACAAAACGTCCTTCATATAACACATATTTCGCTTGTTTTTCAAAGATCAATCGATTTTGTTCTTAGAAATCTCAAGGTGAGAGGATGTTGTTGCCAAAGACCTATAGGCATTCACAAGATATATTTGAAATTACCTTGTGTTACCAGAAATTCAGTGCTAAAAGTTGGACTTTAAGTACAATTGCACTATGGAGAGTTTAGTGTTTGTCTTACATCCAATCAAATTGCTGCCTGAGGATTATTGAGGTTAGGTTATCCAAAGGTTTCTGCAGAATATCAGACAGGCTCATTAAATGATGGGTCTGGCAGCACAAAATGAGTTTGAAAGCTAATGAAACATTTAGCTTGTTAGCTAATCAAAATGGCTTTGTTCATGTGGCGCATCATTCAAAACTATGTACCGTGTAGATAAGTAAAATGTTAAATGGTCAGAGGAAAATAAAATGCCTCCTTCCTATTGATCATGAACAAAAGCACAAACAATACCGTCCGCCCATATTGTATATGAACATTTCCCTTGGATTGCTTAAGGAAAAGGTCATCAATGCCATTTAACATAACATAATTAAATTCAATTTGAGTATAAAATGCAGCTTCTTCTCAAAAGCAAGACTTGAATGAGCAAATAACAAAAAACGGACTTAGTTGGCTTTATTCATGAATCTTTCACTTGTTCCTCAGAAAATTGTTGATCCACAAGCAATGGAGGCCTCGTGAATTGTGAGTGCGCCTCATTTTGCTCTTCCTCCAGGCTTGTCTAATGATGAAGGACATTTTAATTTAACCTAATGGGGCAAGAAAAGTCATGTTGCATTTGCTCACCTCGATTTTATTAAATTAAAATTACTTTTTATTAAATGTTATCTTTTTTATAAGATGAATAATTTTCTCTATTCCAATTTCAACATGCCTTTTGAATACATGAATGAAGAGATGGCTAGCTGAAGGTCCACAAGGTTTAGGTGTGTTCAACTGCTCATAGTACAAACTGTAAACTTGTCTTCGTATAATATTACCTGCATTGGAGACAATATTTACACAACATTAAACACAAAACATGGATAGACCCATGCAATCATATACACACACACAAACACACACACACACACACAAACACACACAAACACACACACACACACACACACACACACACACACACACACACACCGACTGTAGGGCATTCAGCTGCTGCTGCAGAGGACTCCTAATTGTGTGTAAGCAAGCATAATTTAATGAGCATCTCTCTTGGAGAGATAATTAGTTATGGTCAACCACACTTTGACATGGAAACAGAGAGAGCGACCTCAGCCATGGCAATTTGATGAGGCCCATTAGGACAGTAATGGGAAGAGGAAAGGGGAGAGAGAGTGAGAGAGCTATAGATAGAGACAGAGATAGAGAAAGATTAAAAGAAACAGGCACAGATAGAAAGAGGAACAGAAACAGTAAAGCAAAGAAAGATAGAGAGAGAGAGAGAGAGAGAGAGAGAGAGAGAGAGAGAGAGAGAGAGAGAGAGAGAGAGAGAGAGAGAGAGAGAGAGAGAGAGAGAGAGAGAGAGAGAGAGAGAGAGAGAAGGAGACAGAAAGAAAGAGACAAAGAGATAGAGAGACAGAGAGCAAGAGAGCAAGAGATGAAAAGACTGAAAGTAAGAGAAAGATAGAGATTAGAATAGCAGAGAAATAGAGAGAGAATGTGAATCATGAGTTCTCCCCTGGTCCCCAGAGGTGACAGGGGCCCCGGAAGCTGTCTTGACACCTGGCATGTTTAATTACCAACCCCCTTCCAGCGCCGGGGGCCCAAGACAGCGATGCTGCAATCCCACGGAATAAGAACCAAACCCACCAATGGAAACTAAATGGATGTAGTAATGTACTAAAACCTCCCACATGTGATAATAACACACTGCAGGGCAAGCCCCAAAGAGGACAACAAAACACACTGGCACAGGCACACGCACACACACACACACACACACACACACACACACACACACACACACACACACACACACACACACACACACACACACCAAACATTATAATTGAGTACTTGTTTTCCCAAGAACAATAGATTTTGCTTTTACAAATCCCAATGTTGGAGGATGTTGTTGCCAAATTCCTGCAGGCATCAGTTCATTCTTAGCTTGTGTACGTCGTCGTTCAGCAAGAACTTGATACATGTTTTTAACCTAGAAATTTCCCCCAGAAAGAAAATCAATTAAACCAACTACATAGAAATATATCCATATATATATCTATATATATCTATACACACAAATTCCCCAGGCCAGGCCACAACATGTGCCGCACGACGACAAAAAAGAGAAAAGAGACAGCAGTCTTTTCCCCTATTCAGATCTATCCCTATAACCGATGCAAGCAGGGCCCCTAAATCCATTACAAGCCAATTATACGTGCGGGGCCCTCGCCGGCCCCTAGCCGGGCTGATGCTGGCCACTCACTCGTGAACTGCACTGCTTAATCCACACAGAGGAACTAATAGGAAATGTGAAAATAGAAACCACACTCGAGTAACTTTGGGGGGATTTGCTTAGATTAATGAAGTGTCAGGCTCACTGTCAACATGCTAGAGTACAACCCTTTAGCCTGCTTCTTGAATAGTCTCTCTCCCCCGCTCTCTCTCTCTCTACTAGACGCCATCACACAGAGTCGAGCAGATGCGATGTACACATATACGTGGGGATATACAGTGCATACATACGCATGGGAATGCATGCACACGATATACATGTGCAGGCTGAAATGCGGGCACACACACACACACACACACACACACACACACACACACACACACACACAGTGAGATGTGGCTTTCAAACGTACCCAGATCTGAAAACACAAGGCACATGCACAATCAAACATCCACACACACCCAAACACGCAACTACATACACACTTGGATGCTCACATACACACAGACACGCACACATGAGACGGACTACTGTTCATACAGTGACAAGTCCTAATGAGCCTACCACACTGTGACAAAGGCATCGTCTCCCCTCCCCGACACACACACACACACACACACACACACACACACACACACACACACACACACACACACACACACACACACACACACACACACACACACACACACACACACACACACACACACTCCCTCAGAAGGGACCCAGGGCAAAGGCATAAAAGTGAGCAGATCCGCCAGCAAACAGAGACACACTGGTAAAGCAAAGGCTTCAGAGACGACCAGGGAACAAGGTCTGCACGCACGCACGCACGCACGCACGCACGCACACACGCACAATGTGAGGTCTAGAACTTTAAGTGAACCTCTGCAGGTTCCTACAGTTCGAGCCGCCAGTTCAGCATGCCTTTGTAGGCGCCTAGTAGGACTTTGAAAGGCCTGTACTCCACTCTGACTGTATGTTACCACTCAGGTAGTGGCTCTCCTCTCTGCAAATCCGGATAAAACAGGAAAGGGGGGCTTTAATTTAAGTTTAAAGAACAGCGTTATCTGAAGAGAAAAAAAGAAAACTCACAAAGACCGGGCGTCACTACAAAGGAAACTGTGGAGTCATAAGGAAGAACTCGCATTTGTATAGAAAACTGTAGGAAAGGGAAAAGGAAACCCTGAGCAATGCCTCATCAACTATTTCACACAGTTCTTTCATTGGGCCATTTGTGATGCATTACCATTCAAAATGGTCATTTATAAAAAGAGTTAATGCACTATGGTTAAATGTTAATGCATTATTATACATACAGATAGAATAAGGGTTAGGAATAACCCTTGGTGGGGATGAAAGGGACAGACTAGGGTCCGGCTTTAATCTTTAGTTCAATACCAACGCGACCGCCGGGGCGGCGGCAGACTGCGACCTTGCGGGGTGCAGGACACGATTAGCGGGGGTCGCTTCGCAGGTTGGAGATCGCACCCTTTGGTTTTGGTCTGGATACAAATTCTAGGTTGTCAGGTGGCCAGGTTTGGGAGCTAGCGATGGTGGGTTTTAAGCAAATAGTCCTCTCCTTTTCAGTGTTCCCCTCCACCCACCCGAGAACATCACACACTACTCCCCCCATCTGCCCTCTTTTCCCATCTCTCCAGCACTCTATCTGCCTCTCTCCCCATTTATCTCTCTCCCTGTCTCTCCATCTCTGTCCCTATCTCTCTCCACATCACTTCCTGTCTCTCTCCCCATCTCTTCCTCTCCCTCTCTCGCTCACACAAACCTCTCAAACTTTTTCAAATACTTTTATCACCTTTCCATCTCACTCTACTTCTTCGTCCTCTCCCGTGGCGAAGTTTGTGTGCGTCCACATGTATGTGCGTGTGTATGTGTGTGTGTCTCAGACACTGTCTGTGTGAGTGTGTGTGTGTGTGTGTCTGTGTGAGAGAGAAATTCTGTGGAAAACCACTCTGCCTTTCATTCAATGATTTTGTCAGTTCATTAGGTCCGTGCATTGAAATGCATGCTATGTGTATACCACTGAGTGAAAGAGAGAGAGATGGACACGGTGACTCCCATACCATCCCCTTCAACTCCCCACCACCCCTGGGTGCATGAGTACGCTTTACACCCTGCATTATGGCTCTAATAAAACAATAACAGATGTGCAGTGATGATCTGACAGATGAAAGAATTAGCTTCATAAATAAATGTAATGCTAATTCTAGGTTTTCCTCTCCTTTCATCTCTTCTGTAAATGAATCTTGACTGAAATTCTTACGCGACCTCCTATAAATTATTTTTGGAACTGCTCTTGGAACCTTAGCTTTCCTTGTAAAAGCTACTATATTGTGATCAGTGCACCCAATAGGAACTGATATAGCCTTTGAGCAGAGATCAGCAGCATTAGTGAAAATATGGTCAATGCATTGAAACTGAAATTTGAAATTTATTTGAACATGTTAAAGAAAACAAAAAATATATATCATACAGAAATTAATGAGACCCCAGGTTGTTTATTCTAGACTGGCCTTCTAGGTAGTCTGTTTTCATGGTTATGGACTGTAAACATTCACTCAATGTATGAATATCTCCACCTGCTGTCTTGTTTTCCACAGACAGTATAGAGAGTTCCTTTTTCAGATCATCTACATCTTTCTGAGTGAATTGCACACTCGTTTTTAGTTCTTGTAGTTCTTTCATCGTCTCATCCCCCCTTTTGTTTTGAATGCCCATTATCATTTCCACAAAGGATTTGAACGTTCTTTCTTGTTGCTGTAACATATCCAAGAAGAACTTATTTTGCTGCTGTAGCATTTCACGAATAATGGAGACGGTGTCCTTCTCAACCTTCTTCGGTGGCATCTTGTTAGCCTAGCCTAGCCTGTTGTTTGTGGAGTCGGTTGGAATGCAAAATGTGAAGAGAGAGCCGGGGTCATGGTCAACAAAAGAATGGTCATGGTCATGTTTGTTGTTCTGGTGTACAGAAATCTGGCTAGATTTGCAGAAGCTACACCAAGTTACATACAAAGAAACGAAAAATAGACTGTGCACCCCATTGGTAACCATTATAGATGTGCCATAAACACATGTAAATGTAAAGAAACATTGTGTCGTATAAAATAATATATATATAAAACGAAAAATAACCCCAAAAAAAACATTACTCCTTCCCAAAGTTGTGCCTGTCCTGTGAAGTCACCACAGTGTATACTGTCCTCCAGTCATTGTCCATCTCTATCCTTTGAGCTGCTCTATCCTTTGTCTTTATCCAAAGTAATGCGGCCTAGTCTAGTATTCAGGTGAGAGGGGGTCACTGGTGATATTGCACTGGCCATGAGACATGTTGAATGTTCTCAGGCCTAGGATTATAAATGATAGGCCGACAATACAATATAGAATGATTCCTAATCCGAGTCGCTTGGGTTGTCCTTTGGGTGGTTTACCAAAGTTTAAAACCCATCAAAGTAAACCTTTGGGCATGTACCGCCCGATATTTATCACATTACAATACTACATTTACAATGATAATAGGCAAAACGTAATCAGTCCGTTTTTATTATATTTGAAACAGTAACATCATATGTATTTTTGGGATCCCCAAACTACAAATGTCCCCATTTTCATCCAGAATCCGTCACCTTAGGCTAAAGCGCAGGCTGCTGGGAGCTGATGAGTCTGAGGTCATGGCGATGGGCTCCCAGTACATCCTTCAGCTCCTTAATGGTTTCTCTCCTACGCCTGCTTCATGGCTGCGCCTGCATCAGAATGGGGCTGAGGGTCATGATAATCCTCACAGGGTCTCCAAAGGCCGCTGCAGGGTCCTACCGTGCCCTTGGAATAGAAGAGACAAATATGGGGAAGCTACAGAACTTTTAATATAAATACAGACTCAATGTCCATGGTGGTCCACTGTGGTTGCTATGGATTTCCTTTTAGGTTTCAAAAGCTTTTAAAAGCATCAGCATGGTTAAGCATGAGTGGACTATCAGGTACAATTCTTTGGAATCTTTTAAGCATAATTGACCAAGCGCATGACGGCAGTATTAATAATAGCAGATTTGACACTAATATGGCAGATAGATACTGCCATGATATGAGAATGCTTTGATTAACTTCCACAGACCATTTTCAATGGAGCCATTCTGTTGTTAATTTTGACGCTTTGGGCCAATCCTGGAGTCTGATTCTGTCTTCAAGAAAGTTTGTGAGAAAGCAACCCAAAGAAAATCCAAACTCTCAAGCTAATATTAAATGCTCCTTGCTGACGTCCATGTCAAAAATGTGTGAAAATGTAACACTTGAAAACAGCAAAAAAATAAAGTGTTAATTAGTGCTTCACTACTCTAGTGTGTGTGTGCGGGCGTGTAACACCGTCTACCCATTGCACCGTCTGTCAACGAATGACGGTAGGCGTGGCTGACCGATGGGGGAGTAGTCTTTGCAGAGGCGTACATCAGCCAAGCCCGAGCATACGCGATCTGATTGGATGACGGATCCGTCGCTGCCTGAAAGTTGACAATTTTTCAACTTTCTTGACGGAGCCGACGGATCCAACGGAACGGATGGATCCACAATGCATTGCGGTTCCGCCCCATTCAAAGTCAATGGGATCCGTCAACGGACAGATGCAGTGTTCAAGAGAAGTAACTGCTTTTGCCCACTGCATCTGTCCGTTGACGGATGCAGTGGGCAAAAGTCAATGGGATCCGTCAACGGACGGATGCGGTGGGCAAGAGGTGTTATGCTCGGCCTTGGCTGAGGGATGCCTCTGCAAAGACTATTCCCCCATCCGTCAGCCATGCCTTCCGTCATCCGTTGACGGACGGTGCAGTGGGCAAGAAGTAGTGCAAGCGTTTGCCAGAAGTCGCCATCAAACACCAACGATTTTTAAAGCAACACGAAAACACAGGAACAAGTAATAGCAGAGGGGGATGTTAATTGGTATATGAGGTACGATAATTAGTGAGAATACGTTCACACACGGACATGCCAAAAACAATTATAAAACATGTCTTCTATGTGTCCCATCAGCAGTCCTCGTGAAAAAACATGTGCAGGAAACCAAACATCTTGCGTTGTGACACCTCGGCGTCTGTGGCTTTGATATTCATGAGGCTGTTGGAGACCAGCTGTTAACGCGGAGGGCGAGAGAATCATCTCCAAGTCAGCAACTTCCATTGCTCATCCTCGTTATAAATAAAAAGCTCAACCCCAAAAAGAGTATTGGTATTGGAGACGATGAGGGAGAAGGGTGCCTCGCGTCGCTCCCTCCCAGAGAGACAATGTTTACATAATGGATGGATGGGTATTTAGCTGTGGAACCAAAATATACAAGTTAACATAAAGGAAAAGATGGACTCAAAGTTGGAGACATATAGGGGTTTGAGATCTTGCTGTTTGTTTTGGCTGCATGCGTGCATGTGTGTGTGTGTGTGTTTGTGTGAGAGCGTGTGTGTGTCTGAGTCAGCACTGCCGGGGCAAGGCACAACCAGGTCATGCCGACACACGACTCATCCAGCTTCCAGCGGCCCCACAGGATTAATTTAACAAGCTGTCCGAGCGCTCGTGGGGTAAACGGGCCCTTGGTAATACCGGCCGGTAATACCCCTAGCTGCTATCATGAGTTGAGTTACGTATCACTTAAGGATCTTACAGTCATGCCGAGCTGCCTTATGATGGCTGTTTTGTTTACTTAAAGGTTCCATGACATGCCACCAGGTGTGGTGTGATTAGCCTTTACAAGCCGTTTTGGAAATCTGTCCCTTATGACATCACAGGTGGGCGTGTCCACTGGGTAGGCTGGTAGACTGATCTATCCGTCACACATCTAGTTGAACAGGCCCAACTGTGATGTCATAAAGAGGCAGATTTCCAAAACGGCTTGTAACGGCTAATCACACCACACCTGGTGGCAAGTCATGGGACCTTTAAGTGTAATTTTTAGAGCTGTCAGTTAAACGCGTTATTAACGGCGTTAACGCAAACCAATTTTAACGGCGTTAAAAAATGTATTGCGCGATTAACGCAAATATTTTATTTACAATTTTTTTTTTTTCTTTGGCTCAAAACAAAGAAGCAGTAGTATGACTGCTATGTTCAAATGACATTTGTTCAAAGCAGTCGTTTAATTGCAGTATAGGCTCTTTTTTTGTATCGTCCTGTTTTGATCAGTATATGCCAATGTTGTTATCAATAAAAAATCATTTGCACAAGACAAGCCGATGCACTTCACCATGTTGATAAGAGAATTAAAATGAGAAGAATTATGGGACAAAAAAATCAAGGGATATTTAGCATAGAAAAAAAATTAGCGATTAATCGTGAGTTAACTATGACATTAATGCGATTAATCACGATTAAATATTTTAATCGCTTGACAGCTCTAGTAATTTTGTTTCTCTGCGGCTGCTGTTGTGGTGGTCGTTAATAGCTAGATGGGAGGAGGGGTAGTGAGTGAAGTGCTGCGGTCTCTAATCTGTGCTTAAAGACATTTTAGCAACATGCCTTTTGTTAACCTGGTCGTAGAGAGGACACGCACACCCACTCACAGACACCCGCGGGATTGCAATTGAATATGCACGAACACATGAGCACGTACACGCACACATAAACAAGCAAGCACACACACGCATGGGCCTACACACTCCCAGACGATCTCACATGAGTACACACACACACACACACACACACACACACATTCACTCTAGGTGATGACACACACCTAGACTCTCACACACGCAGAATCAGAATGCTCTGGGCCATTCAGTTGCCCGTTCTGACTGAGGTTAACGTTAGATAACGCTAGGAACCAGTAGAGTGACTAAACAGTGCAAGGAAACAGCGCTTACATGATAAAGGGGAAACAACATGATGGATTTTGCGTGTTTTATTGTTCGTTGTATGATTGTTGTATGTTATTGTACAGATATTACCCAAATGTTAGACGTTTGGATCTTTATTCTACCCAGTTTGGTCAGTTTATTATTTACTCGATTCCGGAATTCCCACCACACTTTCACCGTACGTTTGTGTTAGCGTACTTTTGTGTAAGTGTACGTTTGTGTTAGCAGGGGGCGGCCAGGATGGATGCAATACGGTCTTTCATTGGGTCACCATCGTGCCCGGGAACATAAAATGGAACCTGTAAATGGAAAAACATGGATCTTATCTGGTCAGAAATCAATAAGAGGAGGTCCTGGTGGTGCAACTAGTGTTGCCTGTTTGTGCGTTCATTTTAATGTGTGTTAGAGTACAGAGTTTGTGTGTATGTGTATTAATGTTGTAGCCTACTGAGTACTGTGTGTGTGTGTGTGTGTGTGTGTGTGTGTGTGTGTGTGTGTGTGTGTGTGTGTGTGTGTGTGTGTGTGTGTGTGTGTGTGTGTGTGTGTGAGCAGGCGTTGCAAGTTTCAGTAGCGGACAGGCATGCATTAAAAAAATGCACTGGTAAAACAGTTAAGGCACCCTGGATTGATGATGATCAAAGAAATTGTATGGGAACTCGAAACAATGTAAAGAGGAAAGCAATTTTGTCAGGCTGTCTGGTTGACTGGCAAAATTACTGTAGGATCAGAAATCAGGCGACAAAATTGAACAGAAGGAAAAAGAGAGTGGCGTGGGGGGCACTCATGGCGCCCCCCATGTGACTTGGCGCCCCCCACAAATATGCCGCCCCGGGCAGCTGCCTGGTTCGCCCGTACCTAAAACCGCCACTGTTCGCCATATAAGCATTTTGCCAGTTCTTGCAAAAATCATGGAGAAAATTGTCTTTAATCAAATACAGTGCTACTTTTCTGAAAATGGTTTGAATACAGACCTGCAGCATGCGTACAAGGAGGGGTATTAAACATGTACAGCACTCACTTAGATAACAGACGATTGCTTAACCCTCATAGGGTGTTCGTTTTTTTGTTACACAGGAGGTGCTGCTGGGTCTGGTGGACCCATTGCATTTTAGGTCTTTTAATTCAACATAATCTAACTTTTTTTTTAAATACTCACCAAATGGTTACTTCAACCCAATTGCAAGTAATATAAACAACACATATGTTAAATTTGTTCCCTTTACCTTTGTTAAATCACATTTATGAATTGAGGTGCCACTCGTTTTTGTTTATTTTCGTATTAGCATGTAATAAAATAAGGAAATGCATCATAAAACAGGCATAACTGGGAAATTATCAACATCATTAGAAATTGAAACATACTCAATAACATCTGTCTGAACAACACATTAAAGCCTTTGAACACAGCCATTATACGTTTATCAGTCTATACCACACATGAGGGGCAGAGTCTCACTGTGTGTGTATTGCATATGTATTTTTTGCACTGGTTGCATGTATATTGTGTTTTATATTATTATGTATTATGTATATTGTGTATTTGTCTTTTACGTTTCGGAGCTGGCTGATGCTGATCCTCCTCTTCAAACTCAGTGTCAGACTCTGAATTTTCAGAAATGTTATCCTCACTTTCTGAAACTGTTTCCTCTGCATCACCATCAAAACCCTCTGTCTCTTCAAATATCAACTGTAAGGCAGTATGAACAGAGAATCGCTTTGCCATCTTGATCAGTTGTGGTATGGAACCACGCTGACAGAGATTTTTTATAGTGTCAGATCCCCAAGCTTGGTTCCCGCAAGACAGAGGGTGAAATGTGTGGGAATATGGGTGTAGATAGTGTTGGGTGCTCCAATGTTGCAACCTTGTGCGGGAACAGTGGGTGCACACTGTGGGTGCTCACACCAAGGGCCCATTCACCTGCTTTACTCTCCACACACACACACACACACACACACACACACACACACACACACACACACACACACACACACACACACACACACACACACACACACACACACAGGAGGAGAAAGGGAAAATTAGGGTGCACAGAACCTATGATTTCCACACTTAATTGATATTGACAACAAAAAACGGGTGGGATCTGTAGTGCTGGATTTCAGTACGGCATTTGATGTTATTGATCACGGACTATTGCTAGAAAGGCTTTCTTGCTATGGTTTATCATCCTTGGCAGTGACCTGGATAGAGAGCTATTTATCCAGAAGATCACAGAGAGTTTTTTTCTTTCTATTTCTAAACGAGTACAGTCTGGAATACCACAAGGGAGCTGCTTTGGGCCGTTCCCAATCTTTACGAAGTACTTCCCATTGGTCTTGAACAGGGCCAATGTGTACATGAATGCTGACGACATAAAATTATATATGCCAGCTACCACTGTGGAAGATTTGTCTGCAATTCTGAACACAACTAAAATCCGACTGGGTCAAGAATAACAGAATGGTCTTAAACATCTCAAAGACAAAATGCATTGTATTAGGCTCACAATATATGTTAAAACTAAATCCAAAACTCAATTTATCAATGAACGGGACACAAATTGAGCAGGTGGAAGAAACAAAGCTGCTTGGTGTCACATTGGACAGTCATCTGTCATGGTCTACTCACATAAACAACATAACCAAGAACATGGGGAGGGGTCTATCGACAATCAGGAGATGTGCAGGGTTATTAAAATCTACCTCTGTGGTCCAGGCACTGGTTCTGTCCCATCTTGACTATTGTCCTGCTGTGTGGTCGAGTGCAGCAAAAAAAGGACTTGAGAAAACTACAACTTGTCCAAAATAGAGCGGCGCGTCTGGCACGTCAGTGTAGAAATAGGACTAATATTTTACGTATGCATGAATGCCTATCTTGGCTCATGGTATAACAAAGACTGCTAGCTAGTCTCACTTTACTTTTTAGGAGCATTTGTTTTAGAAACAAACCTAATTGTTTGTACAAATTAATTCAGTACACCAGTAATATAAATAACTACTCTACCAGGCAGGTGGTATTGGAACGTTTTACAGTGCCCATGGCTAAATCTAATGCGATAAAAAAAACAGTAATGTACAGAGCGATGTCAATATGGAACACTTTACCTCACACAATAATAGATATTAAGGTTAGAAAACAATTAAAAAAACAGCTCAAAATCCATTTTAATAATTCACAATAGTTTATTTAGACTTGTCAATGTAGGTGTGCAGATTATGTGATGTTAGTGGAGTGGTGCTATGAAACATCATACTTGCTACTTCAGAATTGTACCTATGTATGTCTTTCTTTTCCCTCTCTATGATGTAACAATTGTACATGTTTTTGTTTTGTCTGTGTTTTTTTTTTTTCTGTTCTCTTTTATTCTTTATCCTGTTTTCATGTATTGTTGATTTATTGTATGTTTGTCTGGTTAAATGTGGACCCCAGGAAGAGTAGCTGTTGCCAAGTGCAATAATAATAATAATAATGATAATAATATCTTTATTTTATATTGCGCTTTTCAGATACCCAAAGTCGCAAATTACAAAGTCATAGAGGGGGGGGGGGGGTATTACAGACAGGGGGACAGTACAAGCAGGACACAGTTACATTTACAGGCAAAGAAGGGGGGGGGGGGGGGTATTACAGACAGGGGGGACAACACAAGCATACACAGCACAGGCAGAAAAAAAACAGAGTTATTGAGATGTAACGGGGTAGAAGTGTAGGCAGTTGGGTAATGGTGGCTAGGGATAGGGAAGATCATAGGCTTGGGTGAAGAGGTATGTTTTGAGGCGGGACTTGAATGTTGTGAGTGAGGGAGAGTGGCGAACAGATTGGGGGAGGGAATTCCAGAGTCGGGGTGCTGTGCGTGAGAATGCTCTGTCGCCAAAAGTTTTTAATCGGGATGTTGGTGTAGTCAGGGTGAGAGTGGAGGAGGAACGGGTGGCTCGGGAGGGGCGGTGGGGGAGGAGCAGGTCAGACAGGCAGGGGGGGGCTAGGTGGTGAAGAGCTTTGAAGGTGAGGAGGAGTATTTTGAAGTTGATGCGCTGCTTGATGGGGAGCCAGTGGAGAGAGTGGAGAACGGGAGTGATGTGTTCACGGGACCGGGTGTGGGTGAGGAGGCGGGCAGCAGAGTTTTGGACCATTTGGAGTCTATGGAGGGAATGGGAGGAGATGCCAGCAAGGAGGGAGTTGCAGTAGTCGAGGCGAGAGGAGATGCAGGCATGGATGAGGGATTCAGCAGCAGGGGGGGGGAGGCAGTGTCTGATTTTGGCGATGCGGCGGAGGTGGAAATATGAGGTCTTGACGATGTGGCTGACATGGGGAGTGAAGGTAAGGGTGGGGTCCATGATGACACCGAGATTGCGTACCAGGGTGGAGGGGGTGATGGTTGAGGAGTCGATGGTGAGTGAAATGGGACCAGTTTTATTGAGAGTGGATTTGGTGCCAATGAGGAGGAGCTCAGTTTTGTCACTGTTCAGTTTGAGGAAGTTGTGAGTTAGCCAAGTTTTTATTGTGGCGATGCAAGTTTCGATGTGGGTGAGGGGAGGATTTTGGGGGGATTTGGTGGTGACGTATATCTGGGTGTCATCGGCGTAGCAGTGGAAGTCCAGGGTGAGTTGGCGGAGGATGTGACCAAGGGGGAAGAAGTAGCAGATGAAGAGGAGGGGGCCGAGGACTGATCCCTGGGGGACCCCCTGCGTAACTGGGGAGAGGGTGGATGAGTGACCGGAGAGGGAGATGAACTGTTGCCTGTTTGTGAGGTATGATGTGAGCCAGTCAAGTGAAGAGCCCTCAAGACCCAGTTGGCGCAGCCTTTGTAGGAGGATGGAATGGTTTATAGTGTCAAAGGCTGCGCTGAGGTCTAGTAGTAACAGGATGTTGAGGGCACCGGAGTCTGCAGAGGTGAGGAGATCATTGAGTACTTTGACCAGGGTTGTTTCAGTGCTATGAAGTGGACGGAAACCAGATTGGAGGGGTTCGTAGAGGTTGTTTAACTGGAGGTGGGTGTGGAGTTGGGCGGCGACAATGCGTTCGAGTGTTTTGGAGAGGAACGGCAGGTTGGAGATGGGGCGGTAATTGGAGAGGTTGGCGGGGTCGAGGGTGGGTTTTTTGAGGATGGGGGTGATGGAGGCCAGTTTGTAAATGGAAGGAACATGGCCAAGGGATAGAGACTGATTGAAGAGGGTGGTGAGATGGGGGATGAGAGCAGGGAGGCAGGCCTTGGTTAGGGTCGTTGGGAGGGGGTCAAGAGAGCAGGTGGTGGTTTTAGAGGCAGTGATGATGTCTAAGATGTGAGAGGAGTCAACAGGGGAAAAGGCGGTGAGGGGAGGGGAGGGTGGGTGGTCAGGGAGAGGGGGGGGGTCAGGGGTGGGGGGGGTGATAGAGTTGATGGCGACGGCAGTCAGGGAGCTGTTGATTTTGGAGATTTTGTCATTGAAGGCAAGAAGGAAAGAGTTGCAGAGGTCAGGGGAGGAGGGTGGTGTGGTGTCCAGTGGCTGGAGCAGCTTGTTGACGGTGGCGAACAGGGTGCGGGGGTTCCGGTGAGAGCTGTTGATGAGGGTGGAGAGGTGGGCAGATTTGGCGGCTTGGAGAGCATCACGGTAGGAGATGTGTTGCTTGTAGGCTTCGGCGTGGACAGTGAGGCGGGTTTTTTTGAGGAGTCGTTCCAGTTGGCGGCCCGTCTGCTTCATGGTGCGGAGTTCAGGGGTGTACCAGGGGGCAGGGTTGGTGTATGAGACAGAGGAAGTTTTCCAGGGGGCAAGAGAATCGAGGGAGTCGGAGAGGGTGGTGTTTAGCATGGCAGCATAGTCATCGGGGGAAGAGGGGGCGGAGTCAGGGGGGAAAGCAGAGGATATGAGCTGGGAGAGCGTGAGGGGGTTGACTGACTTGATGTTGCGGTAGGTAATGGTGCGTTTTAAGGGGTTGTGGGGCGAGGGTAGGGGGGCGGAGAATTGGATGCAGAGATGATCAGAGAGTGAGAAGGGGAGGGGGTGGGGGCTGGATATGGGTAGGAGAGAGGAACAAACTAAGTCCAGAGTGTGGCCTTTGGTATGGGTGGGGAAGTCGATGTATTGGGTGAGGTGGAAGCAGTCCAGGAGAGAGAGGAAGTCAGACGTCAGTGGGGCGTTAGGGCAGTCAATGTGGATGTTGAAGTCACCAGTGAGTAGGAGGCGGGAAGAGAGAGAGGATGCGATGGTGAGGAGGTCAGACATGTCAGTGAGAAAAGAGGGGTGGGGCTTTGGGGGACGATAGATTAGAATGGCGGTGATAGAATTGGGGAGGGAGAGAGCGAGGTATTCAAATGATGAGATGGATGGAAGGTTGAGGTTCAGTTCAGTGATGGATGTCGATTTTTTGTGTATGACAGCAAGACCTCCCCCACGCCCGGAGAGGCGGGGTTTGGCAGTGTAACTGTAGTTGGATGGAGTGGCTTGGTTGAGAGCGTAGAAGTCCAGGGGCTGTTGCCATGTTTCACAGAGGAAAAGCAGGTCGATGTTGTTGTCGAGTAGCAGTTCAAGTATAATAGGTGATTTGTTGGAGAGGGAACGGCAGTTCAGCAGTGCAAGGGAGATGGATGGGGGCGCAGGGGTGGGGTGGCGGAGGTTGCTGAGGTTGGCAGTGCGGCTGGTGGGGGCGACGGGGGGGCGAAGACTAGTCCAGAGTGAGGGGATAGGTGAGCCATCTTTGGAGTGTTGGTTGTGAGAGAGCCCAGAGCGCCGGTGGATGTAACGGGGCCAGCGAAGGATCCCAGCTGAGCTAGCTGCAGAGGCAGCAGCAGCTGGGAGACGGTAGTTGTGGTTGAAGAGGTGAAGGTCAGCAGCAGTGTAGGTGAGTGGACGAGAAGTTGGTGGCGTAGTGGTAGTCTGTCCAAGGAGGAGATGTAACGTAGCAGCAAATGAGAATAATCAGTTTAGTAAACTGGCGGTGGCTAGAAGCTGGTTAGCTAGAAGCTGGTGGGCATGGAGTTGAGGGAAAGCGGCAGTGGACCGGGTGTTGAAGTTGGTGGAGTGGGTGGCGTTGGTTGCCCCAGACCGTGTCTGCACGGCAGGTAGGACCCGCAATGCCATGGCGGGCCTCAGCAGGCTGTAGCAGGCGAGCTGAGAGGGAGTGGAGGCTCCCTCCAAGAACGCCAGCAAGATAGCCAGACAACCGAGCCCAGATCACGCAGTCCACACACTCGAAGCCGGGAGAAAACAGATGAGTCCAGTGATGAGGTGAGTCCGGAGATGGAGAAAGTTAATCCAGCTGCTAGCTAGCTGGCTAACGCAGTAGATGGTCCAGGAGTGAGGGAGAAGAGTGAAAACGGGTGCAGCAAAGACCGATGAAGTTGAAGGGAATACGGATATGTAGACGGATATGTAGACGGGAACAAAACAAAACACTAGAAACGACTAACGACTAACAAAACACGAACGATTGGGACAGAAGCGGCAGTCAACAAACTAGACGCCAGCGTTGCTCTAGCCCAATGGAATCACGACACAACGTCCGTTCATTCATTCTTGTCAACACTTGCAGCAGGTGAACCTACACGGTTTGATGTTGGTGAAGCGGTTCTTGGATCTGTTCCATGGTAGGTCTGCATCTGAGGTGCCTAGATCCTGCAGCAGCTTGGGTAGAAATGGCTAATGGGGATCCTAATAAACTAAACTAATGAACACATTTTTTCTGTGTATTTCTCAGAAAATGAATCCCACTGACGGAAACATTTCTTGTACATAAAACAGGCTCTCTTACAGCTTATTTCAGAGCCAGTTTCTTTCCTTTCCTTTTTTAGTACTCTTTGGCGGTCTAACCAGTGCAGAACACAGAATGTGTTTTAAAGACACCAAGGGATATACACTTAGATTTTTAACCCTGCGGCTCGCCAAGACCCTAACATTGTTTCAAGTATAGAAGATTTCACTTTGCAGCACCAAGCCTTAAAGCACTCAGGGGTCATCTCGTAAGTATGCCATCCGAGTGTCTCTAGCCTCGCTCCCCTCTCTCCCTCTCTTCCCCCGTGCCTCTCTCTAGGATGCATGATGCATGGAGATGAAACGGCCCAGTCATTCATAAAACATTGAGAATTGCCCCTTCTGTTAAGTCAGAGATACATTATATGGAGGGATTTTTTCAGGGGAACCAAAAAAGAAGGATAAAGAAAGTTATGCCTCATCCGTCTGGCCTCGTGGAAGATCTCCTTTGTCCGTATCCTGGGATGTAGGCAGATTTTTTTTCCTTTCAGCTTCTGTCAGGCGCTCTGATCTCAGACCCCTTGCGAGTTAAAACATCTGTTTTTTTGGTACAATATGAATAGGTCTCTACATTCTTACATGCATGGGGATAATTTCCTGCTGCAGCCTGTATGGGGGGAGCTGCTGCAGCAGAGGGGAATGGAGCCCATACAGTGAAACATTTAGACCCTGGATAAGATGTCAAAGTCCACATATGAATGAAAGAGGGACTTCCAGTTGTTTCACATTCACTGGGTGGCTTCGGGGGTCGATCTAATTTGAATGTAAAGGTAGCCTAATGCCGCGTTTCCACTGCAGGGTGCGGAATGGATCGGATCGCAAAGATGCGGTAGGGAGGGGGCGGTATAGCCCAGCTCAGTTCCGAGGTCGCGTTTCCACTGCCGACAGTACCCTTTGTGGTAGGCCGGATGTCGATCGCCGCGGCAGCTAAGTAAACATCGTAAACAACGTCTTCCTCCCCAAGAATGCAGACGAACCTCTCCAGAACGTCTAAAGAGACAGTATGGCAAATTATGTCTGCTGAGTCCACCACAAGACCACACTTTGTTGCTCAAACGTAATATTACTCTCCTTCTTGAGCCACCCTAAATGTCTTGCGATATTGATGTTAACATAAATTGACATTTTATAATGTAATCAAATGCTTAAACACTAGCTGCTTTCAGACACGCATGTAAGTCCTGATATTCTCCTGATGGGCCGTATGTGTGGGGCGAAAACTCTAGTTATTATGAAGAGGTCTAGACTCCGCCTTAGCCTAGCCCCGCCATCTCCAGATTTTACCCCCTCGGTTTTACAAAGGAAACTTGAGATAAGACGGTGAATTCGCCGGGCGTGCAAAGCTGCGACCGAACCGGCTTGGCAGTGTAAAAAGGCCTATGCATCATCCTGCCCGGCAATATGGGCAGGATCTAGAACGAGCTCTCCTAATCGGGTCAGCAATAGCCGTGTGTCAATGCCCAACCTCTGCGTATGAATGGTAAGGAATGAATGGAACGCTTCATTATTTATGTTTACACCAAAGATTCTAGGATAGAGAATGCACGCCAATCAATGAAACCTTATGCGGAATCAGATAGTCTGCCCTCTTTGCTGCGCAAAGGATGTTTCAGAAATCAGCTCATTAAGATAAATGTAGTTGTCACACAAGCTATTTTAGACTTTTGTCAAATGGAATTAATTCAGGGGGAAATGCCGTGGAAAAACAATACGCATAGTGCTTTCAGGATTAGGATTGATAAAGCATATGTCGGGGCCTAGGCCTAATCAATTGTGTTTTAATATTTGTAGCATTCATATTATTGTAGTCTATTCCTCCCAGTGAGCGTCCGGGTATAACGCAGCGCAGCGGGCCTTGTGGGGAATGTCTCCCAGGAAGTGATTCATTGGTCTTCGTTACCGCAGTCGGTGTGTTGCCTAATGCCACATAATACGTCCTAAGAATCTCACTCAGACTGTGTGAGGGGCCGGACGCGCCCCACTGTGTTTTAGGGTAGAAGAAGAGGAGGAATATTAGTATTAAATGTGCTGGCTTGCTATACTATCCAGTCGTATATTATTGTTTGGCATTTAATATGGGATTTGAAGGTTGGGCAGAAAAAAAGTGTAATTCTGCGTCTGTTTTGGGTATCAGAAGTATTCCCAGAAGGGAAACATAATTGAACCCTTTTTCATTCAGCACATTTTAAATGTCAAGGGACCACTGACGAAGCGGGCATATTATTGAAGATAAATATGAATAAAGAATTCACTATTCTGGTAAGGTTACTCAGCTGTTTTATTCCACATCAGCTTCTCCCGCTCTTCATTTTCATTTTTTCTTTGTGTGTCGTTTTTGTTTTGCTGCTGACTTAGAAGTTTGGAAACTTAGTGGTTTGCACCTCAGCCTGAGCAGGAGCAGAGAGCGGGGGAGGGAGCGGGGGGGAGCAGGGGAGCGCTCCGAGCACGTGGGGGATCGATACGGGGCGCTGATGGAGAGGGAAGTGGTGGTCTCGACCACTCCCCTCTGTGTTGACATTTTCACTGAACTTCTCTTCCTCTCCCAGCCTCACACGGGTAAATAACAGTAAATAGCAAGACATGTGGATGGAGAGGGAAATAACTTCAAAACTGTTCAACTCTGGGTTGTAAAGAACCTTGAACCTTGTTCAAAGTCAAGAAATCCTTTCTGTCAAGTTCACGACTCACCCTGACCCCGGTAAAGCACATACCTGTACACGTTGTCACGCCAACAAACAAGATTTGACATTCAGTCAGTTCATCATTGGACCATTCATAAGTCAAACACTTTTGTGATAATTCTATAAACCTAATCATATTTACCCTGATATATTGCATGTTTAAAGTTTTTATATTCAGATCAAAATCTAATATTAAATGCTAATTAATTCCAAAGCACAAAATAACTTTGTATTATTCCCCGAGATGGAAGAAAGGCAACAATGAATTTTAGCTGATTAATAAATTCTGTTTTGCTCCAAGTATGATCCTGGTGTACACACACACACACACACACACACACACACACACACACACACACACACACACACACACACACTAGACTTGTGTTATCTGCTTGCTGCAAACTCTAAAGAGCTGGTTCAAGGAAGTATAAACTACGTGGTTACTATTCATAATAACAAAGAACAAATAGGCATCCATTTAAAATAAAAATCCACTGGAATGGAGATTTCTGCTTCACGTGATTTATAACCACACAATCGGCCCCTTGTTGTCGGGGAACACTCCAAACAGTAGTGTATGATTTAAAGTTCAAGACGCATAGTGAGGACGTGATTATGTGTTTTGTTGAAGTTGGTGCGCCAGTGGAAGCGGGGAAAACACGAGGCTGCATTCTGAGCACCAATTACCCATGTGTGCTAGAGAACGCTGACCTTTCCGTTTCCGGGCTCCATGTCGGCAGCCCGCTTTCCGCGACAACCGCCCACGAATAAACGGTTTATTAAGTGTTATTTTTCTTCCCTATGCCTTAAAGGTTAGCCTATAGGGGTGTGCCTTATTGGTGATGCACACAGAGACAGTAGAATACGTTTAAAATTAAAAAAAGATTGATACCAGACGACAACATCCATCATTCAGTGTTTGTTCTTTGTGTTCCCCTCTCGGGCTCTAGACCGTTATACCTAGCATAACTTGTGAAATAGGGCTTTTAACATTGTGATTTCCCAATCACAATGACTGTCTCCGTTTCAAAAGTATAGGAGCATAGGGATGTTGAGATAGTAATGATGCTTTGGTCATTGTTGAGTTATTAATCATAATTTTCTTTCCCTTATGGGATGACGTTGTGTTTGACACTTCCACAGGGTTTCTCATGCGAGACGTGGAAAAATAATGTTTTTATTAACCTACGTAACGGTATATTTACGTTTGATTGTTTGGGATTGTATATTATAACAACTCTCTCGAGGCACAAAACAGCAACGCCTACGAAAAATCCCATTATGAAGCATTGATAGCAGCGTGAATTACATTGGTGTCTAATTTGAATGTCACAAAGACATCTCAGAAACATAAATGCTAATAAGCAGTATATTGTTAGTACATACATTAGCAAGTGCCAAGTTTCGGTGCGGGGGTCCCAGTTAGGCCCTAGAATAAGGTATTCAAATTTCAGGGCGGTAGGACCTTCCTATCTCAAAAACTGTTTTTCCACCACATTCTGAACCACTAGGTCTTGCAGGCAACACTTCTGAGGGGTCTTATCCAAATAACAGTCCATTTGGGAAAACTTTTTTTCTCTAAGGGCTAGATCTCCAAATCTCGGATATGTATCCGTATTAATCTGCCACCATGGCTGTGTCGTACAGGAGGTCGAGGAGCCACAACTGCGGCAGGCGTCCCGCCATGACGACGGGTATGGGGCATGGAGTGTGAGAGTTCCGGGAGGGAGGGGAGCAGGGGGCAGGGGCAGAGCTGGAGGTCGTCCGCGTCGTGGGGGCTGAGCCAATTCAATGGGCCTGGCCACGTCCAAGTGAGCTGGCTTGAGGCTGTCAATGGAGTCGCTCCGGCCTGCAGCCCATGTCCACCACAAAATGTTTGTCCCCCGTCTCCAAAACCCGGAACGGGCCCTCGTAGGGCGGGCGAAGCGGTCCGCTGTGGGCGTCGTGGCGAATGAAAACGTAGTCAGCTGTCCGAAGCCCAGCGGGGATGTGCGACTGAGGGAGGCCGTGACGGGAAGTGGGGACAGGTGCGAAAAGCCTGGCATTGTCCAGTAGCATGGACCGCTGGTGAGTGGCAGACCAAGGAACGGTGGTGCCAGGGACGAAATCCCCTGGAACCCGCAGCGGCTGGCCATAAACAAGCTCTGCGGAGGAGGACTGTAGGTCTTCCTTTGGTGCAGTCCTGATGCCAAGCAGTACCCACGGGAGCTTGTCGACCCAGTTGCTGTCTTTGAGGCTGGCATGA
Organism: Gadus macrocephalus; assembly: GCF_031168955.1. Taxonomy (NCBI): domain Eukaryota; kingdom Metazoa; phylum Chordata; class Actinopteri; order Gadiformes; family Gadidae; genus Gadus; species Gadus macrocephalus. The sequence continues at coordinate 13,591,414 of NC_082385.1, forward strand.
AGAGCAGCCTTCATCGACCTATGAAATCGCTCACAGAATCTGTTAGCCTGTGGGTGATATGCGGTAGTGTGGTGGAGTATCACTCCGAGGCTCTGTGGGACAGCGTTCCACAGCTCAGACGTAAACTGCGCGCCCCGGTCAGAGGATATGTCGGAAGGAGTGCCGAAACGGGCAACCCAGGTGCTGATAAATGCCCGTGTCATTTTGACCGATGCTAGCGACGTCAGTGGCACAGCCTCAGGCCAACAGGTGGTCCTGTCAACCATGGTCAACAGGTAGGTGAAACCGTGAGAGGAGGGCAGAGGGCCGACCAGATCCACGTTTACATGGTCAAACCGTCTCTCCGGCACTGGGAACAACTCCAACGGGGTTTTACTGTGGCGGTGCACATTGGCCCGCTGGCACTCAAGACAGGTGTTAGCCCAGTCCCTAACATCCTCCCTGAGGCCGTGCCAAACAAACTTAGCCGCAACCAATCTCTGTGATGCTTTCGAACATGGGTGGAAGAGACCATGGATGGCATCAAAAACTTGTCGTCTCCATCCCGTGGGAATGATTGGGCGAGGACTGCCTGTGGAGACGTCACACAGGAGCGTGGTGCTGGCATCGCTAAAAACCACATCCTCTATTTTCAGCCCAGTAGTCGAGGTCCTCAGGAGTTGCACGTCTGGGTCTGTGGTCTGGTCTGCTGCAATGCGGTTGTAATCCAAGCCAGGATGGACTGCTCCTACCACAGCCCGTGACAGGCAGTCCGCCACCTGGTTGTCCTTACCGGCAACGTGCTGTAAATCCGTGGTGAACTCGGAAATGTAGGACAGATGACGCTGCTGGCGGGCGGACCACGGCTCAGCCACCTTGGCCATGGCAAAAGTCAGCGGCATGTGGTCGACAAAAGCGGTGAAGTGTAGACCTTCCAACAGGGAACGAAAGTGTCTGATGGCGAGGTAGAGACCAAGCAGCTCCCGGTCGAAGGTGCTGTACTGCCGCTCGTTGGGACGCAACTGACGGCTGAAGAAGGCAAGTGGCTGCCAGGCCCCGCCCACCCACTGCTTGTAGACGGCACCGACAGCGTAGTCCGAGGCGTCCGAGGTGATGGCGATGGAGGCTGTTGGAGAAGGATGTACCAGCATGGTGGCGTTCGCCAGGGCCGCCTTAGCGGCAGCAAAAGCCTTGTCCCTGCTTTCAGTCCAGTCCACAGCGTGCTTGGGCTTACCTTGCAAGGCCTGATGCAAGGGTTGCATGAGCTGGGCGGCTCGAGGGATGAAACTGTGGTAAAAATTCACCATGCCGAGGAACTCTTGCAAGGACTTGACAGTGAGCGGGCGTGGGAACTGTGCGACCGCTGCACCGTCCTTAGTGACTCTGTGTCCCAGGAAATCGATGACGGAGAGACCAAACTGACACTTGGCGGGGTTGACAATTAGCCCATGTTGGCTGGGCCGCTCAAAAAGTGTCCGGAGGAGCGCCAGATGCTGAGATTTGGACGTGCTAGCCACTAGGATGTCATCAAAGTACACAAAAAGAAAAGGCAGCTCCAGCAAAACAGAGTCCATGAGGCGCTGAAAAGATTGAGCTGCGTTTTTGAGGCCAAACGGCATCCGCAGGAACTCAAACAGACCAAACGGCGTGATCACTGCTGTTTTGGGAAAGGTCCAGTGGGTGTACAGGCACCCAATGATATCCCTGGACAAGGTCCACCTTGGAAAAAAATCACCATACCAGCCAGCGGTGCCGAAAAATCCTGAATATTCGGCACTGGGTAGCGGTCAGGCGTCATTGCCTCATTTAGCCACCGGTAGTCGCCACACAGGCGCGCCAGCCGCCGCCGGGTTTGGGGAAGATGTGGAGGGGTGAGGCCCACGGGCTGTCGGACCGGCCGACTATATCCAGGCGCTCCTCAAACTCAGCCTTTGCAACGGCAAGCTTGGTCGGGTCGAGGCGCCGAGCACGGGCGTAGACGGGTGGACCAGTAGTGGCGAGATGGTGCTCCACACCATGCTTCACGGCGGACGCAGAGAAAGTAGGCTGAGTGAGGGCTGGGAAACCGGCAAGCAGACGGTGCAAGTCATCTGAGGCGGAGAGCATGCTAGACAGTCGTATGGAGTCAGCCCCGCTGAGCATGCACGTATGGGAACAAAACTATTTCCCAACCCGCCGTAACTGCATGGCGGACGCTATTTAAGAGCCTTCGGTCCAAACTTCGCATGGTAGAAACACATGCCTGAAGACTGCTGGGGGTCAGAAGACTGCTGCCGACGAGAAGTGGTGGCAGCGATGAGCGTGGAGTCGTTGAGTGTCACAGGAGCGATGTGCGCGGGAAAAAACGCGGCTACACAGTGCCCTTGACCCGGCAGGAAAAATGTATCAGCCTCTTCAGCCAGCCCTTTCGACAATCAGTGATCATGGTGTTGGCTAAGGCAGCCCTCACTTGGGAAGGCAGCTGTCGCAGGAAAAGCTGAACAAAAAGAAAATCGGGTTTGTGCTCACCCATGAGATCCAGCATACGGTCCATGAGCTCAGACGGTTTGCTGTCACCGAGCCCTTGAAGTGAGAAAAGCCTGCTGGCTCTCTCAGCGTTCGACAGTTCAAACGTCTTGAACAGGTGGGCTTTGAGTAGGGTTGAGCACCGAAACTCGGTTCCAGTAGGGAACCGGTTCCAGTAGGGAACCGGTTCCGACGTAAACGGTTGTAACGAGATCGAATAAGAACGCACATTTCGGTTCCACATAACGGTGCCTGGCGTTTTTTAACGCCCCCTGCCCCGCCCCCATGGTGTTGCGGCGTCAACTTGCGTTAGTGCTGGGCGCTATACCGGTTCAGACTGAATAACGGTGTGTATTTTCGTTAGGAAATGCTTTTGTTTTATATATAAAACACGCATGGTACGACTACGACTTTCTTTATAGGTCCATGACTGCGAGGCGTGGTATTTCAGGCCAACTGGTAATAGAGTGTGTCTGTGTCACGGCTTTCAAACATATAAACCATAAAGCCTATGGGCTCCTCGAGACTCGGGACGGACTTGTCAACGCGCTGCGGCATCGCTTACTTGATGTTGTTTTGATTGAAGATCGGCAGGTTGTAGTGGGTGAACTTGAATGTGTGTGTGTGTGTGTGTGTGTGTGTGTGTGTGTGTGTGTGTGTGTGTGTGTGTGTGTGTGTGTGTGTGTGTGTGTGTGTGTGTTGCGAGCGAATGTAATTTTAAAGTAACAAACAAACAAACTCAAAGCCGATGCATGCATCCAAAACTTTCTGTTCAAAACCAAATAAACAGATCAAAAACAGTCGTTATTCGCTTCAAATACTTGGGAATTAATACAGCGCGGTACCGAGCGGTTGAAAACAATGTTGGCGTCTCCTGTGGCTGCCTTGCGCACCTGAGTTATGTTACTTAATATGACTTTGGCAATAATGTTGCGCCATGATGCGTGCCTGCCTGCTTTCAGCAAGTAATTAATATTATTATTATTATTATTACTCAGAACAAGTCGTGCATGTATGCAAGTGTGTGCAGTTTCGCTTTTTTAAGTACCGGTTCGAGAACCGTTTTAGCACCGGAACCGTTTGAAAAGTACCGAGTAGGCACCGGTATCGGATAAAACCCAAACGATACCCAACCCTAGCTTTGAGTGCCGCATACTTTTCCCTTGCCGGAGGACTTTTAAGGAGGCTCACCACTCTGAGCCTCCTTAAATGCTGTCGAATTTCCGGAGCTGACACAACGTAGTAGTACCTTGTCGTATCCGCGGTGATCTCCCGCAACGCGAACTGCGCTTCGGTCTGGGCGAACCAGAATTCGGGGAGCTTGAGAGTAACAGCGTTCGCGGTCATGGCTGTGTCGTGTCCCTGGATACGTCCAGCAATCTAAACACGGATAGTCAGTCTTCTCAAGATATGTCAAGCTGTAGTGTGTGTAACATAATTCACCTACTGTATTTTGTTGCGGCTGCGGAACGTCTCAGCAGCGTCCCAGGAGCGGCTTGCCGTGCCACAGCGCTATCATTCCGTAGCATTTCTATTTTAGCCGCAAGCCGTTGAACCGTGTCAATTTCAACAGAGCAGATCGAGCAGGGCAGGAAGTGTAAAAGTAAAAGTAAATTTTCAAAATAAAACACAATACTAAGCTCATGTAGCCTATCACAACTTCACATCAACATTATTACGTCATGACAGGTGGCACCAGGTCAGCAGTCAATCAATCAAAGGGTCTCGGAGGGTCGACAACATGGACGACGAGAGACTCATTGTTGAAGTTCAGCAACATGAAATAATTTATGTACCCAAACATCCAAGGACAATGGCCGGAAGGACAAAGCGCGGCATTTAATTGCAGTCATTTTGGGATAAATTGTACTCTTAAGAGTTGTTTTACTGCAAAATACTTTTTTACTTATTATTCTAAAGTAAGCACAACAACCGTGAGAACTTGTGCTCACGGTTGTTTTGCACATATTTGTGACTAGACCATGACTGACATGTGATAACACCATGTCTGGGGGGACAAAGTATTGCTTTCATGGAAAATGGAATGCACCTTGCAGTCCATGCCAAGTTCGAAAAATACACATGAATAAATTAATAACAAATGTGGCCAGACGTCACCCAAGGTCCAAAGAAGGGCCACAAATATTAACATCACAATTATTTAACTGTAGAGGATAATCTACATCGAAACTTTATTACTTTTTAGTTAATCTAACCATTATTTCATTTTTATCATTCTACTTGGGTCTAAAAGAAATCTAGAACTGAAAATATTATTTTGTAATATAGTCAGGAGAGCCTGTAGCCTTTGATTCCTCTAGTTCAAAAGGTAAATACTGACATGGATGTTTAAATATGTAGTTTATATTTAATTTCCAAGAGACTTTTTGTTTATTATTTATTTGCAGATATTATTTGACTACTGCACTATTTGTGTTTTAAAGAAAGCAGGTATAGGTCATACCATTTGTCTTAGTCAGTGGAGCAAGTAAGTTACATATTAATTTAGTATTTCGGCCTGTAGCATATAAACAAAATGAAGCAACTGTCCCATATTTCTAACTGCATTTGAAGTAGACATTGAGACTCACCAAAAATGGACACTATAGGACAGTGATCATGATTTGTCTCAATATCAGAATAACAACAATGGGTAAAATAGCAATGGCTGCTGGAATGACAATAAGTAGGTCTGTATATGCAGTGTAAGCTTGTCCAGGCCCTGCAAGTCAGGATGTAGGCTATGAATCTGAATGAATAGTAGGTAAATAGGTAGTGGGCATCCCTAAAATGCATTAGAATACAGGAAATCAAATCTATTTAATAAAAAAAAAATTAGGGGGGGGAACCCCAGACCCCCTGTCTATTACTGTGCCCCACCAACATTTTTGATCACCAGCCGCCACTGGTCTTAGTATTGATTAATTTCGCACATCTGTGCTGTCGTAGTTGACGACGGCAAATGTAAAATAGCTACTTCTTCATGTCAATATGTTTATTGTTGTCACTTTCACTTGTCACTTCTTGCCATTAAATTAAATTATGTGGCTTATTACCCTGTTACCTTGTTACTTCCATTCCATTTTGGTGCTGATAATTTGAAACAGGAATGGTGTTTTACAGTACTTTTCCTGTTCAGTATTTTCATTTGGCACTTAATTATCTGGCTATTTACCCTGTAGATGCTCGAGGGTCATTCTGTGTCAACTCAACCAGAGTTTGGCAGCTTTAGATTTTGACTTTAGAGTTTGATAGTATATCATTTTAAAGAACTAAAGTCGGTCCCCTGGTGCTGTGCTGTTTGTGGTTATGTAGCCACTAAGGAGAGGTGCAACTGAATGCGAGAGGATGATAAATCACTCAATAGACCTCCGAACAATTTGTCCCCCTCACTTCTGAAATGATGGCTACGTCCCTGCGGTTTAGTGTTTGTAAATATCGTGCGCGCTGAAGACCAAGACAAATTCCACACGTGAAAATGTATTCGGCAATAAAGCTTTATTGATTTTGATTAAGATTATGAAAATGTGATTTTAAATGAACTGTACAGAATCTACCTTTGTGTATCTGTAAAATATGTCCTGATCAGTGCAAAGTTACGGAAATTTTTTAATTACTTTAAATATTAGTTTTCTTTAGAAGTACTTGACTGAATAACTTTAAAACTTTTGTACTTTCTGGAAGAAAAGATACATTTAAAAAATATTTCACACAGCTATGATATTAAAGGTGCATACAAATATGCAATACTATTATAACTACCTATTGAAAATGTAACTACCCAGTGTTAAATACTGTTCATATAGTTAGCTGTGGGGGAAGTGTGTGAACATTCAATCTCACCTCTCTGTATTTTGCTGAGAGTTCAAGATGAAAATAATACAACAGCGGACTCATTTTTTAATGTTTTATTCACAATGATGACATATTCAGAATAGAACAATAAATCTGTAATGAGCATGTGAAAAAAAACATCTGAGTAACAAAAAAAACATCTATTTACCAATATATACATTTCCACACTTTTTGAAGAACTTTCACACCATCCTGTCCTGCCAAGAAACACTGCCTTGTGGGGAGTTGAAATAGATGTAGAAGATCTCGCTCACATTATAGGCCTCTCTCTCTCTCTCTCTCTCTCTCTCTCTCTCTCTCTCTCTCTCTCTCTCTCTCTCTCTCTCTCTCTCTCTCTCTCTCTCTCTCTCTCTCTCTCTCTCTCTCTCTCTCTCTCTCTCTCTCTCTCTCTCTGTTTCCTCCCATGTTGCGTACTGCTGGCAGGTTTCTCCCCTGTTGCTCTGCCTCCTCCAGCAACCTCACATTCTCTCTCGGGGCAAGCAGGAAGTTATGGAGAATGCATGCAGCCAAAACAAGGGTGTCCACATTTTGTGGGTGCAGGTTGATCCTGCGATGCAAGATTTTCCACCTGGAGGACAGAATGCCAAAAGCATTCTCAACCACCATCCTTGCCCTTGAAAGTCTGTAGTTAAATATCCTCTTAGTGTGAGTGAGGTGATGTCCGGGGTATGGTCTCATTAGATACGGCTTCAGTGGGAAGGCTGCATCACCCACCATGACATGTGGCACATCACCCAAATGAGCAGCGCCAGGCAGAGAGGTACTGGGTGGGACATGAAGGGTTTTGGTCTCCATTCCTCTTCCGAGAGCTGACCCAGCATATACGCCGCCATCACTGGTCCTTCCGAAGTCTCCCACTTGAATGACCCTGAACCTGTAGTTCGAGTCCACAAGTACCAAAAGCAAGGGCGTCAGTTTGTTTTTAGAAGTGGTGGGGACAATAACCATAAGCTTGAGTGTGGTTTAAAAAGTGCTGGGTACCCTTGTGTAAGCTATTCATCCATTCAACGCTGCATTACAATATGCTCTACAGCAGGCCTATTCAACTAGCGGCCCGTGGGCCAAATGCGGCCCCTCTTAATTTTTTGCTGGCCCGCAAGAGGTGAAACATAACTGCATGCAAATCCGGTTTCTGTGTGTAGCCGGTGATACTAGCCAGTATCAGTACCCCACAATCAGGAACTGGCATCACTTATTCTGACAATTTTTCTAGCTTTTCTCATATGAATGCAATCAGAACAAGGGCACGTTGCTCCATGAGCTATGAGAAGCTGCATGAGTGTCTCAGGATGTGCCAAACTAGGCAAACAAGGCAGTGCAATCTTTCTCGCTGACTCACTGGCTCAAAATGTCTCATATGTACAGTAGTTCTGTTTTGTGATGATTCAAACAACATTGTTGAATTCTAATGCGTGTCCAAAATATGTGAGAACAAAATCTTTTATAATGATACGATTAAAAGTGAAGAAGGAAGGAATGCATCTGATGAGTTTATTCCGTGTAGTAGTACTATACATATTAAGTTAACACTACTTTAAGTACGAATTATTTGTAGCGATTCATTCACGTAGTTTTACTCTGTGTGGCCCATGAACCCCCAGTGGTTTTCCTTTTCGGCCCACTTGTTGAGGAGGTTGAATAGCCCTGCTCTACAGTGTATTGTCAGGTGTTGAAAATCCTATTCGAACAATAAAAGTTAAAACCACAGTTTGTGTTTTGGCTTGTTTTGCAAAACGGCGTTGGAAACACTAGGGTATTGCCTCAGGATATGTAATACTAATACACACAGGACAAAGAACAGTGTTGGCAATTTAACACTTACCTTGACATCAAAAAAGTGCCAGACTGTAAAGGGGGTACGAAATGAATGGTACTGAGCATCAGCCTTTTGAAGACGAGCAAGGGCTGCTGGTAGCACATGTTATGCTGCATTAAAAAAAGAAAAGCGCCCAGAGGAGAGTTGCATCTGCCAAATCCTGACCACCAGTAAACACTTGCGAAGGAGCAATGTAGACTTCACTCGTTACAACATCATAAGCAAATTGCCCGCACATAAAATCCCCTACAGTTTAGGATAATCACACAGGTTATGCGAGAACATATTTATGTCAGGATGGGCCTACCAGGCTCCAAGTCGTCACATAACTCAATCAGACAAAACAACTATAACCACATTGGCATAGCAATCGCACCGTGTGTAGCTGCTACTAGCTGCAATTTATACATACAATGCATACTAGCTGGAGCACAAACAAGAATCAGATCACAATCGCTTAGGACTGTGGGTAACCTTTGGCCAGGTCATTACGAGCAAACAGAACCAGCAGCAAAGTTTACGTAAACCAATTTCTTACCATATGTCGCCCTCCACATGCAGATTAGATGATGTATCCATATCGTTATCCAGTGTCACAAACATGCTTTTTACAGGAAGCAAAAGGACCGGCTATTTTCTGAATTAAAAATCTCAATTTTGGCTGTCTTGTCTTGAAACTTCTCCAGTGCGTCCACGCGACGGGGCAACAAGATCCCATACAAAGTGAACGTATAGACGCGTATCGGGCAATTTTTTTTGATGTGTTTTGATTTGTTGCTCTCACTTTCGCCGTGCACTGGCGAGCGCGTTCACGAGGATTTGTGGCGCGACAAATTCACTCGAGTTTAAATATTTCAACTTTGACAAAAGTTTTGCGTGATGACAGCCAATCAGCGTTCAACAGCGTGGCCACTGAGTGACATGTGTAACGTAACAGCCAATCAGCGTTCAACCGTCAAACTCAGTGCAGTGCAGTCCGGGTTGAACTGCAGCATGGAGGAGAAAGTGATTGTTGCCGTTTGCGACTCTCGGAGCTCTATATATAATAGTATATAATATGATATAATTGTATATAATATCACGGCCAAAAGCTCTGTGCGCCTCCGGATGGCCGTAGCGCAGGGAGCTCTCATAGGGATTGGGCTTCTCGGGGTTTGTTTACCAGCGTTGCTATGGGTTCCGGTCTTGTGTGTTCCAACGGTTCATTAGGTAGACCTATCTAATAAATGATGTCTTCGTGCGCGTCTATCGGATGATTTTAGACTCGACGATTTCGGTTGAGTATGTGGGGATTTTTTCAGTCGCAATTGGTTTGCACATTTTTAAAAGTGGTGGGGACAAAATTTGTATTTTAAATAGTGGGGGGAGAGGTCCCCCCATCCCCCCCCGTAATCGACGGCTATGGCCAAAAGCAATAGAGAAAGTTTTCTTGTAATTGAAATACTGACTCCCACTCAGTGCTGGGGCTTGGATGGTCACATGCTTCCCATCTATTGCTCCCAGGCAGTTGGAAAATTCCACTTCTCCCAGAAGCCTTGAGCCACTTCCTCCCATGTCTCTTGTGTTGGCCTGGGTAGGAACCTCTCCATCAACCTTTTTTTCGATGGCAGCACACACCATGTGGACTGATTACCTGACTGTAGTGTGCCCCAGGCGGTAGCTATATGCCACTAGTGAATCTCCAGAAGCCATGTACCTGTGAGGGAGGAAGCAAATAAATATAAGTTAGATGTGAAAAATTTTCATTCACCTGTGTCCCTCCTTTGTTTCTGCTGACAAGATGGAAGGTTTTAAGGGACGCATTTGTAAAAAAAATGAAAAAAAGGCATTCCAAGTGGATCGGCAGGTGGCACACAGAAGGACTGGAAATATGTGGAGATCATGTCCTTTGTTTTGCAGCACGTATTACCAAGAAGGTCTGTATAAATTACTAAATTACAAAAATACATTTCATGAAATTTTTCCTATGCATAACTATTTTTTTTACATAGTTCAAGAAGCAATGTGCCACGACATGATGAGGAAAGGTCGGGGACCCCTCAGTCAGACCGGTCTGAGGATCGGTCCAGCACCCCTGGCATTTCATTGCAACAGCAGTGTACATCTCCGGTCCCATCAACCTCAGCACCGTCTGCCTCTAGGTCCAGTGTTTCCCCCACGTTCACACAGCAGCGGCGCGCTGCCGCTGCTGAATTTTATCCGCCGCTGCAATAAAAATCCTTCTCCTAATTTTTTTTTATTTTTTTTTAGACGTAGCTCCTTTTAGAAAATGTACAGCGCGTAACGTCAATTGCGCAGCACGCGGCACATCGTCACGTAACCAACATCAAAGAAGAAAAATACACAGCGAGTGTGGCAGTTGTTTGCAGTAGTTGCCAACTTAGCGATTTTGTCGCTATATTTAGCTACTTTTCAGACCCCTTTGGCGACTTTTTTTCAAAACAGCGACAAGCGACAAATCTAGCTCCTTTTTCAGCTGTTATTGGTGACTTTTGGCGACTTTTTGATGTGAAAGCACTATCGCTATTACCTCTTCAAAACGAGCACCGGGTGCCTGCGCGGCCCCTCCCCCGTCTCAAAGCACTTACATGCAGCCCAGTCCTCGTGCAGCACTCCCTCCCAGCTGCTCTGTTAGCAGGAGCTAACAGGAGACATTCACGCCTCGGCATCCGGGCTGCAAATGAATCCGCGTCCCGGCCAGCAAGCCGCCGCCGACTGATCCCGCCCCCTGACGTACAGTCAGGGCGGGAAAATGTAATAATTTCTTTGTCTAAATAAAATAATAAATCGCTGTGTTACATTGACTCACACTGCCTCAGGCTCAGTCTCTTCACCTCACCTCGTCCACTGTGTGTGTGTGTGTGTCTTTACCATGTCGCAGTCAAAACTTTACCAACAAAAATATAGGAAAGCGTGGGAAGCAAACACTGCTTTTAAGGGCTGGTTAAAGCCGTTTATTGGAGACGATAAACGAGCATACTGTAGCTATTGCAAGGTCGATTTCTGTGCCAAACTCAGTGATGTGAAGAAACACAGTTCAACCCTAAAGCATATTCAAAAGGCAAAGCCTTAAAGTTCAGCTCAAACAACGCTGCCATTTATGGTAAGCAAAATTGGGACTAAGCAAAAAAATAAAATTGTGTTGTTTTTTTATACTTCCAGTTATGCAAATTAGGCGATGACGTCATCTAGCGACTTTTAGGAGAGCCAATAGCTACTTTCCTTCCTGAAGAGTTGGCAACACTGAGTAGGCTACCCTACACGGTTGCAGTTACATTGATTCTAGCAGTAGCGAGCGAGTGAAGCGGAAGATCGAAGAAAGAAGGAAAGAGAGAGACAGAGAGACAGACAGAGAGAGAGAGAGAGAAAGTAAGTTGCTAAAATGTGTCGCTACATGACCACCAGTGTTAAAAACCCTCTGAGCCCAATCATTTTATTGTATCTATAAACCGCAACCTCCTTGCCGTTTTTCCTCTAGTATTGTGTGTGTGTGTGTGTGTGTGTGTGTGTGTGTGTGTGTGTGTGTGTGTGTGTGTGTGTGTGGGCCTATGTTGCCCCTTTCACACCGCCGCAAAATCGGGGCCGGTTCCGGGCCAGTTCGGAGCTAGGGCCAGGGCTTTGGTTTCACACCGCCAAAGAACCGGCTCCGGCCCCTAAAAACCGGTTCAACTCTGGCCCCACTTTAGAGCTGGGCTAGAACGAGAACCGCTTTTACGCAGGGGGCAGGGGGCGGGGTTATCCCAGGAAGACCAACGAAGGGCGGCATTTTTAAATCACCGAAGTGAACGATGGACGCTAAGACAAAATCACAGTGGACCGTGGAGGAGACAACCCGTCTCCTTGGATTTTGGTCTTCTGCCGAGGTCCAGAAAAAGTTCCACCATTGTTCTTGTTGTTTGAAACTGCGAGGGTTGCTGGTAAAGCGGAGACGTAAGCAAACGTTTGCAGTGACGTCATGACGTTGCTCTCGCCGGCTCCGTGGCTGGCTCTCGCCGGTGTGAAACCAACCGGTTCTTAACTGGGGGGTGCGTTCGAGTATTCTCTGCGAGCCGACTCGGATCTCGGATCGGACGCCACGCCCACACTAAAATCGTTTTATTATGTTTTGAGCGTAGGTCGTCGGAGAAAAACATGGACGCCACCCGGAAAGCTATTGTTGCGGTAGCATTGGCCGACTACTACTACTACTATTTTCATTTATATTATTTCAGGACTACGAAATAATATAAATGAAACGGTGCGTTTTCACCGTACGAAAACGCAGCCATTTGAACTTCTACAATTTTCACTTCATTTCATGTTTCAATGTATCTTCTGCATATGTAAGTTATTACAGCAATACGAGTGATTGAAATTGCGATTTAAACCACCAAAGCGGTCCAAACACAATGAAAACAGTTCACTGAATGTCACACTGGGCGCATCCATCTTCAATTCTATCTCGGAAGCCTCGCTCGGTCACCGCTGAGTTCAAACGAGATGGCGAGATCGACTTCCGAGGAAAAGGGGCGTGTTTGTGCGTGTCGCTAGGCAACGTCCTCGGAGCTCCGAGACGGATGGATATTAAAACGCACCACTAGCACCAGCCCGGAACTGGCTCTCGGTTCTTTTTGGTGTGAAAGCGGCATGTGTGTGTGTGTGCGTGTTGTCGCTCTTTTTGGGATCACTCATAGCCTTTACAGGAGCTTATATCCAGTCAGGAATTTATCGGGAACTTTGAAAAATTAATCCATACTGTTAGATCCGATGTTGTTCTTTATTGCCACATAAAATCTGTTTACTTCGCGTATTTTAGTTAGGGATTTATGCTAATCGCCTGTAAGCATGTGGTCATTAGCATAAATGCAGGGAAAAAACCTAAGGACTTCTTAAAAGATCATGAATAGTTTATATTATGTATAACTTATATTTATTTTATAATTTTCTCATCACTTTTTGACTCCCAAGACTAAGAAGAAGTGTTTTAAGCAATAACAAGCTTATCATCGCTCACTTGTCCTCTTCCCCTGACTCTCACTGTCTCACAAAGGAGCTGAGCTCACCTGAGGTCTATTTGTAGTGCTAAGGCTCACACTGATTGGTATTCAATTAGCTTTATTTTTTATTTTTCATGTGTGTGAGTCTGTGTTCTTTTCAAATTTTAGTTAGGTTTATAATTTAAAAAGATGTGTTTTGCCCATTGTTGCAGGAGATTTCATTTTTGAACAGTGTCTTATGTAAAAAACAGTTATGCTTTGGGCATAGCAACCATGTTTAGTGTTTAAGCATTAGGCAAAAATCTGTAAATAAATTGTGCAAATTATATTTGCGTTGTGGCATTTTTTGTTTAAATATTACTATACAAAAATATAAAAATCTGTAAATGAAGACACAAAAGGCAAAGTTACAACACCAATAATCCCATCTGCAGTAATACACAGGACTGTTTGAATAGGATTTAAGTGCATATTCTCCTCTCAAAGTGCACCAGATTCATGCATTCCAATGTAAAGGGTACAAAAAAATGTCGGTCGGGGGGGCATGCCCCCGGACCCCACTAGAGGGATCGGGGACCACACCACCGCTGCTGAAAAAAATCCTGCGGGAAACACTGAGGTCCCATAGCCACAGGGACATAGTTCCAAGACCGCCAGCGCAGGCCCCCAGGGAAACCAGAAACGGCCAAAGACACACAGACACAGGCATTGGGGACCGGCTGATGTCTTTGCTGGAGCAGCCGGTGCCCAAACCGCATGTGCCAGATGACGAGCGAGACGAGGCATATTATTTTTCATTGAGTATTGTGCCAATGTTGCACCGCTTCTTCACAACCTCGAAAGAGGCCAACCTCCACCTTTACCTTCCCCCGCTCTGGGACAAACATCCCACCCCCCACAATTTCTACCTCCTCCTCCAACACCGTTGCCTTCCCCGACTCCAAGATATTTTCTACCAATTCACCCCCCCCCTCCCACAAACAGGGTCGCACATGCTGAATCCTAACTGGGAAGACCCGAACGCCATGGGGCCATACTACACTTAGTACAAATGTTGCTTTTTTGCCAGTTTTTTTTACATTTATTTACTATTTTTAAGTATTTAAGTTTTTATTCTTGTTTTTGAAAATCTTTTCCTCTAATTTTTTAACAGTCATTTATTTATTTTATTACGTTTATATATGTTTAAAAAATGTTTCTCCAGCTTCTGGTCTATGATTTAATTTGTTTGTGGTTTACCTTAGTGCCACAGCCAGTCTCTGCTTAGGTTCTATGGCAGATCTGTAGTTTGTGGTTTGCCTGATCACTTCAGGGCCAATGAGGGATAGAAGTTTGTCCATTTGCTCTGCACTCATTCTGAAATACTGATGGTGGCGTTGACTGTCCAGTCTCAGTTCAGCCACCAGATGGTGAAAATCGCCTTGTTGTCTTCTTTTCTGGTTGAGGGGATGAACCCAGAATCGGCTCCTTCTCCCTCTACCCCTCCTCTGCAGTCCTTCAAGTAGGAGAACTAATGCAAGGGTTCTTCTTCTGCAAGGCACTATATGTGAACAATACATATGAAAAAATTATCATGAATGAAACTTATTGTTTTGTAAACAAAAAAAATCAACAAATCCTTGTTCCATGTCTTGTCATTTATAACTGGACTTTTAAAAGTATTAACTAAGTCATTAGTTTCAGTACAGCACAACAAAGTGTAACCCTTGTCCCATGTAGTTAAATAATAAATCTAGAGTGGTTAATACAATAAGACTGGGCCTGGGCTCGTTGTAGGAAACTACAACTTTGATTCATATGTTACTGTTAGATAATTTTAATAAATGACCACCACAACTTTATTTTAAATGTAAAAGTATTCATTCACATATTTATTCACAAAATGAAATACTAGTTGAATGTATTTTAGGAAAAGAAAACAAATAAAATCAGATGCACGGGATTCTCCAATTTACAACAATGCAAACTCAATGTACCACACACAATCAAATTAACAACACACTTTAAATGAGGTTAACCCGTTGCAGGCCTGATTTGAAGCTTGTGTGTTGGTGGGGCCTAAAAACTGTACTGGCCGCTTCACTCAGCGTTGAGCTCAAAATAAAAGCACGTGCATGTGTAAGTCAGTACTCACGAAATCCAGGGTGTAATTAGTAGGGGCAGAAAGGGATTGGGGGATGATATTCTCACGAATATAATGGCAATGGCGGTGGCAATCCAAACACACACGTGGGCAATGGCGGTGGCGAAGTCACGAGGAAGAAAACACAGAAACAGCAGGGCCATCTGCTGGAAACCCCTCTCTCTCCAACGTCCAGCTCCTTTTTGCAGGTCACAAAGAAGTTTAAATCAGGACCACGAGTAGTCGACCTCACGATAAAACTTAACTGCTTCCCACACAACGATGCCTCCTCTTAGATCTCAGTCCGGTCAGGTTTCTTTCTCTACATGTGCTCACTACTCCCCACGCTAACCTGCTGCACTAGTCCCGCCCTTTACACGTTGAGACTTTATTCGGATTGGCTTGTGAAGTTTTAATACAACCAAAGACAAAACAAATTAAATGATTTACGTGTGACAGGTAAAAGGTTAAGTTAAACATAAACACGGCTTCTTCCTCTTTTATATCCTGAATTCACAAATATTTTAGACTTGATAAACTTAAAGACCTTTATATTAATTTATCTTTTAACTGTAAATAGTTTTATTAAACGTATTATATTTATGCTTTTAACCCGCACACATTTTAACCCATTTTATTATTATGAACTCTATTTATGAACATTAAACACAGCATTTTATTATACTGTTAATTATTTTTTATGCTCTGTAACTTGTGGTTTTTGTACAGGGCTACAAAAGTATGACATAATGAAACTACGATTAAGATCATAAAACCAGGTGAATATAGAAACTGAGTATCAAACTTACCCATGGTAGAAGCAGAAAATGGAGGATAGATGGCCAGATCAAGTTTTGCAACGACGTAGAAGCAAAGTCAGCTGTTTGTTGTTGTCGTTACAGTTTATCGCGGGAACTCGCGTGATTTCATGATCTCGCGTGAATACGGCTGCCGCTGCGCTGCTGTAACGCACCCGGTGGAAATGCAAGCAGGGCAAAGTCGCAGCCGTTCCGTGCCGCAGACGTAACGCCTCGTGCCCACTACCTCCGTCCGTTGACTGATCCCCATTGACTTTGAATGGGGACTGACGCGCAATACATTGTGGATCTGTCCGTTCCGTTGGAGCCTTCGGCTCCGTCAAAAAGTTGACAAATGTTCAACTTTTTCGGCAGCGACGGATCCGTCATCCAATCAGATCGCGTATGCAAATTTAAGCACTGTGACGCGACTCAGGCTCTGACGATACTGGAAAGCGGGAAAGCGGGTCATCTTGCCTCGCAACAAGCAGGAAGAAGCGGGAAGAACCCGGCGAAGCGATTTGATTGGCTGACGGATGCCTCTGCAAAGACTACTCCCCCATCCGTCAGCCACGCCTTCCCACGTCCGTTGACTGACGGTGCAGTGGGCATGCACGCGTGCGGTGGAATCCCTGCGTTAGTCGAAGCAGGCTGATGGTCACAAACTGGTATTTTATATTGAATTTAAGTAGAAAACAAACTGAAGGTGTCATTATCATTCTAGGTAGAGTATGTTTTTTCTCTACATTGTTCAAGACCCCCCTAGTGAAACATCCACCGTTTCCCTCCGTTAACATGTCCAGGTATTACATATGTTCAAATAAGTCCTTTCTATTGAGAATAAAGCCCTCGACAGCAGTGTGCTTCAGAATTGAAAGGACTGAACACCAACCGGTATCCCAGAATAGCATAAGCCTTGATCTCTTACGTATCATTAGAATATGCCCGATCCACACGTGAACTTGTAGCAAGCCATGTCTTCTCTGTTGAGATTTAGGGGGATTTGCTCTTTACTTAAGGCGGCTGCATGCTTCAGCGTTGGTGTTACGTTGTTGCGCAAAATTTACTCAAAGCAATTCATGCTCCCTTTGGGTTGCGCGTGTTGCGCGTGTTGCCAAGCAATTTACCGCCAGAACAGTAGGTGGAGTAATATGTGGAGTAAAGTTTTTCGTTGAAGACGACCTCGAGAATGACGTCTTTGTCTGTGGGAGTCGTTGGTTTGTTTATGTGCCAAAGTTTGATGATCTCCTTTCGCGAGTCATCCGATATCTTCCCGACTCTCACCAAAACCGGCCCTTGTCAGGGAGCAGCTGGCAGATTATTTTTTGTCAGATGCTGGCGTGTTTCCCCACCAGTACAATGTGCTACGATTGGGTATGCGCACTGACCAATAAATATATATACATTGGTCACTTGGAAGCATGACTTTTGATTCATTAGTTATCATGTTACACAAGTTACCTAATTTGGTTTACGTCAAACTCATTCATTCATATCCATATAAAATGTTTATACAACAGCTACTGCCTTGACAGATGAATGAATTATTTAAGTGTAGGCCTATAGCCAAAGGCTTTAAGCTATAGCGCATAATGTCCACATAAATCATATGGTAGGCAGCATTATTAGAGAAAAGGGGTTTATTTATCAAATACAGAAAATAGTCCCACCATACACGCACACATTTTTCATTCACTACACACTCACGCTTTCAAATTTCATTCACTCAAAGAGGCTACTGAACTTATGTTTCACACAGAACATGAACACTTATGTTTCACATAGAACGTGAACACAAAACATTACGTAATTAATTCAAATAGGCTAACACTAAAACAAATAAGGCCAGTAGGCCTAATAGAACGAATATCGGGTGACAAGATCATTAAAATGGCTCACAATCCCGCATCAGCTGTTTGATGTCGCGCATCAAAATAGCACTTTGCCCCTGTGGAAGGGTTCGCATAAAGGGTTCGCATAATTATGTGCCAGATCGTGTGGTAGGTGGCGGTATGAAAACAGGAAATGTGATACTGCAGACAGGAAGTAGTAACCAGACGAGCAGACCAATCACAGCCTTGCAGGCTGCGCGGCTCGCGTAAAAGCTTATGTAAAAAATGACACAAGTCTAGAAAAATCGCCCGACGCACGCAAGACGTGAGAAGTCGCGCAAGGGGTGCGCAAGGGCGCGCAAGGGCCTCTTGCGCTTGCGCTTACGTAACTGAGCATAAATCGGCCTTAAGACCTACATGGCTTATTAGAAAGATAGAAATTGGGACGTCATTGTTAGCATTGGCGCCCCCGAAGTCATAATCTCCTCCCGCGCTAACCTGTGGCGTGTGCGGATGCTACACAACTAATGTTTGGTGAGGCACTTCTGACAAACACAAATAGTTCGGAAATAGCAGCTATGGAGTAGGGATCCGAATATTCGATTATTCGTTCCCGAGGGTCAAAGTCGATTTTTAACATTTGGACCGTTTATACCGCTTATACCACGGTCACTTGCCATAGAAAATAAATGGAGACCATTCATTTGTAGCGGGATTATTTGTTTATCAACACGGCGAATGTGCGAGCAGAATTATCGCCATTAGAAAATGTGTTTGACTGGTTGCCATGGTTATCTCTGCGTGGTTCATTTGCAGTTGCGGTGTTAACTAGTGATGTTGTCAGTTTACTGTTACATTAAACTTATCAGAAAGCGCGGTTAATGCTATATGACCCTACAGTATCTGTGGTATAAATTATATATACGTACTCTTTATGTTGCAAGTATAGATCGTCACGATTCAGCCTTTATACCAGAGATAGGGACTTTAGCATATAATCGCGTTTTCGGATAACAGTTAAATGCATTTTTCACAATTTACCAGCTCTTGTTTTGAGGGCTGAACAGACAATTTGTCTGAAACTACTTAGCAGGTAGTTGTTTTTTGCGTTTAAGATATTAATTGATTTCATGCCGATGATCCAAGGCTGGCTGCCTTTGTGAATGTCGGCACACATCGAATAATCGATTATTCGTTCATACCACCCACCGATTATTCAACCATGAAAAATTTGAGTTATTCACATCCCTACTATGGAGTGCACTTTCAGGTTAGGAATGTACAACGATCGTCGAATAGTCTGAATCACGTATAATGAATGTGACATCACGTTATCTCCACTACTAAAGAAACTCAAGAAAAATTAAAAGAAACAAGCACTAGAAAGGCAGATGTGTTCCTGTAACACAATATATTCAACCAGAGGGTGTCGCTAAAGCACCAAAGCCTCTGCGATACATATTCATGTTTATTATATAACAACAGAAGAAGAGTGTACGGTCTGTCTTGCGACCATTACCTGCGTGGCGTGCTGTGAACGATGCAGAGTCTGCCGAATAAAAGTTCTGCATGGAACTCATTTAATAAAATAAACGTTAACGAAGTTCAGTGTGAATTATGTCAAGGAAAGCTGGCATATCACGGATCAACCACAACCATGCACAACCATCTAAGAGCAAAGCACCCTAGCACTATTGGAGGTCCATCTACAGGTAATCAGTCAGTGGCTAGCTTTTTGGTTAGACCACGCCCGTAAGATGCTCTCCAAGATGATTGCGAAAGACATGCTACCCATCAGTTTCGTTGAAGGGGAGGGTTTTGGCGCATTCATGGCATTTGTTGAGCCTGAGTTCACTGTCCCATCTAGAAAGACGGTCACTTCTAGACTGGAAGAGTTACATGATAATGGTGCAAGCAATCTATGCACTCAATTAACAAGTGCCGAGAAAGTGTCACTGACGGATGCGTGGATAGCGGAGATGATTTTGCAGTTTTTAAAATTAAAAAGGTCTGGAACAGATTCTGATAAGCCATAGTTTCCATAGGCTAATGAATGATGTGTCTAGTTAACCAACATGCAGGCTCTGATCAGTAAAATAAATAAAAAAATAGCGATCTGTTTTCAGCAGAAAAGCTCAGGTTGAAATAATACGATGTTGATGGCACAGTGGTTGAAATAAATAGATTAATTTCATACAAATCATAGAAGCCTCTCCATGTTTCATTGCGTGTGCGTGTATCCGAGGTGCGTGTGTGCGTTTGGGGTTCTTGATTGCCCGTTTTTCGAATCCAATTCGAAGGCTTTTTCAGGTATTTTGAGTTGATGTGAAAACGAAAATGTGAGTCCGTTGATAACAGAATTTGGGTATATCTAGCGTACTTATTTGGCTTTGATGTTTATGGGCCGATATTTTATGGATACAACTCTTTTGAACCATCTTCAACCTTGTCTATTTTCTACCTCATGATGTACTGTGAGATTCCCGAGTGCTTCGTATATATTCCTTTACGGAAGAGCAATCCAAAAAGGCATCTTCAAAGGCTCTCTGGAAATGTATTTTCCATTTCATTCAACGTATGCCCTCTGCTTTGCTGGGTGCAAAAAGCACTTGACCACACTTTGAGATCTAAACTCATGATATCTCCATACATCAAAAGGGTCCTATGTGCGTGCGGGCCTGCGCGTGTGTGTGTTTGCGTGCATGAGGGTGTTATTCTGCCAAGGCCCACGAGAGAGATCAAAGCTAAAATTAAAGAAAACATGGCAACTTAAGCCATGAGCTCCGATCAGGGCTCAATGGCTCCTAATGAGGAGATAATGCCAGAGGATCGGACAAGGACTGCTTGTGTTTTAGGCGAAAACGATTAAAAAAACATAATAAAAGAAAGTAAAAAAAAAATGTTTGACAGATGAGGGTTGTAGTTGCGCTTGGGCCTCACAGAGTGTGGGGGAACATCTATGTGATCTTTTTCCGACTAGAGAGTTGTTAAAGGTGGGGAAGTCTTTGTAAAATGCAAGTCTGAAAATATCTTTCACAATTTTACTTTTCAATCGGCGGCAAACTCTGCACAAACAAGTTCGACGTGGGCTATGACATTTTACAGAACCCCTCAGAAGCGGTCCTCAGGAACCTTGTAAAACCTTTAACCGTCACGACAGCTCGCATCACATGGTAGAAACACGTAGGCGGAAGTTCTGCTGCTAAAACTGAGCTTAAATCTGCCCTTCAATAGGATAATGTTTCATAAAATAATCATGCCAATGCGATCGTGTAAGCTGTTGTTTTTTTATGGTAGTTTGTAATTGTCTGTAATATTAGATTCTGGTGAGCCTCGTTCTGCTTTGAACTTTGATGTTAGCAACACCATTAAATGTGCCCCATAGGGGGAAGGTTTTGGTGAGTTCAAGGTGTTTGAACCATTTTTGATCTCAACACACCAGTCTCCTGTTTTGCAAGTCTCTCTCTCTCTCTCTCTCTCTCTCTCTCTCCCTCTCCAACGGAATTCACTGCCATTAAATATTTATTCCCTTTTGATTACTCTCGCAATTCATTAGTCACCTGGATATGGGACAGCTGTTTGCTGCTCTTGAAAAATGCCACTATGACAGAGTCTAATAACATGATATGCTAAAGTATTCTGCTCCATAACTCTTTCAGAGATACACACACACTCTGGCTCCCTCAATCTCGCTATGTTGCCTTCCTGACATCCCCAAACGATTTGTGGTCTCCCTGCACAATCTCGCTTGTCACAGAAGACCTTGGCCAAAAAAACATCTGCCACATGCCGTTTAGAGAGAGTTCTGAATGATATATATCAATATGAAATGTAATTTAGTTCTTCCACAATCCAAGATAAAAATATCGTAGCATATACAGGCCATCAAAATAACCCAGTGTGCGTTTCTCAATGAATATCAGTCGCCTATCATCAAATCTGCCTTCAATTGTTCAGAAGACTCATCCAATCAGAATGGCGCTCTTGTTCTCTTCGCACTTCCTGATTCGGGTTGAAGGGACAGCGAAAACATTTCCTTCTTACCAAGGCCTCCTGGCAGATTTTAGTGAGTATTTAAACACCTTTACACGGCCCATCTCGTATGAAAACGTTTTTGATCGATCTGTACATTGCTACATTTTGCTTGGGTGCTTTCACACAAAGAGGTGTGTCAGAGGAGAAACTGGGGGGGTAGGACGGGGGGGGCGGCCCCTGCGCGGTGGCAGAGCCAAGTCTGGGGGCAGTTCAAGGTCCAAGTGAGCCGGTTTGAGGCGATCAACCGACACACACTCAGGCTTACCCCCCATGTCAACCATGAAGCTCTTGGCTCCTGCCTCGATGACACAGAAGGGTCTGTCATAGGGAGGTTGTAGCGAAGCCCTGTGGCTGTCGTGGCGGATGAAAACGTAACACGCTGACTGCAGCTCCGGGGGCACCCGCGAAGCAGGGACACCATGCCGCGTGGTCGGGACCGGGACGAAGGTCTTGACGCCGTCCAGCAAGGAGGCGCGCTGAGCGGAGGCGGACCAGGGCTCTGTCGACTTGCAGCGGCTGTCCGAACACCAGCACGGCCGACAATGACCGGAGATCCTCCTTGGGCGCTGTCCTGAGCCCCAGCATGACCCACGGCAGTTTGTCGAGCCAGTTGCTGTCCGTGAGGCTGGCTCGAAGGGCGGCCTTCATGGAGCGATGAAAGCGCTCAACAAGTCCATTAGCCTGCGTATGGTAGGCGGTAGTGCAGTGGAGCTTGACCCCCAGATTCTCCGCCACCGCCGCCCACAGCTCCGAAGTAAACTGCAGTCCACGGTAGGGGTGGGTATTGCCAAAGAAGTCACGATTCGATTCGTATCACGATTCACATGCCACGATGCGATTCTATCACGATGCATCGCGATACTTGAATTATTGCGATGCATTGCGATGCATTGCGAATTTTCACTGAACACTGTTAAAAAAAAATTAAGCCATTACCAGTGGCTGACTGGCTGTGTATGATCTGGATAGTGTGTTCAATTGATAACTCAAAGCAACTCAATTCATACATAGCTGTATTTATTGAAACGACTATTACTGGATACACTGACAAGAAGTGCTAAGGATCTATAAAACTTAAAATAACAAAATAAGGATAATCAGTGCCGTTTACATGGCCTCAGTGGTCCTTAAAACCAATGAAATGAAAACATTCAAACATTTCCCCTTTTGGAAGTAGCTGCCATTATAACAACAATATCATTTCATAAACATAAGAGGACAAGCTGATGCCACAAAAAGTGAATAGGCTTTATAAAACTATATAAAAAAAATATATATATAAATGTAGATTTTTTTAATTATTCCTTTTTTTAAATTAATAATCGATTCTTGGCGTCAACAATCGATGCAGTAGATCGTGAAAATTAGAATCGCGATGCATCGTCATGACGATTATTCGGCACACCCCTAGTCCACGGTCAGAGGAGAGGTCAGCAGGAGTGCCGTAGCGGGAGACCCACACCGCGATAAACGCCCGGGCCAAGTCAGGGGCTGTCGTTGAGGGGGCTTTCGTCGTACTGTCCACCATGATAAAGAGGTAGGTGAAGCCGTGCCAGGGGGGCAGGGGTCCCACCAGGTCCACGTTGACATGGTCGAACCTCCGCTCGGGCACCGAGAACTGTTCCAGGGGGGCCTAGATATGGCGATGCACCTTGGCACGTTGACAGGCAGTGCAAGTGTCGACCCAGGCCCTCACATCCCTCTTGAGCCCGTGCCAGACAAACTTCTCTGACACCAGCCATGAGGACGGTTTCCTACCTGGGTGAGACAAGCTGTACCGCCTCGAAGACGGGGCGTCTCCAGTTGGCGGGGACTATAGGCCTTGGCTGACGCATGGAAACGTTGAACACAGGAGCTCGGCGCCTGTATCACTGAAGAGCACTTCCTCCAGGCGCAGCCCCGTGTTTGATTAATGTGTTGCTAATTAATACGATTTCAAAGACGCAGCAGTATGCCACCGCTATATTATCACGGGGGATTTTATAGGACTGCAGCCGCCTCATTTCCGGGCCCGATATTAAAGTCACTTTATGTCCAAATACCTCGGGGGGAGCTTTACTACATTTTCCATATGAAAAAGCATTTTAGGCAACACTTGTCAAAAAAGCAGTCGCTGGCTCTCAGGAGCGAGACAGCAGTGTATTTTTTGTGTTCCAGCCCATAGAGCTTGAGGTTCACTGTATGGTTTCAGGAGATGCAGATCCGGTGATGCAGATCCTCTGGTGTATGATATTTGGAAACCACTCCTCCTATGCCTGTATGCTGGCTGCTAGCAGGAGGGCACCAATTACATTGACATTTAGCAACTTACAATAAGTACATCTGTCAGAAGAAGGTGAAACAATATATCGCTCTCAGTACAGTTAGGATATTCATAGAACCAAATGCAAAGCACTAACAATCGCTAGGTCAACCCATTCCCCATATACAACAAAGATAATAAGCTAAGATACAATTCTACACAACTAAGTACTGTAGCTATGTACGACATACATTGAGTGCGTACATTAAGTGCCAGGATGTACAACATACAACAAGCGGGGGGGGGGGTGGGAGATGAAGGCTATGCAGAGTCGAACTCTGATCTTTTGCGGAAGCTGGTGAGCGATTCGACATCAGCTAATGTAGTTGGTCTCGTTCAGGGGCTAACGAAGCTGATGCTCTGTGATGTTCACAGCTCCTTCTCATTTGCGCCCTACACCTGCTATTCCACTGACTTGACGCGAGAGCACCTCGATGCCTTCTGCTCACAAGTTCATTGCAACCACTGAGGGCACCTTGCATGTTGATTTATTCAAGATCGCTTCAATATAGGATAAACGCGTGGACATAGATTCACTGGGGCAAACTCCCCTTTCTGTCAAGCAATAGACCCAGTGTGTTTATACTGGAGTGGGAGGGTCTGTGATGTGCATGTCCGCTAGAAGACATAACAGGGGTCTCTCCACAACAGCCTTTATTGGACTGTAAATTGCTATTTCAAGCACATCTTAAAGTAGAGCTTGCTGTTGAAGGCCGCACACCCAAAAGAAAACATAGGCCTTGGGCCTTGTGTGTACACACTTACCTTGACAAGACAACACTGTTTTTTCTGCTGATGATGGAGATGGAGCGGTGTTTAGCCACGGGCACCATGCACAAATGTGACATCTCTGACCCTGGTAGGATAGCCATATGAAGGCTGTTCATATATAAACTAATATCATAATAATGAGATTAAAATAGAAACTAACAGGTTAGCCATATGAATGATATTAATATAGATTCAAGTACCATATGAATTATATTAAAAGACTACAACCATATGAAAGATATTCATACAGAAACTAGTATGATATGAATGATATTCACATAGAAACTAGTACCATATGAATGCTAATCATACAGCAACTAGAACCATATTAAAGATATTCATATAGAGACTAAAACCACATGAAATATATTCATGCAGAAACTAGGTGAGCTAAATTAATGATATTCATATAGAAACTGGAACATTACCCGTATGCAGAGTTTCGACATGAATGATATTATTAAACTAGAAGGTAATACTTGTAAAGCATGTACTGTATAGTGTCTAAGCAGACAAAGGGAGGTTTGGCATAACTGAAGACTAATAGATGAAACCACTGATCCCGGAGAGCAAAGCGATATTGATCGTCAGAGGTTTATTTGCCGACCATTACCCCTCCCACACACACACACACACACACACACACACACACACACACACACACACACACACACACAAATGTTAATAGCCAATTAAACACATGAACTCCGTAGTTGACTGCTATGCTTATACACACACGATACACCTGTTGACCTATCAAAAACGGACTTAGGTCTTAGGCTGGAGATTAATAAGCTTAGGGTGGAAGTGACTCGTTTGTAGAGGAGAGGTGGTTAATGTTAATGACGCCCTATGGTATGGATCGTGCAATGGCCGTTAAGGGGGAGAATGCAAATGGTGATGTTGCAGAACGGTCTGTTAGAAGAAGGCAAAGCGTGTAATTGGTTCACGAACAAAGACAAGGTATTCATTCTCTGAGCAAATGACTCTCCAATTAAATGACTTTCAATTTGTGCCAGTGTGTAACACATTGCACGTACACACACACAAACACACAAACACATGCATACACACACACAGGAGGGAGATAACAGTAAAAATATGAATAAAATAGAACACACACACACGCACACACACACACGCACCCCCCTCCCCCTTTAGCCCAGGCCCCCATCGGGGCTCAGCGTGTCAGCTGGACGGTGAAGGCTCTGGGTTTAACTCAGCATCTTTCTCCTCCTCCAGCTCCCCCTTGGAGGCCCCTCTAGGCATGGCCCCTGGGGGTCCACACCCCGCTATTTTGTTTAGATCTTCGGGTCCCGCTGCAACAGGCGAAGGGGGATTAAGCGCTTGTCACAATTTGTGCCTTGAGGTAAGAATCCCAAATCAGGGAAGGTGTGGGCCTCCTTTTGGGCACCACTAGCGCGCAGATCCAACGTGTTTATTGGTTGAGAATACAGAGAACCCTCTAGAAGCAGAGTGTGGCCTGGGTTTGCCATTCACGCACAGACGAGGGGGGACAAAAATGGTTTTGATAGTTTAATATTGTTTAAGTTTAATATTGCAGAGAAGTGGAGAGGAATGGCATGCCAGTATCGTCAACTGCTGCGTTTTTTCAAAGGTGAAGCAGACATAATATACAAGACATATTTATGTAATAAAAATGTGTAATAATAATCATCCCTGCAGCAACCTTCCTATTAAATTCCTGAGTTGACCTCACAGACTGTAAACTGATAAGTACTGTGACTAATTACAATCAGGAAATGCTCAAATATCTCTCGGGCAATCATTTTGTCTAATTTTTTAACTCTGGCAAATTCGTCTCCAATGTTGGCGCGACATTGCACAGCTATTTTAAAGTTTGCCTCTGGATGAAATTAATAATTGCAAAACTGGCCACTATGAGGAATGCTACAAACATGTAACTCCATCCAGCAGATTTAACCCTGTGAAAATGATATTCCTGACACTCGGTCCCAGCCTTTCTGTGACTGGTTGCTCCCCTCTCGCCCCACCATAAGTGAATTGAACTACTCTGTGTAAAGTCCTATGAGCTTCGGTAAGGAGAAGACTACAGCGGGGCTACGGAATGAAACCAGTGGCAGCTTGATGCAACAACCTATTAAGGGATGGGTTGAGTCCGGTAATCATCTCACCCTGAACCACTCCAAAGAGATTGTTCTGCGTGCGCCCTTGGTAGTGAA
Organism: Gadus macrocephalus; assembly: GCF_031168955.1. Taxonomy (NCBI): domain Eukaryota; kingdom Metazoa; phylum Chordata; class Actinopteri; order Gadiformes; family Gadidae; genus Gadus; species Gadus macrocephalus. The sequence goes on from NC_082385.1 coordinate 13,618,608, forward strand.
ATGTCTCCTATGAGTCAATTGTACAGCCGTGGGTCATTAAAATACTGACTTTATGATCAAAACAAGGAGAATTATTGTGAGTTTTCAAAACCTGTCAAATGAAAACAAACTTTGCAACCAGTGCTGTGTGCCAATGTGCCGATCTGCTGGTGGGATTCTTCAAATGGATGTAGCCTCCCAAAAACATCTGTCAACATGAATGAATTATTGTATTTCATTATCGTTAGAGCTTTAGATCAAGGTATTCCAAGTAAATATAGAAAAAACATAAACTCCCAACACTGGATCCGATCTCCACAGCCTGTACCTAAAGGCCTGATGCCCCCTACCTGCTACTTTATGACATGTTTCACATTCACTTTGGATTAAATACTTAAATATCAAAATTGTACTGACCACTTTTTGAATCTCACCAAAGTATATTTTTATAAAAATGTATTCAAAACCTGTCAAAGTATTCAAACAAACTGCTAATTGTAAACAAACAAGATAATAGTCAACAGAAACTATAACACCATTATTCAAAGCATTGGCAAGGACACATCGGCAGGTTAATAATTGAAATGATATTCATTCGTAAATGTTTACTCAGAATCATAGAAGCTGTAATGTTTATTGGGGGCGTCAGGTGACAGCGTTAACGTGTGCCAGATGCTATGTCAGACCCTTTCGGATGGCAGAACCGCAACAAGGAAAAAAATAAAGGGAGAGAATAAAACATAACTTCATTGAGTGCTTTGGAAGCTCATATTTACCTCAGGGGGCATTTGTGAGCTGAACCCACAAAGTGAAACTTTAAACAAAACATTTCTATAGGATAGGTCAAAAGCATTTATAGGTCAAAAGCATCTTCTGATTCCTAACAGTTGAACAATGCATGTGCAAACGGACTAAACAGTTCAAAAGGTCAGATAAATACAGCTAAAGTTGTACCAAATCACGCTTTAACTCCTCTGTTGTTTTAGCTTACCATAACCAGTCTAACTTTGATAATAAAGCAACACTGGCCAAAACAAAGATTGCCTGCAATGGGTTTGAAACCGAAACCAACTACTCTCTAAACATATAATAAAGCAACACTGGCAACACTGGCATGACTAGCGTCTCCATATCCTATGATCATCTGCCCCAAAGCAGCGATGCAGCCCTTGTGATCTCCCTGCTCGCCACAGGAGTCCACACACGTCTCTAGTCGCTTCCATTGTGATCACCTTCAACATCTCCCTCACAGGAGTTTAAAACAGGGGGCCGTTGGTGTGTGTGTGTGTGTGTGTGTGTTTGTTTGTTTCTCTCTCTCTATAGTAACACATCTATGCCTGAACTCTACCTCTCAGAATGAGACGCCTGTTCTTAGATTCCCTACAGCCGTCCCAGCTTAATCTTACACATTTTCTTTATTAATTACCAATTTAGTGGGAAGTAATAAAACTGCCAGCTGAATTATCCGCATGAAGTCCAGTATGCGTTCTAAAGCTCATTAAAAGTTAAAACTAACCCTTATGGGTGAAGTTGGTTGCGAAACGATGTAGGCCTACTTATTATTATTATTTTTTTTTTTTGTGTATAGCTCCGGTTTAGGATGACTGCTGTTCTCCTGATGGCTGATCTCTTGAAGGAGAATTCCTCCTGACTGTAGACCTGTTAGGTTTGATGCACAAACACAACATGGCGATGTTGTTATACTGTGCAGGTACTCCACATGTTGCGATGCCGTTTAGTGTTTACAATGGAGGAGCTTGAAATGAGGACCTGTTAGAGAGCACCTCTGGCTGGCTAAGACTGAGGAGGCAGCAACCTACCGTTCATTCATGAATCTCCTCTGCTTATAAACACAAAGCAATTCTGCTGAATATATTACAGTGGAGATTTTAACAACATGCCTGTGATTTTATTTTGCTCTTTTGTGCTTTGAAACAACTTAATGGACAACATAAATGCAGCACAACTAAAATTGAGACAGTATGGGGACACACATGCATGCAGACATGATAAGTATGGACCTACAGGTATGGCAGAGGGTTTTTCAATTTACTGTGTGTTGTTAATGTGAAGTTGTAGGACTACTCTGCAACTTTAGATACATCCTTTTCAGGTAAAAATCCCCACCCTATGTGTAATTTAGCCTCATGTCAGTTTGATATAATTGTTGAAGCCGTCCTAACATAATTCACCGAGACCAATGAAATGTCTACGATTATTTTCAATAAAATAGGGTACGAAAGACAGCAACTATTAAGAAACAGCTCTAGAAGAGGTCCTCTTTACAACGTTACAATTATCAAAAGGCATTACAGCCTTGGCTTAAATGCCTGTAAGCGTTTTACATACTTATATTTTACACACATATTTTAATTATCTCTTCCATCCTGTTGTGGAAATCCATGCGTCCTTCACAAGATATATCCTTGATGCTTCTGCTGCATTATTTAGTTCTTATTTTCTTGTTGTAGCTGTATTACCGGTAGTCAAAAATGTTGCACCGGCCTCAGCGTCCCCCTGCTGTTCGGTCAGGGTCAGGCTGGACATCAAACCCAGCGTGTGGTAAACGTACAACATATACATGTCACAGCCACGACACACACCGTTGGATTAGGACAACCTTGTGTTAACTTTACACGTATTTAAACATTAGCGGGCGGTGCACATTGCACAAGAGAACTCTAATGGCTTCTGCGGTCACGGTGGCGCCACTAAAAGCATGTCAACACACGTGTCAACCAATCAACATCAGCGCCCTGATTGCACTTCACCTCCCGGGTAAGAATTGAGCACCCGCTGTCAGCTGTTTACAGCCTCTTCCGCACGCTAACACGTCGAGCAGATCATTACCGTTATGTTTAGATGAAAGATACAGGGGCAATCCTTGATGCTAACTGAGCTCGGTGTACCTCTTCCACACCAATGATGAGGTGTCTCGTCTCTCTCCTGATTAGACACAGCGCCGGTGTCGGCCCCACACTGGGGCCCCAACCAGCAGGAGCCGCTGAGAGCACAGACGACTTGGCTCTCCTGGCTTAAAGCTCTCAAACCCTCAACCACTTAGCAAACACACTGAGCGGGGAAATGTGCAATTAATTTGAAAGAGGCGGCCTGCAGGGAACTACAAATACCAGTTTCTTACGCACGCGTTCTCCCCCCTCCGCCTCGCCTGAGCGCCGCAGACAGCGCTGGGACAACACTCGTTATCACGGCTATTTCCTTAGACCAATTACAGGGAGGACAGTGATGACATCAGGGTGCCACGACCAACCGGTTATGTGTGTCGCTGGGAGCCCATTATGGTGGCTTACTTTGAACAAGCAGTTGGGGTTGGTGTCGTTAGGGGTATGCTATATTATAATTGGTATGAGGCCTATTGTAAATCATTGGGTTTTCCCCACTTACCGGATTAATGTGGGCCAGGCCTTAGAGAGACGCTGCGGGAGATTTGCTTTGTGATTTGCTCCATGACTGTCAAGCTCATTTTGATTCATGCTTTTCACGTAATTAAACTAAGAAACGTGGATTGTCGCGCTGTGTCCTGCCCCGTTTCTTTGTTAGGTTTGAGCCGTGTAACAGTGTATTCATACTTCTTGGGCTAAGGTGTGTTTCCATCCTAAGGTGAACACAGGCGGAGTCTATAGAATATATGGTTTCTTGCTGGGTTATATTTTGGTGTGAAAAAGTTGATTTTCAAAGTGAATAAAATAATAAAATACGATCTTTGGGCTGCCATTAAATTCTGTCTCAAGTCTATCGCAAACTATTTCAGGATTTACAGCATGAAAAATAGAAAGATGTTGGGGCCCACAAGCTGACTCATGGTTGATTACCACCCATACAGAACATTTGGGATCTGTGTTTGCATGTTTGGAATCCTTATCACTTGTTATCTGTAATTCAAAAGCACCAATCCTTCATCACTCTGCATCCTTCATCACTCATGTGAACATGAGTGTGACCAGGGACCTCCACGGGCTTGTAAGGATATGAATCACCACACAAGCACACGCAAACACGTAAGGATCAAGCCAAAGTAAGAAGGGTCACACAAGAGTGTAAAGTTAAAGCCACATCACTTTGTATATTGGCAGCCACAAGTCCCACTGTGAGTTCAAGTACAATAACCACTTCATTCAATAAAGACAGAACCCTTAAATACACCCACACCCACCCACTGTGGCGACCCGGCCCCGGGAATGTCTCTCTGAATTACCACACGTCAGGGACCGCTTTTGAAAAGAGGCATTTATTCAATGGTAAACTGAAATGCTTGCGCTCCAGGTGAGTGCTGGGCGAGCGTCCTTTAAGTCCTTCTGTCATCCCAGATGATGCGGGTTCTGGAGTTTCCCCTGGTCATGCCGTGCTTCCAGCTCCCTTCTTGGCTGAGAAAGCATAACACAGCCTTTTATTGGTACCTGGCACTTATCTTCCTCCACCCCAGGTGTCCTCCATTGTGCTGATTAGGGTTGCGTAATGGACGCTGTCTAGTGCCAGCTGGTGGATATCGGTGGTAAACGCCAGAACAAACACGTTTCCAAAACTACAACAACATTCCTATCCTCTCAGCTCCCTCCCTCCCAACGTTTCTCCACCATTGAGAAGTGCTGCATGTCATGCACCTGTGATAGACAGGTAAGATGGATGCCACAAACAAATCACAATGTTTGAAGTTAAACTTTGACCAAATCAATGACAAACATGGACGTTTCATGGGTTAGTGCTGTCAAGCGATTAAAATATTTAATCGCGATTAATCGCAATTAATCGCGAACAATCGCAATTAATCGCAAATGTTTTTCTATGCTAAATATCCCTTGATTTCTTTGTCCCATTAATTTTTCTCATTTTAATGCTCTTATCAACATGGAGAAGTGCATCGGCTTGCCTTGTGCAAATGGTTTTGTTATTGATAACAATAATAATAATAATAATAATACATTTAATTTAGAGGCGCCTTTCAAGACACCCAAGGTCACCTTACAGAGCATATAGTCATCATAAATCGTTTAAAAAACAAGACATTGTGGAAAATAAATAAATAAATAAAATAAATAAGTAAATATAAAAAAAAAAAAAAAAGACAAAACAAACAATCAAAACAGTGATCATAACAACAACAACAACAACAACATTGGCATATACTGATCAAAAGCCTATAGTGCAATTAAACGATGAACATACAAACATACTGCCTTGAACATAGCAGTCAGGCTACTGCTTGTTTGTTTTGAGCCCAAAAAAAAAAAAAGAGTAATAATAATTGCGTTAATAATGCGCTAAAAAAATTAACGCCGTTAAAATCGGTTTGCGTTAACGCCGTTAATAACGCGTTTAACTGACAGCACTAGTTTTAACGTTTGCTTCACCCCAGATAAAACAACTACCCTGACTGGGCGGCATAAGGACAAACATGTGGATATTAAACGTATCTTCAGAAGCTATATTAAAAAAGATGCTTACCTTTGACAGAAAGGTTTGCATTGGCTGGACTGTTTGACCCACTGTTTGGAACACAATGGGGCTAACCTGCTCCTAAACAGCATCTTAAAGTGTACACACATTGGATTTCCAAGTCAATGTTGATTGACTTGGAAAGGGTTAGGGTTAGGGTTAGGGAGCTCCAGCAGCTTCTAGTGAAAAAAGTGACTTCCACAGTCCCGAAGGGAGAGGAAATCCAGGGATTCTATTCCTGTTATTTCCTGGTACCCAAGAAAGCAGGAGGGCTGAGACCGATTCTCGATCTAGCCCTATTCAACAAATGCATCGCGGGGAGGCCGTTTCACATGGTAACAATCAGACGAGTGTTACAGCGTGTGAAACCAGGCGACTGATTCACCTCAATAGATTTGAAGGACGCATACTTCCACGTCACAGTGATCCCCAAACACAGGAAATTCCTGTGTTTCTCATTCCAAGGGGTCACACTACAAGTACAACCGTCTCCCGTTCGGCTAGTCTCTAGCCCCTCGAACGTTTTCCAAGTGAGTGGAGACGGCTCTCCAGCCGCTGCACGCAACAGGGATGAGAGTACTGTTCTACTTGGACGATCTGCTTTTGCTGGCTCGCTCCAAGGAGGAAGCAGCAAAAAAAACAAAAAAGCTGGTAATTCACCTGTCGAATTTAGGCTTCGCCATAAATTGGAAGAAAAGCTCCCCCCTCCCCGAGTGTTATGTATTTGGGGGGTAGAGTTGGATTCAGCTGTAATGAGAGCACGGCTCTCACAGCAGAGGATGGAGACGCTGTGGTCTCTCCTCCGCCACTGTTCCCCGGGCAGCGTCGTGTCAGCCCTCTCTGTCATGAGGCTGCTGGGCATGATGTCAGCCGCTCACACGGTGGTGCCGCTGGGGCTGCTTCACATGAGGCGGCTGCAGAGATGGTTTTCTCGCCTGCGCATCGACTTCTTCTTTCGTGTAACATCAGAGGTCCAACTCAGTGTCTTGTAGCCATGCCCTTGTCTCTGGTCTCACGTCAAAGAGGCCGGCTTCCGAGGGTGGTCTGTATAGGGGGCAGGTGGTCATAATATGCTCGACAGTCTGTTCAGGGGCACCACACTCGCATGCAGCGCTGTCTGCCAGGCCCCACTTCTTCATTGAAGATTTTAACCGACCGACCCCAGTACGTAGACGGTTCAGCAGAGTCCATTGCTGGTGTGGAAGATCGTCTCCTGTGGCTCCATCTCCTTGATCCAAGATGTAGTGGTGGATTTGGGTTGGCCCAGCCCTCTCCCACTCCTGCTTCCAAGCTGCCGCCAGCCATCCATCTTTGGACAGGTCCTCAGTGGTGGAACGGAGCAACTCTTGTGCCGCCTTGTTGTAAGGGTGGCGGGACTTGAGTCTGCTCAGAGGAGCTGCTGTCTCTGTGGTGTTATGGAGGATATGCCAATCATGCTTCCGTGCTTTCCTTGCCAGGGCAAGAGTGGCAGCCTCTCGTCGTAGGCCAGCCTGTGCGATTCCTGCAAGGACTGGCAGCAGGACGATAGGGGTAGACTTCAGGCATCCAGTGATGATCCGGAGGGCGTTGTTGATAGCCACATCCACCTTTTTTGCGTGTGGACTTCTGCTCCATACTGGGGCACAGTACTCCGCTGCTGAAAAGACCAGGGCTTGGGTGGATACCCGTAGTGTCTTGGCAGTGGCTCCCCAGGTTGTGCCAGCGAGGCGACGGATCAGTGCGACCCTTGATATTGTCTTTGCCCGGACATCTTCGAGATGTTGTTTGAAGGTCAGTGTCCGGTCCAGGCGCACACCAAGGTATTTAGGGGCTTGCTGGGACTCCAGACGCTTGTGGTCAGTGTATACCTCCAGTTCCCTCTTGGCGTCTCTGTTGCAGAGATGGTATGCTGCTGTAACAGTCCTGCCGTTGCTGAGTTGCAGGCTCCACTTTCGTAGGTAGGCTACTAGGACGTCCATGTCTTGGCTGAGACCGTCTTCCAGTGCCTTCCATGTGGGTCTTCTCAGCATGATTACGAGATCGTCTGCGTAGCCGTACTTTCTGGATGCTGTGTCTGGTAGATGATAGATGTAAATATTAAACAGCATCGGAGAAAGGACCGAGCCCTGTGGGACACCGTTCCGTAGTCTTCTTAGCCTACTGCGCTGGCTACCGCTGGTCTGTAGGACAAAACTGCGGTTAGACAACGTCTCCATGATGAATTTCACCATATGTCGATCGGTTATTGTCCTCAGCAGCTTCAGGTGAAGTCTGCGGTGCCAGGCGGTATCGTACGCGGAGGTCAAGTCCAGGTACACTACCCCAGCTTTCTCATTATCCTGGAAGCTGTCCTCGATGTCTTGAGACAGAAGTGTAACCTGGTCCACTGTGGACCTACCGCGACGGAAACCGGCCTGTTCCTGTGGAAGCTGTGGGTCAATCACTGGCTCAATGCGGCAGTGGATCATTCTTTCCAGGATTTTAAATGGAACACAGAGCAGCGATATTGGTCGTATGCCTTGGGGTCTTCCGCAGGTTTGTTTGGCTTTGGCAGGGCGATTACAGAAGCATGGCGCCAGGTCTTGGGCAGCTTGCATCTTTGGTAGCAGGATGAGAAGAATGCACGGAGCCAGCTGGATGTTATTGTGCTCTGGTGCATAACAAACTCTGGGTGGATGTTGTCACGTCGTGGAGCTTTGCCTGGCTTGAGCTTGCTCATGGCCTTACTGAGTTCGTCTGCTGTGAATTTTCCTGAGAGGTTGGAATCTGCACTGGCCACCCTGGAGAGGGAAGTCACCTCCTGCGTTATCAGACGGGCAACATCTTTGTCTGCGTCTGGGAAGCGACCGTTTTTCAGGAGCTCGGACGCGATGGCATCTGCTGTGACTGGGCAGCTTGGGGGCTTTGTGCATCTGCCTGTTAGCCGGTTGATGGTTTGCCACGCCTTCCGACTAGAGTGGGTAAAGTCAATTGACTCAACAACTTCAGTCCATCTGTCTCTGCGTGTGGTACCAGTCTCTGAAGCAGTGCTTCTGCAGTCGCATCCACATCTTCCCTGGAGTTAGCCCTCTGGTGGGCGCTCAGGAGGCGGCTGCACTCCTCGTCCCAGCCAGGGATGTAGTTCCTGTTGTAGCCGCGTGGGTTGGTCTTTTTTGCCGCTCCTAGGAGGACCTTACAGTAGGCTTCATAGGCGGCGTCCACGTTGGCTTCATAGGCGGCGTCCACCTTGGCTGCATCAGGTTCTGGCAGACTAGCCATCCTTCTTTCTGTCTCCTGAGCGAATGACTCCCAGTTGGCCTTTCGAAAGTTCCATCTTTTGACAGGTTTCCCTGGTACCAGATGCACCAGTGATGGGACTTTAATGATGGACGGTCGGTGGTGTGAGCGGGGAAACCTGTCTAGGACGCGTCTCTCCGGTTTCGGGTCCTTGCTCCGGCACACAGCGAAGGCCAGGTCCGGGTTGGTAGAGATGTTCCAGCGTACAGAGAAGAAGCTTGGCGGCTCCTTGGGGTCGTACAGTAGCAGGGCATCGGTGTTGGAGGCCCATTCACTCAGCGCCACTCCGTTTGATGTTGTGTAGTTGTAACCCCAATCTGTGTGTTGACAGGAAGTCACCTGCGTAGATGGCGGGGGCAGTTATGGACGGGAGTGACGTAGCAGACAGCTCTGATGGTGGGGGCTTATATACGTTGAGGACTGAAGTTTCCTGGATTTTAGTAACCAGCCATTCGATGTTGGAGCCTGGTGGGGATTGTCTAGTGGCTGACCAGGTTAGTATAGTCCTCACGAAGGTTGTCACTACGTGCTGCTTGCTGTGAATGGACCCAGCGAAATGGAAACCTGGCATCTTCAGGATGTTATTGTTAGTGCAGTGTGTCTCCTGCAGGAGTACAACCACTGCCCCATTGGAATCAGCCAGGTGACGTACGATTTCGAGTTTGGCGGTGGTGAGGCCCTCAACGTTGAGTTGGAGCACTGGAAGATCACGGTTTTCGACGGTCGGGATGACCGTGCGTCCTGAGTGGGGCGCTTCTCCGTTCCTTGGCCTGCCAGCTCTTTGTTTGGTTGGCGACATTCGTTTCACAAGTTGGTCTTGCACCATCTCTTGTTACTCACAGGGGAGGCCGCGTGAAGGCTGTCGTCTTCTCCCCCTGCCCACGGCGGCGGCGCAAAGTGACCATTCCCCTATCAGTGGGCCCTGATTTGACCCACTGGGGCGATCCCCGAACTCTGGCGAGAGGAGTGCCGTTGGGCAGAGCAATGTCACACATCTCAGTGTTCACGGATGCTTCTCTGTCGGGCTGGGGAGGAACATTCGAGTTTCACGTTGTGGGCGGCGTTTGGCCGCCCCCCATTTCCATGCATATAAACGCATTGGAGCTCCTCACTGTGTTGAAAGTGATCCAACACTTTGCCCCAATGTTAACGAATTAAATCGAATCGAATTTGCAAGGACAACAAGTCGACAGCAGCATACATAAATCGCCAAGGGGGCGTGCCCTCGGCACAGCTGTTGAGCATAGCGAGACAGCTGTTATGCTTGGCGCACACACACTTGCTCTCCATCAGAGCAGTGTACATCCCCGGTGTCCTGAACAGAGGGGCAGACAAAATTTCAAGGGGGGTCCCCAACCAGGAGGCTGGACTGGACTGACAGATATGGAGCGAGTTTGGGAAGGCGGAAGTTCGCCACACAGGAGAACACACAGTGCGAGCTGTGGTTCTCTCTCAGCGCGAAGGACAATCCCCCACTCGGGGTGAATGCGTTCGCTCACAGACTGTGGCCGAACACACTCCTGTACGCTTCCCCACCCGTCCCTCTGATTCCCCAAGTCTTGGACCGAGTCCTAGAGGAGCGGTTGTCTATGATTCTCTTAGCACCGCAACGCACAAGTGCACCGTGGTTTCTCTGCCTCCAGCGTCTGCTCTCGGGGCCACCGAGGGAACTCCCTTGGCGGCGAGAAGCTCTCTCACAGGCAGGGGGAGCAATCATAGATTACCCAGAGATCGGCCAGCGCTTTTGGGCCTGGCCGCTGAACGCGAGCGCCTAGAGGGTCTCGGCCTCTCCCAGGAGGTTGTACGGACCATCCAGGGTACCAGAGCTGATTCCACCCGAGCGTGTTACTCGGCTAAAGGGGCGGCTTTCCAGAAATGGTGCACGGAGAGGGGTTGTGATCCCATCTCCTGCCCTTTGCCTGCCATTTGAGCCTCTTGACCGGGTGCCCCTCAAGTTTGTGTCAGCCAAGACAGCTTTGCTGCTTGCCCTGACGTCAGCTAAGAGAGTGAGCGACCTGTCTGCACTCTCTGTAGCCCCTTCTTGTCTTAGAATGCAAGGAGACGGCAGTTCCGCCATATTACGCCCGAACCCGGTTTTTACACCAAAGAGTATTACAAGCTCGTTCAGATCGAGAGTACACAATGGTTTCTCTCTCCCTCCTCATCAATCTGAGGGGGAAGCAACAGCCCATCTCTTGTGCCCCGTACGCGCGCTTGCCTGTTATGTGAAGTGCACGGAGGCTCTGTTCAAATCTCAACAGTTATTTGTGCATTACAGAGGACATTCCCAGGGACTCCCCCTGATGAGAGGTTGTCACATTGGCTGTGTGAAGCTATCACACAGGCTTATGTGTCAGCGGGGGCAGAGCCGCCTGATACTTTCAGAGCTCACTCGACCAGAGGAATGTCGTCCTCTGTCGCTCTGCAAAGAGGGATGCCTATGGAGGATATCTGCACAGCAGCCTCCTGGGCTTCCCCATGCTCTTTTATTAAGTTTTAGAGACATGTCGCGCCTCTCTATGAAACACGCAGTGCTTTGTCAGAGTGAGTGTGATTGTGTGACTATTCCCCTCGCATATCAACACAATGTGAGGTGGAGTCAAATATTCATGCTGAGAGCTCTTGTGTCTTATCAGACACATTAGAGCTGCTCGTTGATGACGTGCCGTTAAGACGCATGACGTATGTTATGCTACGTCTGACGCATGATACTAGCGCGTATGTAGCTGTGTTTCTGGTATTGATCGGGAACAATGAGGCATAGACTACATCGTGCTTCGCCCTTTAACCCAATTGCGATAGCCTTAAAAGGCGAAGCCTATACGACATAGAACATTAGTTACGTATTGTAACTCTAGATTCTATGAGTATAGGCGCAGCCTTTTAAGTGGTCGGGCTCATTGACCTTTAAATAGCTGAAGAAAAGCTGTTTATTGGGAGCAGAACGTCCACCGGCGCCCGTTTATATGTGCGCACTGCGGACGTGATTGAGGCCCACGCTGTTGGTGGGCGGGATTACAAGTTTTTCTGTGCTACGGCGGCTCACGCCTAGGGAAAACCCAATAGCGATAGCCTTAAAGGGCTGCGCCAACACTCATAGAATCTAGAGTTACAATACGTAACTAACGTTTTGCGGCTGTGTGTTGAGTGAGTGAGAGGTTGCGGGCGCAAAGCTCAGGCTGCTGGAAGGTGCTGCAAGGAACTTTTATACACGCAATATTGTTATCCCGCAGTAATCAGCCTGACAGCCCCGAAACGTTAACAGCCCATCGGGAATTCTCCCGACTCTCCCAATTACCACTCCGCCACCGTGTGTGCGTGTCAGTTTTTGTGGCCGTTATTCGATAGCCTGGTAATGTGTATAGGCCTATGTACGCTAGGAATATTCATACTGGTTTAAATAATAAATGTTAGTATTTCCCTATATTTTATATTTTATTACTGTCCTTCTCAACACCCCATCCCCAAAGCTGTTGTTGCCACAACTATCCGGCAATTCCCTTCCCCCCTCATTGAGGCCAACACTCTCTCCTTGCTGTGGAACATACCAATCAGGAGGTTCTCACTTCTGCATCCGGATCACAGCCTACCCGGGCATGTCCTTGCAGTTCCGCCTTTAAATATGAGAAAACTCTCCCCACTGATTTCAGGCTTTGGCAGTAAATTAATATTGGTTGCATCGTTGAGCCCTTGTCTTTTGCATGTTGCACAATCCAGTCCAGGCAGTTCATGTGATGACTGGGAACCTTGCACAATCCAAAACGGATGTTTGTCTTATTGGGACTGGCAATGATGGAAACGGCATTGTCCATATGGAGAAGTCTGCTGACTCTGCTTCTGGACTTGATGTCAGCGGAGGCAGTCAGAGCCAAAACATTTGTACCTGGTAGAGTAAAATAGTTCACAATAAACACCTGCCCCATTTTATAAAGTACCCAACAAGTTGTCTAGTGTTTGTTTAATAGACTGGCATGGAGGACTTAATGAACAGCACTATGAACACATGAATGCACTTAATCCAAATAATCTGTCAATTCGGCTTCATTACAGGGACAGTAACTAATCCTTGCAATAGATAGCATACAAATTAAATGTAAGGTATGAGCAACACAGAGGGCCGTGCATTCAACTCACCCTCCTTGGCTACAGATCTTATCTCTCTGAGCTTGGCAAAACAGTCAAGGAATGCCGACTCGCCTTTAGAAGCCTCGCCCCTGAGAGAAACAAAATGAATTCCTCATTAATCTTACAGGCCATCATAAAGTTGAATGACAACATTGGCTTAAGCTACCGAGTTAACTAGTATGCAAAAACAGACCTACTCATGTTGTTTAACGGTATTAAAGGGGTAGTTCGGAATTTTGGACATAGGGCCTGATTCCCAAGTGAGCATTGGTATTCTATATCACTGGAGACAGTTTTCAACACATTTCATACAGTCCTCCTAGTTGCAGAGTTCGCTCGTGCTAGGCTCGCGCAAGTCAACGGGCAATGCTAGCCTGCTATTAAAAACAGTCTTACCCACTCCACAGTACACCCAAGCTAAATCAATTATAATGCCAGACTATAGATTTAAATGTCTGTGTTGATAGAATAATGTTAGAAATAAAACTAACCTTGCATCGCATGAATCATCGAGGGACTACTTTCTCAGCAGAAGCAGAATTTTACTATGCGCTGGTTAGGTTTGTAACCGAATCACGACAGAAGAACGTAAACAGAGAAGCGTGGGACAGAAGCGCAATTGAACGACTAGGCAACATGATGGTTCAATGTGCTTTTAGAAATTGTAGAAATAAACGGTACAAATGGGCACCACAAAGTTTCCACCAATTTCCAGTGCGAGATCCAGAAAGGACTCAACTGTGGCTGGTTGCTGCTGGCTTGGACATCAAAACACCGGCTCGTACATGTACGGTTCGTTGGATACAACAAATTCCTCATAATCGTCTTCAAAAGCAGATGCATCGCTAACTCCTCCAAACGTGGGCATATCTTGTTAATTGAATACGCTTATAGAATTCCTTCGTTCACTGTACTCTGCGTTTGTAGCAATGACAGCGGCAGGTAACCTAGGTATCAGTCCGCCGCTGCCTACGTACAGGAATATAAACACTGCTGCTGAGACCCCGCAATTCCCTCAAAATGCAATGCAATGCAAGGTTGGTTTTATTTCTAACATTATTCTATAAACAGACATTTAGATTTATAGTCTGTCGTTATAATTGATTTACCTCGGGTGTACTGTGGAGTGGGTAAGACTGTTTTTAATAGCAGGCTAGCATTGCCCGTTGACTTGCGCTAGCCTAGCACGAGCGAACTCTGCAACTAGAAGGACTGTATGCAATGTGTTAAACTGTCTCCAGTGATATAGAATACCAATGCTCACTTGGGAATCAGGCCCAATGTCCAAAATTCCGAACTACCCCTTTAAGTGCTAACTTACCTTTTGTATGTAACGTGGACCTCGTCAACGACGATGCCAATGAGGTTTTCCTGGTAAATGCTTGAGGCTAGCATCCGTCGCCATGTATTGTTTAGCAGCCAGGACTCGGGGTTGCCGAACACCAGACTAAAGTTTCCATCCAGAATGTCACAGTCATCATGCACGCCGAGCTGCCCAGCACAAACTCCAAACTGTTCTGCCTCCTTCTCTTGGTCCTCCATAAGTGCCACAAGAGGGGAGACGACAACAACTATCGGGTTAGCATTGCTAGCGTTCGCCTTAGCTAACTCCTTTACCACTAACGGAGCCAGCTGGAAAATCAAACTTTTCCCGAACCCGGTGGGGAGAAGCGCCACAACATCATGGCCACCAACACAACTCAGCAAAGCTTGTTCTTGCTCCGGCTTTAATTGATCGATTTTCGGCAGCGATCCCACAACAGACCGAATAGCTTCTCTCGTATCCTTCTCCATTGTCTTCCTCTGACTACAACTGAAACTGGCGCGCGACCTAGACGTCATCGTTCTCAGCCACTCCCTCTGTTCGCTGATTGGACCGCCAGAAATCTGGTTTACATGGAACGCATTTACATTAAGCAGACCCAGACCTAGTACTGAAGTGAAATTAAAATTGAGCGGAAGTAGGTAGGTGGGCGGCGCCAGGCTAATATAATGCTACTCGAGCTCGCAATTTCTTCTTCCTATTTCTCCTAATATTTTCTGCTCTTCTTAGCACTGCCAACCGCTCCCTCACAGCTGCCTGTAGACAATCAATACCTTCCTTTTCGGTATCTGTGGCTTTTCTCCACTGCTTCTTAAGCTGCCTCCACTCCTGGATGAGTCTATCTATCTCTTGCTGGCGCCTAGACTTGACTAACTCATGTTGCCGTTTCGTCCTTTTCTCAACAATCCTAAATCTTCCTTACCGTAACTGTAGATAATGTCCCCCATTGTCTCTAATTAGCTTTCAGCCGTCCCTTTAAGCCGTCCCAGAATGCTAACCAGATCGCTATTAAAAACTTCCAAAGTCCTACCTTCTGCTGTGACTGGCCACCTAACCCCAGGCCTATGGCCGCTCATCTTCTCCCTCCTTGGTTGGCTGGCCTCCCTTTCGGCCTCAGTGCTTGACTCTACCACAGCATCAGGGGTGCTGATGTCCTGCGAACTGTGGGTTACTTCCCAGGGACGCGGGAAGTCGGTCCGAGGGGGGGGTGCTGAGAGAGAGCCTATATACAACCCGGTATCACGCGATTGCATGCTCCTGCGCACAAACGTTAATCTATTGAAGCGTGTTCCAGAGCACGATAGTCCGACTTTTGCGTGCTACAAAGAACGAAATGTAAACCAATGCATTCTGAATGGGAGTGTTCTAAGACAATTAACGTGCTCCACAAAGCGTGTTTGTTTAATAGACTGGCATGGAGGACTTAATGAACAGCACTATGAACACATGAATGCACTTAATCCAAATAATCTGGCAATTCGGCTTCATTACAGGGACAGTAACTAATCCTTGCAACAGATAGCATACAAATTGAATATTTCACAACATGTAAGGTATGAGCAACACAGAGGGCCGTGCATTCATCTCACCCTCCTTGGCTATAGATCTTATCTCTCCGAGCTTGGCAAAACAGTCTCGGAATGCCGACTCGCCTTTAGAAGCCTCGCCCCTGAGAGAAACAAAATGAATTCCTCATTAATCTTACAGGCCATCATAAAGTTGAATGACAACATTGGCTTAAGCTACTGAGTTAACTAGTATGCAAAAACAGACCTACTCATGTTGTTTAACGGTATTAAGTGCTAACTTACCTTTTGTATGTAACGTGGACCTCGTCAACGACGATGCCAATGAGGTTTTCCTGGTAAATGCTTGAGGCTAGCATCCGTCGCCATGTATTGTTTAGCAGCCAGGACTCGGGGCTGCCGAACACCAGACTAAAGTTTCCATCCAGAATGTCACAGTCATCATGCACGCCGAGCTGCCCAGCACAAACTCCAAACTGTTCTGCCTCCTTCACTTGGTCCTCCATAAGTGCCACAAAAGGGGAGACGAGAACAACTATCGGGTTAGCATTGCTAGCGTTCGCCTTAGCTAACTCCTTTACCACTAACGGAGCCAGCTGGAAAATCAAACTTTTCCCGAACCCGGTGGAGGAAGCGCCACAACATCATGGCCACCAACAAAACTCACCAAAGCTTGTTCTTGCTCCGGCTTTAATTGATCGATTTTCGGCAGCGATCCCACAACAGACCGAATAGCTTCTCTCGTATCCTTCTCCATTGTCTTCCTCTGACTACAACTGAAACTGGCGCGCAACCTAGGCGTCATCGTTCTCAGCCACTCCCTCTGTTCGCTGATTGGACCGCCAGAAATCTGGTTTACATGGAACGCATTTACATTAAGCAGACCCAGACCTAGTACTGAAGTGAAATGAAAATTGAGCGGAAGTAGGGAGGTGGGCGGCGCCAGGCTAATAAAATGCTACCCTAGCTCGCGATTTCTTCTTCCTATTTTTCCTAATATTTTCTGCTCTTCTTAGCACTGCCAACCGCTCCCTCACAGCTGCCTGTAGACAATCAATACCTTCCTTTTCGGTATCTGTGGCTTTTCTCCACTGCTTCTTAAGCTGCCTCCTCTCCTGGATGAGTCTATCTATCTCTTGCTGGCGCCTAGACTTGATGAACTCATGTTGCCGTTTCGTCCTTTTCTCAACAATCCTAAATCTTTCTTTACCGTAACTGTAGATAATGTCCCCCATTGTCTCTAATTTGCTTTCAGCCGTCCCTTTAAGCCGTCCCAGAATGCTAACCAGATCGCTATTAACAACTTCCCAAGTCCTACCTTCTGCTGCAACTGGCCACCTAACCCCAGGCCTATGGCCGCTCATCTTCTCTCTCCTTGGTTGGCTGGCCTCCCTTTCGGCCTCAGTGCTTGACTCTACCACAGCATCAGGGGTGCTGATGTCCTGCGAACTGTGGGTTACTTCCCAGGGACGCGGGAAGTCAGTCCGAGGGGGGGGTGCTGAGAGAGAGCCTATATACAACCCGGTATCACGCGATTGCGTGCTCCTGCGCACGAACGTTAATCTATTGAAGCATGTTCCAGAGCATGATAGTCCGACTTTTTGCGTGCTACACAGAACGAAATGTAAACCAATGCATTCTGAATGGGAGTGTTCTAAGACAATTAACGTGCTCCACAAAACGTGTTTGTTTAATAGACTGGCATGGAGGACTTAATAAACAGCACTATGAACACATGAATGCACTTAATCCAAATAATCTGGCAATTCGGCTTCATTACAGGGACAGTAACTAATCCTTGCAACAGATAGCATACAAATTATATATATTACACAACATGTAAGGTATGAGCAACACAGAGGGCCGTGCATTCAACTCACCCTCCTTGGCTATAGATCTTATCTCTCCGAGCTTGGCAAAACAGTCTCGGAATGCCGACTCGCCTTTGGAAGCCTCGCCCCTGAGAGAAACAAAATGAATTCCTCATTAATCTTACAGGCCATCATAAAGTTGAATGACAACATTGGCTTAAGCTACCGAGTTAACTAGTATGCAAAAACAGACCTACTCATGTTGTTTAACGGTATTAAGTGCTAACTTACCTTTTGTATGTAACGTGGACCTCGTCAACGACGATGCCAATGAGGTTTTCCTGGTAAATGCTTGAGGCTAGCATCCGTCGCCATGTATTATTTAGCAGCTAGGACTCGGGGCTGCCGAACACCAGACTAAAGTTTCCATCCAGAATGTCACAGTCATCATGCACGCCGAGCTGCCCAGCACGAACTCCAAACTGTTCAGCCTCCTTCACTTGGTCCTCCATGAGTGCCACAAAAGGGGAGACGAGAACAACTATCGGGTTAGCATTGCTAGCGTTCGCCTTAGCTAACTCCTTTACCACTAACGGAGCCAGCTGGAAAATCTAACTTTTCCCGAACCCGGTGGAGGAAGCGCCACAACATCATGGCCACCAACAAAACTCAGCAAAGCTTGTTCTTGCTCCGGCTTTAATTGATCGATTTTCGGCAGCGATCCCACAACAGACCGAATAGCTTCTCTCGTATCCTTCTCCATTGTCTTCCTCTGACTACAACTGAAACTGGCGCGCGACCTAGACGTCATCGTTCTCAGCCACTCCCTCTGTTCGCTGATTGGACCGCCAGAAATCTGGTTTACATGGAACGCATTTACATCAAGCAGACCCAGACCTAGTACTGAAGTGAAATGAAAATTGAGCGGAAGTAGGTAGGTGGGCGGCGCCAGGCTAATAAAATGCTACTCGAGCTCGCAATTTCTTCTTCCTATTTTTCCTAATATGCCAACCGCTCCCTCACAGCTGCCTGTAGGCAATCAATACCTTCCTTTTCGGTATCTGTGGCTTTTCTCCACTGCTTCTTAAGCTGCCTCCTCTCCTGGATGAGTCTATCTATCTCTTGCTGGCGCCTAGACTTGACTAACTCATGTTGCAGTTTTGTCCTTTTCTCAACAATCCTAAATCTTCCTTACCGTAACTGTAGATAATGTCCCCCATTGTCTCTAATTAGCTTTCAGCCGTCCCTTTAAGCCGTCCCAGAATGCTAACCAGGGGCCGTATTCACAAAGCATTTTATCTTACCGCTAGGAGTGCTCCTAACTCGCGCTAAAACATTTTACGTAGGAGTTTTTTCTTAAAAGTTATTCACAAAGCTGCTGAGACCTACTCTTACTAAGGATAAATCACAAAGAGTGAACTAAGAGTGACGCGCCGTTGCTATGGATTACGTCAATTCTCGTGCACGAGTTTAGAAGCAGTCAGTTCGGTGATTGGTTGTTCAGACGAGCCCAGTGAATCACCGAAAAACAAGGAAATAGCCTAGGCTAGAAATTAATTCCTAATAAGTAGTTATAGTGCAGTTAGCAGAATACACGCATGATGACAATTTTGTGCAGACCACGATAATGACGTTGTAGCCTGCACGTTCAAGAGAGAGAGAAAGCAAACAATAAAAATACGTATAATTTAAAAGAAAAGAAATGTTATGAACTGCACAAGTGTTGACTGATTTGTGCCAAGGTGTTTACCTAAAATGTGTTTTCAAAGTGATCCCTAAATGCCGGTCCACTCGGTTCCACACGGCCAAATTCATTGTCATGTTGATCGCCATCATCATCATCATCATCATCATCATCATCATCATCGTCTGGCTGTGGAATGTTCCTCCGCTTGCAGAGGTTGTGTAGAATGGCACATACAGTAATGACTGTGCTTGCCCTCTCTGGGGTGAGGCGTATTTCGCCGTGGAGGACATGAACCGACGTTTCATTTGCCCAATTCCTCTCTCCACAACATTTCGTGTATGTTTGTGTGCTCTAGCATATATGGAAGAAATCAGTAAACAATAATAAATATGGATTCAACAAATAAAAGGCGTCAAAGAGCCAATACGATGTGTTTTACACGTAGGACTAAGCGTAATATGCGTAATCACTTACATGTTATACTTTAACTGTGCTCCCGGTTGTGGATTGAGGTAGGGTGTCTAGAGCCACGTCTTGCATGGATAGTCACTGTCTCCCAGCAAGTGACACCCAACTGGTACATCTCAAAAAGCTGCCTCAGACCGCTCTCCATTAAAATGCCAGAATCATGGGTAGCTGAAGATCCAGGCCACTTTGCAACAACATCCAGTAGGCTATGTTAAAATTTGCATCAAAAACAACCTGCGTGTTGATGGAATGCACTTTCTTCCTATTGACGAACACGTCCTCGTCTTTTGATGGTGCAATTATTTTTATGTGCGTCCCGTCAATAGCACTGACCACACCGGGCATACCTGCAATTGCCATGAAGTTGGCTTTGGTCCTTTGTAATTGCTGAATGTCCAAAGGAAAGTTTATGGCACGGCTGACTGATGGTTGCGATATTTTTAACTCGTCGGCAGTGCAAAGTTGCATTTCCCCTGTTGCTAAATAACGTAGTGTGGCCAAATATTTTATTTCGGGACTAATCTGATTATTCCTGTTAGTCGGGGATGTTATTGCATTGCGATTAACTCCACAACAAGTTTAATACCCTAACATTTCGTCTCGCAGGCATTTACGATTCTTTGTGAATAGGTCTTACTGAGTTAGGAGTCCTCTTGAGGACTTTTAAGCTCTCCTAGACTTAGGTGCTACTTTTAGGCCTAAAATACTTTGTGAATTGCTCTTAGTGAAAAAAGTTAGGAGTCCTACATTTAAGAGTGACACGCCCATTATTTTTAGGAGTTACTCCTAAATTCGCCAGTTAGGACCTACTTTTAGCCCTAAAATCCTTTGTGAATACGGCCCCAGATCGCTATTAACAACTTCCAAAGTCCTATCTTGTGCTGCGACTGGCCACCTAACCCCAGGCCTATGGCCGCTCATCTTCTCCCTCCTTGGTTGTCTGGCCTCCCTTTCGGCCTCAGTGCTTGACTCTACCACAGCATCAGGGGTGCTGATGTCCTGCGAACTGTGGGTTACTTTCCAGGGACGCGGGAAGTCAGTCCGAGGGGGGGGTGCTGAGAGAGAGCCTATATACAACCCGGTATCACGCGATTGCATGCTCCTGCGCACGAACGTTAATCTATTGAACCGTGTTCCAGAGCACGATAGTCCGACTTTTTGCGTGCAACACAGAACGAAATGTAAACCAATGCATTCTGAATGGGAGTGTTCTAACACAATTAACGTGCTCCACAAAACGTTACGAGAGAGAGAGAAAGAGAGAGAAGGAGGGACAGAGAGAGAGAGAGAGCGAGAGAGAGGCTTCAGAAAGGGTGTGCGCAGATAGTACAGTGCACCCTAGTTATGTTTATGCCAAAACCACAAATGCTATATGTATATATATATATTGCCTAATTATATATATTGCCTATATGTATAGGCTATATATATAATTAGGCTATAATTATATTATTCAGCGTGTAATGAGACAATCTATAGCCAAATTGTCGAAGATGCCCGAGAATCTCCGGGGATATCAGCATGGGAAATCGGCGAATCAGACCCATGAACCTATAAAGAAAGACGTCATCTCAAGCGGGAGAGAACGTTTGCGGTGCTGGTTTGTGTCACGTAAGTACAGGGCTCTCATGTCTCATGCATTCGGCGTGAGACACACGCAATTCAACCCATGCACACGCTCGAACCTGGTCTCACGGAAATACGTGACACTGTCACGTTATTTAATCTATTGAAACGTGATCAGGGACACGTAGGCCTATTTTCTAAATTTTGTATTTCAATTGGAAGTAGGCTATTTGTCGTGTCACTAAGCATGACTTCCAAACTAAGGTTCTGTCCGGGAGCGTTCTCCCTAATGTCCCTTATGGAGCTCCGTACAGATCATTCATCGTTGAAAATTGTCTGCGATAACTAACAAATGACAGCTTTTGGCCACCCGTTTCTACTTAAAATTGTCTGTGATAACTAACAATATGACAGCTTTTGGCCACCCGTTTCTACTTAAAATTGTCTGTGATAACTAACAATATGACAGCTTTTGGCCACCCGTTTCTACTTTCACCTTTGATACTGAGAAATTGTGACAATATACACAGATATATTAAATGCAGGTGCGCTGCTCTGTAGGCAAACCGCGAAGGAAAAAAGGGTAGCTGCTTCATCTGTTCTTTTCAGAATTGTATGTCTTGATGTTTATTTTATCCAGCCATCTATTTTCTTGTTTTTGGCTACGTGAATGAATGTCCGCGTCGATGCCTCGATCGCAAGTCCAGTGTCGCGATCGGACGTTGCCATGACATCTAGAAATCATACCGTATTTAATGGGTTGTAGTGAGTGTAACATAATTCACCTACAGTATTTTGTTATGTGTTGTTCTTTCAATTGTGTTAGGCATGTCGTTTACTGTCTTGGTGGTTCAGGGATCGCTGTCCCTTTAAGGATTACGAGCGTCTCATGACGTCAGAGTCAGCACGTTTTGATTTCCTGTTTCTCTCTTACTAAATAAACGAGTCACACAACTGTGTGCTCAACGTGCGAAATTGTATCTCTCACTTATTGCAATTTCCTCAGGGTTATCATTAATATTGATGTGTAGGGGTTGATTATAACTCGTGAATAATATTGTTTGGACCACGGTCTGGGGGAATACTCGTATTCTGATTGGCTGCAGTGCGTGCATTAAAGGTGCGGCCACACCAGACGCGTATTTTGCGTACTTCGCGTATGAAATCGCCATTTTTTCCATAGGGAACCATTGGTTTACGCGCGTATTACGCGTATTACGCGTAATATGCGTATAAGCAACATTGTACGCACGTATTGCGCGTATGAGGCGCGTATATGTACGCGCTATACGCGCGTAAAGTGCGTATATCGCGTACATTTCAAGAGTTCAAAAAATTTAACTTTTTACGCTCATACGCATGACGATTAGCCGTATTGCCCAATCAACGTTGAGCTCGACCCGACGTCACTGGCAGAGAGTAGTGAGCTTGGACAGAAGCATACGGCCGACATCTTTCTTTATTCTGTGTGGAAATAGTAACATAGTTATGCCATTAAATGCTTTTATGGAAACATTTCTAGCGAGAAATGTGCATTTTACTTTCATAATGTTCGCTCGGTGAATGTGAAGGATGTTTGGTTTGATAGTTATGACGAAGAGGGAACGCTCCGTTCACTTGCATGGACAGAGTCTCTGGTTACTAAGCAACCTCAACGTCTTGGCGGACTATTTCTCTGCTGATCAACACTACAGACAATACACGAACAGAAATTGAGGTGGATCAAAATATCATCGTCGCCGTGTGCGGCCGTCCTGTCCTGTACGACACCACGATGGTGTCGTACAGGGACAGGAACAAAACAGAGAGGGCGTGGGTCGACGTGGCAGAGGATATTGGCGTTCCTGGTAAGATCAGTGAATAATGTGTGTGTGTATTTTGCTTGGCTTCAGCTATCGGTTGTGTTCTACTATGAAAAAAGTTAGCGCCGGTTAGCGGTAGCACCAGTTAGCAGTAATATTAAGTGATACTACTACAACAGACTGTCCCGCTTGTCAGGTTACACAACTTAATATGTATATATGTTCTTGTCAGTGGACAGGAGGTGGAAGTCACTCAGGGACAGGTATAGCGCGTATTGCGCGTATGCGACCATTTTTGACACAAAATGGTCAAGCAACATTATACGCGCGTATCTCGCGTAAAAAGTACGCGAGATACGCATCTGGGGCCGTATTCACAAAGCATTTTATCTTACCGCTAGGAGTGCTCCTAACTCGCGCTAAAACATTTTACGTAGGAGTTTTTTCTTAAAAGTTATTCACAAAGCCGCTGAGACCTACTCTTACTAAGGATAAATCACTAAGAGTGAACTAAGACTCTTAGTTCTCGTGTCCCACGAGAATTGACGTAATCCATAGCAACGGCGCGTCACTCTTAGTCTAAGAGTGACGCGCCGTTGCTATGGATTACGTCAATTCTCGTGCACGAGTTTAGAAGCAGTCAGTTCGGTGATTGGTTGTTCAGACGAGCCCACTGAATCACCGAAAAACAAGGAAATAGCCTAGGCTAGAAATGAATTCCTATTAAGTAGTTATAGTGCAGTTAGCAGAATACACGCATGACGACAATTTTGTGCAGACCACGATAATGACATTGTAGCCTGCATGTTCAAGAGAGAGAGAAAGCAAACAATGAAAATACGTAAAATAAATGTTATGAACTACACAAGTGTTGACTGATTTGTGCCAAGGTGTTTACCTAAAATGTGTTTTAAAGTGATCCCTAAATTCCAGTCCGCTCGGTTCCACACGGCCAAATTCATTGTCATGTTGATCGCCATCATCATCATCATCATCATCATCATCGTCTGGCTGTGGAATGTTCCTCCGCTTGCGGAGGTTGTGTAGAATGGCACATACAGTAACGACTGTGCATGAACCGACGTTTCATCTGCCCAATTCCTCTCTCCACAACATTTCGTGTATGTTTGTGTGCTCGAGCATGCGGAAGAAATCAGTAAACAATAATAAATATGGATTCAACAAATAAAAGGCGTCTAAGAGCCAATACGATGTGTTTTACACGTAGGACTAAGCGTAATATGCGTAATCACTTACATGTTATACTTTAACTGTGCTCCCGGTTGTGGATTGAGGTAGGGTGTCGAGAGCCACGTCTTGCATGGATAGTCACTGTCTCCCAGCAAGTGACAACCAACTGGTACATCTCAAAAAGCTGCCTCAGACCGCTCTCCATTAAAATGCGCGAATCATGGGTAGCTGAAGATCCAGGCCACTTTGCATCAACATCCAGTAGGCTATGTTAAAATTTGCATCAAAAACAACCTGCATGTTGATGGAATGCACTTTCTTCCTATTGACGAACACGTCCTCGTCTTTTGATGGCGCAATTATTTTTTATGTACGTCCCGTCAATAGCACCGACCACACCGGGCATACCTGCAATTGCCATGAAGTTGGCTTTGATCCTGTGTAATTGTTGAATGTCCAAAGGAAAGTTTATGGCACGGCTGACTGATGGTTGCGATATATATAGCCAATAAAGTTGCATTTCCCCTGTTGCTAAATAACGTAGTGTGGCCAAACATTTTATTTCGGGACTAATCGGATTATTCCTGTTAGTCGGGATGTTATTGCATTGCGATTAACTCCACAACAAGTTTAATACCCTAACATTTCGTCTCGCAGGCATTTACGATTCTTTGTGAATAGGTCTTAGTGAGTTAGGAGTCCTCTTGAGGACTTTTAAGCTCTCCTAGACTTAGGTGCTACTTTTAGGCCTAAAATACTTTGTGAATTGCTCATAGTGAAAAAAGTTAGGAGTCCTAAATTTAAGAGTGACACGCCCATTATTTTTAGGAGTTACTCCTAAATTCGCCAGTTAGGACCTACTTTTAGCCCTAAAATCCTTTGTGAATACGGCCCCTGGAGTTGCCGTAGAAGTTGTTGTTGTTGCTGTCGTTGGAGTTGGCGCTTCTTAGAAGGAACATGTCACTTGTAACTATGTATTTGTCCATGCATAAGCGCAAGAATCAGGGTAGAGCGACATACTTGAGCGACAAGTTATTTGTTATGAGCAAAGTGCTGTTACTTTTATCATAGGTTCAAATAGTGTCACCCTACCTGTGACAACAACAGATTCAGGATCATAGGAGATTCCGCCAGCGGAGGTGTTGGTTGCTGCAGTCGTCATGGTCTCCAGTACATCGGCATTTGAAAAGGTCACTTCAGGTGATGCTTTGTTATTGAAAACAAGTTCTACCTCTATTGTAGTGTTTCCATTGGTGGAGGGGCTGAAAAACAGAGTGCCATCCTTATGAGACCATTCAACTTGAATACAACATGAAAGCTTGATGCTGTATCTTACAGTTGGGGAACAGATACCATCATGTTTAGCTTATAAGGCATACACAACAGAACTTATTCTTTGACCCTATGGTGCCTGGATCTGAATATTATTGTTTAGATCGTTTCAAGCTTTTCAGAAATTAAGAACAATTAATAAAATATGTCAAGATGACCTATATTCATATGGAAAATTCGTTTTTTTTTAGAAGGACCATTTACCTGAATCCCAGGACATTAGTGGTGATGAAAATAAACCCATAGGTCTCCAGGAAGATCCCATCACACTGGGAAGACCATACAAATGTTTAAAACATGTACAACCTTTTCAAAATGGATGGACTTAGTTAAAATCCTGTTGAAACTAAATGTTAGAATAAATGAGATCTCAATTCATGACTGTATGAAATCAACAAAGAAATCCTTTGTACAGGGTTTTGGAATAATAAAGTTTATTACTGTATGCAATTACCGCTCATAAGACCAGACATGCAAAAGGCTTCACCAGAAGAAAGCAAACCGCAACGACAAGTATGGCAAACACACTGAACGAATCCAGTTATATGGATGCATAGGAAGGGTATCGAAGAATGACGTGCAAAAAAAGGAGAGCAAAAGATTTAAAGTTTAAAATGATAGCAACTCACAAATGTCACAACAAGACATTGTTGTAAGAGCTAAGTGATAAGTCTATAGGCCTACATATGGGGTCACGCAAATGGTAGCCAACATGGTTTCACGTAAAACAATTAGATGATTTATCAGGATTAGAATCAGAAATATTTATTCGTATATATTTATAATATATAATATATACATACATATATTATATTTATTAATGAAGATAATGTGTTGTCAACAAACACAACAGTAAATACAAAACTTTTGAAAAACAGTTCAACCTTGTATATGTAAAATGCTTTTGCATTCGTTTCAGAAAGCATGCCAGCTAAAACAATACAGGATCAGCTTCATCATTCCTCTTGATGAAGGAAAGTTTGTGTGTGTGTGTGTGTGTGTGTGTGTGTGTGTGTGTGTGTGTGTGTGTGTGTGTGTGTGTGTGTGTGTGTGTGTGTGTGTGTGTGTGTGTAAACGTGCATACGCATTGGTATATATCTCCTTCCAAGTATACAGTTTCTGGTTACTATGAAGTTATGTAATAAAAAACTACTTACTAAATGTACTCCCTGCTATTGGATCTGGAGTTGCCGTAGAAGTTGTTGTTGTTGCTGTCGTTGGAGTTGGCGCTTCTTAGAAGGAACATGTCACTTGTAACTATGTATTTGTCCATGCATAAGCGCAAGAATCAGGGTAGAGCGACATACTTGAGCGACAAGTTATTTGTTATGAGCAAAGTGCTGTTACTTTTATCATAGGTTCAAATAGTGTCACCCTACCTGTGACAACAACAGATTCAGGATCATAGGAGATTCCGCCAGCGGAGGTGTTGGTTGCTGCAGTCGTCATGGTCTCCAGTACATCGGCCTTTGAAAAGGTCACTTCAGGTGATGCTTTGTTATTGAAAACAAGTTCTACCTCTATTGTAGTGTTTCCATTGGTGGAGGGGCTGAAAAACAGAGTGCCATCATTATGAGACCATTCAACTTGAATACAACATGAAAGCTTGATGCTGTATCTTACAGTTGGGGAACAGATACCATCATGTTTAGCTTATAAGGCACACACAACAGAACTTATTCTTTGACCCTATGGTGCCTGGATCTGAATATTATTGTTTAGATCGTTTCAAGCTTTTCAGAAATTAAGAACAATTAATAAAATATGTCAAGATGACCTATATTCATATGGAAAATTCGTTTTTTTTTAGAAGGACCATTTACCTGAATCCCAGGACATTAGTGGTGATGAAAATAAACCCATAGGTCTCCAGGAAGATCCCATCACACTGGGAAGACCATACAAATGTTTAAAACATGTACAACCCTTTCAAAATGGATGGACTTAGTTAAAATCCTGTTGAAACTAAATGTTAGAATAAATGAGATCTCAATTCATGACTGTATGAAATCCACAAAGAAATCCTTTGTACAGGGTTTTGGAATAATAAAGTTTATTACTGTATGCAATTACCGCTCATGCAAAAGGCTTCACCAGAAGAAAGCAAACCACAACGACAAGTATGGCAAACACACTGAACGAATCCAGTTATATGGATGCATAGGAAGGGTATCGAAGAATGACGTGCAAAAAAAGGAGAGCAAAAGATTTAAAGTTTAAAATGATAGCAACTCACAAATGTCACAACAGCCGATGCCAGATCTTGAAATTCTGTAGTTGTTTGATTTGTTAACTCTGCAGTGAAAGGCTTTGATATTGTAGCCTTCAACTTAAAAGTTGGCGCTAAGGTTGGAGTTGATGGACTGTTTGTAGTGTTTGAGGTGGTATTCAATGCTCCAAACGTTGTGGGAGATCCAGTTGAATTCATATGTGGCATGTCAGCGAGGGTACCCATAATGACACCTGTTTTTCATATAATTTGATTATTTCTTGGTACTTCATGTATACACACCATTAAATATATAGTTCTATGACTATTAAACAATTTTATATAACTATTAATTACCATTTTATATAAAAACTGTGAATGTCTATCAGTTTTCAATTTTCTGAGAATGTCTAATCTCAAACTTAATCTGAATTAAAATTAAATACCACCATTAATTAATTAAGCATGCAGATACATAGGGAAGTTAGGAAATGTAATTTAATTTGTTGCCTTACCCATTACAATTAGCAGGGCTGCGGTGGATTGCTCCACAGCCATCCTGTGTTGAGCCATCTATAAAGCATAATGTGATTTAATGAAACTAGTTATAATAGGTTATCAGTTTATCGTATATTTTACATTTAAAAAATTCTGAAAAAGAAAATTGTGTTAAATTAATTATCTGCAATTTCTGTTGCAAGCCGTCACTCAGTCAAATCAATTACAAAATACCTATTTTGATGACGCCGTGAAGAACGTGAGACCATGAGAGTTTTTGTCTTTACCATCATTACCATCAAAATCTATGTGACGTGACTCATATATAGGGCTGATATCAGGTGCAGGACGACGTAATGTAACAAAGTTGTTTTCAGTTATGATGAGTCACTTCAATCGGTTTCATTCTAATGGAATTGCCGAGAATTTAGAAGAATCATCTACAGATGTTTGGGTAGATGAATCTTCTCATTTCTCAGCCATTTTGTTAGAATGAAACGACATGAAGTGACTCATCGTAACTGAAAACAACTGTAGATAAGGCCTATTTTTATGGGAGGAATTATTCATGATTGACCTTATGATTGGCCTAGTTGTTTTCAGACAGACATCAGAAAGCTAGTTTCCAAACATTCGCAATGGATTCAAATCGCTATTTAGAAGTGTAGAAGAATAGACTGTATATACATAGACTGTATATAATGCAGGTTTAACTGACTTAACATAGAATGTATATTTTACAGATTAAATTGACTTTGCCAATGTTTACATTGGTGGAAACTTTGGTACTCGTTGAGATTTCAAGCTTGTATTCAGTTAGAGGTTTTTGGTATCTGGCATCCCTCATTCAACAAGGGTGCATGGAATGTAAAGACTGTCGGTTATCAGTGTGTTGGTGAGAGCGAATCAATGTGTTTCGTGCTGCTCTACAATTAAATACGATTTTATCCATTCAAAGTAATGGTCATTCCATAGGCAACACATTCTAACATAGATGGCGTCGTTCTTTTATTTTTAGATTTTTTTCCAATATGTAGTTTTATCAGTTAACGGTTTGGCTCTTCAACTTAGAATATTTTAATGTTAACTGTGGTTATGCTGCAGTAACTACCAGTATGTTCAAGAGTATCAAAGGTATTTCAAAGGTATTAAGCAGCCTGCTTACCGGAAGCAGGCTGCTTCCGGTAACTGTCGCCTCATCGGCTCAGGGATGCCCGGGGTCTGCTGCAGCCACAGATTCCTCTGTATGAGGTGCTGCCATGCCGCTGTCCGGGCCGCTGCCACCGCACCGGTGGAGCAGAGGCAGGGGATGACACAGGCAGATTACGCCACGTCGACTGCCCGTTCGGCCAGACGATGAGGGTCAGCCGCCATGGTGGAGATGTCATGTGCCAGCAGGGCGATGTTATTCATAACAGCCTCTTGCTGAATCATACACTGATGCGCTCTGTCTGTAAGCTTGGCCGTCAGTTGGTCTTTGGGAGTGGGGCAGCGGTCGCTGAGCCCCGGCTTCACTCCAAAGACAGCACACCTCGAGCCTCCAGATACCATGCAGCTGGTCCGGGCGTTGGGAGGCCTGAGGCATGGGCACCGCAAGGCCAAGGTTTGCGGCTGCCCTGGCGATAATGCCCGGTAGCTCTGCCACCAAAGCTCCAACCACTGGAAGTGAGGTGGCGGCAGAGACGGGCAATGCTGCCGCCCCAGGCTCCGACCTCTCCATTCAGAGAGGGGAAGCCGGGGGAGACTCCAAGCTCACAAGGAGAGAGAGGGCATCGTCGAGCGGGACAGTAAAGTCGTCGACGGCTCGCGCCTAGGGAAAACCCAATAGCGATAGCCTTAAAAGGTGAAGCCTATACGACATAGAACTAACAAACTGTCAACGTCGCAACCAAGTCGATTTTGTCTAGAGGTGAGTAACTGAGCGGCCCCTCCCGAAGAGGTACAGCCCAGGTGGACCTTGAACTGCGATTGGTCAGAAAGACGTAACAGCTAATGACAACATTGAACTCCTGAAGGCTCGAACAGTGTGACACAAACACACACAAGGATTTTTTCACCCGCTCCGTATCCGCGCTTGGCCCAACAAGTTTGTGCGGCGTACTTGTTGTTTTGTTTCCGGTGTTGCCAGATCCGGTATGGTGTTGTAGTTTTTCTAACGCAACTAGTTGTTGCTTGCCAAGCCAAAAGAGCGTTAATCGTGCGTTGCCGTTAAAATTGGTTTGCGTTAACGCCGTTAATAACGCCTTAAACTGACAGCACTAATATACATACTATTTATATACATATTAGTGCTGTCAAGCGTTAAAATATTTAATCGCGATGAATTACATTAATGTCATAGTTAACTCGCGATTAATCACCAAAGAAAAATCTTTCTAAATATCCCTTGATCATGTGCTGCTAGCCTTTTAGTGAGATCAGAGTGTTGAGAAGGACAGTAAGAAGAGAGATCCGTAGTGAATTCAACCCCACCGAATTCTGCGACCCACCGAAAAGTGTGAACTCTGGGGGCGCTGTTGCATATTTTTTGCAATTTGCACGTGTTTGAAGCGTAGACAGGCATGATAAAAACGTAAATAAAACTTAAGATCTCCCCCCAACCAATGACCTTTTTATTCAAGAAATTTGATTGATTTGATTAGCATTTTACAGACATAATGGATAGGGTGTTTAGTACGGTCCTTCACCGTTGCTTCTTTACCCATAAAAAGCTAGAGTCAGTGTTAAATTACGCTGATTTACCTTTGAGCATTTCCTATTATAGGTTACTGTGTAAAATGCTTTTTAGAAGTAATGTTAGTATCAAGAAAAGAAAGACCCACCGGTGGGGGGAGATCTTATGTTTCATTTATGTTTTTGTTATAATGCAAACGTGCATGTTGCCGAAAATGTGCAATAGCGCCCCCTTGTATAATGTACTTAAATAAACACAGATTTCGCTTGCATTTTCCTTTTCATTGGCTGTCCAAACAATAACATAATGTTATCATTGTTGGTATTCATGAGGATGGTGTTCCAGTCAGGTTGGGCCACAAAGGTTGCCTGGGGAATGTTTGGTGACACACCTGTCATATATAAGTCTCGGACGATAATGAAGGGATTAAACCTGTCTAAAGCCGCGGAAGGACCGTTCCATCCACATAAAGGTTAACAATAAGACAAGACAATGTTTTTCTCTCATGGCATATACGTTTGTTAGAATACAGATTACAATTCATCAGAAGACAGATCAATAAATAAAAAGAAATCAAAAGGCAGATTTTTGTTTTGGGTAAGTACCTTAGTAGTTATTTTTGCCTGGATGTTTAGTGCTTCATTGACAAACGCTAAATGTGCTCTGTTATATGAAAATGGCATGAAAGTAAGTTGACATAGCTTGAAAATAAGTAGATATAGTGTTTCACTGTTAGAAAATATAACCCACTACACATAATTGTTGGGCCAGTGCCATTGGCTTAATACCTTTGAAATACCTTTGATACTCTTGAACATACTGGTAGTTACCGCAGCATAACCACAGTTAATATTAAAATATTCTAAGTTGAAGAGCCAAACCGTTAACTGATAAAACTATACAGTGAATTGCTTAAAGGTATAATTTGTACGATTTCAGATAAACATATTGGGAAAAAAATCTAAAAATAAAAGAATGACGCCATCTATGTTAGAATGTGTTGCCTATGGAATGACCATTACTTTGAATGGATAAAATCGTATTTAATTGTAGAGCAACACGAAACACATTGATTCGCTCTCACCAACACACTGATAACCGACAGTCTTTACATTCCATGCACCCTTGTTGAATGAGGGATGCCAGATACCAAAAACCTCTAACTGAATACAAGCTTGAAATCTCAACGAGTACCAAAGTTTCCACCAATGTAAACATTGGCAAAGTCAATTTAATCTGTAAAATATACATTCTATGTTAAGTCAGTTAAACATGCATTATATAGTCTATGTATATGCAGTCTATTCTTCTACACTTCTAAATAGCGATTTGAATCCATTGCGAATGTTTGGAAACTAGCTTTCTGATGTCTGTCTGAAAACAACTAGGCCAATCATAAGGTCAATCATAAAGAATTCCTCCCATAAAAATAGGCCTTATCTACAGTTGTTTTCAGTTACGATGAGTCACTTCATGTCGTTTCATTCTAACAAAATGGCTGAGAAATTAGAAGAATCATCTACCCAAACATCTGTAGATAATTCTTCAAAATTCTCGGCAATTCCATTAGAATGAAACCGATGATGTGACTCATCATAACTGAAAACAACTTTGTTACATTACGTCGTCCTGCACCTGATATCAGCCATATATGAGTCACGTCACATAGATTTTGATGGTAATGATGGTAAAGACAAAAACTCCCATGGTCTCACGTTCTTCACGGCGTCATCAAAATAGGTATTTTGTAATTGATTTGACTGTGACGGCTTGCAACAGAAATGGCAGATTAATTTAACACAATTTTCTTTTTCAGAATTTTGCATTTTAAATGTAAAATATACGATAAACTGATAACCTATTATAACTAGTTTCATTAAGTCACATTATGCTTTATAGATGGCTCAACACAGGATGGCTGTGGAGCAATCCACCGCAGCCCTGCTAATTGTAATGGGTAAGGCAACAAATTAAATAAAATTTCCTAACTTCCCTGTGTATCTGCATGCTTAATTAATTAATGGTGGTATTTAATTTTAATGCAGATTAAGTTTGAGATTAGACATTCTCAGAAAATTGAAAACTGATAGACATTCACAGTTTTTATATAAAATGGTAATTAATAGTTATATAAAATTGTTTAATAGTCATAGAACTATATATTTATTGGTGTGTATACATGAAGTACCAAGAAATAATCAAATTATATGAAAAACAGGTGTCATTATGGGTACCCTCGCTGACATGCCACATATGAATTCAACTGGATCTCCCACAACGTTTGGAGCATTGAATACCACCTCAAACACTACAAACAGTCCATCAACTCCAACCTTAGCGCCAACTTTTAAGTTGAAGGCTACAATATCAAAGCCTTTCACTGCAGAGTTAACAAATCAAACAACTACAGAATTTCAAGATCTGGCATCGGCTGTTGTGACATTTGTGAGTTGCTATCATTTTAAACTTTAAATCTTTTGCTCTCCTTTTTTTGCACGTCATTCTTCGATACCCTTCCTATGCATCCATA
This sequence comes from Gadus macrocephalus, assembly GCF_031168955.1. Lineage (NCBI taxonomy): Eukaryota > Metazoa > Chordata > Actinopteri > Gadiformes > Gadidae > Gadus > Gadus macrocephalus. The sequence continues at coordinate 13,652,039 of NC_082385.1, forward strand.
TAACTGGATTCGTTCAGTGTGTTTGCCATACTTGTCGTTGTGGTTTGCTTTCTTCTGGTGAAGCCTTTTGCATGTCTGGTCTTATGAGCGGTAATTGCATACAGTAATAAACTTTATTATTCCAAAACCCTGTACAAAGGATTTCTTTGTGGATTTCATACAGTCATGAATTGAGATCTCATTTATTCTAACATTTAGTTTCAACAGGATTTTAACTAAGTCCATCCATTTTGAAAGGGTTGTACATGTTTTAAACATTTGTATGGTCTTCCCAGTGTGATGGGATCTTCCTGGAGACCTATGGGTTTATTTTCATCACCACTAATGTCCTGGGATTCAGGTAAATGGTCCTTCTAAAAAAAAACGAATTTTCCATAGGTCATCTTGACATATTTTATTAATTGTTCTTAATTTCTGAAAAGCTTGAAACGATCTAAACAATAATATTCAGATCCAGGCACCATAGGGTCAAAGAATAAGTTCTGTTGTGTGTGCCTTATAAGCTAAACATGCTGGTATCTGTTCCCCAACTGTAAGATACAGCATCAAGCTTTCATGTTGTATTCAAGTTGAATGGTCTCATAATGATGGCACTCTGTTTTTCAGCCCCTCCACCAATGGAAACACTACAATAGAGGTAGAACTTGTTTTCAATAACAAAGCATCACCTGAAGTGACCTTTTCAAAGGCCGATGTACTGGAGACCATGACGACTGCAGCAACCAACACCTTCGCTGGCGGAATCTCCTATGATCCTGAATCTGTTGTTGTCACAGGTAGGGTGACACTATTTGAACCTATGATAAAAGTAACAGCACTTTGCTCATAACAAATAACTTGTCGCTCAAGTATGTCGCTCTTCCCAGATTCTTGCGCTTATGCATGGACATAACTTCATATTAACCAGAAACTGTATACTCAGAAGGAGATATATACCAATGCGTATGCACGTTTACACACACACACACACACACACACACACACACACACACACACACACACACACACACACACACACACACACACACACACACACACACACACACACCTTCCTTCATCAAGAGGAATGATGAAGCTGATCCTGTATTGTTTTAGCTGGCATGCTTTCTGAAACGAATGCAAAAGCATTTTACATATACAAGGTTGCACTGTTTTTCAAAAGTTTTGTATTGTACTGTTGTGTTTGTTGACAACACATTATCTCCACCAATAAATATAATATATATATGTATATATTATAAATATATACTAATAAATATTTCTGATTCTAATCCTGATAAATCATCTAATTGTTTTACGTGAAACCATGTTGGCTACCATTTGCGTGACCCCATATGTAGGCCTATAGACTTATCACTTAGCTCTTACAGTACTTTGAGTCTACTTCTTTCTTTTCACATACTTTGTTCATTGTGGCACAGTGCCAAATAATATATATATTGTTTTTATAAATATATATATATACATATATATATATATATATTTAGAATAATATATTTAAATATAATATTTATTATGCTATGTCTTGCTGGTAAAATCTGTGTAAAGTTGCTAGTCAGTAGCGTATGTTTGCCACATTCTACCAAGTATAGTGACCCATTGATATCAATGTAACGCTTTGCTCTTTTCATTCAACACATCCAACACACAAGGCATATATGGAGCACTGGAATCAATGGTTCAGGGGCCGTATTCACAAAGGATCTTAGGGCTAAAAGTAGGTCCTAACTGGCGATTTTAGGAGTACCTCCTAAAAATAATGGGCGTGTCACTGTTACATTTCGGACTCCTAACTTTTTTCACTAAGAGCAATTCACAAAGTATTTTAGGCCTAAAAGTAGCACCTAAGTCTAGGAGATCTTAAAAGTCCTCAAGAGGACTCCTAACTCAGTAAGACCTATTCACAAAGAATCGTAAAATGCCTGCGAGACGAAATGTTAGATTATTCAACTTGTTATGGAGTTAATGCGCGATGCAATAACATCCCCGACTAACAGGAATAATCAGATTAGTCCCGAAATAAAATGTTTGGCCACACTACGTTATTTAGCAACAGGGGAAATGCAACTTTGCAATGCCGACGATTTGAAATTATCGCAACCATCAGTCAGCCGTGCCATAAACTTTCCTTTGGACATTCAACAATTACACAGGATCAAAGCCAACTTCCTGGCAATTGCAGGTATGCCCGGTGTGGTCGGTGCTATTGACGGGACGCACATAAAAATAATTGCGCCATCAAAAGACGAGGACGTTTTCGTCAATAGGAAGAAAGTGCATTCCATCAACACGCAGGTTGTTTTTGATGCAAATTTTAACGTAGCCTACTGGATGTTGTTGCAAAGTGGCCTGGATCTTCAGCTACCCATGATTCCCGCATTTTAATGGTGAGCGGTTTGGGGCAGCTTTTTGAGATGTACCAGTTGGGTGTCACTTGCTGGGTGACAGTGACTATCCATGCAAGACGTGGCTCTAGACACCCTACCTCAATCCACAACCGGGAGCACAGTTAAAGTATAACATGTGAGTGATTACGCAGATTACGCTTAGTCCTATGCGTAAAACACATCGTATTGGCTCTTTGACGCCTTTTATTTGTTGAATCCATATTTATTATTGTTTACAGATTTCTTCCATATATGCTAGAGCACACAAACATACACAAAATGTTGTGAAGAGAGGAATTGGGCAGAAAATATTCTCCAAGTAAAAACTCCACGGCGAAATACGCCTCACCCCAGAGAGGGCAAGCACAGTAATCACTGTATGTGCCATTCTACACAACCTCTGCAAGCGGAGGAACATTCCACAGCCAGACGATGATGATGATGATGATGATGATGATGATGAGTGGACAGGCATTTAGGGATCACTTTGAAAACACATTTTAGGTAAACACAAGGGCTTCAGTTTGTTTTTAGAAGTGGTGGGGACAATAACCATAAGCTTGAGTGTGGTCTGAAAAGTGCTGGGTACCCTTATGTAAGCTATTCATCCATTCAACGCTGCATTACAATATGCTCTACAGTGTATTGTCAGGTGTTGAAATTATTCGAATATTCGAATACTGGTTCGGAAAATTAGTATTTGAAGCTTAAATCAGCATTCGGAGCTTCGTTATTTTTTTTTTCACGTACGTGACTTTACCAGAGCGAGGGAGGCAAACTATAAGCGTCAGCGACACCAAGCAGAGAAGCGAGAGAGGTGGAGGAAGAATAGATATCTTGTTTCCCTTTACTTTATAACACAACATTAGCGGGATCTCTGGCTTGCTGCAGAGCGTGAGCGTCTTGGGAATACCCGGTCAATATAATGGATATAATATGGACACATAAGACAATCAATATTCATTTGTTATGGATTTATTGTACAACTTCCCTGAAAAGATGCACGTTCCAGGATGAATTGAAAAGCTCCCGTAAGGGCTGAGATGGCAGAGAACAGCTGATTTGGAACGGAGCAACAGCTGTTCGCTTTCACGGGGAAAAACGAAGGAACTTCAACCTACTTAGGCCTACTAATTAACGTTCAAAAGCTATTAAATCTTCAACAAAATATGCAGATACTGTCAAAATCGGTTCCAGGGAGTATATAAGGATTATTAATGTTGTTTTTGATGGTGTTTTTTTCTGGAACGAGTATTCGAATATTCGCTCGGAAAAACCAACGAGTATTCGAAGCCTGAAAAATGGCATTCGGGCCAGCCCTATGAAGATCCTATTCGAACAATAAAAGTTGAAAACCACAGTTTGTGTTTTGGCTTGTGTTGCAAAACGGCGTTGGAAACACCAGGGTATTGGCTCGGGATATGTAGGCTTAATACTAATACACACAGGACAAAGAACAGTGTTGGCAATTTAACACTTATCTTGACACCAACAAAGTTTACCAGACAAACAATGCCAGACTGTAAAGGGGGTACGAAATGAAACGAGGTACTGAGCATCAGCCTTTTGAAGACGAGCAAGGGCTGCTGGTAGCATATGTTATGCTGCATTAAAAAAAGAAGAAAAATACAAGCACCCAGAGGAGAATTGCATCTGCCAAATCCTGACCACCAGTAAACACTTGCGAAGGACCAATGTAGACTTCACTCGTTACCCTGCGTTCACACCAAAAGATGCAAAAAGTTGACACGCGGCACAATCCCATTCAAAGTGAATGTAGAGACGCGTTGCTGCTTTGCTGCCGCAGCATTTGCTGCCGAGAAAACCGGCAGCAAAATTTGATTTGCGGCGCGGCAAAATCTGATTTGCAGCACGGCATGCCCGTGCCCGCTGCCGGGCACGGGCGGCGGGCGCGTTACGTATTTTGCGGCGCGTCAAATGCTGCTCGAGTTGAAATATTTCAACTTTTCGGCAGCAAACGCGTGATGACAGCCAATCAGCATTCAACAGCGTTGCCACTGAGGCGTTGCCACTGAGTGACATGCCGTAACAGCCAATCAGGGTTACTCACCTGGAGTGACCTAGAGTTCACTACCGTTACATTTATTTAGTAACTCGAAAAAACCCACAAATCAGCATTCTGTAGTGTAGTTGTGTTTACAGTTAAACTAAACTATGAGTATGCTAAAGGGCTAGAATAACAACCCCAAACAAAACCCAGTTGGGTGCCAGGCAGCACCAGCCTTCCAGGCTCCGAATGGTCTCATGAACCCATAAACGACGGGCATTCCGACGTCTCTCCCTCTTCCACAACAGGTAAAGACATGCAATGCTCGTAATGTCGGCCATGGTTTTGAATGAATTCAGAAGCACAGCGGGCAAAACTTCCCGTGCCGCGAAACTTCCCGCGCTGCAAAACTGCAGCAAAAACCTTTGCTGCGCCGCAAAACCTTTGCTGCGCCGCAAAACCTTTGTCGCGCCGCAAAACTTTTGGTGCGCCGCAAAACTTGATTTGCTGCGCCGCAAAACTTCGGCGTCAATGCGTTCGGGCAGCAAATGCATCTTTTGGTGTGAACGCAGGGTTACAACATCATAAGAAAATTGTCCGCAAATAAAATCCCCTTCAGTTAAGGATAATCACACAGGTTATGCGAGAACATATTTATGTCAGCATAGGCCTACCAGGCTCCAAGTCGTCACATATCTCAATCAGACAAGACCAACTATAACCACATTGGCATAGCAATCGCACCGTGTGTAGCTGCTACTAGCTGCAATCTATATATACAATGCATACTAACTGGAGCACCAATCACAATCGCTTAGGACCGTGGGTAACCTTTGGCCAGGTCATCACGATTCACGAGCAAACAGAACCAGCAGCCAAGTTTACTTAACCAATTTCTTACCTTATGTGGCCCTCCACATGCAGGCTAGATGACGTATCCATATCGATATCCAGTGTCACAAACATGCTTTTTATAGGAAGCAAAAGGACCGGCTATTTTCTGAACATAAATGTCGATTTTGGCTGTCTGTCTTGAAACTTCTCCAGTGCGTTCACACCAAACGCAACGGGACGACAAGATCCCATACAAAGTGAATGTATAGACGCGTATCGGGCGAATTTTTTTGATTTATCGCGCCACACTTTCGCCGTGCACAGGCGAGCGCGTTCACGAGGATTTGTGGCATGAGAAATTTCAACTTTGACACGAATTTCGCGTGATGACAGCCAATCAGCGTTCAACAGCGTGGCCACTGAGTGACATGTGTAACGTAACAGCCAATCAGCGTTCAACCGTCAAACTCAGCGCAGTGCAGTCCGGGGTGTACTGCAGCATGGAGGAGAAAGTGATTGTTGCCGTTTGCGACTCTCGGAGCTCTATATATATGATAGTATATAATATAATATAATTGTATACATAATATCACGGCCAAAAGCTCTGTGTGCCTCCGGATGGCCGTAGCGCGGGGAGCTCATAGGGATTGGGCTTCTCGGGAGTCGGGGTTTGTTTACCGGCGTTACTATAGGTTCCGGTCTTGTGTGTTCAAACGGTTTATTAGGTAGGCCTATCTAATAAAGGATGTCTTCGAGCGCGCCTATCGCATGATTTTAGACTCGACGATTTCGGTTGAGTATGTGGGGATTTTTTCAGTCGCAATTGGTTTGAACATTTTTAAAACTGGTGGGGACAAAATTCGTATTCCAAATAGTGGGGGGGACATGTCGCCCCCGTCCCCCCCGTAATCGACGCCTATGGGTAAACACCTTGGCACTAATCAGTCAACACTTGGGTAGTTCATAACATTTATTTTCTTTTAAATTTTACGTATTTTTATTGTTTGCTTTCTCTCTCTCTCGAACGTGCAGGCTACAACGTCATTATCGTGGTCTGCACAAAATTGTCATCATGCGTGTGCTAACTGCACTATAACTACTTAATAGGAATTAATTTCTAGCCAAGGCTATTTCCTTGTTTTTCGGTGATTCAGTGGGCTCGTCTGAACAACCAATCACCGAACTGACCGCTTCTAATCTCGTGCACAAGAATTGACGTAATCCATAGCAACGGCGCGTCACTCTTAGTTCACTCTTTGTGATTTATCATTAGTAAGAGTAGGTCTCAGCGGCTTTGTGAATAACTTTTAAGAAAAAACTCCTACGTAAAATGTTTTAGCGCGAGTTAGGAGCACAGGAGGTAAGATAAAATGCTTTGTGAATACGGCCCCAGGTGTCTATTCATTTTACATTGTAAGCCTACATTGTAACGAGTTGAAAACCCCATGCGTCGAAAAAAGAAGCACAAGGGTACCCTTTTGCGTCAGAGGCTGAAGCCAAAGTCACTGACCGTTCGTCAAAAATCAACGCGCTCAGATTGAGAATGTGTTGCAAATAAAGATTTTGGGGAGAAAAAAAAATCGTCCTGGCGGCCTTAAACTGACTCAATAGCGCCACCTGCTGTTGTGTAGTGTGAATCACAGGACATTTGTTTGTCACGTGACTTTTGGCACAAATTTTCCGCTTTGCTGATCCACGAGCAAATGCCTTCAGATCCACGCGCAACTTTCAGATTACCGTACTTGTAGAATTGTTTTTTTGTTTTTTTGTACTTGAAAGACTTTTGTTTGTACTTGAAAAAATTTAGTTTGTACTTGAAAGATTTTAGTTTTTACTTGGAGGATATTTTTTTGTAATTGAAGAAATATGTTTCTTTGTATATGTAAAACATACTGTATTTGTTTCTGAAACAAAATGCATTAGTTTCTGAATGATGTTTTGTATTTGCAAACCACACTTTGTGTGTGTGTGAATCAACTCAACACACAGAGAGCAGTTCAAAGGGAGGGTTTATTTACAGGGAAACTAATTCACCAGAGTGAAACAAAGGGTAATCCAAAGTACGTGTTCAGGAGTCGTCGCCGGGAGGGTCCTCATGCAAACCGGTCGGTACACAAGCCATCGCCAAAGTTCCACTCTAACGTCTCGTGCCAACTACCTCCGTCCGTTGACTGATCCCCATTGACTTTGAATGGGGACGGACGCGCAATGCATTGTGGATCCGTCCGTTCCATTGGAGCCTTTGGCTCCGTCAAAAAGTTGAAATATGTTCAACTTTTTCGGCAGCGACGGATCCGTCATCCAATCAGATCGCGTATGCAAATTTAAGCACTGTGACGCGACTCGGGCTCTGACGATACTGGAAAGCGGGTCATCTTGCATCGCAACAAGCAGGAAGAAGCGGGAAGAACCCGGCGAAGCGATTTGATTGGCTGACGAATGCCTCTGCAAAGACTACTCCCCCATCCGTCAGCCACGCCTTCCCACGTCCGTTGACTGACGGTGCAGTGGGCATGTAGGGTTACCCTCTTGGCCGTACAATGTTCACAGAAGCTCACGCAGATACTCTCTGTAGTCGGCCTCAGCTTCAAGGCGATCACACAGATCCGGCCTGCTCGCTAGCCCTAGCCCTAACTCAGGCTTGTGATAGCCTGCTCCCCTTAGCCTTCCTTTCCTTACACGACTGTTTGCTCGCCCTCTTAAGCCCAAGCACCCCTGCCTAACGATCCCCAGGCTTGCCTCGTTAGAGGGAGGAAGTCCATATATGGCTTGGGGGTGGAGCCAGCAGGTTGCCAGACCTACCACTCCCCTCACTCCTCCCTGGCGTATGCCACAATATATATATATATATATATATATATATATATATATATATATAGAAATATAGATGTATAGGAACGATAGTTCTACAGTTCTACTCAACGTCACTTCCAAATGAAAGGAGAAAAGAGAAACTTCCCTTAATTTGTGTTTAGTTGATAGGATTATTAAAAAGTACTCATGAGGCATGTGGTTATTATTTGTACACATAGTTATCGTAGAATCCACATAAAATGTACCCTATCGCGATACATATCGTTATCGAGTTATGAAATTACCCATATTGTGATAGAATATTGTATCCAAATCGCACAGGCCTAGATACAAGTAATATGTCCCTTCTCAGAAACGCCAACTTCAACAACAGCAGCAACAACAACAACGCCAACTCCAGCTACATCACCCTCAGTTCCAACTACAGATTATTTTGTCACAGGTATGGTCACACTTTCAATATTTGATCCTATCAGAAAATAACAGCACTTTGCTCATAACAAATAACTTGATGATCAGGTATGTCGCTTTTCCCTGATTCTTGCGATTGTGCATGTAAAAATACATAGTTACAAGTTACATGTTCCATCTCAGAAACGCCAACTTCAACGACAGCAGCAACAACAACAACGCCAACTCCAGCTACAGCACCCTTAGTTCCAACTACTGATTATTTTGTCACAGGTATGGTCACACTTTCCATATTTGATCCAATGATAAAAGTAACAGCACTTTTCTCATCACAAATAACTTGTTGCGCAGGAATGTCGCTTTTCCCTGATTCTTGCGCTTATGCATGTACAAATACATAGTTACAAGCGGTGCCGGGGGATAAGCGGTGTTATAAATAACGGCATTACTAATGGCGTTACCCTTTTCAGTAACAAGTAATCGAACAAACTACTCTGCCCATTATTATAACACTGTTACCGTTACTTCCAGAAAATGTGGGGCATTACTGTAATTGAGGCAGTTTTTTAATCAGACCAATTGGTTATCTCTCTCTATGGTAAAGATTGGCTGAGGTACGATCGGTTAATGCACACATTGACACACCGACGGCAGAGTCAACCCTGCAAGGCGACAGCCAGCTCGTCAGGATCAGTTAGGGTTAATGTCTTGCTCAGGGAAGCTTCAACACTCAGCTAGGAGGAGCTGGGGATCGAAATAGCAACCTTTCGGTTAAGTAGAGGTAGAGCAACATGTCACGGTCAGCCAATCAGAGGTAGAGTTGGGCGGGTGTTATTCAAAAGCCTGCATAGTCGGACACACAACGGCACAAGTGAGTCAATGAGAAACAGGAATGGCGAGCCCAAATAATCCAAAAGACATTTGAGTTCCGTTAAAGAGGGATGGAGGTGAGAACCTCCATCTTTTGGTTCCTCGTTTTAAATGAATGTTATGAGTTCAAACTCAAAGAGGACGTTGCCTGGTTGATGATCTGTTATTTAAGAGCGAAACATGTTGAAATGTATAACTTCCGGTTCTTTTGGTAGCAATGGGCCAGTAGAAGCATTCTTGTTGGTTAACAGAGATTTGTTTTGCAGGTGAAACCACCGAAAACTCTGTTGCTGATGGTGACGTCCGTCTGGTCAATGGAGGGAACAGCTCCTGCGCTGGCAGGGTGGAGATCTTTATACAGGGCCAGTGGGGCACAGTTTGTGATGATGGCTGGGACCTTCCAGATGCCCATGTTGTGTGTAGACAGCTGGGCTGTGGGAGGGGGCTGTCTGCAGAAGCTACAGCCCGTTTTGGACAAGGAAGAGGGCTCATCCTCTTGGATGATGTCAACTGTCGCGGGAATGAATCAGACCTCACACAGTGTGGCCACAGTGGGTTGGGGTCCCACAACTGCGTTCACCAAGAAGACGCTGGTGTTATCTGTGAAGGTAATAAACACAAGGAACCTGTGGGTACCTGTCATGAGCTTTGTCTTCTGCCACGGAGAACTTCTATCTCTTAACTTCCTCGAACTAGCAACCTTTTGGTTAAGTAGTGGTAGAGCAACATGTCACGGTAAGCCAATCAGAGGTAGAGTTGGGCGGGTGTTATTCAAAAGCCTGCATAGTCGGACACACAACGGCACAAGTGAGTCAATGAGAAACAGGAATGGTGAGCCCAAATAATCCAAAAGACGTTTGTGTTCCGTCAAAGAGGGATGGGGGTGGGAACCTCCTTCTTTTGGTTCCTTGTTTTAAATGAATGTTATGAGTTCAAACTCAAAGAGGACGTTGCCTGGTTGATGATCTGTTATTTAAGAGCAAAATATGTTGAAATGTATAACTTCCTGTTCTTTTGGTAGCAATGGGCCAGTAGAAGCATTCTTGTTGGTTAACAGAGATTTGTTTTGCAGGTGAAACCACCGAAAACTCTGTTGCTGATGGTGACGTCCGTCTGGTCAATGGAGGGAACAGCTCCTGCGCTGGCAGGGTGGAGATCTTTATACAGGGCCAGTGGGGCACAGTTTGTGATGATGGCTGGGACCTTCCAGATGCCCATGTTGTGTGTAGACAGCTGGGCTGTGGGAGGGGGCTGTCTGCAGAAGCTACAGCCCGTTTTGGACAAGGAAGAGGGCTCATCCTCTTGGATGATGTCAACTGTCGCGGGAATGAATCAGACCTCGCACAGTGTGGCCACAGTGGGTTGGGGTCCCACAACTGCGTTCACCAAGAAGACGCTGGTGTTATCTGTGAAGGTAATAAACACAAGGAACCTGTGGGTACCTGTCATGAGCTTTGTCTTCTGCGACGGAGAACTTCTATCTCTTAACTTCCTCGAACTAGCAACCTTATGGTTAAGTAGTGGTAGAGCAACATGTCACGGTAAGCCAATCAGAGGTAGAGTTGGGCGGGTGTTATTCAAAAGCCTGCATAGTCGGACACACAACGGCACAAGTGAGTCAATGAGAAACAGGAATGGCGACCCCAAATAATCCAAAAGACATTTGAGTTCCGTTAAAGAGGGATGGAGGTGAGAACCTCCATCTTTTGGTTCCTCGTTTTAAATGATTGTTATGAGTTCAAACTCAAAGAGGACGTTGCCTGGTTGATGATCTGTTATTTAAGAGCAAAATATGTTGAAATGTATAACTTCCTGTTCTTTTGGTAGCAATGGGCCAGTCGAAGCATTCTTGTTGGTTAACAGAGATTTGTTTTGCAGGTAAAACCACCGAAAACTCTGTTGCTGATGGTGACGTCCGTCTGGTCAATGGAGGGAACAGCTCCTGCGCTGGCAGGGTGGAGATCTTTATACAGGGCCAGTGGGGCACAGTTTGTGATGATGGCTGGGACCTTCCAGATGCCCATGTTGTGTGTAGACAGCTGGGCTGTGGGAGGGGGCTGTCTGCAGAAGCTACAGCCCGTTTTGGACAAGGAAGAGGGCTCATCCTCTTGGATGATGTCAACTGTCGCGGGAATGAATCAGACCTCACACAGTGTGGCCACAGTGGGTTGGGGTCCCACAACTGCGTTCACCAAGAAGACGCTGGTGTTATCTGTGAAGGTAATAAACACAAGGAACCTGTGGGTACCTGTCATGAGCTTTGTCTTCTGCCACGGAGAACTTCTATCTCTTAACTTCCTCGAACTAGCAACCTTTTGGTTAAGTAGTGGTAGAGCAACATGTCACGGTAAGCCAATCAGAGGTAGAGTTGGGCGGGTGTTATTCAAAAGCCTGCATAGTCGGACACACAACGGCACAAGTGAGTCAATGAGAAACAGGAATGGCGAGCCCAAATGATCCAAAAGACATTTGAGTTCCGTTAAAGAGGGATGGAGGTGAGAACCTCCATCTTTTGGTTCCTCGTTTTAAATGAATGTTATGAGTTCAAACTCAAAGAGGACGTTGCCTGGTTGATGATCTGTTATTTAAGAGCGAAATATGTTGAAATGTATAACTTCCTGTTCTTTTGGTAGCAATGGGCCAGTAGAAGCATTCTTGTTGGTTAACAGAGATTTGTTTTGCAGGTGAAACCACCGAAAACTCTGTTGCTGATGGTGACGTCCGTCTGGTCAATGGAGGGAACAGCTCCTGCGCTGGCAGGGTGGAGATCTTTATACAGGGCCAGTGGGGCACAGTTTGTGATGATGGCTGGGACCTTCCAGATGCCCATGTTGTGTGTAGACAGCTGGGCTGTGGGAGGGGGCTGTCTGCAGAAGCTACAGCCCGTTTTGGACAAGGAAGAGGGCTCATCCTCTTGGATGATGTCAACTGTCGCGGGAATGAATCAGACCTCACACAGTGTGGCCACAGTGGGTTGTGGTCCCACAACTGCGTTCACCCAGAAGACGCTGGTGTTATCTGTGAAGGTAATAAACACAAGGAACCTGTGGGTACCTGTCATGAGCTTTGTCTTCTGCCACGGAGAACTTCTATCTCTTAAATTCCTCGAACTTGCAACCTTTTGGTTTAGTAGTGGTAGAGCAACATGTCACGGTAAGCCAATCAGAGGTAGAATTGGGCGGGTGTTATTCAAAAGCCTGCATAGTCGGACACACAACGGCACAAGTGAGTCAATGAGAAACAGGAATGGCGAGCCCAAATAATCCAAAAGACATTTGAGTTCCGTTTAAGAGGGATGGAGGTGAGAACCTCCATCTTTTGGTTCCTCATTTTCAATGAATGTTATGAGTTCAAACTCAAAGAGGACGTTGCCTGGTTGATGATCTGTTATTTAAGAGCGAAATATGTTGAAATGTATAACTTCCTGTTCTTTTGGTAGCAATGGGCCAGTAGAAGCATTCTTGTTGGTTAACAGAGATTTGTTTTGCAGGTGAAACCACCGAAAACTCTGTTGCTGATGGTGACGTCCGTCTGGTCAATGGAGGGAACAGCTCCTGCGCTGGCAGGGTGGAGATCTTTATACAGGGCCAGTGGGGCACAGTTTGTGATGATGGCTGGGACCTTCCAGATGCCCATGTTGTGTGTAGACAGCTGGGCTGTGGGAGGGGGCTGTCTGCAGAAGCTACAGCCCGTTTTGGACAAGGAAGAGGGCTCATCCTCTTGGATGATGTCAACTGTCGCGGGAATGAATCAGACCTCACACAGTGTGGCCACAGTGGGTTGGGGTCCCACAACTGCGTTCACCAAGAAGACGCTGGTGTTGTCTGTGAAGGTAATAAACACAAGGAACCTGTGGGTACCTGTCATGAGCTTTGTCTTCTGCCACGGAGAACTTCTATCTCTTAACTTCCTCGAACTAGCAACCTTTTGGTTAAGTAGTGGTAGAGCAACATGTCACGGTAAGCCAATCAGAGGTAGAGTTGGGCGGGTGTTATTCAAAAGCCTGCATAGTCGGACACACAACGGCACAAGTGAGTCAATGAGAAACAGGAATGGCGAGCCCAAATAATCCAAAAGACATTTGAGTTCCGTTAAAGAGGGATGGAGGTGAGAACCTCCATCTTTTGGTTCCTCGTTTTAAATTAATGTTATGAGTTCAAACTCAAAGAGGACGTTGCCTGGTTGATGATCTGTTATTTAAGAGCGAAATATGTTGAAATGTATTACTTCCTGTTCTTTTGGTAGCAATGGGCCAGTAGAAGCATTCTTGTTGGTTAACAGAGATTTGTTTTGCAGGTGAAACCACCGAAAACTCTGTTGCTGATGGTGACGTCCGTCTGGTCAATGGAGGGAACAGCTCCTGCGCTGGCAGGGTGGAGATCTTTATACAGGGCCAGTGGGGCACAGTTTGTGATGATGGCTGGGACCTTCCAGATGCCCATGTTGTGTGTAGACAGCTGGACTGTGGGAGGGGGCTGTCTGCAGAAGCTACAGCCCGTTTTGGACAAGGAAGAGGGCTCATCCTCTTGGATGATGTCAACTGTCGCGGGAATGAATCAGACCTCACACAGTGTGGCCACAGTGGGTTGGGGTCCCACAACTGCGTTCACCAAGAAGACGCTGGTGTTATCTGTGAAGGTAATAAACACAAGGAACCTGTGGGTACCTGTCATGAGCTTTGTCTTCTGCCACGGAGAACTTCTATCTCTTAACTTCCTCGAACTAGCAACCTTTTGGTTAAGTAGTGGTAGAGCAACATGTCACGGTAAGCCAATCAGAGGTAGAGTTGGGCGGGTGTTATTCAAAAGCCTGCATAGTCGGACACACAACGGCACAAGTGAGTCAATGAGAAACAGGAATGGCGAGCCCAAATAATCCAAAAGACATTTGAGTTCCGTTAAAGAGGGATGGAGGTGAGAACCTCCATCTTTTGGTTCCTCGTTTTAAATGAATGTTATGAGTTCAAACTCAAAGAGGACGTTGCCTGGTTGATGATCTGTTATTTAAGAGCGAAATATGTTGAAATGTATAACTTCCTGTTCTTTTGGTAGCAATGGGCCAGTAGAAGCATTCTTGTTGGTTAACAGAGATTTGTTTTGCAGGTGAAACCACCGAAAACTCTGTTGCTGATGGTGACGTCCGTCTGGTCAATGGAGGGAACAGCTCCTGCGCTGGCAGGGTGGAGATCTTTATACAGGGCCAGTGGGGCACAGTTTGTGATGATGGCTGGGACCTTCCAGATGCCCATGTTGTGTGTAGACAGCTGGGCTGTGGGAGGGGGCTGTCTGCAGAAGCTACAGCCCGTTTTGGACAAGGAAGAGGGCTCATCCTCTTGGATGATGTCAACTGTCGCGGGAATGAATCAGACCTCACACAGTGTGGCCACAGTGGGTTGGGGTCCCACAACTGCGTTCACCAAGAAGACGCTGGTGTTATCTGTGAAGGTAATAAACACAAGGAACCTGTGGGTACCTGTCATGAGCTTTGTCTTCTGCCACGGAGAACTTCTATCTCTTAACTTCCTCGAACTAGCAACCTTTTGGTTAAGTAGTGGTAGAGCAACATGTCACGGTAAGCCAATCAGAGGTAGAGTTGGGCGGGTGTTATTCAAAAGCCTGCATAGTCGGACACACAACGGCACAAGTGAGTCAATGAGAAACAGGAATGGCGAGCCCAAATGATCCAAAAGACATTTGAGTTCCGTTAAAGAGGGATGGAGGTGAGAACCTCCATCTTTTGGTTCCTCGTTTTAAATTAATGTTATGAGTTCAAACTCAAAGAGGACGTTGCCTGGTTGATGATCTGTTATTTAAGAGCGAAATATGTTGAAATGTATAACTTCCTGTTCTTTTGGTAGCAATGGGCCAGTAGAAGCATTCTTGTTGGTTAACAGAGATTTGTTTTGCAGGTGAAACCACCGAAAACTCTGTTGCTGATGGTGACGTCCGTCTGGTCAATGGAGGGAACAGCTCCTGCGCTGGCAGGGTGGAGATCTTTATACAGGGCCAGTGGGGCACAGTTTGTGATGATGGCTGGGACCTTCCAGATGCCCATGTTGTGTGTAGACAGCTGGGCTGTGGGAGGGGGCTGTCTGCAGAAGCTACAGCCCGTTTTGGACAAGGAAGAGGGCTCATCCTCTTGGATGATGTCAACTGTCGCGGGAATGAATCAGACCTCACACAGTGTGGCCACAGTGGGTTGGGGTCCCACAACTGCGTTCACCAAGAAGACGCTGGTGTTATCTGTGAAGGTAATAAACACAAGGAACCTGTGGGTACCTGTCATGAGCTTTGTCTTCTGCCACGGAGAACTTCTATCTCTTAACTTCCTCGAACTAGCAACCTTTTGGTTAAGTAGTGGTAGAGCAACATGTCACGGTAAGCCAATCAGAGGTAGAGTTGGGCGGGTGTTATTCAAAAGCCTGCATAGTCGGACACACAACGGCACAAGTGAGTCAATGAGAAACAGGAATGGCGAGCCCAAATGATCCAAAAGACATTTGAGTTCCGTTAAAGAGGGATGGAGGTGAGAACCTCCATCTTTTGGTTCCTCGTTTTAAATTAATGTTATGAGTTCAAACTCAAAGAGGACGTTGCCTGGTTGATGATCTGTTATTTAAGAGCGAAATATGTTGAAATGTATAACTTCCTGTTCTTTTGGTAGCAATGGGCCAGTAGAAGCATTCTTGTTGGTTAACAGAGATTTGTTTTGCAGGTGAAACCACCGAAAACTCTGTTGCTGATGGTGACGTCCGTCTGGTCAATGGAGGGAACAGCTCCTGCGCTGGCAGGGTGGAGATCTTTATACAGGGCCAGTGGGGCACAGTTTGTGATGATGGCTGGGACCTTCCAGATGCCCATGTTGTGTGCAGACAGCTGGACTGTGGGAGGGGGCTGTCTGCAGAAGCTACAGCCCGTTTTGGACAAGGAAGAGGGCTCATCCTCTTGGATGATGTCAACTGTCGCGGGAATGAATCAGACCTCACACAGTGTGGCCACAGTGGGTTGGGGTCCCACAACTGCGTTCACCATGAAGACGCTGGTGTTATCTGTGAAGGTAATAAACACAAGGAACCTGTGGGTACCTGTCATGAGCTTTGTCTTCTGCCACAGAGAACTTCTATCTCTTAACTTCCTCGAACTAGCAACCTTTTGGTTAAGTAGTGGTAGAGCAACATGTCACGGTAAGCCAATCAGAGGTAGAGTTGGGCGGGTGTTATTCAAAAGCCTGCATAGTCGGACACACAACGGCACAAGTGAGTCAATGAGAAACAGGAATGGCGAGCCCAAATAATCCAAAAGACATTTGAGTTCTGTTAAAGAGGGATGGAGGTGAGAACCTCCATCTTTTGGTTCCTCGTTTTAAATGAATGTTATGAGTTCAAACTCAAAGAGGACGTTGCCTGGTTGATGATCTGTTATTTAAGAGCGAAATATGTTGAAATGTATAACTTCCTGTTCTTTTGGTAGCAATGGGCCAGTAGAAGCATTCTTGTTGGTTAACAGAGATTTGTTTTGCAGGTGAAACCACCGAAAACTCTGTTGCTGATGGTGACGTCCGTCTGGTCAATGGAGGGAACAGCTCCTGCGCTGGCAGGGTGGAGATCTTTATACAGGGCCAGTGGGGCACAGTTTGTGATGATGGCTGGGACCTTCCAGATGCCCATGTTGTGTGTAGACAGCTGGGCTGTGGGAGGGGGCTGTCTGCAGAAGCTACAGCCCGTTTTGGACAAGGAAGAGGGCTCATCCTCTTGGATGATGTCAACTGTCGCGGGAATGAATCAGACCTCACACAGTGTGGCCACAGTGGGTTGGGGTCCCACAACTGCGTTCACCAAGAAGACGCTGGTGTTGTCTGTGAAGGTAATAAACACAAGGAACCTGTGGGTACCTGTCATGAGCTTTGTCTTCTGCCACGGAGAACTTCTATCTCTTAACTTCCTCGAACTAGCAACCTTTTGGTTAAGTAGTGGTAGAGCAACATGTCACGGTAAGCCAATCAGAGGTAGAGTTGGGCGGGTGTTATTCAAAAGCCTGCATAGTCGGACACACAACGGCACAAGTGAGTCAATGAGAAACAGGAATGGCGAGCCCAAATAATCCAAAAGACATTTGAGTTCCGTTAAAGAGGGATGGAGGTGAGAACCTCCATCTTTTGGTTCCTCGTTTTAAATTAATGTTATGAGTTCAAACTCAAAGAGGACGTTGCCTGGTTGATGATCTGTTATTTAAGAGCGAAATATGTTGAAATGTATTACTTCCTGTTCTTTTGGTAGCAATGGGCCAGTAGAAGCATTCTTGTTGGTTAACAGAGATTTGTTTTGCAGGTGAAACCACCGAAAACTCTGTTGCTGATGGTGACGTCCGTCTGGTCAATGGAGGGAACAGCTCCTGCGCTGGCAGGGTGGAGATCTTTATACAGGGCCAGTGGGGCACAGTTTGTGATGATGGCTGGGACCTTCCAGATGCCCATGTTGTGTGTAGACAGCTGGACTGTGGGAGGGGGCTGTCTGCAGAAGCTACAGCCCGTTTTGGACAAGGAAGAGGGCTCATCCTCTTGGATGATGTCAACTGTCGCGGGAATGAATCAGACCTCACACAGTGTGGCCACAGTGGGTTGGGGTCCCACAACTGCGTTCACCAAGAAGACGCTGGTGTTATCTGTGAAGGTAATAAACACAAGGAACCTGTGGGTACCTGTCATGAGCTTTGTCTTCTGCCACGGAGAACTTCTATCTCTTAACTTCCTCGAACTAGCAACCTTTT